>NC_085842.1:229023008-229729675 GCF_035594765.1 Anolis carolinensis | reverse complement strand
ATCCCCCCTTGTAGAAGGTGCAGAAGAAAGGGTTCAAGGCTCCCCATGTGTAAGCCTTAGATCCAGTCTGCTCAAGATTCCATCTAATGATGCTAGCCTTAAATCCAAGCATTCATCTAGGCATAGCAGTTCCTCCCAATCCACACACTCATTCATCAGTACTTCTTCCAAAGCAGCCCACTACAACAGAGAGGCTGTCCGTTTGAAAATTAGAAAAGAGGTTTTAGAAGCAGAGGCGTCTGCAGAAATGGCTAGGCAAGACTTTGCCTTCAATGAAGAGGAACTCCTCCTTCAACAGGATAAAGCCAAGCAGAAACTGCTTCTAGCTCAGGCTAGGGCCCAACAAGAAGCTGACCTAGCACAGGCCAGGGCCCAGAGAGAAATAGAGCTTGCAATGGCTGAAGCCAAGCAAGATGAACTGCAACGGGATCTAGATCTGCTTCAAGTAAAAAGAGACACAGCACAAAAGATAGTCAGAGCTAACATTCTAGCCAAAGCTCTATCACAGGAACTAACCCAAGAAAACCTTAGTTTCCTGCCAACACAAGAGCCTACAGCAAAGGTTTCAGCACATCTGCAACTGGAATCACCTGTAGTGCAGAGTCATATCTCCTTTCGCCACCTTGAAGATCGCTCACCTGTTCCAGTGTTTGCAACTTCAAGGCCAGCCCATTCCTCAGAAGTACACCAAAGCACGGCCGGGAGAGTGCCATCTCTGTCAGAGTCCATCCCTGTACTTAGGCCTCAGAGATACCACTTGTCTACTTGGGAACGAAAGGATGACGTCTTTCAACAACATCCAGATGTCCATCCACATTGGCAAGGCATGGCCGGGAGTGAACCACCACATTCATCCCTGCATACCAAGTCAATTCTCCCATCGCTGAAGATAAAGGCTTCAGAGGTGCTGCCTGCCAGCAATCTGCTGAACCCAGCATCGCCTACCATCGCGACAAGATGTGTTCAACCGAAGAACATTGACTTCGTCGGGCCACATCACACTCCTCAGATGTACCCTTACACACTGGAGTCTCAATTGGGTTCCCTCTTGAGAAATCCAAGAAGAGACATCAGAGACAAAGGCGTCCAGAAATTCACTGACCGACCGGATGACTACCTTCTGTGGAAAATCACCTTCATGAGGGCCATTCGAGATTTCAAGCTAGAAGCGGATGAAGAACTGTCCCTTCTTATGGCGTGGCTTGGACCCAGCTCAGCCGAGCAAGTAAAAAGACTTTATGCTGCTCATGTAGCAGACCCCCAAAGAGCTTTGTCCACAGCGTGGTCTCGCTTGGACCAGCGCTTCGGTGCGAGCACTGAGATAGAAGCATCCCTCATGGATCGACTCAACAGGTTCCCATCACTGAAGATGAAAGATTGCAAACAGCTTTGGGACTTTAGTGATCTTTTACTAGAGCTAGCTTCAGCCAAAGGAAATCCAGAGCTGCCAGGTTTAGCATGTCTGGACCAGCACACGTCGCAGAGTGCCATTCTCTGCAAACTTCCTTTTCCTCTTCGAGAAGCTTGGGGGAAACAGGTGTTCAAGTACAAAGAGGAGAATGCAAATGTATACCCGCCCTTTACCTTTTTGGTGGATTTCGTCACTAGAGCAGCCCGTGAGAGGAATGACCCTCAAACAGGTCTTCTCGCTTTGTACCAAGATCTAAAGCCTGAAAAGACCTCCAAAGAAGACAAAGCCCAGGGCAAAGATCTTAGAAGGAACTTGAGTGTCAAGATGACAGACGCAACTTCTGCAACTTCTGCTCAACCAGTCACCAACAACACCATATCCTGTCCCATTCATCAAAGGCCACACAGCCTAGCTGAATGCAGAGAGTTCGCAAAGAAGCCTTACGAAGAACGACTCCAAATAGTTCAAAAGGCCAAGGTGTGCTTTAAATGCTGCGGCGCCACTATTCACTTTTCCAAAGACTGCAAAGAAAAGGTTAAATGCCAACACTGCAACAGCATCAAGCATTGCTCTGCAATGCACAACTTCGATTCTCCTCAATTCAAAGCAAAGTCAAATTCTCCTGCCAAAGAAGAAACCAAAGAAGACCAAAAGCCTACAGAACCTCAGGTAGCCCTCAAGGCTCCTGCGGTTGCCTGCACCAAGCTTTGTCAAAATAGCCACAAGCCCAGGATTTGCCACCCAATCTGCCTGGCAGAGGTGTATCCAGACAAGCAGCCGTGGAATAAGAAAAGGGTCTACGTCGCCTTGGATGCCCAAAGTGATGCATCTCTTGCAACCCCAGAGTTCTTCGACATGTTCGACCTTCATACCGAGACAATAGAATACACCATATCCACTTGTTCTGGAAAGAATAAGATGAATGGCAGAGTTGCAACAAAGTTCAAAATCTCGCCTGTCGGACAAAAGGTCAGGTACGATCTTCCTGACCTTATAGAATGCAGCCTGATTCCCAGGAACAAAGAACAGATAGCCACGAAGGAGGTGGTACAAGCCCATCCTCATCTCAAAGGTATTCAAGATCTAATTCCAGCTTTGGACTTAGAAACAGACATCGTAATGCTTATCGGTGCAAATTGTCCCACACTGTTCCGTGTTAGCAACCAGATTGAAGGTCCTAAGGGATCACCCATGGCCCAGCAGTTGCCTTTAGGATGGACGGTGTTAGGCCCAGTCTGCCTGAACAAGATGTTCCAGCCTGTCACTAAAAGGCCTTCACTAATGCAAGGATGTGCCAGCCACATCTCAGTTTGCTGCCAGGGAGTAATGCCCGATTACTCTTCTATCTTTGAAGTCACAGAGAGAGATGAGCAAACAGCCTTCTCTAAAAATGAACAGAAGTTTCTTGAGATGATGAACAACCAAGTCACTCAAGACCCTGAAGGTAATTGGATAGCACCTTTACCTTTCAAGCCGGAAAGACCATCTCTACCCAACAACAGAGATGTTGCCCTTCATCGTCTCCTGTCCTTAAGAAGAAGGATGCTAAAGGATCCGAAGGTAAAGACCCAGATCACCCAGTTTGTGGAAGACCTCTTCAGAAGCAACTACGCTGAACCAGCCAGCGTGTGTGCGGAGGGAGAAGAGCAGTGGCATTTCATATCCACTTCAGAAAATCCGGCAGATGTGACATCCCGAGGAACATCAGCCGCAAAGTTGTCCAAGTCATCCTGGATCACTGGACCCAAATGTCTTCAAAATCCTTCCTTTCCAGAAAGCATTTCCGTGCTCAAAGACACTGAGTTGCCAGAAATTCAGTCCTGCAAATCTACCATCGATGCCCAAGACTTATCAAGGCAAGGTTTAAATCCAGCCAAGTTTGAAATATTTTCAAAATGGACTAGACTTCAGGCAGCCATTGCCAGGCTCATACATTACATCACTACAAAAAACAGTGGTGCAATTCAGCCCCAAGATCTTTCAAAAGCCTCAACAGTCATCCTGAGATCCACTCAAAGACAGTGTTTTTTAGAAGAAATAGCTTGTCTAGAAAGAAAAGCATCCTTGCCCAAAAATAGTTGTTTAAAGGACTTGAACCCCTTCCTGGACAATGAGGGTCTCCTTAGGGTTGGAGGTAGACTAAAGAGAGCAAAGATTAGATCCTGTGTTAAAAATCCTGTTATTTTGCCACACCATAGCCACATAGCTCTGCTGTTGACACAGCATTTCCACGCAAAGGTTAAACACCAAGGAAGGTCATTTACTGAGTCTGCCCTAAGAAACAATGGATTTTGGTTTGTTAATGCTAGTAAAGGTTGGGGATTTGATGTTACTTGAACAAAAGGATGCTCCTAGACACCAATGGGCTAAGGGTATTGTGTCAAAATTATATCCTAGCTCTGACAATAGAGTGCATAAGGCCCAGGTTAAGGTCGTCTCTAACGAAAAGGTTTCTTTGTTTGACAGGCCTATCAGCGACATGGTTGTGTTATTTTCAGAAGACATACAGTCTTAAAGTTATTAGAGTTAAAGGTATTTAACTCCATTTTGTTTAGATTTCCGAAAGTCCGGAAATCTAGGCCGGGAGTGTGACGACGCGAGTGGCGCCATTTATATGTCAAACTATAAGTTTCAAGATTTGAATTGCTGTATCATGCCTGATTTTGCCCTTACCCTGTAAATGTAGTCGGATTGGTTATTTATATCTGTCAATCAATGTTGTTTGTACCTGTTACATTGCTCACTTAGCTAAACTATTTGGCTCCACCTCTTCCTGGAGTAGGACTGTGTTTCCTCCTTTTCATTCCATCAGCAAGTTCTGTATCGGATGGACGTGAAAGAGAGGCTTGGCTCAAAAAGCCCTTCAAAAGTTACCTCTCAGCACCAATTCTGAGGTTCTTACCCTTGGGACTCGCACTTCATGTTCAGGGCCAACCTGAACAACGTTGAGGAGTCTCAAGCGCCTTCACATCAGTCCTTTGGCAACAGAGGAAGACTCTTGTCTTCAGATATAGGTCATTGGACTGAGGCTGAGTTTGCTCCGGCATTCACAGCCAGAGAAAGAGGGATCTGGACAAGCTTCATGGACTTAAACAATCAAAGACTGTAATGTATATTTTCTTTTACCCCCTTTGTGAAGAATAAACCCAGTTTTTGAGTTAACTACAGTGTTTTGGTCCTTGGGAGTTCCAGTTTCCCTAAAGGAGGGCAAGAAGCAATCCCCTGGGGAAAGATGTCACGTCCATGCCTCTTTCACTAAGAGTTTACAGCCCCAGGCGCGACGGCACATGTGCATTCGGGGGAAATCTTGTCCCGGTTCGTGTCCTGGCTTTCATTGGGGGCCCCGATCCAAATTGGGAGAGTTGTTTCCAATTCTTTTGTTTTGGGTCCCAAAAATCAGACCATTTTGGGGAGTGGGGCTTCCTACCCACTGGCTCCCCTTCCTGGCCTGCATTCTTCTTACCTGACACCTGCTTTTCTACTATAAAGTAAGAGGCGCTTTGCTGCAGGCACTGATAGGTGCACACGCCTTCCAGACTTGCCTGTACACCCGTCCCTCCACACTCTCTGAGAGTGCATGCATGGCGGGGTGTGCAGACAGGCCCTGAGAATGCCTGCCTGCCTGCCTGCCTGTCTGCCTGCCTGCCTGCTTGCCTGCCCTGCATGCTCCACTACACACACACACTCCTTCCGAGGCAAGTTCAGGTTCACACGAAAGCAGGCTTTCATATCGAGCAGATTTTCATGTGGAGAGGGGGCTTCTGAAGAAACAGAAGACATGAAAGAAATGGTAGGAACAAATTTTGCGCACATGCCTAGTCTCAGGTCATGCTCGGCTCCAAAAACTCTAAATGACTCTACAGCAGGAATAAAGATTTGGCTGGTAAATTTGGACTACAACTCCCATAATCCTTACCACTACTAATTATTGCTTGGACTACTGAATTATCATCCAAAACAGCTGGCAAGGATACAGAGGCAGTTCAACCACCAGGCCAATTAGGCAGTTGCCTGTGGTGCCATCTTGTTGGGGGCGCCATCCAGGCAACTCCTGTCTCCTGCAGCCTGCCTCCTCAAGGTATTGAACTGCTTTTTCTGTTGATTTGTTGTAAAACATGATGTTTTAGTGCTTAATTTGAAAAATCTTAATGTAATTTGATGTTTAATAGGCTTTTCCTTTAATCCCTCCTTATTATCAAACATTTTCGCTTATCCAACGCTTTTATTTTTCAGTGATTGGTTTGGGGGGGGGGGGGGCGCCAAAATTCTGTTCGCCTACACCTGAAAAATACCTAGGGCCGGCTCTGCAAGAATGTTAGGTTTCCCTACCTCTCCCTTACTAATGTTAGTAATTATTAAAGATACATTTAACCCAGCAACATGGATAAATCAACATCTCTAAGTCATTAATTCTGAAAGGGAAAAGGAAAAGATTCTGCTTTGCTACTTTGAGCTAGTAATCCAAGAAGAGTTTGAAACTTAGTATTTGTTTTTGGGTTTTTTTCCTTATAGCTGTGTCTTTCTGTTTCTGAACATGGAAAAATGTAGTGGGAATTCAATATTACTATTGACAAATCTGTTTCCTAATTTCTGCCACAGACTGTGCTGTTAAACTGAAACAAAGCACTAAATGTTCTCACTTCTGGTTCAGGAGCTCATCTGCTGAGTTTAAGCTCTTCTGTTGGGTTGTAAACTCAACTTGATGGCATAAAAGAGTACAGTTGGTCCTCTACATCCACAAATTCTGCGTTCACGGATTCAACCATTCATGGCTTAAATATATATTTTGAAAATCCAAAAAGGAGACCTTGATTTTGCCATTTTATATATGAGACACCATTTACTCTGCCACTGTACGTAATGGAACTTGAGCATCCATGGATTTTGGTATCTATAGAGGCCATTGGTGGTCCGGGAACCAAACCCCAGAGGGCATCAAGGGCCCACTGTATACACAAATACAGTAAGTGAATAAGCTGATAGATGGATTTATAGATAGAAAGGCAGATGATATCTTTAGAATCCCTATTTTTAAGGTGGCTTGGAAAATTATTTTGTTGGAAAGTTATCATGTCTTTCATAGAACAAGCCTAACTATACACCCAAAAGT
The DNA here is from genome assembly GCF_035594765.1 of Anolis carolinensis. Taxonomy (NCBI): domain Eukaryota; kingdom Metazoa; phylum Chordata; class Lepidosauria; order Squamata; family Anolidae; genus Anolis; species Anolis carolinensis. Next base: position 229,723,154 of record NC_085842.1, on the reverse strand, counting down.
CCTTCTCTCCTCACTCCATCACCGGTAGCTTTGAAAGTTGTTCAGTGCAAAACCTTGATCAAACATTTTGGAAATGCTTTGTATCTCTTCTCAGTACTTATTATTTTGAGGATGCCATGCGGCTTCAACTACTGGGTTTGTGGGTTGATTTTATGGGCTACTTTATGTGAAAAAGAAGGATACTGAGCTTGTGTTGTCATAGTAACCTGTGCAAGTTAGGAAGCTTTATTGCATGTTTGGGGTATTTCTCTATCTCTGCCTTTATATAATCGCTAGATCCTGATGTTCGAATGTTTCAAGTCCACACTTTCAGCTGTGACAGTTCTTTCTCATCCTCTCTCTCCCCCCCCCCCTTTCTTTCTCTTTCTGTTAGCTATAGATAGATATTATATAGTTACACAGACACACTGACATGGAGAAAATACATATTTGAAGTGGAAAATCCTTTCCACCCCAGAGTTATTCATTTGTCCAGAAGTGTAGCCAGTGACTGCCTTCCCCAGTGACTGAGAAGACATTCTGCTTTGATTGTATGAAAGATTCTTGTCACTCATCCGCAGGCCACATTTTCACAGCTTAGCTAAAGAAAGCTGAGAAAGAGAGTGAAGCAGAAAGCAAGCTAAAGTTATATAGACACTGAGGCTGAAGACATAAAAGGAGATGGTATAAAATCAGAAACAAAAGCGAAGATGATGGGAAGGAGTGAGTTGCAAATACAGAACTAGTCCAATATGTTTACCTACCTAACGTTAAGGCCAGAAAAACATCTCCATATTCCTATGACTTTCTTACACAAGGCAATCAAACCAACACTGAAGTTGGATTGTCATCCTGATGCTAATCCACCTCTTCCCCATGGTCAACCCATCACTCACTATTGATGAGCAAAAACCCACAATCGCTCTCAATCCCACAATGGTCCCATAACCTACTACTGTAAAGTGGCATCAGGAAGTAGGATTCTAATTTTCTTTCTCTCTCCATCTCATCCCTCCCCCCTTGCTATACCTGAACTGTCTGTTTACTGTTTATTTTATATTTTACAATTATATTTGCCTTTGTTTTTTATATTTGAAATTATACAATTGCTCAAAAAAAACCTAAAAATTATGGGACAGCAGAAGTTACAGGAATATGCAAAAATACAATGAATTGTGAAATTAGTGCAATTGTACAAATGAAGAGATGTGCTCATTCTGATATGTTTCCACTATCAATTATTCCACTGCTGCGGAATAGCTGCCTTGTGTGATAAGAAATCTTATTACACTTACTACCCCACTCTATAGGGACGGGGCCTGCTGAGCACCATCACACAACTCTGGCTTAGCCCTGCCCCATTGATCCCAAAGGGACAAGGAAGCGTCACAAGACACTTCCTTGCCAGTGATGCACAGTAAGTAGTGTTTTTCTCCCCTTTTCCCCATCAGATGTGGGAAAGGGCAACACCCCAATGTGATGGGGAAGGAGAGAGGGTGCCTGGGGTGCCACAAGGGCACCACAGTTGAAGGGAGATGTTGACAAGCTGGAAAGCGTCCAGAGGAGGGTGACTAAAATGATTAAGGGTCTGGAGAACAAGCCCTATGAGGAGTGGCTTAAAGAGCTTGGCATGTTTAGCCTGCAGAAGAGAAGGCTGAGAGGAGACATGATAGCCATGTACAAATACGTGAAGGGAAGTCATAGGGAGGAGGGAGCAAGCTTGTTTTCTGCTGCCCTGCAGACTAGGACACGGAACAATGGCTTCAAACTACAGGAAAGGAGTTTCCACCTGAACATCAGGAAGAACTTCCTCACTGTGAGGGCTGTTCGACAGTGGAACTCTCTCCCCCGGGCTGTGGTGGAGGCTCCTTCCTTGGAGGCTTTTAAGCAGAGGCTGGATGGCCATCTGTCGGGGGTACTTTGAATGCGATTTCCTTCTTCTTGGCAGGGGGTTGGACTGGATGGCCCATGAGGTCTCTTCCAACTCTACTATTTTATGATTCTATGATTCTAAGGTGCCACGCATGCCTGTCATTTTGTTGGTGATTGCTGATGAAATGGAAGAAGAGAGGTAGCCTCATCGCTATGATGAGGTCCCAAGTTTCTTGTCCAGAAACCAACTGGACCAGCAAGTGAATATCAACAATGGTGACACCATAGCTGAGAGCTAGTGATCTTATCAGTGAGGTGGTGGGTCCATTTTTATTTTCAGGGGCTACTTAAGGTGCTAAAGTCTGATCACACTGGATCTCACCTTTAAGGTTCAACCTAAGGTTCAGCCTCCGGTGGCGTAGTGGACTAAAGCCTCATGACTTGAAGGTTGGGTTGCTGACCTGAAAGCTGCCAGGGAGAGTGCAGATGAGCTCCCTCTATCAGCTCCAGCTCCATGCAGGGACATGAGAGAAGCCTCCCGCAAGGATGGTAAAAACATCAAAACATCCAGGCATCCCCTGGGCAATATCCTTGCAGACGGCCAATTCTCTCACTCCAGAAGCGACTCAAATTGCTCCTGACACGGAAAAAAAAAAAAACCTAAAACTCAAGCCACCCATACTGGAGCTATCTGTTCCTACTGCTAAGAGGAGAAGGCTAGCATAGAGGCTATGTAGCCTCCAACATTTCTCCCCAGCATCTTCTTCAGATGGCCACCTCTCATTATCTAATGGCAGGGTCAGCTCTTTGATGGAAAAAGTACTGTAAAAGTACAGTAGAGTCTCACTTATCCAACATTCTGGATTATCCAACGCATTTTTGTAGTCAATGTTTTCAAAACATTGTGATATTTTGGTGCTAAATTCGTAAATACAGTAATTACTACATAGCATTACTGCATATTGAACTACTTTTTCTGCCAAATTTGTTGTATAACATGATGTTTTGGTGCTTAATTTGTAAAATCATAACCTAATTTGATGTTTAATAGGCTTTTCCTTAGTCCCTCCTTATTATCCAACATATTCACTTATCCAACGTTCTGCCAGCCCGTTTATGTTGGATAAATGAGACTCTGCTGTACTTGGGAGGATAAATAGAACAAGAAAAAATTATGAGGCTAGTCTTATCATATTTCCATTCACACTCTATTGAATATTGAATACATTGTAAACAGCCTGAATATAAATCTGAAGAGATATGTGTATGTGTGTACATGTGTGAGAATGAATAAGTAGTAATATATATGAGAATTAAAGATTGTTCTTGTGTGCCTTGAAATCATTTCTGACTTATGGTGACCTTCCAGCAAACCTTTTTTTTGCAAAATTTGCTCAGAGCATGTTTGTCTTTGAATTCTTCTGAAGCTGAGAGAGAGTGACTTGTCCAAGGTCACTTAGTGGGTTTCCACAGCCAAACTTAATTTAAACTCTGGTCTAATAAGCCATTATTCGAACCACTATAGAATAATATAAGATGCCAGGATGTTAAATTCCATATCTGTGGGAAACGAATGGGGAAAAAAATGTATGTTTGCCAGGGGTGGGGGATAAAACTAGTGAGCAAAAATTATCACTTTCAGCTTCTAACATGGACTTACCAACAAAGGAAACCAAATATAAATGTAAATTATTTTTAAAAGACTTGCCACATTGCCTTCAAAGAGAGTTAAATCGTGTCATTATTAAATTCCGAGAGAGGAGGAGAAAAAAAGTTTTCCCTGAAGAACCAGTTTTGTAGTTTTCTCAGATGAAGTTTTGCCAAGTTAAACGGTTTGGCCTTGGTGTGATTACAGCAATAAAATGCCAGAGGTTGAGAGTATAAATTTAAGAGCTGAATAAAGAACGGAGCAAAATGCAAGAGAAAATCCAAACAAGGCAGGGGAAAAGAAAGCTGTGAAGTACAAATATGCTTTGGAAGAAATATTTTACAATACAAACCCCCTACCTCTTTCTTTTGCTTTTTTTAAACATTTGGAGCCAAATAAAAGTTTATAGCCATTTATTTGTTTGTATTGTTTATGAAGATGCAGTCAGGCAGCAAACCTGTATAAACTGATAAAACAGGTCCTGGGGTTTTGTGCGCTCTCAGAAAAGAAGAAAAGTGTTTTCTTCAATTAATTGGTGAAGTCTGCTTCAGTACTGATTAGTTCTGCTACACAGTAGGGAATGAGGAAATCTGAAGGAGGACCAGTTACAAAGTACTAGAAAATGAAAATGAAGTGAGGCAGAAAATTTAAAGTGCCGTTGTTTTACTCACAGAAGTAAAACCCAACAACATTTTAAAAGCAGACCAATTTGCTTGCCAAGGCTTTGACTTCAGTCATCATCTTCTCGGTAAACACACAGCGTGGTCTCAAAATATTTTCAGCCTCATTTTCTCACCCACTTTATGATGCCTCCCTCCCTCCGCTTCTGCCCAAACAAAGTTCTTCTGCTTGAAGAAAGGAAACCACTAGACCTTCTCTATAAGTACAACCTGTCAGCCACCTATCGTTCACTCAAATAACAAAAAAACATATGCTCACTTGAGAATCATTAGCAGACACCAACAGAGGTGTTATTTTGGAATGGGTGGTACCACCCGAAGATTTCAATGGGAGCAACGTGGTAGATTCTTTCCCTTCTCACCTTTGTTTGGTAGCATCAGGAACACCAAGTTTCCTTCAGAAGAACTGGAGCCATTACAGACTACATAGTTATAGCTCTATGCTTCTCCTTTAAATGCCTTGGGAACATCATATGGAATCATAACTTTTGTGGTTTAGAGAAAGGTACATAAAATTCTCAGGTAGAAAGCTCTAGTGTAGTGGTTCCCAACCTTTGGTCCTCTGGGTGTTTTAGACTTCAGCTCTCACGGTTCCTAACATCTAGTAAACTGGCTGGGATTTCTTGAAGTTGAAGTCTTAAACAACTGGAAGATCAAAGGTTGGGAATAACTGCTCTACTGCTTCATCAAACTACAAATGCAAATATCCTTCACTATGGAAGCATGGCACTTAATGTAGATTTATAGTGCTATAATGGTGTAGTAGGAGTCCCCGGTGGTACAGTGGGTTAAATTGCTGAGCTGCTGAGCTTGCTGACCAAAAGGTCAGCAGTTCGAATCCAGGGAGCTCAGTAAGCTCCCGCTATCAGCTCCAACTTCTGCCAACCTAGCAGTTCGAAAACATGCAAATGTGAGTAAATCAATAGGTACCGCTTCAGCAGGAAGGTAATGGCACTCCATGCAGTCATGGCAACCACATGACCTTGGAGGTGTTTACGGGCAATGCCAGCTCTTCGGCTTAGAAATGGAGATGAGCACCAATGCCCAGAGTCAGACACGACTGGATTTAATGTCAGGGGAAAACATTTACCTACTTTTACCTAATGGTGTAGCACAGTAGTTAGTTATCCTTTTCTTCGCCACGGACCCCCTTTTAAATACTTTTGTGGCCTCAGAACCCTAAGACTTAACTCTAGATTCAAGGCACATCAAATAATTGTTTCCATTTTCTCATAAAGGTCCTTCAGATTTAGAGAGGGAGATAGAATCTATTCAATCTATTATTGAATACACTCCTATTATATTTTGATTATAATGATTCCATATGATTTAAAAATAATAGTATCAACACTAATAATAGTTAATAATTGTATAATTTAATTTAATCCGTCATGACCTTCTGTGACAACATCTTAGACCCCCAGAGGTTCCCAGACCCCAGGTTGAGAACCTTTAGCATAGTGTGTAGGGGTCCTTGGCTAAACAATGTTCTCCTCATGCCTCTTTAGTGGGGTGCAGACCCACAAGTAATAAGAACATCAGCCCTGGCCTTGTCTTTCTCAACTGCTGAGTACGCCTGTCCTGTCTGGCAAAAGTCTGCCCATGCGAAACAGGTGGACATAGCACTAAACGAAACATGCAGAATAATCACAGGATGCCTTAAACCTACACCTGTTGATAAACTCTACAAGTTAGCTGGCATTGCCCCTCCTGACGTGCGACGGGAAGTTGCTGCTAACGGTGAGAGAAATAAGGTCGAACACTGTGAAAGCCACCCACTGCATGACTATCAGCCTCCTCCCACCAGACTCAAATCAAGGAAGGGCTTCATGAGAACCACCACTCCTCTTGATGTTCCTCCAGCAGCAGCAAGGGTGTCCCTCTGGGCAGCTAAACCTGGCAATTCTAACTGGATGGCCCCCCAGGGGCAAACCAAGAATGGGCAACTTGGAAGTCCCTAAACAGACTCAGAAGCGGAGTGGGCAGATCTAAAGACAACTTGGCAAGGTGGCACTACTGAAGGAATCCTCCACCTTGTGTGACTGTGGAGCAGAACAAACAACTCCACATATGTATGCGTGCCCACAATGTCCTGCCTCATGCACGGAGGAGGAGTTGTTTAAAGCTATGGACAATGCGGTTGCTGTTGCCCGTTTTTGGTCTAAAACTATTTAGTTGCTTGTGATTTCCTTTTTTTTATCATTTTAAAATGTATTTGTTATGCAATGCTTTTGACATGAAATAAATAAAGTAACATTAATGGCAGTTGTTGGCTTAAATATAGGTGGGTATGATGAATCCATTTCTGGGATTTAGACTGAGCTTTAAAAGATCTCTTCAGATTATGAGCCTATTCTTCCAATGCGTTTTGGCTCCTCCAATTGCTTTTTTGCAGTCTGAAATAAATCTCAGAGGGGATTCTTCACATCTTTTTTATCACACCAGCTTCTACAGACTGTAGCATGATAAAGTACAATGCTGTACCTGCTTTCCTAATGGAAAGGGTTTTGTTTATGAAATTGGGAGTCAGCCCCTCCCACTCACAAGAGTTGTCAGAGGAAAGTGGGTTGATACCCCTTGACATCTGCTGTTGCTGTCATTTCTACTGCCGCCAAGGATCGCCATTAGGTGAAGAGAACTCAGTGCATGTAACTGTCTGTCAAGCAATGGTTTCAGAGCATCTCGCCAGACGGTGCTACTACAACAGCAGTGGTGGCAGTGGCAGCAGCACCCCATCCCTCTTCCTATTCTGTGTTTCTTCCTATCCCCAGAAAACCCAGTCTAAGCCTCCTCCTGCCCTTGTCTTTGGGAGAAAGGCAATCAGGACTGCTGGGAGCTCCCACTCACTGGCACCATGTGGTGGCTTCCTGCCTGGGAGTAACACATGAGTTACCAAAGTGGAGTGATACTTACTCTAGTGATGCCATTGAGAGTCAAAAATCAAAATACCATCCATTAAAGATAGTTAAGTGACTGAAAAAACACTACATATAATGGGGGATGGAGCCTCATGGCAGCCATCAGATGACGTTGCCTGTGGCTCAGCTCCCAACCCAGGTAAATGCATCGCCAGATGCTTTCCTGGCAACAGGAGAAGCTTGTATTATTGTGCTGGCTCCAATGGAGCCAGTTCTTGGCATCCCTGTGAGGGCAAAACTTTCTCCATGTGATGAGTAAAGTGTATTGAGAGGGAGCTGCAATCGGAGTGACAGATGTGTTGTGTTCAGGGTGACAGATTCGTCCCGCTGTTCCTGCTTTCCTTACTGGAAGCCAGGTGAAGCAGGACACTTTGCCTGCCCTTTATGATAAGGTAGGAAGAATAATAATATAATAATAATAAAACTTTATTTATACCCCGCCACCATCTCCCCAACGGGGACTCGGGGCGGCTAACATGGGGCCATGCCCAGAACAGTACAATATAATAAAATATGAAAACAGCATACCATAGCACAATTAAAAGCAATACAATAAATGATAATAGACATTACATCAAAAAATAAATAAAACAGTAAAACAGGGCAGGCCGCATGGACACAAGGATAAAACTCGGAGTGAGAGGAACAGAGGAGTACTCCACTGTGGACAGGGACACATGAAAGCAGGGCAATCTAGAGGGTAGATGTTGAGGGGGGAGCAATACAGAAATATGTAACAGAAATTATTCACTGAAAGCACAGCGGAAGAGCCAAGTTTTCAGGTCTTTCCTAAAAGCTAACAGAGTGGGAGCTTGCCTGATCTCAGTAGGTAGTGAATTCCATAGTCGGGGGGCCACAGCGGAAAAGGCCCTCTCCCTTGTGCTCACAAGACGGGCCTGGGATAGAGACAGCGGTGACAAAAGGGCCTCCCTGGATGATCGCAAAGATCGGAATACCAATAGGTGCATGGTGTATCAACATATACGCACATCCTTTGATTCACATGGCTTGTTCAAGTTTTAACTGCTATTTGACTTAGGTCTCTATGGCTAGATCTGCACTTTCATATATCCCAAGATCTAATCTGTTCATCCCAGATTATCTGACAGTGTAGACTCAGATAATCCAGTTCAAAGCAGATAATCTGGTAACAAATCTTGGGATATAGAGCAGTGTAGATCCAGCCTATTTCCAATCAATAAAGCAACTTAATTTATTTATTTCGTGTCAAAAGCATTGCATAACAAATACATTTTAAAATGATTTTTAAAAAAGGAAATCACAAGCAACTAAATAGTTTTAGACCAAAAGCGGACAACAGCAACCGCATTGTCCGTAGCTTTAAGCAACTCCTCCTCTGTACATGAGGCAGGACATTGTGGGCAAGCATACATATGCGGAGTTGTTTGTTCTGCTCCACAGTCACACAAGGTGGAGGATTCCTCCAGGTAGTGCCATCTTGCCAGATTGTCTTTTGATCTGCCCACTCCACTTCTGAGTCTGTTCAGGGACTTCCAAGTTGCCCATCCTTGGTTTGCCCCTGGAGGAAGACCCTCATGGGGGGCCATCCAGTTAGAATTGCAACTGAAAAAATGCTTTGCAACTAAAAATGAGCAGGTCAAGGATTAAGCAATCCTCTCTTCCCACCCAGATTTGTGTAAATAGGAAATAGCTCACACAATGGAGAAACAAGAATCCTGGATTTGAAGAGCTTGAATCTGACAAACCTAGGAACCAAACAGTGAAGCATTATCTGGAATTCAATTGGACATGAGAAAGAACTGTGGTACTCCATATCCATGATTGATGTTACCTTGCTGGTGATGGAGAATTTGAGGAAGATTCTGCCAGAACAATGCATCCCATTCCTACTAAAAAGCCAACATTCATATATCACCATGGAATGAAAGATCTACCAGAAGCCTCCCATTCCCTGCTATTTGCAGTCCAGAAGTAAGGCCATTAAGCCCCGGGCTGTTCAAATTATGGAAGGGATGCCAAGTATGCCTACCGGATGTTTTTCAACAAACTCTCATTCGAGAGCTCATTGATCAAGTTTTGCTCTTGCAGCACAGACGTGCAATCCAATGAAGCCGAAGTACTGCCAGACTGCTAAGTATCTCATTTCTGAAAACTGGATGTTCAGCTTGCAATTGTTATGGCAGAGCACTTGACCTTTCTGTTAAGTGTCATTCTCTTTTGAGCCACATTATATTCCTAATTAAAGAACCAGAGATATTGATTAAGAACAAAAGTGAATAGTCATAAAACATTAAAAACAACACACTTGCGCCAGCTTCTTTTAATCTTATGAAAGACTGGATTCATATGGAAAATTGGAATAAATAATAAAAAAATATTTAAAAATCTCTTTGTTGTGACAAATTTCGGAAAGGTAGCCATGTTAGCTAAACAAATCAAAAAGATTCCAGCAGCACCTTAAAGAGACCAGCAGCCCATTTGTGTGTAAGATTTGAAAGGCAAGTCCCTATAAATAAGGTTGTGCATCCCTTATTACGAATTCCAAAATACTCCAAAATCTAAAATTGTCCACATGAGTTGCTGAGATACTTACTGATATCTCATTTTCCCATGGCTCTCTGTATACAGACTTTGACTATTGAGAGCAGATGTTCTCTTCCTTTTCACCACACATAAATATGCAATGGATCTAGATAGTGTGGACAGCAAAATTTATCTGAATGTTAATTTACCAGTCATGGAAGAATACTGGAGGACAACTTGTCGAACAACTTCCATCTTTATTCTTACTAGGTATTTTCCCTATTTTTGTAGAGATACCATAAAGAAAAAGGGAGAAGCAGATGTCATTTCTTTTTTCAGACATTTAGGGATCTATGAGCAAACCACCTTGGACTCTATACTAGGATAAAACCAAAAATAAATCCAGTAAATAAAATATTTCAGTCCAAGTCAGACTGCAAATGGAGCATATGCAATTTGCACCAGAAAATCCTCAGTCACTGATAACCCAAATGCCTTGAAAGCATGCACAGTAAAAACATGCACATTTCAAATGCACACGAAGCAGTGGTCAGAGTTTAATCGATGGGATAAATCATTGCTTAATCAACAATGTATCCCACTTAAATATACCAAAACACATGCATGCTCTCAGAGAAATAAGCAATGAAAGTTATGAAGCTCACCTTATTTCTTTTTAAAACAATCTGAAAAAATGAGGTACAGACCTATTGGGGAGGTACAGAAGAGACAGCATCCGTGGTTGTTTATGGCCAGACCCCTTTTGTTTCATTGTGCTGGAACAATCATCCATTTCCCAGCATGCTATCCATTTTGCAGTGGCATGTAACAGTGACGGGGAAATGGAAAAGCCAGATAAAGCTGCCCTGAAAGCTCCTGAGCAACTCAAGATTTGGTAGAGAAACTTTCTCTCCCCGTAAAGTTAGTTTTCTCTGTATGACCACATTACAGATACCTCTGTGCCTATAGGTTTTGCCCCTGCTGCACTGTAGCACTCTTGCCACCATCTATGCCAGCATAGTTATGCCAGCTAATAGGATATTTATTTTATTTATTTACAACATTTTACCCCGCCTTTCTCACCCGAGGGGACTCAAGGCAGCTTACAACAATTGGCAAAATTCAATGCCCAAACAAATTCAATAAAAGTCAACAACACATTTAAATCAATTAACACTACATCATAAAAACATTATACACAGCTTAAAACATACAAATAGTTATAGTCCACTCATACCAATTAGGTAGCCATGTCCTCATCTCTCATTACTTTGTTTGATTTGCATGTTCAATATTACATCTCAGTGTGCATGTGCAGAGAAATTCTAAGCCTATGTATGATGTTCATGTACAGCGATACACACAGTATCCAGAGCGAATGTCAACAAGACTCCTAATTCACCTCTCCAAGAACTTTAGAACATTCCCAGGGAGATTCGGCAGAATTTCACTACCCCTGACAAAAAGAAAGCCATATAACTGTCTCTGGTATACTTTTTTGTCAGAGAGCAGGCATGAAATATTTAGATCTGCTAGTTCTCCACCCAGGAAAGCTTTTATTGCCAGCAACAAAAGGGGAACATATCCAGGGGCTGCTGACTGATAATCACATGCTGGGATGCTCCATTTGTTCTGCTCCAGAGTTCCCTTTCTCACTGACAGACAAAGGCACGTGCCTAGCAATGCCTGAAACCATTCTTTTGCCTTTTTACCAGACATTTCTTTGCAAAGCAGAATCACAGTAATCTTTCCTTTGGGCACTAGAGACTGAAGGAACTTCTCCTTTGGGCTGGGGACACCCCTCACCGCATGTATCTGAGAGGCAGGATAGACAGGATTGCTAGCGGCAGCATGTGGTAGGAAAAGAAGGAAAAACAAACTCACCAAAGCACATCATACATATCTTTGTTCATGATGAAGAATAGATCTTATGTGGATGTGGATGTATGTGTGATACATGATACTCTCTCCACCCCCACCCCAAAAATCCATTGTTTTTTAAAAGATCTCTTTTCACATAAAACTATAGCACCAAAGCAAATCCACAGGGGATTTCAGCTCTGCCCCTGTATCCACAGGGCCAGTATCTACAGTTCCCTATAAGTATTTTCCAGGTCTTCTATGGTATTCTTGGCCTGGGGTTTCTTCATTTCAATATTGTCCACTATTATCTGCAGCTTTGTATATCCACACAAAGTCTGGGAATGTATCCCCGATATACGACAGTGTCTAAAATATACATTTCCCTATTTTGTCCCCCTGAGTAGGGAAAAGCCTGTGGTAGGGAAACTTTCATATGGATGTAGTGGCTGCCCTAAATTTTACTCAAGGCAGGCCAGTTACTTGTGAGTAAGCTGTTGGTGAGCTTCCAGCCTGCTAACATGGAACTACTCCTTTTGTCACATTCCAGTTATGAAGTATGAGGTGTTATTCACTTTTTGATGGCATAGAATGAATTGGTCATCAATGTTCATTGAGAGCTCTGCTGGCATATGGGGACACCGTTATGCCAATGCAAACGGTACAGTGTTGGCATCAGTGGTTCCTTGAAAGGTGGCAAAGTGTGCACTATGAGGAGAAAAGTGAGCGGTCATCAACTTCGCATGCAATTGATGTGGTTGCAGCCGTTCACGATATCATTGAGGCAGACCGCTGCTTAACTAAGCCTTGATGGCATTCTGAAATTGCTTCCTCCCAACTTTGAAATCTGATGCAATTCCCTCACAACACTCATCAAAGATGAGTTGCAGGTGTCAAAAGTGTATGTAAGCTGGGAGCTCACCAGGTCCTTACTGATTTTCACAAACAACACATGGAAGTTGCTCATGTGTTTCTCGGCACTGTTTGAAAGATAAGGGGATGCCGTGTTTTCAAGAATCGTAACCAGCAATGAAATATGGATTCACTGCAGCACTGCTTGCAAATTACAAGAAAAGAAATTGCACATAACCATCTGGAATGACTTTTTATTGTATGAGCTGTTTGATAGTGGAATAGCCTGTCATGTAAGGTGGTGGACTCTCCAGCTTTGGAGGTCTTTAAGCAGAGGTTGGATAGGAATATTTCAGGAGTGTTGCAACTATGTATTCCCACATGGCAGATGTTTGACTAGATAGTCCTTGTGGCCCCTTGAAACTCAAAAATTCTTTTATTTTGACTCCAAGAGGACAACAAATTTGGGTGTCATGAAAGGAAAGGAAATTGTCAGTTGCTTCATTCATTATTATGACATTATTACTGCTACAGATGTGGAAAAGTATTTGATAGCACATTAATGTAATTTGGTAGGGTGATCCGATTTGCTATCCTTCTTCATGCAGCAATATGTATTGTGCCAGTCCTTTTATTTTATTAACCCATACTTACAAACATGTACTTATTATATAAGGAGTTCAAAGCAGAAGACAAATATTTTCTCTTCACTTTCTCCTGCAGAAGACCTGTGTAATGTAGCTCAAACTAAAAGGAAATGATGGACTTAAGTTCAGCCATGCTACAGTTATAGAAACTGGTACTACCTAATAGATTTGCCCTATAGATTTGTGGATTTGTAGTTAATGAAAATACAGTAGAGATTTCTATATAATCAGACTATAAATCCCATGATTTTAAAGAGTGAGCCAAGGCAACTGAATAATTGTGAGTTGTGAATACATTACCTGAAAGTTGGAAATAGAATGAATAATCTCAGAGTGACAGAAAATAATGTTTGAAAAGTTTTTGGCAACTCATGCATACATTGAAAATGGCACAAATCTAGACCAATTTCATTATACCCCTTCAGGCATGGAAGTTCCAAGTGGATGAGGAACTTGGCCTTTTGGTATTTGCATCAAGGGAAAGGAAAGATGGTTCTAATGAAGATAATGAGAACAAAATCCCTTTCACCTTGGTGAAACCAGCATTTCATTACCTGAATGCAAGTAAAATGAGCCATAAAAAACAAGGATGGGTGATATATATAAAAATGAGGATCCAGTTCTCCAGTACCCTCTGGTAGAGCAGGAAATATAACCCAGGTTGAAATGGCTAAAATTAAAGCAAAACCTAGCAAAGGTACTTCTTTGCATTGCAGCCCCTGAATCCCCCAGTCAGCATGTTGTTGCAGTTTGTTGTTGCTGTTATTATAATTCATTTGTACAGTGCCACTACTGTAGATAGTGCTTTACAAGTAAAAGAACAACAAAAGAGTTTCCTGCCCTCAGCCTAACAATCTTATTACAACATGATACAAAAGGAAAAGGGGATGGCAGTGTGGAAGGAGATTAAGTCTCCCACACTGTCTTTTCCCACACTGCCTTTTCTTCTCCCTCTCACAGGCCACAACAATACCAGTTAGGATAGATGACCATGGTCATGATGAAGTTTTGCTTCCCTCTTTTTCTCTCCCTCTGCAATCAGAGCAATGGATCTGGGATGGAAGAAAGGCCTTTCCTCTACTTCTGGGCAGTGACAGTTGGGGTGGATGGAGGGCCTTTGCTTTTGGCAGTTACAGTTGGGATGGATGAAGTTTTTTCATCTGCTTCTGAGTCTAGACACGATAGAGCTGTGCCTGCCTTTTCTTATTTCCTTGAGGACAGGGCATTGACAGTTGGGATGGAAAGAAGGCCTTTCTTTTGCTTCAGGAGATAGAAATAATGGTGTTGTGCCTATGTCATGACCCCATAGTATAAAAATGTATCCATCTTCTGAAAGAATTTAAAATCTTTCCTACATTTACTGACCCTAAATATGGAATTCAAATCTGGGAAGAAACTGCATACATGTTTGTGTTGTGTGTATATATAGTATTTGGGTTCATTTTTTTCTTTTATCTGCAGTACTGTGAAGATTTTCCTCCATGCTGTACTCTAAGAATCCAAATGACATCTGTAAAAAAAAAGACTATGGCTCTTTGACAGACATTGATTACATTTGGACAGATGGTTTCAGCTCCTTCCCCAATGAATTTTACTCACAGAAGTATTTCGTCAAAGCTGTCAAGTTTAGCTCAACTTAGCCAAGTAACCAGGCAGGATGATTTGTAGGGACTAGCTTTAAAAATCCTCACTTAGCAATGCTATATCTGAGGAAAGCTTCTTGAAAGGCAAGAAGGTTAACCTGATGGATCATTGAAACTGAGACATGCTGGTCAAATTCATCTTTCCCTGGTGAAACCAGGATGGCTGGTTTGATTTATTGATGAAAAAAAGGAAACTTAAATCATGCATTTGTTTTAGGCTTCTAGTGTTCTATGCTTCTAATACCGTAGCTCTTTTTATCTGTGCAATGACAATGCATACTGATTGATTTTAATATTATTTAAAAGATATCCATCTACAGAAAGCCTTTATATATAACAAAAAACAGAGCTAGTACAGGATCCTGTCCCCAGAGATTGCTTCTTTGGGCCTTGGTATGTCTCCCACCCCAACCATTTATACCAAATAACCCTTTTTTTCTGGCAGAAAGGCTCATTGTATATTCAGAAGTGATGGTTCATTTTTAAAACAGGTTAACTCAGAAACATTGTTTTGAACCGCCCTCTTCAGCTTCCCATAACTCTATCAATGAGAGACCTCCAAGACACCCTATCCTCAACTGTTTGCTCAGGTTTTGCAGGCTCGGAATTGTGACTTTCTCGATTGAGTCTTTCTACCTGGAATGCAGTCTTCTTCATTACTTGCTGCCTTCTACTTTACCAAGCATTATTGTCTTTTCTAGTCCATCCTGTCTCCTCATGCTATATATCTCCAAAGTACAACAGTTTCTGTTTAGCCATCTTGGTTTCTAAGGAGAGTTCAGAAATTGAAAATATGATAGCATAGACCATCCTAATTTTAGTAGTCAATGGTATATCTTTACAATTCAGGAATTTTTCTGGTTCTTTCACAGCAGCCTTCTAAGTCCTGTTCTTCTTCTGATTTCTTGATTAGTCTCCATTCTGATTAATGTCTGAGCCAAGACAGGGGAAATCCTTATTTCAGTGTCTTCGTCATCTAATAAATCATCTGTAGTCATTATCAACAAGTGTTAGCTATGCCAGGGCCGTAGCCAGAAAAAAAAATTCGGGAGGGGTTTTGAACATTTTGGGGGGGGGGGGGTTGAACCCCTAGCACCCCCTCCCCCGGCTACAGACCTGTCAATATCTGCTTGAGATAGTGCCTGGAGGGACTCTTAATGTTTTGCGTCTCATAGACTTAGCATGGGGATTTGGTTAACCAGTTAAAATTCATGAGTAAACCAGGGTTTTTTTAACCTGAAATTTTTTTTTGGGGGGGGGGGAGGTTGAACCCCTAACACACACACCCCTTGCTACAGGCCTGGCTATGCTGTCACTGATGTTGTCTCTGAGAGATCCTCAACTACTGCTGCTGCCCAGTAGATGTTTGGCATATCTAAGAACATAATTCAAAATGGCTGATCATGCAGTTCACATTCTTCACACAAGCAATCAGATACATGATTGTGAGTTAGTTACAAAAAACTATTTATTGGTTCAGTCTCTTCCTATCAACTCTTGTGCAGAAAAAGAGAATAATGAAATTTTCTGTTTTCCTGTTACCATTCCAATTAAATCCAGGTAACTGTGGCTTATTTTAATTATGATCCACTTCAATGATCCTCCAGTGAAAATGATCCCTGGTCCTTCAAATTATCCCTAACATAGAAAACATTCTTAAATAACTTGTACTGCATTTCGTTATGGAGAGAGCTTAGATCTCCCTATTGCATTTTTCCATATGCTGATTTGTTTTTAAAGAATGTGTAGCTCATCTTTCCTCCATCTCTCTATTTAGCCATTATCAGTATTCAATATTTTACTTGTCTTGGATACTGATTTCTTTCTTCAGATTCTTTTAAGAGATGAGTTGGGGTTAGGGATGGATGCTGTCAGAGCTTTATAAACTTGGCTCTCTTCCAGGTATCCTATTCACTAATATTTCCCTAAGTAGGACATAGTTAGATTCTAGCTTGAAGCTAGACAGTAGACAACAAGAGAAATGGGAACCATATCAAATAATCAAAAGGCTTATCTTGTCTTTCCAGTGAATGTGATGCACATTTTAGACACTTGCGTAGTGAAGTGTTCATTGGGTTGTTTCACTGTGCAGCTAGATCCATTTCTAAAGCTAAATGTATAGAAATGGAAAATCAATATGATAGTGTGATGGAGTAATCAGAAGAGTGATGACAACAGCCAATATTCAATCATGTGAATCAACCAGGAAAGCACGAGGGAGGGAGTGCAGGTGTCATATGCCACTTCAGACATTTTTACCTTCCTGGCCTTGTTTTGGATGTGTAGAAAATCAATGTATGTTTGGAATGTGTGTGCAATTTTTCCATACATACCCAGTCTATGACCCCAGGGAAGATGAGAAAACTACAAGTGCTTAATCTGGATAAATTTCAGAATAAAACAATACTAGATTATTCAGTTTACAGGATGAAATGACTATATGGAAGTTGGACTCCCCCCCCCCCCAAAAAAAAAGCACATAGCTAAACTCATGTGGATAATTGTTTGGCATAACTGTGTAGATACCCAATATTTTTAATTTTTTATATTTTAATAGAAGTTATGTGACCCATTATTTTTTAATGATTTCAGAAGAGCCACTACAGCATTCTCTCAAGATATGAACCAATCTTCAAGAGACACTTTTGCAGCTCTCAAATCCTATAAATAGTTTAGATTGCATCAGAATGCTCCATCAGCAATGGTTAGTAGCTCTGATATCAGCAGGATGGTAAATCCACTCCAGGTTTCAGCTGAGATTTAAAGGAGCTTTCCATAGTGGTGAATACTATATCTTAAAGGGGTCCAGAATTTTAGGTAATTCCTATGATTCTGGACTTCCCCATTCCACTGGTGTGCAAGCCTCAAGACTCCACTGAGCTCACTGTACTTAATATAACTTCTATAATCAGAATGCAATATTATACCCACATGAAGAAATGATGATGTATTATTTCAGTACCAGTTCACATAAATTAATTTCAGAGTTACTACAGAATCTACTAGCAAACATTTGTATTTTCAGTGCACATAGGCCGTATTTTTGTTCCTAGAAAACTAGATATGCCATTTTCTACTAACATAGGTGGAAACAAAAATGATTGTATAGAGACTAAAACATTTGCTGTACGTATAACTATTTCACTCGCTTCTCTTGATTTTTTTTTTCAAAGGCAGTGAACAAAGAAAAATGAACCCACTTATCTGACATTATGTGAACAATATCTGCAAGGAACAAATTTTGCATTAACTTCCAAATATAGTCTATATTTTATAGCCTCTGTTTTGTATATTCATATGAGACATTCATCCTAGAAACTTAAACTTTATTTTTTAATGAATACCATTATACAGATAAATTAATTTTAATACATCAAGGCTGGAGTAATGAGGAGAAAGCTTTCAAACATGATTTCAAATTTACCAAAGAGAAATCCATTAGCTGATTCTCCAATTATTACTTAATTGACTTTTAGGCACAGTTTAATTGATAACCACATAAAAGACATTTTCCATTTAACCATTTTGGAGGAAAGAAATGGAAGGGATTCCTACTTTCTTCCTTATAATGTGGTGCTAAGAAGGGAAAGGAAATGTGCAGAAGAAAAGCATTATTTTTCTTTAAAATGGATAGTTATCATCATCATCGGAAGATTAGTCACTTGATGCTGGTGAATATTCCACTAATGTAAAACAGAAATGGAGATTCAGTAGAGAATTGTGGTTTGGCTGTTGGACTGAGATTCTGGAAGAGAAGGTTTGAGACCCACACATTTTAATTCTTAATGCCACATATTTTCATAGTGGAAATTCAGCTTTCACAGTGATGATGTTCCCCGGGGTGTTGAATCTTTAAAACTGATGGTGAAAAAGTTGCAGGTTAAATCCCCAGCATCTCCAGGTGGGGCCGGGGGTTCTAGCATGTGAGCCAGTCTGCCTGTGTTCTTTATTAGTTTCCCTAACAGACCATCCAAAGAGCAAACTAATGTTGAAGTAGAAAGTTCTGTGGAAAAACGAGCCATATATTTCAATATATGGCTCATAGCAGCTTTTTCAACACTTGGGCACAGCATCTTTGAAAGTATGGTTCACATGCTAGACAGAGAAATGGAGTGAATTCAGTCTTCTCACTGCAACCCCAAACAAATATTCAACCTATATAAACCTTTCCAAAAACTCTATAGCACTTCAGAGGTTCTTTGTGGTGAGCAGCCACAAAAGCGAAGTTATGGCACCAGACTGAAATGCGAGCTCTCCAGTGACACACAACTAGACGGATCATTTCCAGCTTTCTTGGAGTCTGTGAAGACTATGTGATTCAAGTGTGCTTTACATTGATTGCTACCTCTGTGCTGAACACTGAATATGTAAAAGGCAAAGTCACTGAAGCCATGCAATAAAGTGTAATTAACTGTTGATCACTATATTTCTATTTAATGATCTGTTAATGATCACTATTAGCACAAAAAACCTTCTTAGTTCAGTTGACCTGGTCATTGGTTAGTTACTCCTCCTGGGGCTTTCTATCTCAGGTTCCTTCTACACTGATATATAATCCAGATTATCAAAGCAGAGATTCCACATTATGTGCTTTGAACTGGATTATATGAGTACCAAATAATATAGTTCAAAGCAGTTCATCTGCAATTTCTATGGCAGTGTAGAAGGGCCCTTAGTAGACTCTTGGTTGAACAATATAGTCTACGGGAAACCATTGGCCCTGACACCTGATCTTGCTTAATTTCCATTCCTGCCTTTTTTGCTTGCCCTCTAACCCTGCAGATTTGGAAATTGGCTTTCGGGTTTGTTTGTTTTTTGGACGATGACTCCCAAATCCACCAGCCAGCATCATCACTTCCACATTCTTCTCTTGCACTGTTCCTGACACCTGTTCATTGCCCAGATAGATGGATACGGATGAATAGATATAGATAGATGTTAGATAGATATAGACAGACAAGACAGAGCTGATAGAGGTAATAGAGATAGGTGGATGGGTGGAAAGGGATAGGGAAAGATTTTTTTAATGGCTACCTTCATTGGCATGTTAATTTCTGTTGCACCCATCAATTGAGGTTCTAAACTTGCAACCCCCTTCTCTGGAAGCTTTCCCATCCTGTTAAGGAGAATACAAAAAACACACTGTTCCTTTAACAAAGAAATGATTTGTGTAAAGGTATTTACAATATAGCAGAGTTCTTGAATTTCCAGCTACCTCCACACAATGTCAAGTAAACAAAATGTTCTTACCTTCAGATAACTTGCCACATTGTTCTCCAGACGTTGCAGCTTTCCTATGAACATTACACCTTCAACAATTCCAACTTTCCTCCAGCAATCCCAAACCCTGTCAAATCAGCTCCAGCCACTCCAAACTCCTCCTCAGCAACCAACCTCAAGTAACATGATGTACTCAGTATCATAGAATCATAGAATAGTAGAGTTGGAAGAGACCTCATGGGCCATCTAGTCCAACCCCCCGCTAAGAAGCAGGAAATCTCATTCAAAGCACCCCCGACAGATGGCCATCCAGCCTCTGCTTAAAAGCCTCCAAAGAAGGAGCCTCCACCACAGTCTGGGGGAGAGAGTTCCACTGCCGAACAGCCCTCACAGTGAGGAAGTTCTTCCTGATGTTCAGGTGGAATCTCCTTTCCTGTAGTTTGAAGCCATTGTTCCGTGTCCTAGTCTGCAGGGCAGCAGAAAATAAGCTTGCTCCCTCCTCCCTATGACTTCCCCTCACGTATTTGTACATGGCTATCATGTCTCCTCTCAGTCTTCTCTTCTGCAGGCTAAACATGCCCAGCTCTTTAAGCCTCTCCTCATAGGGCTTGTTCTCCAGACCCTTAATCATTTTAGTCGCCCTCCTCTGGACGCTTTCCAGCTTGTCAACATCTCCCTTCATCTGCGGTGCCCAAAATTGGACACAGTATTCCAGGTGTGGTCTGACCAAGGTAGAATAGAGGGGGAGCATGACTTCCCTGGATCTAGACTCTATTCCCCTATTGATGCAGGCCAAAATCCCATTGGCTTTTTTAGCTGCCGCATCACATTGTAGGCTCATGTTTAACTTGTTGTCCACAAGGACTCCAAGGTCTTTTTTGCACACACTGCTGTCAAGCCAGGCGTCCCCCATTCTGCATCTTTGATTTCCATTTTTTTCTTTTAGTAGCACTCCATCTCCAACAGGTGGCTTGATTGCTGCTGGCCATACAGTGTTTGGTCATGATCCTTACAATCACTTAACCATTTTCACTTAAGAAATTATATAAAACTATGGCAATTTCAACCTATGGTGGCCCAATGAATGAGAGACCTCCAATTCACCATATCCTCAGTTTTGCAGACTTAGAGGCATGTCTCCCTTGATCGTGTCTATCCATCTGGTATGTAGTTGTTGTGACTGCGCCTTCGGGGACTATGGATGATGATGGTGGGATCAGGAGAGGAAGGAATAACCCTCACGAGGAGGGCTCGTTGGAGGATTTGCGCAGGAAAAGGATGAGGGATCTCTATGGGGAATCTTCTGAGGAAGATTCAGATGGGGAGTTTGTGGAAGAAATGGATGCTGGTGAACAGGTGGTGGCTGAGGAAGTGGGCACTGAATGGGCACGGCCACTGGAGATGTCTGGGGAATTGGGGCCTATGGATACTGCTGAACCTTGGGTATCTTCAGGAGCAGATCCCACTTGGGCTGCTTGGAGAAGGGAGGATGGATCTTCAAGTGTGCATGGGGTTGGGTGTGGGCAGGATGATTGGAACTCTGATGAGCAATTAGGCACGCCCGATCCACGAGCCCTAGCTGTGTGGAGTTCTGACTCTGAGTAGGATTCGGGACACCTGCTGTTTGGGTGTGGGTGTTTGGACACTCAAGAGGAATGGGAATAAATGGGGAATGTTTGGTCACTTCACTTTGCATGTGGCAAGGTGTTGCTGAAGCGCCATTGGGATTTCTGTTCGTTCAAGAAGACTGGACTGGGACTTTGCTTCTGATGTAAGTTATCTGGGTTGCTCTGCAACGGAGGGCTGGAACTGTGTGGGTTTCCCTGGATTGCACTGTGATTACTATTCTAGCTGCTGTTGCCTTCGTTGCCTTGGCTCTTTGTGCCATTTCGTGGACCTGGTTTTGATGACTGCAACCTTTGGACCCTGGACTGGAATTCGACCCTGTTTCTGCCTTCGCCCTTTGATTGATGTCTACCCACGGCTCTTGACCTCTGGCCTGCCTTCTCGACCCAGCTGCTGTCTCCTGCCCCGACCCTGGATCAACCTGATGACGCCTCTTCGCCATATCCTAGGAGCTTCTGGCATTATCTGCAACCTTGAAGCAGGTTGTTTCTGTTCCTGGCAATTTGTCTCCAGACCTGTTTGGTGACAACTTTGTGAACTGTCCCTTTAAATCCCCAGAACCGGTTGCCTGCAACAGAAAGGGTTTGGAACCACAGTTCTTTTTGCATCGGCTCCAAGTCTGTTTTTTCCCTGGCTTTGTTTTCTGTTTGGGAGCTCCGTGTTTAAACTACTAATTGTAGCTCTTGGGAGGTTTTTGGAAGGTTCCAAGTCTTTGTTTGTTTTGACTACTTTTCTAAGCCAACTTAATCTATTTTGAGCTGAAGTGAAGCACCTTTTTAGTTTTATCTGGGTGAATAAGCCGGTTGGCTTGTTAAAACATACCTTTTGATATAGTTTTGTTTGGACTGCTTTTAAACACTGATAGCTAAGTGTTTAAAGCCATTTTTGTGTTTATGTTTACTTTTTGGCCTATCTCTTGAATAAACTGTTTTGTTTCTTAATTGGCGTCTGACTCTTGACAGTAGTCTTTCTCCTTCTTACTGCTCTCCATCTTACAAAGCATTATCATTTTTAAATGAGTGATCACATCTCATAATGTGGATAGATGAATAGAACCAAACATAAAATGCAGACCAGATGAAGTCTATCCATTTAGCTAATTGAACCAGTCCAAGAAACAGCATAACCCCTATACAGTCTAGTGGAGGATCATGGAGGATTATCTTAGGATCTTAACACAAAATACAAGTTTCATAAACAAATTTTTATTTCTAAAATCAAAACTTGACTTTATCCTGAGTGAAATGCTAACACATTCTGAAAATAAGTGAGAGGAAAAAATTATGTGTGATAATGTATAATGTCATAATGGTGTTGAACACAGCAGAGCATTTAGCTTAATAGCAAAGATTCTTATTAAATAAGAAGGCCACAGAAGCAATCGATAACAGTACATTAATTGGCATTTCTTTGGGACACAATTCCTAAGGTAGCATCTCCCCCAAAATGCACGGGTAGACACACTACTCTGAAATTAAACTTTAAGAAGCTCATGATTAATTCCTGAATAGGAGTGAAAGCACTGTGTGGTTTGGGTCCAAAAATGGAAAGCTGCAAAGAGCCATGGCTCTAAAGTTGTGAAAGGTCAAAGCACTAGAAGCTCTGGAATGGATTTAGCAGCAGCTGTACCCTACAAACTATCAAATCTAACCCTTCAATAAATGTATAATTTGAGCTTTTATGTGTAACTTGTATCTTTTATGTACTGTGTCAATTCTTAATTGTATAAACTGCATCAAATGTATGTATCAAAATGTATCTTGAAGGCAGTTGCCTTTCCTGGTTGATCGGGTTTAGAAAAGACTCACCAAGCACAAACCTCTCTAACTGAGGTCATAGCTGAAATCACTACACGAGGGTTTGAAAACTTTACCATTTGTGCTGATTCACTGACATCAAAGTGAAAAAGAATTCCTAACATTTAGATGAAATGTTAAAGAACATGCTCCAAAAACAGAAAATAGCTTAATTTTAACCTGAAAGGTTGGGAATATATTCTTCAGGAAAGCAAAATGTTATTCTCAACCAAATTAGCTATAGAGGCCCTTCCAACAAAGGAGTGTTATGTGTTTCTGTCATGTTATATCTCATATACACATTAATACATTTTGTAATGTAATACATTTTACTGCTTGGAAATGGCTGCTTCTAGAAAGTTCTTCAACATTTTCTTAAGCCAGTCTTCTTCAGCTTTTTAAGCTTTACATTTATTTTAAAACTGTCCATTCTCTTTGTTTGTATTCAAATCAATTTCAGAGTTTGTCTTCTATGAATATAATGAAATTTTATATACATTATGATACATTCACAGTTGTACATTATAATAAGCCACCTAAATCCTTAAGATAGGATGAAAGTTCACATAGGAAATGGTCTATAATCATTTTTCTCCCAGTTGGTTACATATCCTACAAACACCCAGAGTTTTGAATATCTTACTTTTTCTTTATAATAATTCATTTTCCTTTATGCTGTTATAGTTGGCTTATATATATGAAATTGACTTGTTTTCTTTATTAGAAATAGAAACAAATTAGCATATTCAATGTTGTCAGTAAAAATCTGAAATGGATATAATTGTCCCTATATTTCAACAATGCAAAAAATTTTATCTCTTTTTTTCTGTAGCTCCTTCACTCCAAATTTGCTTCAGAGGATTCTCAACCCTATAAAGCAGCTTGCAGGGCAACATAGGACATGGATTTGTTGGGTCTCATTCTGATGGTAGAAGGACACCATTGGATACAACCCACTATTCCTTACCTTTAGTGTAGCACTCTAAAAAGTACTCAGAATGCTTCCTAAGAACATTATCTTACAAGCTCTTTTAAATGTGTTCTGGCATTGCAACTCCATCCCTGTAGAGAGCCAGAACATGCCAGGAAATAACTCTTCATATCACATGATCTTTTCTGAAAATGCTTTCAAAAAGCTGAAAGCATTTTCAACTTAGCACATCAATTTGGCTGTAATTCCTCTGCCCATTCATTGTCCTTATTGTCCATGCTATCCTCTTCCCACCCACCCCCCTCCCCCTCCTCCTCTTCTTCCTTTTCTTGATGTTGTTGTTGTTGTTTTCCAGAAGAATTATGCAACTCCAAAATTTGAATCATTCTCACAAGACTACATCATCTACTGGCTTTGGCTCTAAATGAGTTCACAGTTGCATGTAATGCACTTCCTCATTTTCCCAGAAAGTAAAGGTAAAGGATTTCCCCTGACATAAAGTCTAGTTGTGTTGGTGCTCATCTCGATTTCTAAACCGAAGAACTGGTGTTGTCCATAGACACCTCCAAGGTCATGTGGCCAGTATGACTGCATGGAGCTGCCAGAGAGGTACCTATTGATCTATTCACATTTGCATGCTTTCAAAGTGCTAGGTTGGCAGAATCTGGGGCTAACAGCGGGAACTCACTGCATTCCCTTGATTTGAACCATACAAAAGTACATTATATATATATATATATATATATATATATATATATATATATATATATATAAAAAGATGTATTTTGTAATGCCCAGTCTTTCTCTATTTAATGTATTCTGCAAAGGGGAGATTTACTTATAATTGCAAGTTTGGTTTTGGATTGCAGGAGCTCTCATGAAATCTTTGTAAAACAAGAATCAGAAGTTTTGCAAACAGTAAAGAAATGCTTAATCAATAAGGCAAATGCATATAACTACTCAGAATTATCTGTGAAACTGTGCAATTACCTGGGAAGATAACAGGGCAAAAGTGGACAGTTACAGCTTTGCAGATCGAGGTCCTCTCCAGATACTCACCAGAAGTGAAATGAGAAGTAGATTGAGGATGGGGAAGTGAAGCAGTGGAAAGCAATGCCCACAATATTCCCAAAACGTCATGTATTATCCCAAACTTGTGGCAGAAGCAATTTTGATTTAACCACACTATCTCAAAATAAAAACAGGAGTTGTCCCTGAACAGAAATGCAGTGTGTACGAATCACTTGCAAACTGGTTTAAAAATGAGTATGCAAAGATGTAAGTAGATGCATTTCTATTCATGGTTAGGAAAATTCTAGCACACATTATAACCTTCATAAGATAATATCTTAATTCACTATTCCTGTAGCTAGAGGGGTAGTTTGCTGCTGCAGTCATTCATATATGTCCAAATTAAGCCTGACTGGATTCTTTGAGATTCACTCCTCAGAAAAAAATCATAGAATAATAATGTGATCCTATGCAAACCTAGAGAGAAGAGAAAATCACTGCACTCGCTGCATTTCCCTAATCCAAGAAAACATGCACAGGATTGCAGTCATAAAGTACCTTTGCTAGATGTAGAGGGTGGTTTATATACTCGTATCTTGTAGTATTTGCATCATATTCACTGTCAGATCTTGTTAATTACTAAACAATGACACCATGGATCCCTTCTCATGCATCTATGCTCAGAGAAGATGCAGCATTTGAACAATATCTTAAGTTAAGCGATTTCTAACTCAGGGATCCAAAACAGACTTAATTTAGCAAAAAAGTAAAAGGAATATATGTATTTGTTTGTTTGTTTTAGAGTATTTATACCACATTCTTCAACCACAAAGGCTATGAGAATGGCTTCCAGACTGTAAATTTGACAGCTCCCTGCCCACAGGCTTACAATTGAAATACAGTAGAGTCTCACATATCCAACATCCGCTTATCCAACGTTCTGGATTATCCAAGGCATTTTTGTAGTCAATGTTTTCAATACATCGTGATATTTTGGTCCAAAATTCGTAAATACAGTAATTACTACGTATCATTATTGCCTATTGAACTGCTTTTTCTGTCAAATGTGTTGTATAACATGATGTTTTGGTGCTTAATTTGTAAAATCATAACCTAATTTGATGTTTAATAGGCTTTTCCTTAATCTCTCCTTATTATCCAACATATTCACTTATCCAACGTTCTGCCGGCCCGTTTATGTTGGATAAGTGAGACTCTACTGTAAGACCAGACACACAAGGAAAAGGGGATAGTAGTGTGGGAGGAGATAAAAACTGAGCTGAAACAGCCTCTTCTTTCCTTCTACGTCCATATTTGGGATGGAAAAGAGGGTTTCCCATCTACTTCTTTCTTTAGATATAATGGAGTGATGCCTGCATCTTCTCTCTCCCCCTCCAAGGCCAGTGCGGTGGTAGTCGGGATGGAAAGAAGGCCTTTCATTTGCTTCATATTAGTAGAGCTGTCTCTGAGAAATCTTCAGAAAGAAACTTTTTTCGATACAAGTAACATTTGAGGAAATTAAAAGATTATCTGAGACCAGCCAGATTTTATTTGACAGAACAGTTCAACATTGAAAGGGTTTAAGATGTGGAACAAAAGTCTTGGCAATAATAAATTTAATCAAAACTTAAAAGAGCTCTAATTAAACAGTTCTCTGACAAGAAAAGTTTTCTTTTATATAGACGGAGAACTTGAAGTCCTCAATGCTTAACCATATGCCTTTTATAAGATTGTCTTGAATGGAAATGCATTGGTTCCCCTGGCTGACCTCACAGGAAATAAAGAATACCAACTTTTGATTTATTTCCATTCATGTAAGTGTTGAAGATCAATGTTAAATCTATTTCCATTCATTTAAGTGTTCTTGTCCTCTCTTTTCTGATTTGGAAACATTCATGATATGGGCCAGGGGTGAGAAGACTGGATTCCATCAGATGTAGTTGGACTACAACTCCTAGCATTCCTCACTTGTCTTGGGATGCTGGATAGGGCATCCTAACAACATTTGCATACTTTCTCATTGTTCCAATTTGGCAGGGGCAATCCCAATTACTTTCCTACTTTGTTTTGAGGTTACATCAACTGCTGCTTTTGTGAGGATGGCTTTAATCTTGGAGTCCTCTCAGCAGTCATGTCAAGAAAGAAGTCACGGTGTGCAGTGCTTACTTTTCCAAATGTACTGTTTTGTTGTGGTTTGAATAGGAATCCTGTAGGTTTGTTCTTGAGTTCAATTTGTCTGGAACAGGTACAAATTTTAAGTGTAACTCCAGCCAAAAATATATGTATTTTAGCTTTGAATATCATAGGGAAAAATTAACACCCCTTTGGTCTGTGCCCCTGTTCAGGAGATTTCACCTCACTGTCTGTCCCAGTGATAACTGGATTTTGAAAAAAAAATTGGCTTGTTGTGGAAACAAGGATTGGTGAGAAAGCTTAATTGAAGTACCCAGAGGAACCTTTTTCCCAGGATAACTCTTTCAGGAGTGAATTCCCCTTCCAAGATGTAGATTTCTCTTACTTCCTGTTCTCTCACCCCTGTTCTTAACTATGAGTCATTTGTAATTCAAATCTTTGTAACTCTGGGACTGCCTGCTTATAGTACCATTACTGCATATGACAGTTTATGTGAGTGGTTAATAATTGTTACTTTGACAGTTCCCTCCCCTAAGGCTTACCATGTAAAAAGACATGAAACAAGGGAAGTGGGATTGAAGTGGAGAATGGTCAGTATACTCACCAGAAAATTCCTTTCTGCCTTTGTAATACCTTGAGCCCTCTTCTGTCACTTTCATGCCTATTAAGTTATTCTTTCTTTTCCAGTCACACTTTTGCCACAAGATTCTTGACCTCCATTTGTACCAACAGAAATAAACTGCTCTCTTTTGGCCACATGGGATCCCACAACGAGGGACTGATTTTATTATAGAAACTATCTCTTGTGAGCTGCCTGTCAAGACCCAGGCTGCAGAGCACCAATAACCATACACAGAGGCCAGAATCTATCTAATATCTTTATTGTGGAAATATATAAAGTTAATAAAAACAAGTGTAGAAAATAGTCCAGAAGTAGACCTTTCAAGAAAGGTCAAAATTAGTCCAAAGAAACAATGTCCAATATGAAATATTAAGGTCCAAAGTTGTAATCCAGTAACCGAAACACTCACTTTGCCAAGCAAAGTGAGGGGAGATGACAAGGTCCTTTAGTCCATGAAACTTAAGCAAGGCTAGGAAGTAAACTTGATTCTTGGAACACTAGGCTTAATTCAAGGCAACAAGAAACGAGGAGCAAGAACAGGATCCGTGGTAAATTCGTGGCGAGGTCCGGAAAGCAAGGCAAGGTCCGTGGAGCAAGGCAAGGTCCTGGGAAGCAAGGCAAGGCTGGAAACGGGAGCAAAGGGCTTGAACGCGGGAGTAGCGTAGTCCACACACAACCTACTCCCGAAGCTGACGAATTGACTCCGCAAGATTCCTACGTGGGCAAAACACCTAAATAGGGTCTCGTTTTCCCGCCAAAGAACAATTCTCTGGGGAACCAGAACCGAAAGCCATTCTCTGTGTCCAGATGCATGACTCCCTAAAGTTTCCCATGGGAAGCAGGCTTAATCAGCTGAATGCCTGGCAGCAATCCTAGCGCTCCTGCGAGACGCCTCCTGAGCGCCTTTCTGTTGTTTATAATAATCACGGCGAGAAAATGGGGGAGATTTCGGCTCAAGGCTTGTTTGGCAGACTTCTGGAAGGCAAATCTCCTGCAGGTGCAAGGGCTCCAATTCTGGCTGAAAAAGCTCCAATTCTGGCTGAAACGGTGGGAAACCTAAGTTTTCCTCTTCATCTGTCACAACAGTGCTAGGAACGGGACTACATGGCCCATGAGTCATCACACTATCCCCCTCCTCAAGGCCCCTCTCCAAAATGGGCCCTCTTCCCGAGGTGCGGGGCCGCGGCTTGGCGGGGTAGGCCTGGTGGAAGCGGCGGGCTAAATCGGGGGCATGGACTGTGGAAGCGTCTTCCCAAGAGCGTTCTTCGGGGCGAAAACCCACCCAGTCAATGAGATACTGAAGGCGGCGGCGGTGGAAGCGAGAATCCAAAATGTCCTGAACCTCGAATTCCTCCTCCCCATCCACCAAAACAGGAGTGGGGGCCGGCCGGTCTGCATTAGGGCGCACACCATCCACCGGAAGGAGCAGGGAGCGATGAAACACTGGATGAATGCGCATAGAGCGTGGAAGTTGGAGTTTGAAAGTCACGGGGTTAAGTTGCACCACCACTGGATAGGGACCAATGAAACGGGCATCTAGCTTCCGGCAAGGGCGGTGGGAGGGCAAAAAGCGAGTGGACAGAAGAACCCGGTCTCCTACCTTGATTTCGGGGCCCGGCTGGCGATGTTTGTCAGCGTGGCGTTTATAGTCCTCCTTGGCTTGGTCTAGTTGCTGGAGCAAAAGTTGTTGCACCGCTGTGAGTTCTTGCAGCCAGTCCTCTGCTGCGGGAACTTCTGAGGTTTCAATGACAGGAGGAAAGAAACGTGGATGGAAGCCGTAGTTTGCAAAGAACGGGGTTTCTTTAGTTGAAGCCTGGACACCATTGTTGTAGGCAAACTCCGACAGCGGCAACAGGGAAGCCCAATTGTCCTGCTGATAGTTTACATAACAGCGAAGGTATTGTTCCAAAGTGGCATTGGTGCGCTCAGTTTGCCCATCCGTTTGGGGATGGTGAGCCGAAGATAAACGAGAGTCTATGCCCAATAGTTTTTGTAGTGCTTTCCAGAAACGAGAGGTGAATTGAGACCCACGGTCTGTGACCAAACTCTTGGGCAAACCATGTAATCTGAAAACATGCTGAAGGAATAAATCTGCAGTCTCTTTGGCCGTGGGGAGGCCATCGCAGGGAATGAAATGGGCTAACTTGGTAAAAAGGTCCACCACCACTAGGATCGTGGTGAATCCAAGGGAAGGTGGTAGGTCAGTGATAAAATTATTTCCCATGGACGAGATGGAGTAGGAAGGGGATGCAGTAGCCCTGAGGGCTTCTCCCTTCTTGTCTTGGAACGCTGGCATACCGGGCAGGTATTGACATATTTTTCCACATCCTTGCGGATCTTGGGCCACCAGAAATCTCTTAGGATCAAATGCATGGTTTTAAATAATCCGAAATGCCCTGCTGGCTTGCAGTCATGACACAGACGAAGTGCCTTTTCCCTGCCCGGTCCTGGAGGGATGTAGACGTGATTTCTATAGCAAAGCAACCCATCCTTAAGCGAGAAGGGAAAATGTAGTCCTTGGCGAAGTTGATCTTGAGCCCAGGCATCCGCCTGTTGACTGGCCCTGATTTCCTGAGCGCAAAGGAGCCCTGGAGTAGAGGAAGTAGATTCAATTGGAGTGGATTTGGTGTTCCCCACTGTGAGCGTGGCAAAGTTCTCGGGCTGCAGCAATTGGGATTCAAAGGTCTCTCTGCGCCCTGCAGCATATTCTGGTTTCCGTGATAGAGCATCTGCTTGCTTGGTCTGAGCTGGGGTTACATAATGGATCTGGAAGTCAAAACGCTCAAAGAATAAAGCCCAGCGCTGCTGCCTCTGATTTAACTTGCGGGCAGTTCTTAGATGTTCTAGATTCCGATGATCAGTATGGACCTCAATGGGAAATTTGGCCCCTTCTAACCAATGTCTCCAAGTTTCAAAGGCTGCCTTTATGGCCAAAAGTTCTTTTTCCCAAA
Source organism: Anolis carolinensis (assembly GCF_035594765.1). NCBI lineage: Eukaryota > Metazoa > Chordata > Lepidosauria > Squamata > Anolidae > Anolis > Anolis carolinensis. Next base: position 229,692,260 of record NC_085842.1, on the reverse strand, counting down.
TAGTGTAATTTCTCTCTGGGGCTGTTAGTTGACGGGAGTAAAAAGCACAAGGGTGAAGATGATCTCCCACGGGTTGCAAGAGTACAGCCCCAATTGCCACATCGGAGGCGTCAGCCTGCACAACAAAAGGGGTTTTAGGATCTGGGTGCTGAAGGATTGGCTGGGACGTGAATAATTTCTTTAGTTGCTGGAACCCTTTCTCTGCTTGCTCCGTCCAGCGGAAAGGCTGTTTCCCACGGATGCAGCTGGTGATTGGATCAGACCAGCGGGCAAAGTCTGGAATGAACTTGCGGTAATAGTTCGCGAACCCCAAGAAACGCTGCACCTCTTTCTTGTTGGTTGGCGCCCGCCATTCCAATACTGCTGAAACCTTTGCCGGGTCCATGGAGAGGCCTAGTGGCGAGACACGGTATCCCAGGAAATCTACCTCTTGTAGATCAAAAGCGCATTTTTCCAGCTTGGCATAAAGTCCATGATCCCGCAATCGTTGTAACACCATTCTGACGTGGTTCTCATGTTCTGATTGTGATCTAGAAAACACCAAAAAATCGTCCAAGTAGATGATCAAGAACCGATCTAGATAATCCTGGAAGATATCATTGACAAAATGCTGGTACGTTGCGGGAGCTCCACATAAACCGAAATTCATGACCAGGGACTCGAATAATCCGAATTTAGTCTGGAAGGCGGTTTTCCACTCGTCCCCCTCCCTGATGCGAACTAGATTATAAGCCCCCCGAAGATCCAGCTTGGTGTAAACCTTGGCCCCTCGAAGCCGGTCTAATAGGTCCGAGATCAAAGGCAGGGGATAGCGGTTCCGCTTAGTGATATTGTTCAATGCTATATAGTCCACCACCAAGCGTAGGTCCCCTGACTTCTTTTTCACAAACATCACTGGGGAAGCGGCTGGGGATTGAGAGGGTCTGATGAACCCCTTGCGAAGGTTTGATTCTATGAACTCCCTGAGAGCTTCTTGCTCTGGTTCAGTCAGGGAGTAGAGGTGTCCTCGCGGGATCGGGGCCCCCTCCACCAAGTCAATGGCACAATCATAAGGCCTATGCGGGGGCAGTTTCTCGGCTTCCTTCTCATTGAAAACATCCCAAAAGTCTGAGTATTTCTTGGGCAAGGTGATGATGGATTCAGCGTCTGTGGCATGGCAGACCTTGGCTACAAGACAATGGTTTTGGCAATATTTAGAAGCAAACTGCAGTTCTCTGTTGGTCCAAGAAATGCTGGGGTCGTGGAGTGTCAGCCATGGGATCCCTAGAATCACAGGGAAATGAGGAACCTCGGTAACAAAGAAGGAAATCTCTTCCATATGTTCCCTTATCCACATTCTGGTGGGTTCAGTCCATTGGCTTACTGGACCTGTCTTTAGGGGGCGGCCATCTATGGCTTGCACCACCCGGGCGTTCTTGAAATCGTGATATTGTAATCCCAGAGAGTCGGCATACTCTCTATCAATGAAATTGTTTGTTGCTCCTGAGTCTATCATGGCATGGATCATGACGGGTCCTTTTTTCGCTGACCACAAGGTGACCACTAGGAGAAATAGGACCCCGGTTGGCGGCTCTTGAGTGGGGTTTCTGACCGGGTTGGCGAGCCTCTCTACGCCCGGTCGTTGGCTTCCCCCGCCGGCTTTGCGCCAGCCGCCTCGGCCGTCTCCGACTCCACGGAGGACGCCGCCGCCAAACGAGCGGCGGGCTTTCTTTTGGCTGGGCACTCTCTGGCAAAGTGGGCCCCGTCTCCGCAGTTCCAACAGAGGTTTAAACGTTGGCGGCGGGCCTTCTCGGCAACGTCTAACCTGGGGCGCACATTGCCCAATTGCATTGGCACCTCCCCGCTTTCTCTGGGGTATGGGGCTGGTGGCGGGGGTCTCCACACTGGACGTGGTTGGACGCCGGCGGGAGCGGGAGGTTTTGCCCCAGCTCTCCCACTCTGGCCTCAGAGCCATTATTTTCTGTTGGCAAGCATGACTTTGGCTCGTAAACATTGCTCAATAAGTCTTTCAAGAGAGTTCGGAGGATCCACCTTGGAGATTTCTTCCAACATCTCGATATTGAGACCCTCCCGAAACTGTCCTCTGAGGGCTATGTCATTCCAACCGGTGCTTTGAGCCAGCACTCAGAACTCGGCTATGTACTGGGACAAGGGCCTGTCCCCTTGAGAAAGGCGCCGGAGTTTGTGGCCGGCCGCCTCTAAATTGTCCTCGATCCCCCAAGTCGCCTTAAGGTGATTTGGGAAGTTATGCGCGGAACTTAGGTGCGGGGAGGCTTCATTGTACAGCGCCGTGGCCCAATTGGCCGCGGGACCGTCCAGGAGACTGTAAATCCACGCCACCTTGATGTCTTCTTGGGGAAACTCAGCATGACGGGCTTCTAGGTATGCCTGGCATTGACGACGGAAAACGTGAACCTTGGAAGCTTCTCCAGAAAACTTGGTTGGCAATGCCAGGGCAGGGAGACGGATTCCGCGTTCCTTCAAGCCCCGTATTTCTCCCTCCTGCGCATGGATCATATCACGGATTCTGTCCACTTCATCCTTGGCGATGGTGTAGCTGAGTGGCTGGTCTCCCGGCCCGGCTCCGGTAGACATTCTGGCCTAGGTTGATTGGTGTTAAGGTGGCAGAGTCAAACTGTCAAGACCCAGGCTGCAGAGCACCAATAACCATACACAGAGGCCAGAATCTATCTAATATCTTTATTGTGGAAATATATAAAGTTAATAAAAACAAGTGTAGAAAATAGTCCAGAAGTAGACCTTTCAAGAAAGGTCAAAATTAGTCCAAAGAAACAATGTCCAATATGAAATATTAAGGTCCAAAGTTGTAATCCAGTAACCGAAACACTCACTTTGCCAAGCAAAGTGAGGGGAGATGACAAGGTCCTTTAGTCCATGAAACTTAAGCAAGGCTAGGAAGTAAACTTGATTCTTGGAACACTAGGCTTAATTCAAGACAACAAGAAACGAGGAGCAAGAACAGGATCCGTGGTAAATTCGTGGCGAGGTCCGGAAAGCAAGGCAAGGTCCGTGGAGCAAGGCAAGGTCCTGGGAAGCAAGGCAAGGCTGGAAACGGGAGCAAAGGGCTTGAACGCGGGAGTAGCGTAGTCCACACACAACCTACTCCCGAAGCTGACGAATTGACTCCGCAAGATTCCTACGTGGGCAAAACACCTAAATAGGGTCTCGTTTTCCCGCCAAAGAACAATTCTCTGGGGAACCAGAACCGAAAGCCATTCTCTGTGTCCAGATGCATGACTCCCTAAAGTTTCCCATGGGAAGCAGGCTTAATCAGCTGAATGCCTGGCAGCAATCCTAGCGCTCCTGCGAGACGCCTCCTGAGCGCCTTTCTGTTGTTTATAATAATCACGGCGAGAAAATGGGGGAGATTTCGGCTCAAGGCTTGTTTGGCAGACTTCTGGAAGGCAAATCTCCTGCAGGTGCAAGGGCTCCAATTCTGGCTGAAAAAGCTCCAATTCTGGCTGAAACGGTGGGAAACCTAAGTTTTCCTCTTCATCTGTCACAACAGTGCTAGGAACGGGACTACATGGCCCATGAGTCATCACACTATCCCCCTCCTCAAGGCCCCTCTCCAAAATGGGCCCTCTTCCCGAGGTGCGGGGCCGCGGCTTGGCGGGGTAGGCCTGGTGGAAGCGGCGGGCTAAATCGGGGGCATGGACTGTGGAAGCGTCTTCCCAAGAGCGTTCTTCGGGGCGAAAACCCACCCAGTCAATGAGATACTGAAGGCGGCGGCGGTGGAAGCGAGAATCCAAAATGTCCTGAACCTCGAATTCCTCCTCCCCATCCACCAAAACAGGAGTGGGGGCCGGCCGGTCTGCATTAGGGCGCACACCATCCACCGGAAGGAGCAGGGAGCGATGAAACACTGGATGAATGCGCATAGAGCGTGGAAGTTGGAGTTTGAAAGTCACGGGGTTAAGTTGCACCACCACTGGATAGGGACCAATGAAACGGGCATCTAGCTTCCGGCAAGGGCGGTGGGAGGGCAAAAAGCGAGTGGACAGAAGAACCCGGTCTCCTACCTTGATTTCGGGGCCCGGCTGGCGATGTTTGTCAGCGTGGCGTTTATAGTCCTCCTTGGCTTGGTCTAGTTGCTGGAGCAAAAGTTGTTGCACCGCTGTGAGTTCTTGCAGCCAGTCCTCTGCTGCGGGAACTTCTGAGGTTTCAATGACAGGAGGAAAGAAACGTGGATGGAAGCCGTAGTTTGCAAAGAACGGGGTTTCTTTAGTTGAAGCCTGGACACCATTGTTGTAGGCAAACTCCGACAGCGGCAACAGGGAAGCCCAATTGTCCTGCTGATAGTTTACATAACAGCGAAGGTATTGTTCCAAAGTGGCATTGGTGCGCTCAGTTTGCCCATCCGTTTGGGGATGGTGAGCCGAAGATAAACGAGAGTCTATGCCCAATAGTTTTTGTAGTGCTTTCCAGAAACGAGAGGTGAATTGAGACCCACGGTCTGTGACCAAACTCTTGGGCAAACCATGTAATCTGAAAACATGCTGAAGGAATAAATCTGCAGTCTCTTTGGCCGTGGGGAGGCCATCGCAGGGAATGAAATGGGCTAACTTGGTAAAAAGGTCCACCACCACTAGGATCGTGGTGAATCCAAGGGAAGGTGGTAGGTCAGTGATAAAATTATTTCCCATGGACGAGATGGAGTAGGAAGGGGATGCAGTAGCCCTGAGGGCTTCTCCCTTCTTGTCTTGGAACGCTGGCATACCGGGCAGGTATTGACATATTTTTCCACATCCTTGCGGATCTTGGGCCACCAGAAATCTCTTAGGATCAAATGCATGGTTTTAAATAATCCGAAATGCCCTGCTGGCTTGCAGTCATGACACAGACGAAGTGCCTTTTCCCTGCCCGGTCCTGGAGGGATGTAGACGTGATTTCTATAGCAAAGCAACCCATCCTTAAGCGAGAAGGGAAAATGTAGTCCTTGGCGAAGTTGATCTTGAGCCCAGGCATCCGCCTGTTGACTGGCCCTGATTTCCTGAGCGCAAAGGAGCCCTGGAGTAGAGGAAGTAGATTCAATTGGAGTGGATTTGGTGTTCCCCACTGTGAGCGTGGCAAAGTTCTCGGGCTGCAGCAATTGGGATTCAAAGGTCTCTCTGCGCCCTGCAGCATATTCTGGTTTCCGTGATAGAGCATCTGCTTGCTTGGTCTGAGCTGGGGTTACATAATGGATCTGGAAGTCAAAACGCTCAAAGAATAAAGCCCAGCGCTGCTGCCTCTGATTTAACTTGCGGGCAGTTCTTAGATGTTCTAGATTCCGATGATCAGTATGGACCTCAATGGGAAATTTGGCCCCTTCTAACCAATGTCTCCAAGTTTCAAAGGCTGCCTTTATGGCCAAAAGTTCTTTTTCCCAAATAGTGTAATTTCTCTCTGGGGCTGTTAGTTGACGGGAGTAAAAAGCACAAGGGTGAAGATGATCTCCCACGGGTTGCAAGAGTACAGCCCCAATTGCCACATCGGAGGCGTCAGCCTGCACAACAAAAGGGGTTTTAGGATCTGGGTGCTGAAGGATTGGCTGGGACGTGAATAATTTCTTTAGTTGCTGGAACCCTTTCTCTGCTTGCTCCGTCCAGCGGAAAGGCTGTTTCCCACGGATGCAGCTGGTGATTGGATCAGACCAGCGGGCAAAGTCTGGAATGAACTTGCGGTAATAGTTCGCGAACCCCAAGAAACGCTGCACCTCTTTCTTGTTGGTTGGCGCCCGCCATTCCAATACTGCTGAAACCTTTGCCGGGTCCATGGAGAGGCCTAGTGGCGAGACACGGTATCCCAGGAAATCTACCTCTTGTAGATCAAAAGCGCATTTTTCCAGCTTGGCATAAAGTCCATGATCCCGCAATCGTTGTAACACCATTCTGACGTGGTTCTCATGTTCTGATTGTGATCTAGAAAACACCAAAAAATCGTCCAAGTAGATGATCAAGAACCGATCTAGATAATCCTGGAAGATATCATTGACAAAATGCTGGTACGTTGCGGGAGCTCCACATAAACCGAAATTCATGACCAGGGACTCGAATAATCCGAATTTAGTCTGGAAGGCGGTTTTCCACTCGTCCCCCTCCCTGATGCGAACTAGATTATAAGCCCCCCGAAGATCCAGCTTGGTGTAAACCTTGGCCCCTCGAAGCCGGTCTAATAGGTCCGAGATCAAAGGCAGGGGATAGCGGTTCCGCTTAGTGATATTGTTCAATGCTATATAGTCCACCACCAAGCGTAGGTCCCCTGACTTCTTTTTCACAAACATCACTGGGGAAGCGGCTGGGGATTGAGAGGGTCTGATGAACCCCTTGCGAAGGTTTGATTCTATGAACTCCCTGAGAGCTTCTTGCTCTGGTTCAGTCAGGGAGTAGAGGTGTCCTCGCGGGATCGGGGCCCCCTCCACCAAGTCAATGGCACAATCATAAGGCCTATGCGGGGGCAGTTTCTCGGCTTCCTTCTCATTGAAAACATCCCAAAAGTCTGAGTATTTCTTGGGCAAGGTGATGATGGATTCAGCGTCTGTGGCATGGCAGACCTTGGCTACAAGACAATGGTTTTGGCAATATTTAGAAGCAAACTGCAGTTCTCTGTTGGTCCAAGAAATGCTGGGGTCGTGGAGTGTCAGCCATGGGATCCCTAGAATCACAGGGAAATGAGGAACCTCGGTAACAAAGAAGGAAATCTCTTCCATATGTTCCCTTATCCACATTCTGGTGGGTTCAGTCCATTGGCTTACTGGACCTGTCTTTAGGGGGCGGCCATCTATGGCTTGCACCACCCGGGCGTTCTTGAAATCGTGATATTGTAATCCCAGAGAGTCGGCATACTCTCTATCAATGAAATTGTTTGTTGCTCCTGAGTCTATCATGGCATGGATCATGACGGGTCCTTTTTTCGCTGACCACAAGGTGACCACTAGGAGAAATAGGACCCCGGTTGGCGGCTCTTGAGTGGGGTTTCTGACCGGGTTGGCGAGCCTCTCTACGCCCGGTCGTTGGCTTCCCCCGCCGGCTTTGCGCCAGCCGCCTCGGCCGTCTCCGACTCCACGGAGGACGCCGCCGCCAAACGAGCGGCGGGCTTTCTTTTGGCTGGGCACTCTCTGGCAAAGTGGGCCCCGTCTCCGCAGTTCCAACAGAGGTTTAAACGTTGGCGGCGGGCCTTCTCGGCAACGTCTAACCTGGGGCGCACATTGCCCAATTGCATTGGCACCTCCCCGCTTTCTCTGGGGTATGGGGCTGGTGGCGGGGGTCTCCACACTGGACGTGGTTGGACGCCGGCGGGAGCGGGAGGTTTTGCCCCAGCTCTCCCACTCTGGCCTCAGAGCCATTATTTTCTGTTGGCAAGCATGACTTTGGCTCGTAAACATTGCTCAATAAGTCTTTCAAGAGAGTTCGGAGGATCCACCTTGGAGATTTCTTCCAACATCTCGATATTGAGACCCTCCCGAAACTGTCCTCTGAGGGCTATGTCATTCCAACCGGTGCTTTGAGCCAGCACTCAGAACTCGGCTATGTACTGGGACAAGGGCCTGTCCCCTTGAGAAAGGCGCCGGAGTTTGTGGCCGGCCGCCTCTAAATTGTCCTCGATCCCCCAAGTCGCCTTAAGGTGATTTGGGAAGTTATGCGCGGAACTTAGGTGCGGGGAGGCTTCATTGTACAGCGCCGTGGCCCAATTGGCCGCGGGACCGTCCAGGAGACTGTAAATCCACGCCACCTTGATGTCTTCTTGGGGAAACTCAGCATGACGGGCTTCTAGGTATGCCTGGCATTGACGACGGAAAACGTGAACCTTGGAAGCTTCTCCAGAAAACTTGGTTGGCAATGCCAGGGCAGGGAGACGGATTCCGCGTTCCTTCAAGCCCCGTATTTCTCCCTCCTGCGCATGGATCATATCACGGATTCTGTCCACTTCATCCTTGGCGATGGTGTAGCTGAGTGGCTGGTCTCCCGGCCCGGCTCCGGTAGACATTCTGGCCTAGGTTGATTGGTGTTAAGGTGGCAGAGTCAAACTGTCAAGACCCAGGCTGCAGAGCACCAATAACCATACACAGAGGCCAGAATCTATCTAATATCTTTATTGTGGAAATATATAAAGTTAATAAAAACAAGTGTAGAAAATAGTCCAGAAGTAGACCTTTCAAGAAAGGTCAAAATTAGTCCAAAGAAACAATGTCCAATATGAAATATTAAGGTCCAAAGTTGTAATCCAGTAACCGAAACACTCACTTTGCCAAGCAAAGTGAGGGGAGATGACAAGGTCCTTTAGTCCATGAAACTTAAGCAAGGCTAGGAAGTAAACTTGATTCTTGGAACACTAGGCTTAATTCAAGACAACAAGAAACGAGGAGCAAGAACAGGATCCGTGGTAAATTCGTGGCGAGGTCCGGAAAGCAAGGCAAGGTCCGTGGAGCAAGGCAAGGTCCTGGGAAGCAAGGCAAGGCTGGAAACGGGAGCAAAGGGCTTGAACGCGGGAGTAGCGTAGTCCACACACAACCTACTCCCGAAGCTGACGAATTGACTCTGCAAGATTCCTACGTGGGCAAAACACCTAAATAGGGTCTCGTTTTCCCGCCAAAGAACAATTCTCTGGGGAACCAGAACCGAAAGCCATTCTCTGTGTCCAGATGCATGACTCCCTAAAGTTTCCCATGGGAAGCAGGCTTAATCAGCTGAATGCCTGGCAGCAATCCTAGCGCTCCTGCGAGACGCCTCCTGAGCGCCTTTCTGTTGTTTATAATAATCACGGCGAGAAAATGGGGGAGATTTCGGCTCAAGGCTTGTTTGGCAGATTTCTGGAAGGCAAATCTCCTGCAGGTGCAAGGGCTCCAATTCTGGCTGAAAAAGCTCCAATTCTGGCTGAAACGGTGGGAAACCTAAGTTTTCCTCTTCATCTGTCACAACAGTGCTAGGAACGGGACTACATGGCCCATGAGTCATCACACCGCCCCAAGTCCCCACGGGGAGATGGTGGCGGGGTATAAATAAATTATTATTATTATTATTATTATTATTATTATTATTATTATTATTATTATTATTATTATTAAGCTTCCCATTAATTGTTGGCCTTCTCACAAGTGATTAGATACAACTCTGCTTTTTTTCCCCCTTCTTGTTTTTATTTCAAATTTACTGCTGATTTATAGAAGTATCCATATGGATAAATCAAAGCAAGATACAATGCCTTTAGAGTGTGCTCTTTGGAAAAAAAAACAGAACCTCATCGGCATGTAATGCCCTCCATTAAAATAGAAGCTGTTTCAAAACGAATCCAATTTGGGAGCAGCCTCACATGAGGAGATGGATTTGGAGTCAGGCTCAAGAATTCTATTTCAACAGTACTTTGGATTTAGCCCCCTCTTTTTGTGTATAAGCAAAGCTATAAAGTACAAGTAATGAGTTACGCTATTTATCTGGAATGAGGTTTTCTTTTGTTTTTTATAGTGATGACATGAGGAAGAGCAGGAGTGGTATAGTGGTTTGATTACTGGGATAGGACTTTGGAAGGGTTCAGATCCCTGCTCACAAACCCACTGGTGGCCATGGAAAAGTCACACTCTAAAAGGCAGTAATGGCAAATTTCTCTGAAAAAAACATATCAAGAAAACCTTCTAACCATAAATCAGAGCCAACATGAAGGCACACAAACAACAAAGTGAACCTGCATTTTGGTAATGACATTATGAAGAGAAATCAAGGAACTTTACTGGTGTAAGACAGAAGTGGGATTTGTGTAGCTCACAGAGAGCTTATGAGGTTCAGTGTACCTCTTGAGCTTCCAAGAGTTTCACTGAAAGCCAGAGACGTATATATCCAGCTGAATAACTGCTATATTTAGCCAAATATAGTCTAGAGGGCATGGTTTTGCTGCTGAATACTGTTGGGAACAATACAACAACAACAATCCATTTCCAGTTTTAAGTAGCAGTAGCCTTCACTGAGGTGGCATTGTGAAGTGATTTTAGTGTGCACTGACTGGGTATTAAAACAGAATTAGTATATTAAGATACTGTAACAAAACCAATGGGGACAAATTTGATTTTACAAAGCAACTTTCCAAACTTTATATGTAGTATGAGCTAATCTATTCATTATGGAAAATGAGACAACAGATTGAAATGATAGTAATCTGGACTATACCACTTCAAACTAGAAGTGAAGGCAATATACCATTTCCCATTTATACAAAAGAATGTGCCTCCTTTCATGTGATAAACTTGATCACAGGGGGCAAAAATTTGGCACAATTTACATGTGGCATCTTAAGACATAATGGGGACTCTTAATATAGAAGATGATTAAAAAAATATGGTATACCACAAAGTTCAAAATTAAGTCCTAGCTGTCCCTGTTATCCCTCTGTCTGTCATAATTATGGCCCTAACAACTATCTAGTAGGTTGACAAACTGCTAAAAATAAGTATGAAATAAGAAAAATACCGTACTTAATACAGAAAAATAAAGAATTCAAACTGAAAAGGCCAGACTAAAAATCTGAAATGTATTCAATGACCTTCATGAATAAGATGAAACACCAAAAAAGACCATAAAGGGGGCACAAAGGGAAAGACTGCTCTATAACTAAGGTCCCTCCCCTTAGTGGTCACATCCTTTAACTCATTTGGTGGGGATAGTAAGGGTAAAGATTGTACGATTCAGGTAAACAAGAGAAGCAGGAAATATTTCAAATAGTTCCTTCAAAATGCCATTAATGCCAATATTATTTAGGCAACAAGGGTATAGTATGGTATTCATGTTTTAGTTATTTCCATCTTTACCACTTTCTCAGAGCTGGGTGTCTGTCAGTGGCACAACAGTTGTCCAAAAACTCATGTTGATCTACTTACTGGAATCGACACATATATAATTGCAGAAATAGATTTAAGTAGTGTCTTGATGGGTCACCATACATGGCATGCAGGTTATATTCACCTTCATTGGAGTGAGGTGATATCAGTGGGATTGAGAATTTGGACTCAAAATAGTTTTAGCACCTTGGATTGCTCCTAGAAATGCCCCATGGACATTGCAGCCATGTGCTATAACATAGGCCGCTTCCACACAGGACTTTAACCCATGCCCAATCGGGTTTAAGAAATCCGGTTGTGTACAGGTCAAAGTCCCCATACCTCACCCCAAAACCTGTTCTTTCCTGGGGGGGGGGGTGTCTAGATGCCCTGCTGGACCTTCGGCAGGGCACCCAGTCACCAAAGAAAACCTCCCCAGGAAAGGTCTAAAAATAAAAAAAAAATTACTCACCTGACCACCATTAAACTGCTACTAGAGCTCTCTTGGAGCATAGAAATGACACACCAGGAGAGCTCTGGCAGCAGTTTAATAGAGGCTGGGTGAGTATTTTTTTAAAAAAAAAAAAAATTAGCCCTTTTTTTGGGGGGGGAGTGGGCGCTGTCTTGGGTTTTCCAGGCTCCAGCAGCCCAAAAAACCCGAGACAACTGTATGGATTGGACCCACACCTGGAAAGACCTGTATTTTATGAAAGATCTGGGTTTTTCCAGGTGTCAAAGTAATTTGGGACAAAGCAGGGTTTTCTTGCTTTGTCTAGAATTAATTCGGTTTTACCGGAGACATCATTTGGATGCCTCCGGTAAAACCGTGGGATCTACCGCATTATGGGCCCTGTCTGGATGAGCCCAGAGAGTTTTCACCAAAATTCTCACACAACAGGTTGATTATTCATGTTTTGCTTGTTACTCTCAGAAGAAATTCTACCCCTCTACTATGTTGAGCACCAGGAGATCTTGGGTGCCAACCAACTCTAAGCCTCTTGCTCCCTTTTTCCTGCTGTCTCTATGAGTTTGTGCAGTTAATAAAAAGTGATCCCAACTGAAGGGCACACATAATTCAGTTAATTGCTTCACACTACAGTACATTGCCATTTAGAACCGGTCTGTTTCTTTTCATTGCAACAGCATGGAAATAAATAAGCAATTTTCATACATATTACAAAACATAAGCATGCCTGAGCCTAATTCATATTCTTGTGATTAATAATCCAGAGCATCGGGATGAAATATGTCCAATGATACAAAATGCCATTTCATTAGTCCATTCACTTAGGTGTGAAATATCACTGCAATACGCCTTGATTGGAACACCTAGTAGGGAATAACAGCACCAAAAGGATGGAAGAAGATGGAAGGAGGAGGGAGGCAGGTAGATTCCTTACACTGAAAACTGAACAGCAAGTGATATGGGCAAAAGTTAAGAGATACGTTTAGAAGATATGAGTCTTAGATCAAATGTGATCTCTTCTCACACCCTCCAAGCAAATGTGCATTCTCTATCTTGTTTATTAATGAATGGAAAGAGGGGAAACAGCCTAAAAAAAGAAATTGATTTTATTCACTTAGGATTTTATACTCCATTGCACAACCACCACCCAGCAAATTCTTCATTAAGAGAGGTAATTACTTTAATGAAGATTAAATATAATTTAAAATCCACATTCATCTTTATCTACCTAGTACAGGTCAGAATTAAAGCTGAACTTAGGAGCGTTTTTGGGGAGGGGGAGTTCCTCCATCCGCTAAAAGTTTAGTTCATAAGGCCTTCATTCCTCACCACCATCTTCATCTTCCATCAGATCTCATCCATCAGTGTCTCTTCTCCGCAATCCCAAAATTAGAAGCATCTGTTGTTCTGCTAATGCTTCCTTTTTACAATGCCCATCCAAGCATGTAGGACTTGTAGTAATTAAAATCAGAAAAGTACAGTAATAATGGATTTGGCACTATAGGCAGTCCCCGAGTTACAAAAATCCAACTTACAAACCACTCACAGTTAAGAAAGGGTTAAGAATGTTCCAAATTACATACAAATTCAACTTAAGAACAAACTTATAGAAACTATCTTGTTCATAACTTGGGGACTGTCTATATTCTTTGTATACAAAGCTGTGCTCAAATGAACATTCTTTAAAGGGTGAAAGAGACTCAAGAAGCAAAAAGTATTTGACCTTCATCTCCACAACTACCCAGTTACATCTGCCACTTGAATTACACTGGTTTTCAAAGGGTTCCTTCAAAGATTTTTTAGAAGATCAGGAGTTCCAAGCATGGACCACATAGAATCATAAAATAAACATAGAGTTGGAAGGACTGCAAATGCCTTGTCATGTAGGAATATATAACTAAACACTTCTGAGACATGGCCATCTAACTTCTTTTTAAAGATCTTTAGAGAAGGAAAGTCCACTACTCTTCAATGCAATCTACTAGCAGTCAGCTCTTACATAAATAAATTCTTAATGTTTAGGTGGAATCTCCTTTCTTGTAATTTGAGGTCATTGATCCATGTTTTAGTCTCTACAGCAGTGGTTATCAACCTGTGGGTCCCCAGGTGCTTTGGCCTACAACTCCCAGAAATTCCAGCCAGTTTACCAGCTATTAGGATTTCTGGGAGTTGAAGACCAAAAACATCTGGAGTCCCCAGATTGAAAACCACTGCTCAAGAGCAACAGAAAACAAGCTCACTCCATCTTTTGTGTCTCAGTATTTAAATTTAACTGCCACAATGGTTCCCAATCTTGTCTTCCCCAAGTTAAACATACTCAGCTCCTTAAACTGTTTCTTACATGTTGATTGCAATCTTGTCAATTCCCTAAAATCCCATAAAGCCCACCAAAAAGAATGATTCATTTTTCTGGTCATTTGGAAATCCTTTTGTCTAGAAAATGATAGTAAACTACTCAAACATGAAAAAATGAATGCCATCACACTGGTTTATTCAGAACTCTACCCTAAGGCTTTCTTCATCAGCTGTATCTGAAATGACAGCCAGGGGTGATGTGATGTCCCAAGCTGTCAGTAGAGGCCCTGAAGGAGTTTAAGAAGAAATTGGCCCAAGACTCCTAAACCTCTTCCCTATATCATCAAAATTATGGACTCTCTTTTGTCTCCAACATGGCTTTCAGATTTGTGGTTTTGTTTGGATTGTGGCTTTGTTTGGCATATGTATGTCACTTACCATTGGTCTGAGCTGTTTGTAACCTCTATCCCAATATTTCTCCCCACTAAATGCCTGAACTTAGATCTAGACTATGTGAATTATAAGAGCAAAAAATCATAGAATCATAGAATAACAGAGTTGGAAGAGACCACATGGGCTATCTAGTCCAACCCCCTGCCATGCAGGAAAAGGAAAATCAAAGTATCCCCAACATATGGCCATCAAGCGTCTGCTTTATAGTTTCCAATGAAGGAAAGAGTTCCACTGATGAACAGCTTGTATGGTCAGGAAGTTCTTCCTAATGTTCAAGCAGAATTTCCTTTTCTGTAATTTGAACCCATTGCCCCAATCCTGGTTTCAAGGACAGCAGCAAACAAGCTGGCTCCCTCTTCATTACAACATCCTTTCACTTATTTATACATGGCTATCATGTCTCGTCTCAACCTTCTCTTCAACAGACTAAATATACCCATATATATTCTTTAAGACACTTCTCATAGGGCCTGGTCTCGATCTTTGATGATTTTAGTCATCTCCTCTAGACACCTTCTAGCGTGTCAATACCTTTTTGAAACTGTGGTCCTCAGAACTGGGCACAGTATTCCAGGTGAGGTCTAACCAAAGCAGAATACAAAGGCACCATGATTTCCCTCGAGCTAGATACTATACTCCTTTTGATGCAACCCAAACTCCCATTGCTTTTTTAGCTGCTGCATCACACTGTAGGCTCATGTTCAACTTGTCTACAAAGACTCCAAGAACTTTCTCACATAGACTGTTGTCGAGCCAGGCATCACCCATTCTGTATCTTTGCATTTCATTTTTTCTGCCATTGTGTAGTATCTTACATTTGTCCTTGTCGAAATTTATTTTGTTAGTTTTGGCCCAGCTCTCTAATCTGTTACTGTCATTTTGAGTTCTGATCCTGTTTTCTGGAGTATTAGCTATCCCTCCTAATTTGGTGTCATCTGCAGTTAGGTCTTTTCTCTGAAGAGCAGAGCAGGTTTTCTGCTGTTAAAACAAGAAATAATTTAAGAGTCTTAATTCTTAACACTATGCTTTGACAAAAATTGTGCTAGCAGACAACACTTTTGCATCCCTCTGGTGGTTATAATGCAATTTGTCATCTGTCCATCTGAGTTCATTTTTACTCTTCAGGCCATTTTGGAATAAAGGGTTCTAAAACGCCTCTAGTCAATGTTTTCATATCACAATTGGTTGCACAGATGGTCCTTATTAACCAGATGAAAGGCTGCTGTCAGATTGACAAATGCATGTAAACATGTTGCCCACTTTTTTGCATGAGATTTTAGACAATAGATAGTAAAGAACATACCATGGGTCAACAGTGAGTTTGCCTTTCTAGAAGCTCATTCTTCTACTCTAATTTGTTGTCAGGCTGGACAGCCTTCAAACTTGCCTAAAACAAATCAGCTGTATATTTTGGATGCTATACTGGGAGCCTAATTGGTCTTTTTTCATAGGTTCCCTGTTTTGCAGCCCCTCATAGGGAATACAATACCTAGCTCTCTTTATCTAAGCTTTTGACCAGTACTAAGATGCATAAACCTTTTGGTCAGAATAGAATCCATCAAACAAGAGTTTTCTGTCTTTTCTAATAATATTACAAGCCTGGATTTTCCCAGTCCATGACAATCATAGCCAAGTCACCTTACTGATAAAGACAACGATGATACATCACCTCAGAAGCGTTGTCTTTATCAGTAAGGTGACTTGGCTATGATTGTCATGAACTGGGAAAAATCCAGGCTTGTAATATTATTAGAAAAGACAAAAAAAAAAAAACGGTGCAACATAGAAAAATGCTGCATAAAGTCTACCATATCACCCGGGACTTTGACTTTACAAAAACTGTCCAGACCCTCCTGGAAAACCGCAGCTTCTATGTGGAGTTTCAGGGCCAGAAAACAGATGGAGGAGGCAAAAGAATGGTTTACCCCAAGGCAGCGTTCTTGCACCGACCTTATTTAACATCTTCACTAACGACCAGCCACAACCACCACTCACAAAGAGCTTTATATATGCTGATGACCTTGGCCTCACAACACAAGTGAAAGATTTTGAAACAGTTGAAAAGCAACTCACGAATGCCTTGAAAGATCTCTCCAGCTACTACAAAGAGAACCACCTGAAGCCCAACCCTGCCAAGACACAAGTGTGTGCTTTCCACCTACGTAACCGTGAAGCCAACAGGAAACTGAAAGTTACTTGGGAAGGCCAAGAGCTCGAACACTGTTTCCATCCTAAATATCTTGGTGTCACCTTAGATCGAACATTAACATATAGGAAACACTGCATGAACATCAAGCACAAAGTAGCTGCACGCAACAACATCCTGCGGAAACTGACTGGCAGCTCATGGGGTGCAGACCTACAAGTAATAAGAACATCAGCCCTGGCCTTGTCTTTCTCAACTGCTGAATACGCCTGTCCTGTCTGGCAAAAGTCTGCCCATGCGAAGCAAGTGGACATAGCACTAAATGAAACATGCAGAATAATCACAGGATGCCTTAAACCTACATCTGTTGATAAATTCTACAAGTTAGCTGGCATTGCCCCTCCTGACGTGCGACGGGAAGTTGCTGCTAACGGTGAGAGAAAAAAGGTTGAACACTGTGAAAGCCACCCACTGCATGACTATCAGCCTCCTCCCACCAGACTCAAATCAAGGAAGGGCTTCATGAGAACCACCACTCCTCTTGAGGTTCCTCCAGCAGCAGCAAGGGTGTCCCTCTGGGCAGCTAAACCTGGCAATTCTAACTGGATGGCCCCCCATGAGGGTCTTTCTCCAGGGGCAAACCAAGAATGGGCAACTTGGAAGTCCCTGAACAGACTCAGAAGTGGAGTGGGCAGATCTAAAGACAACTTGGCAAGGTGGCATTACCTGGAGGAATCCTCCACTTTGTGTGACTGTGGAGCAGAACAAACAACTCTGCATATGTATGCTTGCCCACAATGTCCTGCCTCATGCACGGAGGAGGAGTTGTTTAAAGCTACGGACAATGCGGTTGCTGTTGCCTGTTTTTGGTCTAAAACTATTTAGTTGTTTGTGATTTCCTTTTTTTTCATCATTTTAAAATGTATTTGTTATGCAATGCTTTTGACACGAAATAAAAGCTCAGAAGCAGCTTCATCTCAGAGCTGACTTGAGCATGTTATGACAATGTTTGGTCACAAAGGACTCCCAGACTGTGAACCAATCTGTTCACATGGGTGTGAACAACTATGGTGCATCAAGGATTCAATTTTCTGTTCTCATGCTCTTCATACCCTAGACCACCACTCTACTCGTCTCTACATTGGGAGAGTATAACCCAGTCAAGAACAGGTTGCACATCTTGTCAACACTGAAGGTTCATCAAGAGTTTTAATATCTCAGGCCCTTGTGGCTTCTTCCAGCTCTATGATTCCATTCTAACATCTAGCATGCCACATTTGCACAACCTGTAGCAAAGCCAGACACAGCCTACTGCCCTTCTATGGGGAGCTCCCAAATATTTGATGTTTCTTGTTTTGCCGCCTTTCTCATCATCATCATAGGCTATCACTTGTAGCCAAGTATGATTGCCTTCCAAATATAGGGTCTTTGTGGTGGGTTCGTAGGTGACGTCAGAACCCAATACTTGATCCGCATGTTTCTCCACAGTGAGAACATCGATTTCCAGATAGAAGGTGGTTCCGACAAGGGTTGGCTTGATGTGCCTTCCTCCTGACACATCTCTCCCTTTAGCACTCTATTTGTACTTCTGCGAATTCCAAACCACAGTTAGTAACAATTGACCTCCAGTTCTATGCTACAGGTTTTCTGTTCTTGAGTTAAGAGTATAGTGACTGCTTTGGGAGATGGTAATCGGGCATTCAAGCAAAGTGGCCAGATGATCATCGCTTCAATACTGGTCTTTGCTTCTTCCAGAATGCTGGCATTTGTTTGTCTGTTTTCCCAAACTACATTACCATCAGCATATTTGAGTTTTGTAATAGACATTGTTGTGACTTTGGTTTTGGGTTTCAGTCTGTTGAGGTTAAATAGCTTGCCATCTGTCTGATAGGTGATTTCCACACTGGTGGAAAGTTTCCCATCAACAGGGTGTAGCATCATAGTTATGAAGATGGAAAATAAGGTTGGGACAATAACACATCCCTTAAATGGATCGCTTTAGGAGCCATTCCTGTCCAAGACAGTTGCCATCATGTCATCATGGATGAACCACAGGATGTTCACAAATTTATTAGGGCATCCAATTTTTAGGAGGATGTTCCGGAGGGCATTGCGATTCACTGTGTGAGAAGTTGATTTTGTTCTGTGCATTTTTCTTGGAGTTACCGTGTAGTGAAGATCATATCCATTGTTCCTCTGGAGGGACGGAAGTCATTCTGGGAGAATGTCTTCTGAAATAGTAAAAGGCATCCTTAGGAGGATGTTCCCAGCTGATGTTAAAAGGGAAATACCTCAATAGTTTCCACAGTCTGATTTTTTTAAAAAAAAAAAAAGGGGGGGGGGGAATGATGGTGGCATCCCTTGAAATCTGCTAGGATTTTCCCACACATTTTCAATGAGCTGGTGGAGTTGCTGCGTCTTTAAAATGTTTAGCAGGGATCCCATCAGGTCCGCTGGCTTTGTTATTTTTTTAACTAGCTGATGACTTTGCTGACTTCATCCAAACTGGGCAGTGCTGCAAGCTCATCTCTGGTTTGTTGTTGCAGGATTTGAGAGAGAGCCTCTTCAGCCATGTTGGAGCTGTGGCTAAGGAGGTTGTGGTAGTGCTCTTTCCAGTATCAGGTAATTGATACTTTTTATCCTTTAGAAGTCTAATTCCATTTGATGAACGTAGAGTGTATGCCATGATTTCTTGAGCCATAAATTACCTTTGTGGCTTTAAAGAATCCCCATGCATCCTGGGCATGTGCAAAGTGTTGGGTTACTTGAGCCTTTTTTGTCCACCAGTTATTTTTAAATTTTTTGGTCCTTCCTTGGTCCTTAGCTTTTGTACTAGAGTAGATCTTGTTCTTAACAGTACAGCTGGTGTCTCTGCGATATTTGGGGGGCTTTTTCTTATCAGGTAACTGTTGGTTCTCATTATCATTTTCACCAAACCAGTCTTGATGTTTCTTCATCCAATGGTTTCTTCGCAGGCTGCAATGATAGAAGTCTTCAGTTTATTCCAATGTTCATCCACATTTTCAGGGTGTTCTATGGGTAGATAATCCTTGTGTGTTGTTTGGAGAAGAGTTCATCTAAAGGGCTCTTGAGGGGCATGGGTGTTCATTTTATGTCATCCTTTTTCCTTGGAGTCTGCATTTGGGGGTGATCTTGATGGTCATCATGGATCGAATTAACCTGCAGCTTGTCCAGCAATCATCAGTGCCTGTCATGGTTCTTGTGAGAAGCATACTGCAGTGGTCTCTGGCATGTATAGTCTAAGAGGTTCCAATGCTTTGACCGAGTATGCTTCCATGATGGCTGCCTTTCTATAACAGTTGAATGCCATCTATGCATATGCAACAGGAAGCTGGTATGATCTACACCAGTGTTGCATGTTGAATTAGGACTTCAGGAGGCGACTGTTTGAATCTCTTGCTCTTAGCTTTAGAGAAAGGCAGTGGCAAACTTCCTTTCAAGGAAGAATAAATCTTGTAAGAAAATCCCAAAATAGAATTGTGATAAATCAGAGTCAACTTCAACACACATAACAACAATAAACATCTGATATCATTACATTCTGAGGACCCCATTTTCATTTGCTGCAAGAAACATTTATCCACTCATCCATCA
Organism: Anolis carolinensis; assembly: GCF_035594765.1. NCBI lineage: Eukaryota > Metazoa > Chordata > Lepidosauria > Squamata > Anolidae > Anolis > Anolis carolinensis. The sequence goes on along the minus strand of NC_085842.1, from coordinate 229,672,478 downwards.
CTTTTTTCCTATCTTGCCTTTCTCCCAGACTGGGACTAAAGTAGCTTACAAAAAAGAAAATTTAGAATTAGAACGCATCATTTGTTTGTTTGGCTTTTTTTTAAAAGACATAAATGGAGATTAAATCAACATTAAACTAACAAGATCATTCAAACCATCTAAAATATGACTTTAAAATGAAGCATTTATTCCAATACAGTGGAATGAAAGGAAATGTTATGGCCAGTCTATCAATGATACAGTAGCCGAATAGCTTCATGGTCATATGGGATATTGGCTTGCCATGTTTAAACCATTATAACAAAAGCTGCCACAACAACAGAAAGCAAAGCAAATCAATACACGGCAGAAAAACAAAGAGAGGTCTCAAAGTACCTTTGGCATTTTATTCTGCACCATGTGTTTCACAGGTTGTCTTATCAAAACTGGTTTCTTATCAATTTTATGCATGCAAATATACAGAAATGTTTATTTTCTTATTTATTGTGTTCATCTGACTTTTGTTTTAAAGGCCCCTGGAGAAAGAATATTAAAATTCCAAAACATACCGAGTACAATGTAGCACTACAGGCACTTTGAGACTTGTTTCTTTAATAAAAGCTGTCTTATCTTTCTGGCATTATTTCCACAAAACCTGCTTGTGACCTTAGGGTAATAGCAATTAAAGCAGGTTGATGGTTCTATAAATTGTTACTAATTTGTCTCATGCAAACAAAGGACATTGTTTATGAACCCAGAAGCTAGAAGTTGTTTAACCTGAAAAGCTGCCTTTAAAAAATAAATTATGCAGAAAACTGCTGCATGAAATACTTGTTATCTGTCTCCTTCTCTGTGGTGGATACTCGGAATAAAATAAACCAAATCTTGATCTCTGTGAATAGCTTCCTAGATATAGAAATAAAATAGGGAGGTAGTAATTCCAACTACAGGAGGGAGACTACCAATTCCAACTTACAATTCAAACTATTGGTGTGGAATAGTATTTCTAATAAAACACACAGCTCCTAACCTAATGAAAACTACTACATATGCTTGGTTATAAATTGAAAAAATTGAGTATCGAAATTCACCCTTTAATACTTGAGTTGACTTATCCACAGATTAGTCCTGATTTTGATAGGTTTCAAATTAATGGTAATGTCTCTCAATGTTTTTGTTTTGTTTTGTTTTTTACAGATCTCCAGGAAGGCCATGCTGCTGGAGATCAAGAGAGTAGATTATCAAAAAGCAACTCAGGTTGGATCTACATTGCCATATAATCCAGTTTCTGAATCCAGATTATCTGCTCTGGATTGTATGAGTCTACCAATTCAAATCAGATAATCTGGATTTGGGGTGCACAGGGGCCAACCTGACCGGCTTGGAGTAAAAAGAAGGAGGAAGACAAAACTGTTGAAAAGACTCTGAAGCCTATATCTGTAGACCTCAAGATGGGAGGAATTTATATACTGTTTTCTGATAATCTGCTCCCTTGTCCCACTCATCAGCCCAGATTACTTTGCAAGAAACACAAACAAGTACACCTCCTGGAATCATGTACGTTCTTTGGCATCATTTTCCTTTGCTTCCTCCTTTTCATCCTTTGTTACATGTCCCTATGTTTTATCCTCCATTTATCCAGCAGATTTTTTTTAGTTTTGGACTCAAAACTTGTCCTTGACTTAATCATGAGATCAACTTATAGTTGAATTTACATGGTCATACAGAGACGAACATTCTAGCTTCCCCGTTTCTCTGTTGTGATAGTTTTCTACTAGGAAATACAGCCTAGAGTCAGGGCTGGCTCTAGAAATTATTGCTTCTGAAGCAGGAAGCACCTTCTTCTTGACAGTGGTACAGCCCTGCCAAGATGTACAGTTTGTGCAGAACTACAAAACTTAGCAAAATAAATGCACCAGACACCTGGACATGTTGGAAACACAGAACCAAAAAAAAGTGATTTTTCAAATTTTGTTTGTTCATTATGAACACACTCTTTAGGCAACCCAAAGAGGTATCTCCTGATATTCAGTAAAGAAATCAAATAGACTACATAACTGGAAACAGAAGATGAGCAGGCTCCAAATATAAGACCACAAGTAGATTGTGAAACAAATTACGAACTGCTAATATCAAAATTTAGAGAGAAGCTAAAGAGGTACACTAAGCTGATCACTGTGCCAAAATGCAACTTGGAGAGCATTCTGGTAGAATTTTAAAACCATGTATGTAATAGATTTCCACGGTTAAGCCTTATTGACTGAGAGCCAGAAGAATCCTGAAACAAACCCAGGGAGTGATCAGTGAAGAGACACCATGTGCAGAGCAGGAAAGGAAAGAAAGAAAAGCCTCATTGAATGAAAGATAAATCTCTTCAAACATTTGAAGGCAAGAAAAAAGTAAAAAAAGGATTAAATCAAGGCCAGAATCCTGAATGCAATTGTTCAGAGACTTGTGCATGAGAGCAAAGGGAATGATTCTAATAATGAATACAAAGGAACAGAGTAAGACAACAACAACAAAGCAAAATAAGAATAAAAAAATAAAAATGTCACACCAAGGGAACATACTATATGGTTAAGGAAAAGACAATGGTAGAAATACATTGAGTTTATATATAAAAGAAGTAATGAGATGACAGACTCTTTCAAGGAAGAACCTTCTGACAAGTGACCCACAATTTTAAGAAGCAAATGAAATGCTCAATATACCTTCTAACCCACAAAAGGTGATGCTCAGAATTCTATAACAATGGCTTTTACCCCATATGGAATGAGAAATGTTGGATGTCCAAACATCAGGTAAAGAAGAGACACTAGAGATCACTGTAACAAGAAAACAAAACTAATGATGAATGGAAAATTTTAAAGTAAAAAACATCAAAACAGTTAAAGATTTTCTATATTTTGGCTCAAATATTAATCAAGTGGAAGCTTTATTCAAGAAATCACAAGATGATTTAGAAAGATACCTATGAAGGACCTAAACAAGATCTTGATATGCAAAAATATGTCATAGTCAGGATTGTCCATGCCATCATGTTTCCCAAACATATCTATGATTGTGAAAGCTGGACAATGGAAAAGGCTGAAAGGAAAAAAAATAAACTCATTTGAAATGTGTGCTGAAGTACAGTTTTATGGATGCCGTGGACTACTAAAAAGACAGATGAAGGATATCTGAGAGCAAATCAAGCCTCAACACTTCCTAGATCCAAAATAACTAAATTGCTGATATATGTACTTTGGATATGGCATGACACAACATCTTATAAGAAAAAGCAATGATGCCTGGTAAAAAAGAGGGTAATAGAAAAAAGAAAAAAATCCACATTATAAGTGGATAGATTCAATCAAGGGAACCACAGCTCTAAATTGGCAAGAGAAGGACGGTTAATACCATGGTCTTGAAAGTCATTCACTTACAAGCTCACCACAAATTGAAACCAACATGTAGAACTGTAAAGGGAAAAGTTAGAAAGCCATACCTGTGCTTGTTTATCGTTTGTTTAAATGGTTTGTCCTACCTTACTTCCAAAAATCTACTTAATTACTAAAGCCAACATGTTTTGGGTCAGTGGTCAGGACAATTGTTCCACAAACCCACAATCAAGACAAGCTCTGCTGGAAAATGTCAATGTATGCAACCAGACTTGAGTACATTTGATATCCCTAGGACTTGTGTTACTCTATTTCCAGCTACAGGCAGTGTGTCCTCTCATACAGAAACAAAACAACAACAACAACAACAACAACAACAACAACAACAACAACAACAACAACAACAAAAGCCCAAAACACTGAAATGCTTGAAATTCTCAGGCCTTGGTCTCTCAGATGTTTTTGGACTTCAATCCCCCATTATTCTTGTTCATAGGTCTTACTGGCTGTGTCTTCTGGCAGTCAAAGTTAAAATCAAGTGGAGTACACAGTCTGAGGAGCACTTTCTTAGACTGTCAAAAAGCCAAAATTGAGACGTCTTCTTGCCATGTGGCAACCCAAGTTGTTCTTTCCACTCTTCTCCAACAAAGACACAGTAAGGCTACTGCTGCAACATGTCTTGATTCACCTTTCAAGGTGGAAATCTGCCTCGAGCTATTCTCCTTTCATTATTCATTTCGAGGTGAGCACCTTCCCCTTGCCACTTCCCATGGACAGCACTGTGCAAGTATCTCTATGTCACCAAAGTGTGCCCCTTCTTCACTATGGATATGGTCTTTTTAGTCGGATGCGCTACAAATGCCCTACTATTTTCTGAGGTCCTGAAGTCAAAACCTATGGACTGCAGATTCAGCAAACCTTCTAGATCAGCCTCTAAGCTACGACTCACTATTTAAAAAGAGCCATTGTTATATGACTTAATGCTATATCAAAGCAGACAATAAAGCCTTATCCCTTTGGTTATGTTAAGGAATGATGCCTAGTTTCCCTAAGAGTAGGGGCTTTACATTTAATATTTTTAAACAGCCCTTTTCCAATGCTTTTTTAAAGTTCTGAGGATAGAATAACTGATTTCCTTTTTAACAATAGCCTGAGAATATATCTTCCTGCACTACTTTTGCTGTGAACTTTCTGAAAGATGAACAGGCATCTTGAATAGCCTATTTTCACACTCTTCACACTGACTGAATGCTAATGGCTTCCCCTGCAGAATAGATCCTTTTTAATAGGCAGCACAAGTTGGATATAAACTCTTTAATTGCCTGCAGAAAACACCGATTATCTTCCTGTGTCACCTATTGCAGAATACAAAGATGATAACAAAAGCATTAACGGAGCACATTATTGGTCATTAAAAAACAAAGAATCCTAAGATGTCACTAAATTTACTTTTCATGTTCCTGTGTGAAACCTATTTGCATACCCACAGAGCTGCAGCAACCATGCACGTAAGCCCTTCATAGTATGCAAACATCTTCATTACGATTTTTGATCCATCTGCTGCAAAAAAGAAAAAAAGAGAGAGAGGAGAATCTATAAAAGAGTTATCAAAAGAAAGCAACTCATTATTTGTTATTTCAGGGGAGGGGAATAGGTGGGCTTCAAAAAGCCATCCCTAAACCTACACTGATATCTTCTGACAACTCGCTAGTCTCTGCGAGTTGTTAGTAAGAAGTGAATTAAAACACTCTGTCAATCCTGCCGCTTCCAGCTGTATCTCAGAGGGATGCTTCACCTGTGATCGCTAACTAGAAACTACAGCCTTCAAAAGAACATCCATTGACATATTCCGTTGATGAATTCTGGCTGCTTTTGCAGCATGGCTTGCTGGCTTTGGTCAGTTCAATTTAGGGAGGAATACAGGGCAGGCAACAACCCTAAACACACACTTGAAAGTAAGTTCCGCTAAAGAACTCCTCAACAAGTCTTTCTATGATGGCCATGACATTTTCTTTTATTTATTTATTTTATTCAAGCTATTTTTATCCCACTCTTTAGCACAGCAGCTCTCAGAGCAGCTAACAAATCAGAATCAGAAATAGGGATGCAATTCCTCTCTGGTTTTCTTCCTAAACGAAGCAATGTGTCATTGCTCTCCAACCAGTCAAATAATGAGACAACACAACTGTGTGGGTTAACTATGGGCAGCTTTTATTATACGTTACCAATCAATCTCTGCATGATCTATCAACCAATTTAAAGGCATGAACTTGAATGTGAACGTGAATTTGTACTTGAACTTGGTGCGTAATAAAACAAGGCAGTGGACATCAGAGACCAACTTATCCTCCAACAAGAGCAAGACACTACAGTCCCCGGTTGCAACCCAAATGTTGGTTCCAAGGTGACCCTTCAGGGAAACAGGTGAAGAGTTCATTGCCAACTCCAGAAAATATTGAGGCTATAACTCTCCCTGCTCCAGGCCACTCCTGCTCACCCTCACCCCACCACAGATTAGGGAAAAGTGTCTGCTTAGTCCCTATCTCCCACCAAGCTCCTCAAAATAGCCGAAATACCTGTTTGGAGATCACACAGAAACTGGTTGTTACCGGCGTCAGACAAAAGAACGCTGTTTGCTCAGTAGAAATCGTGTCTGGTATGAATGATTTCTGGGTGCCTAATGAAAAATCTGGGACTATTGCTGAAAGGAATGAGGTGAAGGATGGGGAGCGTGTTTAGGCTTGCCCTGCCCACAAATCCCAGCCGGAACTTTTTTCTCTCCCTTCACTGGGAGCAAAGCCCTTCCTCACCCTCATGCTGGGAAAGGAATTTTAGCAGTTTTTTTTCTACTGCAAGATGGTCTTCACACAATTTTAGAGGATTATTTGCGATTTGCAATTCAGGACTTGCTCTCTGCAAAATTGCTTCAGGATTTTTTATACAGAAACTTTTTTTGCATGGAAAAATATGTCTACACTGAAATATTATTATTGGCAAAGAAAGTGCTGTGTTCTGCACAGAAAATGCTGTTTCAAATGAAAAACAACCATATATGAATTTTGCTCTGAATACATAACAAGAATGAAGCTTCTCACCAGCCCACGGTTATTCTCATCATATTTCTTACCGTTCACAAAGCATATTTTATTCCCATCTTTGCCATCTTTGAATGCTTTCTCATATTCCTTTCATCTTGTACCAGAAAGTTATGCCCACTCTTTAATTTTTATCACAACTGGATTAAAGTAAGTTAGGCAGAGAGATATTGACTGGCCCAGGATCACTCAATGGACTTTGCAGCTGGAGTTTTGAATATTGATTTTTGTAATCCTAATGAGTATCCTAACCACCTTCTATACCTAGAGCAAAATTAAGTGGAAATAAAATTGTGAATTAAGCAATGATATTGAATTACAGGTCAAGAATGCTGCTTTTCAATGCTCCCAATCTAAAAATTTAAAGAAAAAAGAAATTTAGCATATTATCTAAACAAGCCTTTTCTTTATTGGCTCTTTTGGTTTATTGCTGGCTCTGAAGCATTCCAAAATGAGAGTCAGTGTTTCCAGTCTATGGAAATTTGACCACTTCCCTTCACCTGTACCTCCCTACCTGCAGTTCGAAATAGCGCCATCCATTCTGTCATCTCAAACTGCTACACGCATAAACAAGCTCAGTGCTACCTGCTATTCTTTAGTGTCTTTGAATATATTATTTTGTCAGATTTGAACATATAATTTTAAGTGACCAGCTGGAAGCAGTGGGACTTTAGGGTGAGTTGGAACATTAATTTCCGAAAGCCCTTCCTAAGCCTCTATCATAAAAAGAACAAAAAAGCAGCAGTCTACAGGTAGGCATTTCATAAATTGTGCCATAATGTTCCTATTATCAGCAGCCAGAAAAATATAGTGAAATATCAGCTGATGCTGAAACATAGGATACCATAGGACTGAAATGTAGTCAGTAAAACCTAGATTCATTGATGGTCCAGGTACTAACCAGGCCTGATCCTGCTTAGCTTTCAAAATCAGGTGGGATCAGTTGCCTTTAATGCATTTAGGCCTGAAGTTATCCTTACTCTTTTTTTCTTCTTACATAATCATGTGCAAATTTTTACAAATACAGTTATGTAAACCTAAATCCAAGCTCCACCAACCTCTATAATCTGAATAGGAAATGTCCTGGGAATAGTGGATCATGTCATTCTCTTCCTCATGAGTTTTGCGTTCAAAGCAAGGACACAGGACCATTTTAGAACTTCTGACCACTAAGTTCTGCTTCTTTGTTTGTTTTTTAATGGCAAACATTCCTAAGATAAGAGAGCAATCTGCTAAGTAGATATTTAATCACTGTGTATTATCAGCTCAAATAGGGCTTAAGTCTTTTGATCTCATAGGATTCTTCCCACAAGTGAAATGGTAGCAAAAGACTCACATAGTATCTTTTGGATATGATTCAAGTTCTTTAAGCTTAACTTTGGAATTCATGGTCAGCTACTGGTGTTACCAGAGAGCCACACTGGAACAGATAAAGATCAGTAAACCAGGGCCCCATCATCAATCTGGAAAATAGAGACAAAATATCAAAATGATTGAATAGATTATACACAGCTTTCAGATTGGTGAACCTAAGAGAGAAAGAGCATAGCCACTTTCACAGAGGGCTGTCCTTTATTTGAAGTGCTATATTGGGCCTAAGTGTTAATGACTTTTAAAACAGATTTAATATGGAGGACCATCAACAACTAATGCATGCGTGACATACCAAGCATGTGGCTCACTGTATTGTATTTCTGTTTAATAATTATTTCTAAATCTGCACCTATATTAATAATGGGCATCTGCAACTTCTCTGCAAATCTGAAAACTTTATATTAAGGATGATTATGTATTTCCTCTTTTGGAAGTGATGCCATCTCCAGTGAGAATTCTCAGAGGTCTGGAATTGTCCTAGGTATGACTATTTGCTTATCTGACAGGTAGTCCCCAAGTTACCAACAAGATAGGTTCTGAAGGTTTGGTCTTGAGCTGAATTTATATGTAAGTCAGAACATTTGTAAGTGCATCTTCAGCTATATGTGCACACATGCACACACAAGTTTTGGATAGTATAGGAAAGGGTTAACGCCCTGTGGGGTTTGTTTTGCTGCTTGTTCCCCTGTTCAGAAGATTTTACCTCACTTTCTGTCCCTTTGATAATTGGAGTTTGGAAAATTTGGCTTGTTGTGAAAGCAAAGATTAGTGATAAAGCTTCATCTTTTCCCTATGATAGCTTTTCCTGGAAATCCTAAGGGTAGATTTATCTCACTTCTCATTGTCTCACCTCCATTCTTAATTATGATTTGTATGTAAATTGTATGTTTGTAACTTGGGGACTGCCTGTATGAGAGTTTGACAAGGATCCCCCAAATCAAAAGTGACTTCTACACATGCACAGTTAATTTTTCAGTTTCTCCTTTTCCACAAGTGGAGGGCCAAAAGTTCATGCTGGGGATCAGGAGCCTTTTGTCGTAGCATCTGACACAGTATCTTCACTCTGTCAACACAACTTTTCTTTCTTGAACTTTTCTTCCTCCCTCCCACACTCTCCTGCTTTCTACATATTTACCTTTCTTCTTTATATTGAAAAAATCAGTTGCTGTTAACCAAGTATCTGCATGACCTTTGCTGAACAGCAAAGAATATGAGAAACAGCAAGACACCTGCGATGTTGCCCTTGTAAGGATTAGATTAAAACCAAGAAATTTTATTCCTTCTAGCTAGGGGATCAGAAAATAAATGACCCAACCTGACCTCCTTCTGAGCAACAAGGGAGAGGCGGGGGATGCCATTGCTTTGCTCTTTTACTGACAACTAAATGATATGTACCGAAGGGTTAGAATTAAATTTAGAGACTTGTGACAAGATATCAAAGCCGGTTACAAGGCTGAGTTTGTATTGTAGAAAATTGTAGAAAATACATTTTTCTTTCTGCAAGCATAAATACCATCCTGGTTGCCACTATGAAACTTTAGCTCCTTGAATCCAAGAAACGGTATCTCACATTGTTCTAATGTAGGTGTGGCTTAGCTTTAGATTGTCAAATTTTCCAGCTGTTCAGTTTCAGGTTATCAGGTTGTTTATTAATAATTACTCTGATGTCAAACTGTGTGTCTATAGGTTTTCTTCTAGATGAGTGTTTTTCAGAGCATCTGATATGGGGGACAGGAAATTTCTTTTTCCTGATGTTCCAGGAACTGATACCATATTTGTGCCCATTGGCTAAAACAATGTGTTTTTTCCGGAGATTCTCCACATGCCAGAAGTCACCCAATGGCTTGCAGCCGGGCATACATCCAATAGTTGCCATTTTGAGATGAAATTTTTCATTTTGTCAAAGGTTTTCATGGCCAAAGTCACTGGGTTGCTATGGGTTTACAGGCTGTATGGCCATGTTCCAGTAGCATTCTCTCCTTACAGGCGAAACGTTAGGTGAGAATTCTACTGGAACATGGCATTGGCCATACAGCCCGAAAAACTCACAGCAACCCAATTTTTCATTTCTTTGCTAAATATTAACAAAGGAACACTAGTTTTACCTGTGGGAGCTTTCTTTTCAGTGATGGAGGCTGAAACAGCCTGTCGTGGGTTGATTCCGTCACCACTCCAATAGTATTTTTAAAATACCGCTGAAAAACCAAAGGGAGCATTCCCTTCAGTTCAGGGTGTGATTAATGTTTCTGCCTCCAGCGCTGAAAAGGAAAATCTTACAGGTACGGTCAATGTTCCTTTTTCCAGTGATGGAGGGGGTGATAGCCTGTCATGGTCTGCTTTGGCGTTTAACCGGTCTATCTTGGCCCACAATAGCAGAGATTAGCTTCCAACATTATAACCATTGATCATATTCTCTTTTCTTGATTCACATACCCATGTTGTCTCATTGTTTGTCTAGATGAGAATACTAACTGGATCACCTTCAATTTTGTCCAATTTATATTGTGGGATGGATCTTGCTGACTCTATCCTCATTGAGTTGCTCAATGTTGCTCCTTACCCCCACAGGCTGGAATCTGTTGTCATCTGCAGCTCCAAAAAAGCCCAATGGGCTGACCTTTCTCAATTGCTGTTCACAGTCACCAATGCAACCTGTAATATATTTGGAAACTGATAAACACTTATATTTAACTGTGCTATCTAGTTTTGGTTCTGGAGTAAGATGGCCAGTGTAATATACTTACATAAAATTGAATATCATTGTCAAGTAGTTCTGAATATATCAATGGGACTCTCTGAGTTGGTTATTACTGAGCCCTCTTGATTCCAATGGGTCAGCATGAGTTGAAATTAACTAAACATGGTCAAGCCCTATGACTTGGGAATAATGTTAAGATATGCCTCATCCTATGATTGGAGCCTCGGTGGCGAAGTGTGTTAAAGCGCTGAGCTGCTGAACTTGCAGACCGAAAGGTCCCAGGTTCAAATCCCGGCAGCGGCTTGAGCGCCCACTGTTAGCTCCAGCTCCTGCCAACCTAGCAGTTTGAAAACATGCAAATGTGAGATCAATAGGTACCGCTCCAGTGGGAAGGTAACAGCGCTCCATGCAGTCATGCCGGCCACATGATCTTGGAGGTGTCTATGGACAACGCCGGCTCTTCTGCTTAGTAATGGAGATGAGCACCAACCCCCAGAGTCAGACATGACTGGACTTAACGTCAGGGAAACCTTTACCTATGATTGGAAATCCTCCTTCCTTTCTCAGCCCCAGTGACTGTTATTGACTATTCTTGTTCAGTTGGCTCTCTGTATCTATGGATTCTAGATCCAAAAATAAAACCATCTGCAGCTTGATTTTTTAAAAAGTGTTGAAAAACAAAGCTCATTTTTGCCATTTTGTATAAAGGACCATTTTTCTACGACATTGTATATAATGAGACTTGAGCATCCATAGATGTGGTATCTACAGGAGATTCTGGGACTAAGGGTCCACTGGAGTCACTGAGTCTCAACTAATGTTTGCAGGATTGCCCTTGAAAATGCCTCTAAAGCCTCTTACAGATTCTCTAAATTTTCATATGTGCTCCTTTTGATTGATTTGATCCCTGAGTTTGAAAGGCTTTAATTTGTGCCTACTAGGTAAGACTTTCAGGAAACAATGTCAGGAGAAGAAAGGTGGTGATACATTGAGCAGAAACAAGTTGGCCTTTTACCAACTGACTGAACAAACCAATCCCTGTTAGCTTTATATATGTGCATATTAGTTGAAATACCTGGAAAGGTCTTACGAATGACATGCCATTACCACCATGTATTATATGGTTATGTTTTCGCCTTGCTAATATAGCATTAGGGGCAAAGAGGGTTGAGGTGTTTTAAGCTGGCATGACAATTTATTTCAAGCGAGGCTACGAATGAGCCACAGAGAGTTAATAAATATATTTATATAATGCTCCAACTGGTACACAGCCATGTAAAAAGACCTTGCAAATAATTTACAATATCTCTGGAGCAGTTGATGGTTTACGCATGTCAACAACCCCAGCAAATGCACTTTACCTTCATTTTAAGGACAAACACATTTCACGAGAAAATGGCTTAGATATGGTCAGTAAGGCATTAATAATGAAAAACATAACCTTTCATATCAAAAACAAATGTGCTGGCAATTGTGGATGATGTGCGTTAACGGGTATGTCATAAAAAAAGATTTTGTAAGTAAATGTACAGATAGATTATCACCCATATGGCACACACACTTTTTTAAAAAAGCTGTAAGGATTTCTATTAAAAGCATAATCTTAAGCAAATTGTACTACAGTCATTTACTGTAAACAGCAAGCAGAGCCGGCCCTAGGTAATCTTCAAGTGTAGGTGAACAGAATTTTGGCGCGCCCCCCCCCCCAAACCAATCACTGAAAAATAAAAGCGCTGGATAAGCGAAAATGTTGGATAATAAGGAGGGATTAAGGGACAGCCTATTAAACATCAAATTACATTAAGATTTTACAAATTAAACACCAAAACATCATGTTTTACAACAAATCAACAGAAAAAGCAGTCTCGACTGCGCCCCCGTATGTTTTGCGCCATAGGCGACTGCCTAATTCGCCTCATTGTTGGACCGCCTCTGACAGCAAGCACCTATTCCTATTGAATTGGGCAAAGGAGAAAAGTGTGTGGCCCTCCAGATGTTGTTGATCTGCAAATCCCACAGCAGATTCAGTAGTGAGGACTGCTAGGAGCTCTAGTCCAAGAACAGCTGGGATTTTGCACAATTCCCACCCGCAAAATGGAGGTGTTATGCAGATCAATTTCCAGTGTGTTGTGCCCTAAAGCTATTCTATCATTTCTTCAAACAAGCTTAGGGTTCAGCATCCTGTTTACAAATGATTTCTGTTTTCAGTTTCAATGCACCTGTTTCTCCCAAATCAATAGATTTAACTGCATTTTGGATCCTGTAGAATCTGTTAAGACAAACTGTGGACCAAGAATGTTGGATTAGAGTGAAGTCAGAGTGAAGATCCTACTGCACATAAGCTGTTTTTCACATACAATTTCTATCAACTCTACCCAGAATGATCAATGGACAGGTATTGAGGGAAAGGAAACTATAGACCAAAATATCTGAAGGATCAAAGGTGTCTCATGTGTGCCTTCAAGTTACTCGATGACTTATGGTGACCCAATCAATTTTCCAGGATTTTCTTAAGCAAGAAACACCCAAAAGTGTTTTTTCATTATCTTCCTACAGCACCTGGCATTCATTGGTAGTCTCCCATCCAGGGCCGTAGCCAGAAAAAAATTTCGGGAGGGGTTTTGAAAATTTCGGGGGGGGGGGGTTGAACCCCTAGCACATACCCCTCCTCGCTACAAACCTGTCAATATCTGCTTGAGATAGTGCCTGGAGGGACTCTTAATGTTTTGCATCTCATAGACTTAGCATGGGGATTTGGTTAACCAGTTAAAATTCATGAGTAAACGAGATTTTTTTTATAACTTGAAAAATTTCGGGAGGGGGGTTGAACCCCTAACCCCCCCCCCTCACTACAGGCCTGCTCCCATCTATACCTTTTAAAACATAACTATATCAGCTGCAATTAGACATGACAATTAGCTTGGACTTCTGTCTTCAGAGTCAATAGCTGGTGAAATAGGCCGATTTGAAAACACAGATAACTAACAATATCTGCTCTTTGAAATTACGACGTTTCAAAAAAAAAATCTCATCCAGGATGTGGTACAACCCATTAATCAAGATATGAACATCCTCAGAATGTAATGAAGCTCAAAATGGCAATGGTCAAGATCTGAGTGATTGGCCATGCACTTAAGAGCTTGCTTATGCCTTAAGGCCTCAGATACCAACCCTTCGGAATCACTTACCCAAAATATTAAAATGACCTTCGAGCAACCCTCCCCTCCCTCTTGTATTTGGAGGGCAGGGAAGAGAAAATGCCAAGTTGTTGACCATTACAGAAATTACTTTGCAAGGCACTTGCATTTGATAGCAGCAGTTTCACTCATATTATCATCCTTTTTTGTTGACAAGTTTCCAAGATTTTAATCTCGAATTGCAAATGTTACCCTATCAGAAAAGGCTTGTACTGTCACAGCATATACAATAGCAGAATGCAGACGCGCCTCTGTGTTACGGCAGTTGCACTGAAAAATGTACGTTTGCTAGAAAAGAGCATTAAAATTTCGACTCTGTTTGGCCATAAATCATCTTCAATGTTTTCAAGGCTCTTTGACAACATATTGAAACTTCCCCTGCTTCTTTTATTAGTGTGCCACCATTTGCATTGCAGTAGTTAAAATTGTGTCAGCAGTTTTGGGACATAAAACCCATAGTGTAAGACCTTATAACTCAGCTATTAAAATTCAACCTGGCCTAGAACTCAGCAGGATTTTGCTGTCAGGAAAAGTTTATTTCTGTCCTGGGTAGGGGTTATATTTTTTCCTGGTGGAATAGTAGAAGGGAAAGAGAATGCACAGACTTTTCTAGAGGCATGGCCAATGCCAATTAACCATTGCACTCCCTAAATTTTTGTGTGTGATCAGAGCTGTATTAAATACAGTATGATTATTACAATTGAACCACGAAAACATGGATCATGATCTTGAGAGCTAAAAGGGTGGATTGGGAATGCAAGTGCCTGACAAACAGCTTTCCTCGCCCTGATTTATAACCTCGCCATGTGTAATGTCTCTCCAAAACTATATTTGCACCATGACCAACAGTGAATCTACACTGTTGGTCATGTAGTTAATATAGTTTGATATCACTTTTACTTTCATGTTTTGATGCTATGGATCCCTGGGATTTGTAGTTTGGTGATGTTCTAGAACAGTGGTTCTCAACCTGTGGGTCCCCAGATGTTTTGGCCTTCAACTCCCAGAAATCCTAACAGCTGGGAAACTGGCTGGGATTTCTGAGAGTTTTAGGCCAAAATACTTGGGGACCTACAGGGAGAACCACTGTTTTAGAACTCTTTGGCAGAGATGGGTAAAAACTTTGCCAAACTCCAAGTACCGTGATTCCATAGCATTGGGCCATGGCAATTAAAGTGGTCTTGAATAGCATTGGTTCTAAAGTGTGTGTGTGTGTATCCCAGTATTTGGCCATTCAACTGACAAGTTAATTAGCTGACTTTAAGTCTCACGATAGGGGGGAGGGGGGAATTAAATGATCAGCATCTCTCTGTCTTTGACTCTGCTTTCCCCCTGGGATTCCCACACGTAATCTAAGAGCACTTCCAGACAGCACCAAAATGCATATTGAGAATATCTTAAAGTAAACACAAGCAGATCTCTTATCTCTCTCTTCACCCAATTGTTAATTCAAGCTCTGATTAATTTTTATAAAGTTTTTTAAAAAAGAGATTCAGGGAGTTCTAATTGCTTTCCACTTGTCCTGCCCTTGAACAACCTGTGTATCCATGGCTCCATGTTTTGACACTCCAATCAGCTGTTTTGAGCTTTCAAAAAACACATGCGTGCTGGAGCAGTCCACACAGCTGGAAGGGAAGGGAAGCATGTGTTTTGCATGACTGCAGGGATATATAGTCATGCGAAGGTGCGTATTTTTTGGGTAGAAGCCCACCTTTTTAACAGATGTATTTCAATTGTTAACCTGATTACGCCCACACTTTGGCTAAACATCATTTAGTCACACACCCTCTTTTTTTAACCCGGTTACTTCCAGGTTTTTAGTCATGTTTAGAAGGGCCCTGAGTTTTATTTTGTGAAACCACATATGTATTGCTTATTATGTTCTAAATGTTTCCCATTCAGTCTGAATCTTAAAGCCCACAGGATTTTTACATTGCTGTTTCCAATGTTGGGTTTTTGTTTTGTTTTTTTCAGGCTTATGTTTCCAGCAGTGTTTTGCAGATGGTAAATCTTTTGTGTGTGTGTGTATACATTGCAATATATCAATGTTGTAACTTTCTCCTAGTACGTCTTACTGCTCAATCATGCTGCACGGAATGGTAAGATGGTCAACAGTTTCAGTGTCTCTGGGAAAAGAAACCAGCTGTGATTCCAGTAGTGATAGGTGCTCCAGGAGCAATTCCAAAAGGACAGTCCAAACATAAGAATTAAATCACCATAACACAACAAAAATGACATTGTTTATAACATTGTATCTGAGGACTTATTTACAATGCAAAAACCTCTGTTTGGCACCCCATATTCCCAGTCTGCAATGGTTCTGCGGTGACCATGTTAACACCATAGTTAGACTGCCATAACTGGTCATATATTTTTCCCTAGCTAACTCATCTCATTGTTAGGGGGCAGTGTGCATTTTCATTCCTTTGCATTTATTTATGGACACATTTTCCTGGCCATTCTGCTTTTTTTCTTCAGCATGCATGCAAATAAATTTAGTTCCTGTTATGTGGAGTTGTGCTACTGTTGCGTGTGAATCGGTGACATGCCTCCATCCAGCAAAACCCAAAAATGGCACAAACACAGGGTTGGGACATAAATTTGGCCACAACTCATTTATTGGTTACAAGAACAAGGGTTGGCTGCCATGCATGGGTCCTGGATCATGGATCGGGCATGACCGATACCACTATCCACGCTGGGGTGCTACCGGACCCATACTGGACCAATGTTACCTCTGCACCCCAGGTGACCACCAGACACTCCCCCTCCTACCAATGGGGGGGGGGGAGTAAGCAAGCCAGATTCAGGGCCAATGCCACATGCCAACCTGGAGTTGTGACAAAACAGAAAACTGAAACAAAACATAAATACAGTGTGGGTGGGATGGAACAGCAAAAAGCAGGTCTGATCCCTACTCTGGCCCAACTGACAGCCTCAAAAGGAGCCACCAGGGCCAACCCATGCCAGGCCTGGTCAATTGGAAGGTGGGGCCATGCCCACCACCAATTGACCACAGACCAGGTGACGGGAAGTTTTCCTGCCGAGCAGGGGGCTTCTAGAAGGAAGAAGCCCCCTGCCAGTGCCATGGTGGGCCGGAGAGTGCCCAACGCTGCAACGGCCCTTGCCCGGTAAGTCAGGCAATGTATGTAATATAGTGATATGTGAGTATTAACATACACAACCCTTCTTTTAAAAATTAGCCAAGAAAAGACCCTCTAATTACTTCATCTACCACTAACTCCTCCTGTATAACACATAAAGCAATACCACCTGGAAGAACAGCAACAGTCCTGGAAGTCCAGATTTCTGCAAAACCTCAGAGTTAAAGGCAAGGTTTTTTTAAAAAGAAGAAGAAAGTTTTTAAGGTCAAAGAAATGCATTGTAAACATCACAGGTATTTGGTGCTTGGATCAGAAGACCTGTAAGGTGAGTGCAATTTTTTAAATGTGGATAGACAAGTCTATAGTGATTCTTAGTTTGGATCTACCATGATATATAATGCAGTTTGGAGCTGAATTAAACTGCATTATATAGCAGTGTAGCTCCAGCCTTAGATTCTTGGATAGAAGTATTCCCTTCAATAACAGGTGGTAAAATGTGATAAATTTTGTGATACGAAATCCAGCATATCTATCTTGTTTGCTGTGTCATAATAAAATAATAATAATAATAATAATAATAATAATAATAATAATAATAATAATAATAATAATAATAATAGGGTATCTAAGTGATCTTAGTCATTTGTTTTTGTTTGTTTGCAATTACAAAATCTTGGTCTGATATTTTGACTCTATTCAATTCTTTCTTTGTTGATTGTTAAATAAATTGAATGGGTTTTTTGAGACATCAAACTGATATAGCAGAACTGAACAATCTCAAGAGTGAATTCACTCTTTTCCCATCTACACACACATCCCGACTTTTAAAAAATGGGCATAAGGTATTTTAACACTTTCAGCATTTGTTTTCAACTGCCTCATTTTATGACTGTTGCTGTGTCCCCAGTGATCTGGAACATAAATATGTATTGCTACTCCTTTGGTTTTATAAAGTGAGTAGTAAGGGGTTATGTTGAAAAGACTAGCAAATGAAATGTCAAATCCAGGAAAATAAAACACCTCAATTTGATTTTCCATCAATACATGCCATTAATCTTTGGAATGGGCCCTATGCATTAATTCAGCTAACCGTTTATGAAGAGGGAATTTTTATTAGGGGGAGCTCTGTTCTTGCAATCCAAATCAGATTTACAGAAGTTCAGGTTTCAGTATAACATAAAATGTGAATCATTTATCCTGTATCAGGCTGTACAATAAACATACATCAGAAAGCAGTGAAGATCTATAATGCTCATTTTTATTGTGACATCCCCCTATAAACATCCTTCCTGACAAAAATGTGCATACTGCCAGCATTTAATCAGTGCCCAAGCATGGAACTTTTTCTGCTGAGCCAAAACAATATTAGCACCCAAGATGCTCTAAACCTACCTGGGAGTAAAAGCCATTTAACTAAAGAACACTGATTTCCCAGAGAATAGGCAAACGATTTGGCCTCGAGGCAGCAAGGTGTTAAAGGATATGAATGACTTGCAAACATGCCATTTATTCTCATTGATAACATGTCCAAACGTCCAAAAAAATCTAGAGGACCAAGGTTTAGCAACCACTTTCCTGAATCATTGAAGCAAGTAAGGTTACCCATTGAATAAAGTAAGGGATAAGACAATGAAGACTATCCTTATATCAATGAGGTGTCAAAACAAAGCAAGAAATTGTGTTTTATGGAGAACAGCATGTAAACATTATACAACTATAGGGCTGTTTTGAGATAATAATTTTCACCATCCTCACAATTGGAGCCCCCAATAGCTCAGTGGGTTAAATCCTTGTGCTGGCAGGACTGATGACTTGAAGGTTGGGTTGCTGACCTGAAGGTTGCCAGTTTGAATCCAACCCAAGGAGAGTGCAGATGAGCTCCCTCTATCAGCTCCAGCTTCATGTGGGGACATGAGAAGACTCCCACAAGAATTGTATAAACATCAAAAACATCTGGGCATCCCCTGGGCAACGTCTTTGCAGACGGCCAATTCTCTCACACCAGAAGCGATTTGCAGTTACTCAAGTTACTCCTGACAAACAAAAACATGTCCTCACTAGTTTAATTATCCTGGGGGGGGGGGGGGGGGGGGGGGGAGGGGGGAAGCAAGGTGACTGTTTGCAAAGTTGGCAAAGATTTTTTTCCCACTGTATGGACAAGATATTTTTTAAAAATATTAAACTTCCAGGAATATTTCAGTCCTTTTTTTAAAAAAAAATCAAATGGATTTTTTTCAAACATTTCAAAATATTTTAAAACAGATGCCATAACATTTAAACCCTGGGTTATTTTTTCTCATTAGAAAAAGGTTTCACAATTTTCTTGAGCTGGGGCATCGACAGGTACAGTATTAAGGAATGTAGTTCAGTTCAATATGTAGAAGTCCATAATAATTACAGATTCTGTGGGAGAATGGCTTTCTGGCCATAGCTCTAAGACCATAATGCCTAGATATCTGACAGGTATAGTAAGTGTGAGGAGATGCTATTGAAAGACCAGTGTTGTAGTAGGAGCCCAGCAGTGCCCAGCAGCTCCCTCAATGAGCTTAGAAGAAGAGGTAATGGAGGTAGCTACTACTTCTCAGCCTGCAGAGCAAGTACAAGCAAGTACAAGCAAGTTCATCTGAGCAGGCAGAAGAAGAGTTAAGTGTCCCAGCTTTCGTGGACCCGCAAAGAAAGATGATTCACATTCACAGGTCCTCTAAATTAGCAGAGAAATAAACTATCAATAAATAACACCTGAGAATCTAGCAGCTTCTTCCTGACAGCAACATTAGTATTTGGAGATGTGACCTTGGATTGTTGCTTAACTTGGATTTGTGATCTCTGGACTTACCCTAGGATGCTGGCTTTCAGATTTTGGATTGACCTTGGATTCTAGATTCTCTTGGATGTGATTTCAGCTTTGGAATGGACTATTGGCTTCTCTGGTGTGTTACCTCTTGCCTGAACAATTTGGCTTGAACTCGGATCATTGGTTAAATCATCTCTGGTAAACAAGGTCAAGGCTCATGACATTAAACCTGGCATGGATACCAAATGGTCTCTAACTGTGTTATTGTTGTGTGTCTCCAGTTTGTGCAGTTCTGGCCCTAAGGCAAACCTCCCACAGGGTTTTCTGGGGCTGAGAGTGTACAGTTCTTCCAAGATCACCCAGTGGGCTTTCATGGCTCATATTCTGTTCTCCAGAGTGTCAATCCAATGTTCAAACTACTATGCTAACTGGCTCAGGATTACTTTATGTCTGGACCTGTCTTGCTCTATGTGTGCCTTACTACATTACTAGGTGGCAGAATTACTAGGCTCCACAAGAATAAGAACAAACAGTAAAATAATAGAAGTCTCCTCAAAAATAGTAAGTGTTGAAATTTGATTCAACTGCTTGAAATTGATTTTTGGTCGAGTATAACCAGGTTATTGCAAAACACACTTCTAGCTTTTCCAAGTATTGGAACAACACAGGTCTCTCTTTTGTGCAACTCGGCTTCTTTGTAAACATTGCTTGCTCCTGCTTCCAAGCACATATGCCCATGGGTGTATCTATATATCTAAAGAGTGGAAGGAACAGAGGTTTCTTTTTGACTGATGGGAGAATAGAATAAAGAGATGAGGGAAGACATATAGTTGTACTATTAGCCAGTTATCGGATTTTTTCTTGACTTTCCACCACATTACCTGATATTTATATGGCTGAAATTATAGTAAAATTCAGGCAACTGCTGATAGGAAAACAGTTCCTTCTGGGTTTTTTTTCTCTTTACTGATTTTTTCCAATACTTGTTTGGCCAGAAGAACCTCAAATCACCAGATTCTTTCTGAAAATATAATTAAAAGAAGTACTCTGGAGAAGCATTAATTGTGTGTTTGCTATTGTTATGGTAGTACAGTAGAGTCTCACTTATCCAACATAAATGGGCCAGCAGAACATTGGATAAGTGAATATGTTGGATAATAAGGAGGGATTAAGGAAAAGCCTATTAAACATCAAATTAGGTTATGATTTTACAAATTAAGCACCAAAACACAATGTTATACAACAAATTTGACAGAAAAGGTAGTTCAATATGCAGTAATGTTATGTTGTAATTACTGTATTTACAAATTTAGTACCAAAATATCACAATGTATTGAAAACATTGACTACAAAAATGCATTGGATAATCCAGAATGTTGGATAAGTGAGAATCTGCTGTAATTCAATTGGTGTCTTGTATATTTCAACACATAATAGTCAACACGACGTAAGTCTCTCACACACCCCTTTTGGGGTTTCCAAAACTGGTTTTTTTTTTCCCTTTCTCGTGTAATTGTCACATTTAAAAGAAATATCCAGATACAGAGCCAGCTTAGGGTCCATCCCTCCTCACTCCTCTTTCTCTCTTGAAGGTAAGAGGGTTTTTTTTAAAAAAAAAAAAAAGAAAACACTCAGAAATGGAGCTCTCTGGCATGCCTCTCTTCCCGTCTCTCAGAGGTAAGACAGATTTACAGGAGAGAGACAGAAACCAGTGAAACAAAGGCACATTTTTTCATTGTGTAATAGTCACAGCCCCCTCTTGTTCAGCCAAAAGAAGCATTAAAATGTGACTATTGCCACATGATGAAAAGCAGTATTCCAACTGGAATATATGTCACATATTCTCAACCTCCAAAAATATATATGATAGGATCTCCATAGTTGGAAATGACTTGAGGTTACACAACATCAGCATAACTAATCAAAGTACAGACAGGTAGATGTATTCTTAAGTTGAATTTGTTTGTAAGTTGGAACGGGGACATTTTTAAATGTAATTCCAGACAGAAATATATACTTTTTAGCTTTGGATAACATAGGGAAGGGTTAACACCTCTGTGGTGCTTGTTTTTCTGTCTGTACCCCTGTTCAGAAGATTTCACTTCACTTTTTGTCCCTGTGATAGTTGGATTTTGAAAAAAAATGGCTTGTTGTGGAAACAAGGATTGGTGATAAAGCTTCAGTTGAGACACGTTTTCCTCATGATAACCCTTTCAGGAACAAATTTCCCTTTCTAGAAAATTTCTCTCACTTCCTGTTATCTTACACCCATTCTTAACTATGAGTAAGTCAGAAGTTTGTAATTAGGGGGCTGCCTGTACTTTCTTTGACCTGGACTGAAAAATGGTTTTTCCTCCACACTTTTCTCTCTTTGCTTTCTGTTATTCATTAAGGTACTATCAGCTTCACCTGAGTTGTCTAACCCCAATCCTCACTTCTCAGCGCTGTTTTCCTTCTTGTTGACTTTCGCCTCCGCCTGTCCCTTTCTTGCTGGTCTTTACCCCCATCATGGTTTGCATTCAGCTTTTCTGTCTTGTATCCTTTTTTCTCAAGTTCTCTTAGGGTGCTTCCACATATACCTAAAACCCTCCCTCCTCCCCCTCCCACCTTCTGATGCACCATTTTCTTATGCCAGGAGGACTATTGGAAGAGGTCTGTGCTGCTGGCAGACCTCTCCAGTTAGCTTGGGGACCCAAATGGGGGGCTGGAAAGGAGGGGGTGGGTGCCATCCTGTTCCTCTGGGCTGTGGAAGCAGTTCCTGGAATCTGTCCCCACAGGCCCAGCACCTCATTACACCCAGATCTTTCATAAAGATCCGGATTTAATGAGGTGTTTAATTAATGTGGAGTAAACCAAGGAATGCCCAGTTTACTCCGCATTAATTTGCTTTTATTGGAGGCATCGTTTGGATGCCTCCAGTAAAACCAAGACATGTTTTGGACCTGTCTGGATGAGCCCTTGGAATCATAAAGTTGGAAGAGACCACAAGGGCCATTCGGTTCAACCCTCTGCAATGCAGGAGCACAAAATCAAAGCACCCCCAACAAATGGCCATCCAGCCTTTGCTTTATAAACCTCCAGAGAAGAAGACTCTGCCATGCTTTGAGGCAGGATATTCCATATTTGAACAGTGCTTACCATCTTATTACACCATTATCTAGTTTCCAAAATCCATCAGCTCTGATAATTATGCAAATGGTTTGCACATGCAAATGATACTTCAGGCATTTCTGTGGCCCGTGTTATTTACCATTTCCACCACATTTTCTATTAAAATACTTCTTATATATTCCTATACATTCAACTAAAAGGATATACTCTCCAATTGCCCAGATTTGGCAGTCCCTATTAATCTAATAATAATAATAATAATAATAATAATAATAATAATAATAATGATAATAATAATAATCCCCCTCAATGGATTGTCACCTTGACGTGGTGAGGGGGCTTGCGTGTTCCAATTGTTGTCAACCGCGTTTTAGGGGATCGGGCCCTTAAGGAGAGACCCGATCCAGTCCTGAGAGAACGGACCTTGGTGAAGCCAAAAGGAGAATTACGAGCCGCAATACAACCTGAAGCCGAAATGAAGAAGGTCCGCCAAAGTTGAAGGAAAATCCGCCAAGGAGTCTTTATTGAGCAATTCAGCTGAAGAGGACTCTAGTAGCGATCATTCGGTCTACTAGGGTACCATACAATCAAAATAAAGCCATACTTATACAAAATTTCAGTCTGACAACCCTTTGAATTTCCCGCCCTGCTTCCCCGCCCATCTGATCGTTGATAGGCTAGAAGGTTGAACGAGGTGGGCTTTCGTTTCCCGCCTTGCTCCGTTGGCCCAATAGGAAGTTGCCTTTTGTCTCTACTCGGGCCAATCAGGAAAGAGAAGGCGGGAGTTATCGAAACAATGAGGTGACGGGACAGGAACTAGCGGATTAAGTCCTGCTAGACCGATTTCTAAAGGGTGCTTAATTTATTAATGGCAGCAATCAAGGGTGTCCGGGTTTCTGTCACATATACAGATTTTAGATATGCCTTGGGGTGTCAGAGATGGAAGCAAAGATGGGTGGTGATGAGCCATATTGACAGGCTCTGCAGGGCGCCTTCCTGAGGTGTCCTGGTTTTTCCTTTGGGTGAGATATGACAATGTTTGCCTTGGGGCGAATCACCTTTAGGTCAGCAAACTCCGAATTCGGCGACTCAAGCCCTATATTGTCCATGCAATTTGAATTTGATTGGATTTAGCGGTGGCAGATTATCCTTTTGTTTTTGGGAAAGGAAGCCTGGGTCATAGGAAATGGGATAAGTTCTGGGGTTCAGGTTGAGTTCAAAATATTTCCTATTTGATTTCATGATTTGACAATTATATGAAATAAAATGAAAAATAAAATAAAGTTGGAATATAGACCATGCTGGGAAAAATACATATTTTCCGGGGATCCCAAAGAGTACAAATACATATAGGCAGATAGATAGATTTCATGGAAATAAGGGAGAATCCATAAAAGTGAGTTACATTGCATAAAGGGGAATCATGAATGATATAAACAATTGAAAATATTTGATAAGAACGAAGTTCATAACATCTGGAGAACCCAGCATGGAAATTCATAAAAGTGGAGTTTTAGCAGCATGATTTTACAATTCATGAAGTTGTTATCTCTTGCCACAGGCTAAAAAGTCAAACACTTTTTGTACAGAGAGTTTTAGTAAACCACAGTAAACTCCAGTAAAAAGTCTCAATCACCTTCTACTATAAATATATGGAATATAGAACATAAAGTCTTGATTTTTGAACTATCTTTTACAAAGTCCTGGGGGGGGGGGGGGTCACCTCGATCACACAATGAACCTGAGGGCACAACCACGGGAGTCACACACTCCCAGGAGTGGCCACAGGGGAGGATCCAGACCAAGAACAATCCGAAGACCCAAAGACCTCAACGGCGGAGCAAGCGGAGGATAACATGGTACATGTTACAACGGCTGTGAAGGGGAAAGAAGGTTGCAACAGACTGAGAAGCCACTCTCGTTGTGTTAACCACACCACTACTGGAACCTCAATCTGTGAAGACTGTGTATTGACCGGCCGTGCACCGACCTCCACACATTAAAAAAAAAATCACGCACAGGTGTCTTCCAAGAAATGGAGGACCATCATCCTCGAACTACAAGGGATCGCCTAACTAACTGAATAATAATAATACAGCAACTTTATTTACATTCTGCCCTCTCTCCCCAAGGGGACTCAGGGTGGATGGGAAAAGAGGGGGAAAGTAAATCCGGGAAGAAGGATTGGGACAGGAAACTGAACCCTTGCAACTTGGGAGGCTTTGGTTAGTTTTAAATAGCTAGCTTTTGAATATCAAAATTACAACATTATGAATGCTACATGAGAATTAACATCCTGTCTGATCTTGGAGACTAAGCAGGGTTAGCCCTGTTTGTACCTGGATGGACGACCACGAATGAGTCCCTGGCGTGGTAAGCAATATTTCAGAGAAAGGAACTTGCAAAAATACCTCTGAGTATAAGAAAACCCAATGAAATTCATGGGGTCACTATAAGTTGTCAAATGACTTATGATCACATACATAAATTGGAATCGGAGAATACAGATAGCACTAGGATATGGGGGAAATAATTTTTAACCTCACTGAAGCTGGGTACCTTCACTAGTATAGAATAAAGTCTGTGAAAATGACAATATCAAAAACTTTATCAGAAACTCCTTAAAGGATAATTGTGTCAAATTTTTAACAGAATATTGGCAGGGTGGGGAAGGAAGCTCTACGTGCTCATCTGCGTTAACATTTTATTTTTGTGTTGTGTAACCCTTGTCTACCTATCTCTCATGGCTCAGCTCATTTCATTTTTAAAAGAGGCTTTCTCTAGAAGCTAATTGAGCTTTATCTATGTGAATGAGCTGGTATCTGTCACTGACAGCCTGCAGAAGGCCATTTCTTCAATTGCATGAAAAGGACTAAAGAGTCAGACATGACAAACTACAGCCCAGAACACCTGGCAGCCAGCCTATTAGCGCTGCATTGCCAAGATGCACAAATAAATTACTTATATAACATATGCTCACTTTATTTCTGTCAGGAACCGAGCACTGCTAAAATAGGGGTAGGAGCTTTAATTCTGAGCTTCCACCCCTCCCTCAATCAAAATAGCAATTATTGGAACATTTTACAAACCAAGTGTATTATTTCTTTTATCAGAAAATATAGCTACTATCAACCAACATTCTGATTCAATTTTGTATTGCCAGTTATTTTTAAAAAAATGCCTGTTTTTCATGACAATCTGATTCAAGCAGTAGGAAGAGAACACTCCCCTGCAAGAACAAATAATTTAAAACAATGCATTCTAATACTTCCCAGAGTAGAAGGAAAGGACTTTATTGCATACAGTCACTATTCCATGGCAGTTGCGCAATCACCAGTAGCAGTTCTATACTGGCATAAGTACCTGTTGCACCTCAGAGCTGGTTCACCTTCCTCTTACCACTTAATCCACCACAGCAGGCTATGTTTAAACAGTTTATTGATAAAAGATAGCAAAGTCTGAATAAAAAGCAGTAAAGAAAGCAAACATCCAAATGCAATGGCATTCAATAAAAACCATTTAATCCAGCAGTAAAAACAATTGGCAGAATATAAATCCAAGTCTCAGATGCAAAAAATTAGTCCTGAAAACAAGGCACCGTGAACTTCAGAGCAAAAAGCAAAACACAGTTTCCAGGCATGAGCACGAATAAAAGACCCCTTCCATGAGCTTAAAACAAGGCAGGAGATGTGCTTCCCAAGATCAATGTTGCTCTATCTGAAAGCACTTTCTGTTTCTCTTGTATTTAGCCATGTTTACAAGCCAGAAAGGCATTTCTCTGCACTTGGCTTCCCACGCATTTATTAGCTATTCTGAGGGAATGCCTGGACCAATGAACTTTCAATCTCAACCTTGTATCTTGGTCTAAGGAAGTTTCTTCAGACTCGCTGCCCAAAAGATCTGGAGCTTGTTGTGAATCTAGTGAAAGGTCACCCTTATCATTGTTTCCTATTTCCTCACCATAGCCTTCAACATTCCCAGCATCAGACCCTTCAAGATTTCCCATATCAGCATTGCTTTGGTCAACCTGCATAAATCCAAATCCACCTTCATCATCAGACTGAACCACAACAGTACCCTTGCTATCTCATTTCTCTCTATGCAACTGTACCGATTCTAGAGATGTGCACAATTTTTTTTCCTTCGTTTCGTTTCGAACGTTCGTCTACACAAAATGAATGATGGCATTTTCGTAGGAAACGAGAGGCAACACGAGAATGAAAGCTACACAGTTATCATGCTTGCTTTCATTTTCCTTTCGTTTCTGCCCTGTAACAATAAGCAGGTCCTGACAGGTACTTTCCCATTACAGCTGATGTGTACCAATGGGTGTTATGCTGGGAATCTAAGCTGAGTGTGGGAGAGGAATGCCTCCACATTACATGTGATGTGTGGAAATGGGTGCTAATAATAATAATAATAATAATAATAATAATAATAATAATAATAATAACAAAATCACGATCTGCCAACTGCAAAAGACCACCCTACTGGGATCTGTGCGCATCATCCGAAAATACATCACACAGTCCTAGACACTTGGGAAGTGTTCGACTTGTGATTTTGAGAAACGAAATCCAGCATATCTATCTTGTTTGCTGTGTCATACAATAAAATAATAATAATAATAACAACAACAACAACAACAACAACAACAACAACAACAACAACAGTGCTCTGGGGAAGACCCAAATGTTTTAAAAGTTGGTGGGCTAAAAGGGATCAAAATGCCCACCATGCATGGCGATTTTTATCCCTCTAGCCCAAAAACCGGGGGGGGGGTGAGCCTCAAAAGCCCTCCCATTGCTGCCAATGGCACAAATATTTTCATATTTTTCGTTGGCCAGATGAAAATTCGTGTCATATAGGTGGCCCATTTTCATTAGAACCAAATACAAAAATGAGACGACACGAATGAAATTACACAAAACGATAAGCAATTTCATACAAAAGGACACTTATCGATTCACTGATCTGTGGTGCCACACTCATGTTTCCACACAACCTCATAACCCTGCACTTCCAGTGCTTTGTGATTTTTAAAACAATTTCCAAGCGATTTCACAATTCCAGTCAGGGTACTGAAAGCCAAAAAATTATCAGAGTGGGAATAGGAAGGAGGAAGTAAGAGAGTATTTTTCTGAGCATGTTAGGATATATTTTTACATTCAGGATGAGAAAAATTGTAGTTAATTTTTTACATCTTTGCTCCCGAGACATCACAGAGATCCATACAGAACCATAGTTCAAACAGAGCTCCCCATCAACAGATCATATATTGAAAGAAGTCTTGCAGAATACTTCAGGATCACATGGTCTAGTCCTACCCAATTAATGGCCCATTTTACAACCACCCTCACACAAACAACCCGTGCAATCATCATATGCAGTTACTATGGAAAAGGATTTGAATTGTATGCTATTTTATGAGTACCATATGTATGCCCATGATCTCTGATTGGACCATATGCAGCTAAGAAAAGTCTATGTGGTTTATGTTGTCAAAGGGTTTTATGGCCAGAATCACTGGATTGCTGTGAGTTTTCCAGGCTGTATGGCCATGTTCCAGAAGCATTCTCTCCTGACGTTTCACCCACATCTATGGCTGGCATCCTCAGAGGTTGTGAGGTCTGTTGGAAACTAGGCAAGTGGGGTTTAGATATCTGTGGAAAGTCCAGGGTAGGAGAAAAACTCTTGTCTGTTTGAGGCAAGTATTGTACCTTGATCTCCCAGTCGTTCTTTCATCAGGAAGATATGGGAGATCACAAACGAATTCCAGATCATGTTGGCTATATTTCAGATAAAGCAATAGCAAAATCAATTGTATTCCTTGCCTAAGAAATCTCTGTGACACTGGTTCTCAACCTGTGGGTCCCCAGGTGTTTTGGCCTACAACTCCCAGAAATCCCAGCCAGTTTACCAGCTGTTAGGATTTCTGGGAGTTGAAGGCCAAAACATCTGGGGACCTATAGATTGAGAACCACTGCTCTATGAGGATGTCAACAAGAGAGGTTTAGACATATACACAGGCACACAGCTTCACTAAGCTCTACTGAGTTTTTGTGTTTGAAGTCCATTACAGGCTTATATCCCAACAGGTTTGAACCAACATATTTTCATCAGACATTTGCCTATGGAAAATGTCAACCCTATGGCAAAAGATTAAAGCCCTTTCCTCTTTCCACATGGTTTCAGCCCACCTTTCTTGAACCTCTTCTCGCTACTATATTATCCGCTATTTCAAAAATAAATTAAAGCTTTCATCAATGAGATAACGTATTACTATGGTCAAATATCTTATGAACTTAATAGATTCTTCAATAATCTGTCACGATGAAACATGTGTCAGTAGTTCATGAACAAATACAGTGACAATATCAAAGCTCTGGCTCTACATTTCAAAATATTTAATGTCTGCACCAATAATGCGAGTGTATTATTTCCAGAATTTAGCAGTACTGTTGTCACTGTTTTTCACCAGCTATTTCATTCAAGATTGAAAAATGTAGGTCAGTAGAAGCCTGTCCTTTCCCTAGGAGGAACTCTAGATACTTCTACTGCATACTTCAGCTTCATACTACATTGGCCTTCCTCTGTCAGTGATCCGGAAACTGAAGCTGGTGCAAAACGCGGCGGTTCGTCTTCTCGCCAGGGTGCCGGCAAGGTGGCGTATCACTCCAATTCTACAACAGCTGCACTGGCCACCGATTGAGTACCGGATTACTTTCAAGATACTGGTACTAACTTTCAAGGCCTTACATGGTCTGGGGCCGGCGTACCTGAGGGCCCTCTTATCCCCTTACCAACCCCAGAGATTACTTCGGTCCGAAGACCAAAATTTGCTTGAAGTCCCTAACATACGGACTTATCATTTGTCTTCTACTAGGCAGAGAGCCTTCTCGATTGTAGCCCCTCAATTATGGAATGCCTTGCCAGTTGAAACTCGAACCACCCGAGACCTACTTGCCTTTCGGAAAGCCTGCAAAACCTTGCTCTTCCGACAAGCTTTCAATGGGTGAAAAACTCGGGGCTATGTCTGTTTTTATTGTTGCTTTTATTGTTGTTTTTATGGTTTTTATTGTTATTTTAAAGCTAAGTGTATTGTTTTAATCTATTTCTGTAATCTATTTCTCTGAGCCAAACTGGGAGTAGCGGTATACAAGTTTAATAAATAAATAAAATAAAATAAAAAATAAAAGGAGATAAATCCATCTTTAGGTCAATCACGTGCTCATGAAGATTTTTTCCCTGACAATTCCCCATTTTTGCTTTTCCTGAACTAGTGGGAGAAATCCCAAAATGTTAAACACAAACAATTTTACATGCATTGAACCATTTTAATAGATCTTAACATTAGGTAGGAGCCCCCGGTGGTGCAGTGGATTAAACCACTGAGCTGCTGAACCTGCTGACTGAAAGGTCGGCAGTTCGAATCCAGGAAGTGGAGTGAACTCCTGCTGTTAGCCCCAGCTTCTGCCAACCTGGCAGTTCGAAAACATACAAATGTGAGTAGATCAATAGGTACCATTCCAGCGGGAAGGTAATGGCATTCCATGCAGTCATGACAGTCACATGACCTTGGAGGCGTCTATGGACAACGCCGGCTCTTCGGCTTAGAAATGGAAATGAACACCAACTCCCAGAGTTGGACACGACTAGACCTGATGTCAAGGGAAAACCTTTAGCTTTACCTAACATTAGCGAAAATGGTTAATTAGCTAAAATTAGCTAATTTTGGTGTAATGGTTTGAATGATGGGCTACAACTCTGGATGTTTTATATTGCTATGCATCCTACAAGTCACTCTTATTTTGCACTCTACATTTTGGCTTGCACATCTCTGCATCCTGCAGCCCTTCAAGCTTTTTTATCAAAGTCCTTTTCTACCTCTTCTTGAGTGCTTCTAAAAAATTAATAGCAGATTTTCATAATTAGTATTCTTTTTTTCTGTTTTTAGGGCCATCATCATCATCATCTTAAAATATCTGATTAAAATTATTCTGTAACATTACTCCTAATGATCTCTGCTTTCAATGCAGCCAAAGGTAATCTTTGGCCAGTTATTCCCTTTCAAGGATTTGGGTTTAAAAAAAAATAAAAAAAATCACAGTGCATCTAACATAAGTAAAGTACTGGAGTTAAAGAGCTTAAAACATTTGCAGTAAGATCTGGGCAATTAGTGGAACTATTCTAATTATGATCAAGTTATTAGTGGATTGTTTAATTACCAGAGGACCCTAGCCCATGCTCAAGTGTTCTGGTCTGTAGTACATCAAGACTCCTTATCTTATCTTCGTGTATTTCCATTTTTAATATGTTAATTACATTTCCCTTCATAGTGAGATAGGAGAGAACACGATGTTCCTAAATGAACAAGGGCCTCTCCAGATATGAAAAAAGTCTCTGAAAGTCCCAGGTTTTGCTCTGGTACAAATCAATTTTATTTTTGAGATCTACATGATGTTTTCTTCATCCAAAGTAATTCCAGGAAACTTCCAAGTTACCAAGGATTTTTATGGCCACACCTCAAGTCAATTTAAATTAACCCACGATTTCCCCAAAGACAAATTTGTCCCATTATATGCAATGGTATAGTAAGTCCCATTATATGCAATGGTATAGTAAAATGGTGCCCCTTAAATAAAATGACAAAATCAAGGTTTGCTGTATTGGCGAAGGCTTTCACGACTGGAATCACTGGGGTGTTGTGTGGTTTCCGGGCTGTATGGCTGTGTTCTAGCAGCATTTTCTCCTGACAGTTCACTTGTATTTGTGGCTGACATCTTTAGAGGGTCTTCAAGGTTTGTTTTTTGGAAGTATTTTTGGGTAATTTCAAACCATGAATAATTAAAGCTGTGGGTGCAGGATCTGTCAGCGATGACGACGCTGGGGTGAGACCCTTGTTGCCGTGCAGAGTGGGTTCCAAAAACATCATCCCGGTCTCACCTCCTTCTCCAGGCTGTATTCCCATGAGGAGAATCAGCACTGGTCAACAAACACTCCAGCAGGCGAAGGATCAGTTGTTTAACTGTTGTTTAACTTTATTCACATAACTATTTACAGTTGTAGTTATTTACAATAAATCCCAGACACATGGCTGTGTCTCCTCGGCTACAGAGCATAGCATTCATAGTCCATCTCCAGCAAATGCTCAAGCTGAACACACACTAACAGACGACACTCCCCTGCATTCCACAGACCAAGAAGGAAGTCCCGGTCCAACAAACTTGACCCCATTGGTCCTGTGATACGTCAATCAAAGCAGGTTCTTATTAACTCCATAGTTACTGAAATGCTTTGCCGAAAACTAACACAGAAGGCATTTCTAACAGCCTAGATTGATTTTAACATTTCACACAATTCACAATACCCTGACAGGATCCATGAAAATGGAGGACTAACTGAACTAAAACTAACTAAGAACTAACTATCCAAGAAACAAAGCATTTTTTCAGGACCCAGATTCAACAGAGATCAAGCGAGCAGAGGAGAGGAGAAATGCGAGCAATAAAAGGAAATTATGCTAATACTCAACTAGTGTAATACTGTTAAAGCACCAACACTTTGACTGATTGGTAATTTTAAAAAGGGCTGAAAAGAAATGGGTAAAAGTCAGGTTCAGAATCATTTCCAAGATGTGATGAACAAAGGGCACAAAGGAGAAGTGACCAGGGAAAATATGGGGTATTTTGAGAAAGTGTTTGAATGTAAAACCATAAATGTGCAGGGGAAATCAAAACAAAAAGAACAGGAAAGTCTCAATATTTCCAGTGACTTTTTTCTACTTTTTGAATAAGCCCTAAGATTCCTATACCACAGAGTCATGATTGGTTTCATTCATCAACCCCAGAATATATTGATTTTGCCAAAAGAGGAGCCAACTGGGATGCATCATAACAAGCTTAAAGGTGTAAAATGTTCCAAATGTCTGATTAGACCTCCTAACAATGGCCTTTGTGTGACTATCTGAATAGGTCGCTGCTCACTTTGGCAGTGGTGAGACAGAGCGGGGAGTGAGGGATAACACTAGGTGACATTTTCAGGAACATAGATGTGAATTTGTAACCAAAAACTGGAGGGACATTGGCACCTTTTGTCCCACTTGTTACTCTGGGAAACACATGCTGAAAAAAGGGTGTCTTGAGGATGCTAGTTAATGCAGCTCCACATTTTGGGTATTCCACTGTGCAGAGAGTGGCTTGATCTTTAGAAGTGCCAGTTGGCTTTAAGGCACCTAATTCATACTTTTCCTGCCCCTGAGTTGCCCTCTCCTCTTTCCCCCTCTCGTGCTCTATTGCCAAAGGTTAGTTTATATGCCCACACTGCCACCTTTTAACAAATATATGAGAATGTCTCGATAAATGGGAAATGTCACCCTACAGCACCTTTGATAATCACTGCATTCAATACTTGGAGGCAACAGAGATTAAAGCGCTCCGCTACTATTCAGTTTTAGCAGCATGCACAATCAAAACCAAGCTGACTCACTTAACCTTTACAAAATCTGTTCTAACAATGGAGAGAATCAGCTCATTTCTCTGGAAAACTACCTGAAAGCCATGAACTTATAACTGAAAACCGCTCTAATATGCAAGACATATTTTCAGCTATGAATTGCTGTGATTCTAAGGAATGGCACATTGCCCCCCTCCATTCTGATTGAAGGGAAAGTCGGGCCAAGTCAGTGCTATTCAAAGGGTGGGTGGTGTCTATCCTGTAGACATCAGATGGTAACCTTTTCTAGTTCAATACATTCCAATTCCAAGTGTGGAAAAGTCCACAAATGATAAATATTTGACAAGGCACCAGGGATGGGAAGCATATTGGCAAGTACAGATTGAGCATCCCTTGTCCAGAATTCCAGTATCCAAAATACTTCAAAATGAGTGTGGTTAGCTGAGACAGTGACACCTTTGCTTTCTGCTTGTTCCATCTTACACAATCTGTTTCGTGGACAAAATTATGTAAAAATATTATGAATAAAATTACCTTCAGGTTATGCTTATAAGATGTACAGGACACAGAAATAAATGTTGTGTTTAGATTTGGGTGGCATGTCTCATTATGTACACATATAAAAAAAATAAGTATTCCAAAATCTGAAAAGCCTCAAATCTCCAAAACATATGGTCCTGAGTATTTTAGATATGGAGTATAATACTAAAAAAAGTTGAAAAATATGTTTCTTGAGTGTCGAAGACTCCTGGACTAACGAGACCAATTAGAAACATATTATGTGAAAATGTATTTTTGTGTGTGTGCAGAAAACATTATTTAGGCAGAAACGTTCTTTTTCTGTGCAGAAAATTCCCCACCACATGTGACTTTTGTGCAATGTAATTTCCCAAACTGTAAATTGCCTTTAAAAATGTCAGTTTTTGAAAGTGTTGTGGCAATAAGCAGAAAATTGCTAAAATTGCTCATTGCTTTCTTAAAGCAGAGGTAGCCCTGATTCCTACTTGGATGGGAGACCAAAGAATATCAGATACTATAGGCTATATTTCAGAAGAATGAACTGATAATCCACCTCTGAATATTACTTGCCTAAGAAAACTGTGAAATAAATGGTGTCACCATCACTCAACAGGCAACCTGAAGGCACATATATATTTTGGGAACAAAATTAATGAAGAATTACATCCCTAAAAGGTGCTGCATACTGGTTTCCTGCCAGAGTCCTAATTATCTGTAGCAAATTGCTCCCAGTTTTCATTTGGAAACTGGCTTCCTGCCCTCAGAGGCAAAAGAAGTAATGATGTCTTAATTCTGAAACCAAAGGATAAAATGTGAAACATTCACAGGCTCCTCAAATGGTTGTGGTTTGTTTTGTGTGTGTTTTTACGTAAGTTCTCACTCTGCCCATCTGCCTCCCTCTTTAGGGTTTATTTCAAACATATGGCACTAAAATAAATCTGTCCAGAGATGTCTTCCAGAAGAGAAATTATTTTCCTATTGAGTTAAGCCTGACACAGTTTGAATGGATGCAAAATGAGAATTACAAAAACACCATAATGCCCCTAATCGCATTGCCTGATTCAGCCTTGCTGTCTTAGCTGTGGAAGCAATGAGTATTAAAGTAAGGGTTGGCTGGTTTTTGTTTTCACAAAAAAAAGTTGAGAGTCTTAGCTGTAATATGGACATACGGGGGAAAAAAAATCCTATTTTTGTTTTTTGTTTTTTTAAAAAAAAACAGGCCAACTTGATGTCTATGTTGGCAAATCTTATGCACTTACTGTTTTCAGGGTCTCTAGAAGGACTCAATTCTTACAATCTAAATAAAAGATTATGACTGTCTTCTGTTTCACTTCAGAAACAGGTGCCATCATTCAAGGTGAGTCTGGATTGTTTGTTTATTTGTTTGTTGCTAGTATAAACAAACCCTGTGACTTTATCCCTCTCCTTGTTATAGAGACACCTATAACATCAGCTGTGAATAGGAAGTCTGTGCAAGACCTTGTGTAATGCAGCTGTCGTACAGTCAGAGCTTGGAAATAATAGCTTAAAATAAATTTGTTGCCTCTCATGCGTTAAAATTTTCAATTATTTTGAAATGCAATATTTTAATTATTAAATGCCAATCAAGCTGTTCTCGAGTAATATTTAATGCTTCCTATTATCTTAACTCATTACTGGCCAATTTAAAAGGTTTTTATTTAACTTAACAACTTTATGATTTAATTCATGACTTAATTAACAAATTGATTTTATTGTGTTCTTTTTCTCAACATATTCATTTTCTTTAATGGTAAAATGTTCAGTGTGCTAGCACTAACTATGGGCAGAGCAGTACTTCATCTCAAAATTGTAATGGTGCTTCCCTAGCCCCCATAATCACCAGCCCCCAATGGCATACACATGAACATTTCCGAATCAAAATTACTATAACATTGGACTGATCTGTTATTAAAAGTTTTAAGGTGATATGTTATAAAGGTAGTCATGGAACAGAAAGGCATCATTTTGCTGATTTGCTCTGTTCTGAAAAGTTATTTTTTTCCAATAATGACTCATAGAACCATCCAACCAGAATTATTCTGCAAGTATAATCCTGAGATTCTGTGAGTTGCAGAACCTGCACTCAGGTCCTGGGACTTTTAACTCCCTATTTAAAAAGT
Organism: Anolis carolinensis; assembly: GCF_035594765.1. Lineage (NCBI taxonomy): Eukaryota > Metazoa > Chordata > Lepidosauria > Squamata > Anolidae > Anolis > Anolis carolinensis. Next base: position 229,636,631 of record NC_085842.1, on the reverse strand, counting down.
GGATTTTGGCACTATCTGGAAGCGCCCTCAGTCACAAATCCATCTCTGAAAGAGGTTTAGGCAGATCACTCTGTAAGTGATGCGACGGACCAGTGTGGGACCATGAAATTAAAGCTAGCACAGATCAACTAAATCTTTAAAAGATCTGGAGGATGATTTGAGAAATGAATATCGAGACTTAAGACTGCTGATAATACTAACTAAAATATGTTCCTTATGCTGCTTCTTCGAATTTGCTGGTAGAAAATAGCATTTCTGACTTTCAAGTACACTGTCAATATTATCATATATATTATCATACCTTTAATGGACAGTATCTGAACAAAAAAGTGTGAAGTTAATGTCCATGAGATATTAACTATAAATAGACAATTAACATAGCCTAATTTCAGAAAAGTGAAATCAGATATATTTTGTGTTAGGCACTGCAATTTTTTCTACTTTTTCACAAATATAAACTGTTCTTGACTGAGTGCCTAATACAAAATATATCTGATTTTGCAATGTCATGCCAAACACATGACCTTGAAGGTGTCTACGGACAACACTGGCTCTTCAGCTTAGAAATGGAGATGAGCCACCAACCCCTAGAGTTGGACACAACTAGACTTAATGTCAGGGGAAAAGCTTTACCTTTACCTAATTCTCTCTTTACAGTAGACTAGCTTGGGTACCCAGCAGTGCTCGGGTTATTTGAAAAGGGCATTTGACGACCAATTTAAAATTAACTTCATCTTAGAAAAACTTCCCTGTTTCATTGCTGATGATGCAATTGGACAAATGTTCATGTTTTTTTGTTAACATATTAATAATTAACTTACTATGGTCATTATTTTCTAACTTCTGATCTTTGCTTTCTTTCCCTTTTCTGCCCCAGTTGGAAATAACTTGAGCATCAGCATATTTTCTTGTAAAGGCTCTCATTAATACCAGTGATTCCTGATTCTTTGACAATCTGTTTCTTTTTAAAAAAAATGAATGTATTTATTTATTTCCAAAGTGCACTTCACCCAAGGACACCTTGTAGTGTAGACTTATCACTCTGATAAATGCTTCCTTCATTGTTGAAAATTATTCAAGTTAGCAGAGGAGCCAGTGGCCTACATTGCAAAATCACGTATCCAAGTAAAGTTGGGTTTAATCATTTATCGATTCATAACAGGGTCCGCTACATTGCTTTCCAAAGGAGATTCAATGCTGAAGAAAAAAAAGGAAAAGAAAAATACCGAAGCTATGGTCCTAATGGCAAAGTCATTTGCAGTGATCAGCTACCATTCATACCAGTCTGATGAAAAATGGCTTATGAACTGTGATTTCTGTGCGAAGATAGAGTACCAGTAGTTACATTTTGACATGCAGGAAAAAATGGAATGCAATTATGATTTCCTAAATGGAACTCTTCCGTACCTTTGAAAGAAGCTATTTAACCCTTTGGCTCTGTTTTCACTATTCTGTATGTTTCTATTGTTACTGATGTGTTCATGTCCAACTTTTCATATTAATGAATCAAATACATTATTCTGAAGTTTAAATGGGTGATGTCCAGTTTCACCAATGGGATGCTCAAAACATTGGCACCATATTGGTTTGTTTTTACAGTAGAGTCTCATTTATCCAACATAAACGGGCCGGCAGAACGTTGGATAAGTGAAAATGTTGGATAATAAGGAGGTATTAAGGAAAAGCCTATTAAACATCAAATTGTTATGAATTTACAAATTAAGCACCAAAAATCATGTTTTACAACAAATCAACAGAAAGTGCAGTTCAATACACAGTAACATTATGTAGTAATTACTGTATTTATGAATTTAGCACCCAAACATCACAATGTATTGAAAACATTGACTACAAAAACATTGAGTACTAAAAGGCAGACTGCATTGGATAATACAGAACATTGAATAAGTGAAGGTTGGATAAGCAAGACTCTACTGTATTTAAATATTCAATTTAGATTTTCATGCAAACCTTCTCCCCTGGTTGGCTCACAAACATCATGGACAACAGTACAATCCTAGACAAGTCTACTCAAAAATGAGCATGTTCAGTGGGACTTAAGATGAAGTAAAGAAACAAAGTAGTATAAGGTGTTGTTTCCTAAGTCCACATAGAATCATAGAATCATAGAATAGTAGAGTTGGAAGAGACCTCATGGGCCATCCAGTCCAACCCCCTGCTAAGAAGCAGGAAATCACATTCAAAACACCCCTGACAGATGGCCATCCAGCCTCTGCTTAAAAGCCTCCAAAGAAGGAGCCTCCACCACGGCCCGGGGGAGAGAGTTCCACTGTCGAACAGCTCTCACAGTGAGGAAGTTCTTCCTGATGTTCAGCTGGAATCTCCTTTCCTGTAGTTTGAAGCCATTGTTCCGTGTCCTAGTCTGCAGGGCAGCAGAAAACAAGCTTGCTCCCTCCTCCCTATGACTTCCCTTCACGTATTTGTACATGGCTATCATGTCTCCTTCTCTTCTGCAGGCTAAACATGCCCAGCTCTCTAAGCCGCTCCTCATAGGGCTTGTTCTCCAGACCCTTAATCATTTTAGTTGCCCTCCTCTGGACGCTTTCCAGCTTGTCAACATCTCCCTTCAACTGCGGTGCCCAAAATTGGACACAGTATTCCAGGTGTGGTCTGACCAAGGAAGAATAGAGGGGGAGCATGACTTCCCTGGATCTAGCCGCTATACCCCTATTGATGCAGGCCAGAAACCCCTTGGCTTTTTTAGCTGCCGCATCACATTGTTGGCTCATGTTTAACTTGTTGTCCACGAGGACTCCAAGGTCTTTTTCTCACACACTGCTGTCAAGCCAGGCATCGTCCCCCATTCTGTATCTTTGATTTCCATTTTTTCTGCCAATGGAGTATAACATTCCCTAATCTAAACGACAAGTGTTCTCTCAAGTATAAAAAGAGAAGAGTTCCATCCATTTCAGCTGGCTCTTCTAATGTCAAATTGGAGTACCCACATGGCCAGCAAGAAAGAGATATCACTTTCCTCTCCTTTTTGGCCATTGAGATGACTTCAGCAGAGGTGCCCATGATGGCCAGAAGCTCAGAAGGACTAGTGACAGCAGTGACATGGAGAGTGAGGACCAGTGTGGCCAATACAGTCTCAGCCCAAATGGCCTAGATGTACAGCAACTCAACATTGCAATGAGTTCAGCCAGTGCATATGGCCCCAGGTTTAGCAGCTAGTGTACATGCGCCCTTAGGTGCTCATCACATTGATCTTCGGCTCCATCCTATGATGCTGCCAGAACAAAGGCTGCCAGGGATCATCACATGAGGCGAGGCTCCATCCTGGCTCCATAGGACTAAGCCTTGATAACATCAGAGGGTTCCTGTCTTCTCATTCAGTAAGCTGGGGAAAGCACGGAGGAAAGCAAGGCAGTGACAATTTCCCCCATGGATGGGGAAGGGAGCGATGCACATGATACGGGGTGCAGAGCAATGGTTTTCCCCACTGCCCCATGGATTTAAGAACTTCAATGTGATGAGGTCCTTGGTTACTACATCCCTTTAGTTTCTGCAGGTGCTGGTGCAATAGGGTTTTTCTAAAGCTCTTCTTTCATATGACCATTTCAAAACAGTATTATTAATGTCCCTATCCTCATTGGACTTTAAATCAGTGGATACTGCCAAGGCCTTCAGCAACCTGTCACTAGCAACAAGAATCTGGAGAGAGTTTCATAAGAAATAGATTTCAACGGTGCTATTAAGAAAAACTGTCAGGTTCTGCAAGTTTTTGGTTGCCACCCAAATAAATAAATAACACAAATCATGCTACATGGCATCCTAGCTGTGCCTCAATCTACTGAAACCTCTTTCACTGCCTGCCTTCAAAAGCAAAAGATAACTCATAAACGCGCTTTTCTTTGACAGCAATTTAGCTGAAAACCATCTGGCACGGGTGTCACAAACCAGTCTTGGAGAGACAACGTTGTAATTCTTGAAGCATCAGTGCACCTTGGGGACCTATTACAGTTGTGTCACAAAAGGAATATTAGAAAACAATGGCTGAAGAAAAAGTAATTCAGATGGCATTGCCTGTGATGCCATGTTGGGGAATGCTGAGAAGGGGGTGGTGCATTTGCTTATTTCCTGATTGATGACTATCATGTTTCACTTTTGGCATTGTAATCTGTGAAGTTTTGCATTGACTTCAGGGGAATCAATTAAAGGACTTCCCCCACAAGGTCATCTGAGAAAAGTCCAAAAGTGTGTGGACAATATAGCTGAGAAAGGCGAAGGAAGAGGAGGTTAGAAGTCACAAGTCACGTTATGTGTTAGATTTACTACATTCCACAAGAAAGGACAGAAAAGCAGGCAATATTTAAAGTTCATCTGAAGCCACATAAATAGTGATTTATAATAAAGTTTACTGGCATATGGTGCAGTGTGCGCCCTTTCAATTATAGCAACAATGCTCAGAAAGATTGTTATGCCCAAAAGATCTTGACCTACCACCTTGCACAGCAGGAAAATTCTACTGTTAGTCTTTGGTCTAATACCATAATTTATAGAGAAAATAGCTACAAATTAACCTTTACTACTGCTTTCCTTTCCTGTCAAAGCACCCTGCAGAGAGGGTTTCTCTACTGATGCATTCTGAAGTTTTTCCTTCTTTTTTATTTGGTATCTAAGTTGAGACTTTAGGGCCACAGCAGTGTGCGGGAAAATAGCTGAAGGTACTCAGTTGCTTTCTACCCACATGGTAAAACGTACCAGCAAGCCTTATCGTTAGATATTATAGAATGCATTAAGTATTTCATATCAGCTAATGTTTAGGAATGTAGCCCATCTAAATAAAGGCATGCCAGGGATATAAAGAATGCTCCCAGTTTCTCTTATCCTCAATGAGAGAGGCAGATAGGACCTCTTCACACAGACTAAAATTCGGTGATGGTGACGGGTTTTTTGCACTTTCACCACAGAGCCCACCGGCTCCCATCACACACAGTAAAAGTACTTTCAGAGCAGCTCTGTGGTGAAAGTAAGGAAAAAAGCCTGCGCCACCAAAAAATTGCCGGCGGCACACAATGGGAGGTGCCTCGTCTTTCGATAAAGAAAAATGAGTTTAACTTGCTTCCGTGTGATGAGGGGGAAGTTGGGATGGTGCGGGTCATGGGCGCCCTAGGATCACCACCTCTGGCAATGTGAAACCCAGGCTGTTTTCCCTCCCTTATTCCCCCCTCCCCCAATTGCCTCCCACTCTGTGCATTTTTGCAGCCCAGAAGGAGGAGGCAAGGAAGACCCCCTTCTTACTGCTCCCTTCCTTCCCCCTGAAAAGCAGCTGAGGAAAGAAGGGGGACTAAAGGGAGAAACAGTCGGCTCTCCCTTTCAAAAGCCTGAACCCAGCTAGCTTAAGGCTTAAGCTCCCCCCCCCCCCCCCGTTTGATGAGGGAGTTAGTTAGCCTTCCTGATCCATTCCTACCCCCTGAAAAGCAGCCAAGGAAAGAAGGGGGACTGAAGAGAGAAACAACCAGGTCTCCCTTTAAAAAGCCTAAATCCAGCCGGCTTACTGAAGCTGAGGCTTCCCCAGTGTGATGAGGGGGAAGCCGAGATGATGCGGGGCGCAGGGTGACAGGTCCCCAGGGCAGACACCATCGGGATCACTGCGATCTGTGGCTTTATTCAGCAATTCCAACAGCACATGTGAAGAGGTCCTTAGAGACATGGATAGAGGATGTGTTGGATGAAGACACTTTTATCGTGGTCAGCATCACATAAGAGGTATAGAAATCATGAAAGACAACTGCCCAATGACCAGTTAAGAAGAAGTGCAGAAATGTTAAGATGTTTCCAAGGTTATAAAACCTTGGTGTGCCATTTGGCATGAAGAGAAAACAAAGAGAAAGAATTGAGGCACCTGTCTCACCTAGGAGAAGTTTGGTTGAAAATTGGCAAAGACATTCAGCTCCCCAGCTCCCCCATGAACATCCATCTGTATCATGAATAGACAAGGGACTTAACAGACTAGGGACTGGCTGAATATGTCTAAAATTGCTTGTAACTCTGTGTAACTACTTTTAAGTAACACCTGAAGGAAGGTGCCTTCTTTTATGAGATACCTTGACTGAATGTGACCAAGATTTCTTGTAACTCTGTAACTACTTCTAAATAGCACCTGAAGGAAGGTGCCTTTTTGTATGAGATACCCTTTTACTGATGTAGATTGTATGCTTAAATAAAAACTTTAAATATTTCCTCTTTTTCACACTTTCTTCACCATGCTTGGTGTACATGGCTAGAGCTACACTGCAATATATATATATATATATATATATATATATATATATATATATATATATATATACACACACACACACACACACACACACACACACACACACATACATACATACATACACACACACACACACACACACACAAACACACACACACACACACACACACAGTTTGCATCTGCATTACGTGGTCAGTGTAGACCCATCCAATGCAGTTCAATACAGTTAACCTGTATTATATGGGTCTACACTGATGATATAATGCAGATTAAAAGTGCCTGATATGGCAATATAGGTCCAGACTATATCTATAGGATTACTCGCCAAACATACATATCTATGTTTTTTTCATGTTGGGCAGGTGTATTCTCTCCCTCTCCCTCTCCCTCTCTCTCTCTTTGCTGTTCATGCATGGTCAAGAAAGGAGTCCAGAGATAACTGCAGACACAAAGCAGGACTAGCTAGAGCAGAATCATATCTTTCCTAACCTTTGGACATTTTCTATTACTTTGTTTATTGTGGATACCTGTGGCAAATTAACACCAAAAGTTTCTGTTTCTTTGGTATCATCCCAATACCAATGCTGCTTCCAGATAGACAGAGCACAAGGAAGAAAAAGGAGTGGAGTTTCTTTGTCAGAGGCTTTGTTACATGACGTATGCTTGTATAAATAATGTTGACTTTCAGAAACATGAAGTTTTCAATTCTGCAAAATTGGTGGAGGGTACAAAAAACCATATTGTGCACAAAAAATATTCACTGATCAATCACCCATGGATTCGAAAAAAAATTAATTCTCAAAACCAAACCTTGATTTAACCATTTTTATAAAGGAGGGTATATGTTGGGAATTGAGCATCCATGGATTTTGGTATCTATAAGGTGTCCTGGAACCAAACCTTAGTGGATACCAATGGTCCACCGTACTGCGCAAAAATTGCTCTTCTGAACAAAATAATATTTTTGTGCAAACTGAATAGGGGGCGAGGAGCCTCAAAGTATTACAAAAGTTCTCTTGTTTATATCTACAGGGGAGAAAACTTTTGAAAATGTTGCTTGTAGAGATGATTTATATCTCCACTGCATGCTCTTGGAACCAGACTCACATAATTTCCATCTCTAGAGCACAGCATGCCAGCCATATATTAAGATCTTAAAGGGCAAAAGTCCTGTCTTGGTTGTCACAGGCAGTTGACAAAAGCAGTTGACATAAGCACTCTTATTCAAAAGCTTATTTTTGGAACTGATCCTGCTATATGTTGTACATTTTTTAGAAAAAGATGCACAGTTAAGTCCCTCGTTTACAAAAGGGGGCAAAAATCCAGGCTGGCACCACTTGCAACTCTCCAATCCAAATAAAAATAGGAGCCATGTATTACCTTCTATCGAAAGATTATTAATGCCTGGTATCCCTACCCCTTGGCAGTCCAGGACAATAAATGTTTCAAGCTCATCACAATGCCTCTTATATGGGTTGACTAAGCTAGCTGTATAAGAATGAGGCAAAGAAGTCTGGAAAGCAAAAAAAGAACAAATGCAAGTGTTGGAAAGATTTGAATATCTACAAGAAACAAAAGATCTGTTACAATGTCAATGTGATGAGATCCTTATATTAGATCATTGCTTCTTAAACTGGGACCCCACCCAAAAGTATTGGCACCGTGCGAGGGTTTCAGCTGAAGAAAGCATGCCAAGTTGGAGGGGGAAGGAGAGAAAAACATTTCTCTTCTAGCACTATTTGTATTCTATTGTCAAAATTTAATTTACTGAGTTATAAAGTTGAAAGAAATTACCTTGGTATGAAAGATGAGAACATACTGCTAATTTTGTTAAAATGACATCAGCACCAATAAAGATAAATTCATGGGTGGAAACTCAAATAAGTTTTCTAAAAACAAGTCTGACTACATAAATGGCTCCAAATTTCCTTGAAATACCCGAGGAGGTATTATACTGCTGTTGACTGAGATATTTGAAAGATTCCCTGGAACAAAGATCAATTCACTATCAAATAAATATAGGACTTTGTGGCACAAACCTGCTGTTCCACCACAGTTGCCCTGTTGATAGTGGATACATACTGGGTTGAACACTTTCAATATCACAGCTTTCTTCAGTTGCACAATTGCACTGATTTTGCAGTTTGTAGTCTCACCATTGTAATTCTGTACACTTCCATAATCCCACAATCCAGTAATAATAATAATAATAATAATAATAATAATAATAATAATTTTATTCTTATACCCCGCCCCATCTCCTCGAAGGGACTCGGGCGGCTTACATGGGGTCAAGCCCGGACACAACAATATAAAAGCAAAACAATAAAACAGATCAATCAACAATAAAAACAAGTCATAAAAAATCACATACAAAAATAAAATGATAAAATCATGGCTTGGATTCAAAGGATCTGGGCCAAAAGTGCAAAATATGTCAATATCACTGTTCTGCATTTTAGAGCAATTTTACAATTTTAGCTTTAAAAAAACAAGGCAACTTTGCAAAATATGAAATGAATAGATAATGGACAGCTTTTGAATGGGGGCGGGAAAAGAGAGAGGAAGGGAATCCCATCCTCTGATATCTCTTTACTGGTGGCATGCCAGCTATAAAGTTTTATTCAACAGCTAGGGATGGGGTGCTCACAGGGAAGAGACAGACCAACAGGGAGATGTACATGACATTGTGCACAATGCTGGTTTACCTGTCCTGTGCAATAAAGCCCTGCATTGATTTGACAGTACATTGATCTTTGAAAGAAAAATCCATTTATATGAGGCATCATATCACTGAATACTATATTGTTCTCTGGCCACCTTTTGGGGTTCAGATTTTTTTTTTTGAAGAGGGAGGGGGGAGGAGAAATCCTCAATAGAAATCTAAGAGGGTCCTGTTGGAGTTGAAAATATCTTTTGACAACTTAGAGACTAATAGAGCTCACATCATCCCTGGCATGAAGTGATTTCTTAAGCTGAATAGACCGAGAATAGAGATAGACATATTTGGCACTGGCACAGGCTACTCCATGCAATGAATTTCAAGTCTGGAGAGTGCAAGTAAGCTACCAGTTATGCAAAGATCTCCATTCTGGAACTTGTTCAACACAGAGCTTGATCCAGCTCTGCCACTGGGGATGACTTGTTATCAGAAGGTACCCTGTTCCCCTATTTAATGCACCACACCTCAGCTTATTGAGCTGCCAATTTACCTACCTGCCACAGGTAAATAAATGTTTCATAAGTAGAGATTTGCCAAGTGCTAGTGAAAAAGATGAACATACACTGTATAAATAAATAAAGTGACAATCTGTTGTCTTCTCATGGATAAAATAACATTTGTTTATTCCCTGCTTCTGACTTTAATTCAGGTAGACATGCAAACAACATCTTTTGGCAGTTCCTGTTTGATTTCTGTCCCCTCCCTTCACATCACAGATTACACTACTGGAGCTGCTGCAGAGACCTGAGTGCCAAGAATGGGACGGAGAAGGAGGGAAAAAGCAAAGAGTTTTATTAGCAAAAAAGACTTTTTAAAAAAAAAAAGAAAAGAAAAGAAACAAAACAGATGGGGATGAGAAGGAGAAGGTCAAAGCTGGCAAGTTTACTGCTGGGATATAATCCACTAGAAAGTTACTGGCTAAATTTAACAGTCTGGTCAAATGACAGCACATTGGGCAAAATGCTACAATCGTTTTATAGAGACATCCAGGATCCTGTTCCCACTTTTATAATATTCTGGTTCTGTGCCAGCAGTCTGGCAGTGGCAATCTACTTTTTAACAGCCTCAATGACTTAGAACAGCTCTGATTTGCTTCCTAGAATTGTCATTTCAAAGCTAATGAATGCCCCAGCATTGCAAATGGGTGGGAGAAAAACTTTCTTCTCTCTGTAAAAGTTGAAGACACCTGCTGTTAAACCCAGTCTTGCTATCAAGACTGTACTAAAAATGAATACTTCAATGCCGAGGGAAAAGAGATTAACATCAGAAAAGAAGAAATGGAGGCCAGGAATTTGCACTCGGTGGCCCACACATTCAAGCATGTGAAATGAAGCATATATATCCCACTGACAGTATAGAATAAAACATTAGAGATTTGGGTTCCAGTCCTTGCATATAAACTATGAAGCCCACTGTGTGTCTAGCCATGAACAAACTAAAATTTCTGGCCTTCAATTGCTTCTATGTTTTCTTGTGAAGTAATCTGAAGTAAGCTTTGCTTTCTTTTGTAGTCTGATGCAAACTTTGCTTATGTTCTATTTGTAAATTTGAAAAAAGGAAGATACAGAACAAATGAATTTTTTTTTAAAAAAAACAGATCAATAACACTGACCATCATATTGCCTTCCTGATACTACTACACAACAACCAGAGAGATGACTTTGAAAACCATTGTGGAATATATAACTTCATAACATTTCTTCAATTTCTTCCAAAATTCTGTGTAGATCTGTGATGTTGATGTGTAGCCCTTCTTTCTATAGCATATAAATATTTATTCTTCCAATCTTTTATTCAATGGTGGACCTATCTCATTTTGTCCCGAAGTACCACCTCACTTTCTCACTCTGAGCAGACATTCCTTTAAAGCCACCCTCAACTTCTCTTCCCCTTTTCCATTGTTACTAAACAAACTGGAGCTTTTCATTCATGGAGAACGGTGCCTTGACTTTCAAGAACAAAACCGAAAGGAACTTCACCCTCAAGGGATTCAGCACTTTACACAGCTTTTCTAAAGTTCAGATTAGGCTTCAGAGCAGATTCAGCACTCCAATGACATTGGAACTCATAGAATCCCACATTTTTTATGCCAAGAGTGACTTGAGAAACTGCAAGTCACTTCTGGTGTGAGAGAATTGGCCATTTGCAAGGACATTTCCCACGGGATGCCTGGATATTTGATGTTTTACCATCTGGGCATCCAGTGGAGGGTTTCTCTCATGTCCCCGCATGGGGAGCTGGAGTTGACAGAGGAAGCCCACCTGCTCTCCTCAGATTTGAACTGCCAATCTGTCAGTCAGCAGTCCTGCCAGCACAAGGGTTTAACCCATTGCACCACCCACAATTAAAAAAAATAGGATATGGAATAAATTCAACAAAACAATATCTTCTTTTTAAATACAGGAATTGCTTCACTGTTTTCCCAGGTTTTCTTCTTTTTTAATCTCTTTTACAAACTTTCCTTAATACATACCAAGATTTCTGATTTTTTTAGATCAGACTCCAACAAGTGGCTGTGTACTGTTAGGACCTCATCAGACATAGAGAGCTGCCCGTTTCTACACACTTCTAATCCTCCCTTTTGCAGAATGGGAAAAGACTGGGATTTCAAAATTCATTTTTTAAAAATTAACATTTTATGTGCTTGTAGGGATAGTGTTTGTGGACTTGGCAAATACAGTAGAGTCTCACTTATCCAAGCTAAATGGGCCACTTACTTACTTACTTAGGCGATCCCTCGACGTTCGAGGACGATAGTCTTCCAACCTTGGTATCTTGGGCGTGTGTTTTTAGGTGACTGAAGAGACCGATTCTTGACCCGCATATTCTCCCGCAGTGAGGACATCGGTTTCCAGGTGGAAGGCGGTCCCGGTCGGGGTTAGCTTGACGCTCCTTCCTCTTGGCACGTTTCGCCCTTAAGCCCTCCGTTCGTGCCTCTTCGAACTCCGCAGCACTGCTGGTCACAGCTGACCTCCAATCAGAGCGCTCAAGGGCCAGGGCTTCCCAGTTCTCAGTGTCTATGCCACAGTTTTTAAGGTTGGCTTTGAGCCCATCTTTAAATCTCTTTTCCTGCCCACCAACATTCCGTTTCCCATTCTTGAGTTCGGAGTAGAGGAGCTGCTTTGGGAGACGGTGATCGGGCATTCGGACAACGTGGCCAGTCCAGCGGAGTTGATGGCGTAGGAGCATCGCTTCAATGCTGGTGGTCTTTGCTTCCTCAGGCACGCTGACATTTGTCCGCCTGTCTTCCCAAGAGATTTGCAGGATTTTCCTGAGGCAACGCTGATGGAAACGCTCCAGGAGTTTGGTGTGACGTCTGTACACACTCCACGTTTCGCAGGCGTAGAGCAGGGTTGGGAGGACAATGGTCTTATAAACAAGCACCTTGGTCTCTCTACGGATGTCCCGGTCATCAAACACTCTCTGCTTCATACGGAAAAATGCTGCACTCGCAGAGCTCAGGCGGTGTTGTATTTCAGTGTTGATGTTGACTTTTGTGGAGAGGTGGCTACCAAGGTAGCGGAAATGGTCAACATTTTCTAATGTTACACCGTTAAGCTGTATTCCTGGCTTTGCAGAGGGATTAGCTGGTGCCTGTTGGAAGAGCACTTTGGTTTTCTCGATGTTCAGTGAGAGGCCGAGCTTCTCGTATGCTTCTGCGAAGGTGTTTAGAGTGGCTTGTAGGTCTTCTTCTGAATGCGCACAGACTACGTTGTCATCAGCATATTGGAGTTCTATAACAGATTTTGTGGTGACCTTGGTTTTGGCTCTCAGTCTGCTGAGGTTAAATAGCTTGCCATCTGTCCGATAGATGATTTCCACTCCAGTGGGAAGCTTCCCATCAACAAGGTGAAGTATCATAGCGATGAAGATGGAAAATAAGGTGGGGGCAATAACACATCCCTGCTTGACGCCTGATTCCACCTTAAATGGGTCACTTTGGGAGCCGTTGCTGTCCAAGACTGTTGCCATCATGTCATCATGGAGGAACCGCAGGATGTTCACAAATTTGTCAGGGCACCCGATTTTTTGGAGGATGGTCCAGAGAGCGCTGCGATTCACTGTGTCGAATGCCTTTGCAAGGTCAATGAATGCCATGTACAGAGGTTGATTTTGTTCCCTGCATTTTTCTTGGAGCTGTCGAGCAGTGAAGATCATGTCCACTGTTCCTCTGGAGGGACGGAAGCCATTCTGGGATTCTGGGAGGGTGTCTTCTGAGACAGGGAGAAGGCGGTTTGCAAGGATTCTTGCAAGGATTTTCCCGGCCGAGGTTAGAAGGGAGATACCACGATAGTTCCCGCAGTCTGTTCTGTCCTCTTTCTTGAAAAGGGTGATGATGGTGGCATCCTTGAAGTCAGCTGGGATTTTCTCGGTCATCCACACCTTTTTAATGAGCTGGTGGAGTTGTTGTATCAGCTCAGGTCCACCCTCTTTGAAGATTTCAGCAGGAATCCCATCAGGTCCGCTGGCTTTGTTGTTTTTTTGTTGGCTGATGGCATTGCTGACTTCTTCCAAACTAGGCAGTGCTGCAAGCTCATCCCTGGTTTGTTGTTGCGGGATTTGTGAGAGGGTCTCTTCGGCCACATTGGAGCTGCGATTCAGCAGGTTCTGGTAGTGCTCTTTCCAACGTAGTGCAATTGATGTTTTGTCCTTCAGAATTTTGGTTCCATCTGATGAGCGTAGGGGCTGTATGCCATGGTTTCTTGGTCCGTAAATGATCTTTGTGGCTTTGAAAAATCCCTGAGTGTCATAAGGTGTAGCCTCCCTTTTCTTCCTTCAGCTGTCCCTCTCCTGCTCTCCGGGTCTCCTGAAGGGCTGCTATGTCGATCTTAAAGCGTCCCAGCTCCCTTGCAATGAGAGAAGTCCTGCGTTCGGGGCGTTCGCTGTCAGTGTTATCTAACAATGTCCGTACGTTCCATGTTCCAAAGTTCATTTTTCTTTTTTGGCCGCAGAGTGGTGACCCCTCTGGACGCGGCAGTCCAGTCAGGGTAGGAGAGGCAGACTATGTTTAGGGCACCTTTTCTAGCCCCTTCCCCGTGTGGGGTGAGCAGAGCGGATCCTAAAAAGGGCTGCTCAGTCATGGATACAGCTGCCGGACTACTCAACTGCCTCGGTCCTTGAGGTAGAACGACTGAGTCCATATCCACCGCCCATGTGCCAGTCTGTGACTAGGGGCTTCCAGAATTCACAGTCCTGCCCTCGTCGCCACTCGCTGATCGCCATGGGACTTTTGTAGGTTTGTTTTTATTTTTGTTGGAAGACGCCTGTGCGTGATTTTTTTTAATGTGTGGAGGTCGGTGCACGGCCGCTCAACACACAGTCTTCACAGAGTGAGGTTCCAGCAGTGGTGTGGTTAACACAACGACAGTGGCTTCTCAGTCTGTTGCAGCCTTCTTCCGCCTTCACAGCCGTTGTAACATGTACCATGTTATCCTCCGCCTGCTCCGCCGTTGAGGTCTTTGGGTCTTCGGATTGTGCTTGGTCTGGAACCTCCCCTGCGGCCACTCCTGGGAGTGCATCACTCCAGTGGTTGTGCCCACAGGTTCATCGGAACACGCAAGCCCCCTCACCACGGCAAGGTGACAATCCATCGAGGGGGGGAAACGGGCCAGCAGAAGCTTGGATAAGCGAATATCTTGGATAATAAGGAGGGATTAAGGAAAAGCCTACTAAACATCAAATTAGGTTATGATTTTACAAATTAAGCACCAAAACATCATGTTATACAACAAATTTGACAGAAAAAGTAGTTCAATACGCAGTAATGTTATGTTGTAATTACTGTATTTACGAATTTAGCTCCAAAATATCACGATATATTGAAAACCTTGACTACAAAAATGGCTTGGATAATCCAGAGGCTTGGATAAGCGAGGCTTGGATAAGTGAGACTCTACTGTACAATATAATTAAGTATGGAATTGCAAACTTGCAGAAACGCCGCAGTTTTGCGATGCATGGATGAAGAAGAACAATGAATGAGTTGGGAGGAGTTACATTCTAGCAACTGTGGTAAGCTAAAAGCATTTGCAGCTTACTGAAAGTGCTTGCATAATGGATTGGTGTGATAAGAGTAGCTGCAAGATTGGTTTGCAATGCCAGGAACCATTTTTACAGCCTTGTGCAGTAATCTCCATAATCCTACAGCAACCAGTGTGTTCATCAGAAAATAAAGTGAGCACTAAGAATAATACCTTTATTCAGCTGGCACTTTTTCTTTGGAATTTTCAGGGCTGGGTTCTTCAGAAACAGTCAAGAAAAATGATGAAATCCTTTGTTTAATTTTGTTTTTATTTTAGTACATCCTTTAGGCTAGTAGGACTTCATGAGTTTGACTTTAATTCTATGACTCTTTACCTGATCTATTGCATCACTGTAAAATATTTTTTTTATTTTGTTTGTAACCATAAAATATTTTATTTTGTTCGTAATTAAGCTTATTTTATTATTGTCTTATGTTGCCTTGAGTGCTTACAGACAGAAAAGGAGGGTAGAAGTCTTCCTTCAGCACCATGCATTTCTTAACTGGTTTTCACAATGATTGCCATTTAGCAACCCATGGGCCAAGTGGAATTTGATATAGGACACAATGAGTGAACCAGTCTTCTTGTGATGAAGAAAGGACAGAGACTATTTCCAATCTCTTAAGCAGGTAGGAACAGTGTAGAAAAAATGAGTAGGTTGGAAGTAAAAAAGAAAGAACACAAAAAAGAAGCAGGACTAGCCATGCTATCAATGAGAATATTGGAGTCTTGACTGATTAATTTGTTGGACAATGTTTCAAGGGGACGGCGCATGATGGATGCAATGATGGTGACAGGCCAATCAATCATGAATACGTGGCCAGAGAAAATAAAACAACCAAAGCATTTTGAAAGAGTCAACCAGGAACTAGGCTTATTCAATGAATGCTGCTTTGGAAACTTATAAATCTTAATTGTTTGAACTACATCTCTCAGCAATCATGGTCTTTGGGCATGCTAGGTGGGTTTTTCTGCAAAAGGCACCACCTTATCACATTGAGAAATGTCCTAGTCGTAGGACACTTCAGCCTCTTTTCAAACATGGCGAGGCACTGAGATCATCACATGAGTTAAACTACTTCTGGCAGTCATGCATAGCTCTCCATGGTTGAAACGAGGCAGAAGTGTCCTGAAAGGATAGAACTCCGGCAATAAACCTCATCACAATGAGAAATTTCCCCCTTGTGAGACACTTCAGCCTCTTTTCAAGCATGGAGAAGCACGGAGCTCATCACATGTTTATTTATTTATTTGTTTATTTATTTATTTACAGCACTTCTACCCCGCCTTTCTCAACCCCAGAGGGGACTCAAGGCGGCTTTACAACATAGGCAACCATTCAAGCCTTTAAAAGCAGTATACAAAAACATTTAAAATAAAGTTAAAAATACAATTAAAACAATTAAAAGCTTTTACCACAATACATCATAATAATTCACATGATCCACAAGTGTTCCAGGGTTGAGAAGAGGCTGAAATGTCCTGAACTCTGTACATGGACCAGCTTTCGATTTCAGAGCTCCTACCTCTTATCACATTTTACTTACATCTTTACAACTGAAACAAAAAGGTGCAATGGGAATCATCAAAGTTTCCCATCCTGTTTCATTGCCCAACCATAAGCAGTCTCTTGTATCTTATGAGGTTCAATGCAGAACAATAGGATCCCATGAAGAGTAATGGTTTTAACCTGAATCACTGTTTCTTGTATCCTATGGGCTTTGATGCAGATCAGTAGGATCCCATGGAAAGCAATGGTTTTAAACTGGATCATTGTCTCTTGTATCCTATGGGATTTGAAGCAGAACCATAGGATCCCATGGAAAGAAATGGTTTTAAACTGTTGTCAATCTCCTTTACTGTAAGGGGCTTTGGGCAGGGTAAGAGATCTCTTGGTTTTTGGAAATTGTTATTTCTCCTGATTAAAAACAACAAAGCAATACTGACCTTGTGATGAATGTAAGATGAATGTATTGCCAGCTCTTAAGTTTCCATGTGTGAGTGTTAGTGTGAGTGTGATGGGGAGGCAAAATGCAAAACGGGACTGCTGACTATGTAAGAGGTGCAATTCTCTACTCTTAAAGGGAGGGTCATTCATGCCTTGAATTTAAGCACTCATTTTTATCATACTAGGATCAGTCAATTCTGATTTTATTTAGTTTTTAAAAATGTTAATTCTTTCCATCTCACTATGAAGAAATATGCAAATATTGCTAAATTTTATCAAAACAGACCTGAAATTAAATGCTCACCAGTTTGCACCAATGGGGACAACTATTCCCAGCTTAGGGAAGACCAACAGTTCTTTTATACTATGCAGTTATTCCTATAATTCCATTTTCATCTCCCATAGTTTCATCCTATGAAATCCTAGGATTTATAGTTTGGAGGAGAATATTCTGACTTCTCAGTTGTAGCCCACACCAACCTAAAAACTCCAGGATCCACCTATATGCTAGGTTTTTGTTTTTGTTTTTTGTTTTTTGTTTTTTTGGTTTTTTGGTGGGGAGTTGCATATTACAATTTCTTTAATGGAGAGAAGCATTATTCATTCCATACATCCCCCTTACAAAGCCTTTGCACTGCTCAGAGCAGCTTGCAACAGTTAAAATAAAGCAATCCCATAAACAATATAATGACAATATAAAAAGGGAAACAGCCCTGCCAGATAGAAATGGGCATACCACATAAAATACAGTCTAGCGGCAAAGCAAACATTTGCCAGCACAGGATGTTTTCATTGATTGGCAGCATATAAGGGAAGTGAAGAAAACCCCAAGGGGCAAAGTAATCTGTGTACTGCCACGTTGTTTTGTTTGTTAATTGCTATGAAGTTGACTTCAACTTATGGAGGCTCCATATACGAGAGACCTCCATCTCCCTATATCTACCAGCCCTACTCAGGTCTTGATTTCATAGTATTGAGCTACAATAGTTGAAATGGTTTCAACTGCATTAATTCTACAGTGTAGATGCAGCCTGTAGGTGCTTCCAGACAGCACCAAATCGTGGGTTTTAGTCAGGGGCAAAAAATCCAGGACCTGAGAAAAGGTCCATATACAGACTTGTTGGTCCCGGGATTTCTGCCTCCATTGTCCACACTTGCCGCTTTGTCCTGGGATTTAGCAGCCCCCAAGATGGCCACTGTGGGATGTCCACCAGAAATTTCAGCATTTTTTTAAAGATGTGAATACGTCAATAAATTCTGTTCCTGGATTATAGGGCTAACTGGCCATCTGTGCAGACAAATTTGGTTGTGTATTTGTTTCTGGGAACAATGGGATTTGTTTCTGGGTTATACTTGTCTGTTCCTTGTTGCTTTTATCATAAAAACAAGGAGATAATTGATTGTTTCTGTGTCAGAAACTTCATTAAATGCATGGAGGATGAAGTTTCTCTTGCCAGGATAAAGTTTTTGCCCTCTAATCAACTGTTGCTATGTTCTTAGGATACAACCAATCAGGAATCAGCATGTATGATCCAGGAACAAACCAACATAAAAATCCCATATTTTCTGAGTATAGTGCCATAAAGAGATTTGAATATGTGCATTTTCCCGCATCTGAAAATCTCGCATTTTTTGCTGTTTGTAACGATTCCTCCCATGTTTTCAGGGGACAGTGTTTGGCCACCCGCTATTTTGATGTAGGAGCTCCTGGGATAAAAGTACTGTCTGGACAGGCCCTGAGGCTTCATATACACTGCTATATAAAATCCAGATTATCTGCTTTGAACTGGATTATGTAGACTCATATAATCCAGTTCCAAGCAGACAGTCTAGATTATCTGAATTGATAATTTGGATTATATGGCAGTGTAAATCCAGCCTCATGCAGTCAGACATGGTTAGTACTTAGATGAGAGATCACCAAGGAGTGCCAGGTGCTGTTGGCTAGGAAGGCAATGGCCAACTACTTCTAAGTATTCTTTTCCCAAAAAGGCCCTATGATATGAATGGGGTTGGGATAAATTGACAGTCAGCCTTAAGGCACATACATACAAATGCATAAACACACACCCACATTACAATAATCTGATATTGATCAAACTAAACCATGTGCTAATGACCATGCTGGCAGTTCTAGTCCAAAAATTAAATTTTCCAAGCTTCAGAAATAATTGTCCTTAGCTGAGATGCACTTAGCTCATTTAGGCACATGTACAAGTCAGAGAATATAACATAATAGCAAAGAGTTTACGCAATAATACTCTTGAATCAATTATATCAATTGTTTTAAACCTTTGACCATCAAACGTTTGGGAAATCAACTTTTAGAAGTACTAGTCAGCAAGACAAATGATCAGGGATTCTGGGATTTGAGGTCCAAAACATCTGGAGTAACAAAGGTTGAGAATTGTACAACTTCATTTATGGGAAGGGCAGATTTAGGACTCCATCAGACAGAGTGAGGGAAAATGGAGGAAAGTGGGTGAAAGCAGAAAAAAACCATCTTACCCCATTCCCTTCCATCTTTTCCCATCTTGTGGAATGCCATCCCACATCCTTATTGCATTGATGCCTGGCTTTCTCCCACTTTCTCCCACTTTCTACCATCTTTAAGCTGTTTGGAGTCAGGTAACACCTGACTCCTGAATACTCATGTAGGGTTTCTTTTCATGCTCTGCACAAACAGTGCCCCATGGAGTCCCACCAAAAGTGCCTTACAACATGTGATTGCCTCCATGGGACTCCTGTGGGGCTCCGTTTCCACAGTGCATGGAAACTGAGTCCTACACCCATTTGATGAGGTCCTTAGACCCATTCAAATGACACAGAGGTATCTTGCAAGATGTAAAGCAATTCATTTCTCTCCACATCTCCTGAAACCACAAACCAAACCTCTGGCTACAGAGTTTCCATTACCAGCACTGTTAGTGGACGGTTATGATTTTTATAGAGAAATGCATTTATTTCTGGGATATAACAGAGAAAAGAAAGGGGGGGGAGATGGATCATTAAATAGTGCCATCTATTCACCCTATATAATGCAGAAAGAAGCACGAGTTGACGGATGTGGTTCTGAAAAGGGTATGAGAGAGGGGAGATATAAAACCAAAGAGTAATGAAGTGCCATTGGGCAACTTACATTCCCATCTCCGATCGAGCTGCCAAGTCCTACTTTCTTCTAAAATTATAGCAAAAGGACCCAATTCATGCCTGTTTTAGAGAGGTGGAGAGCAACAACCAGAGGCATGCTATAGACCAGTTTTTATGGCATTCCACTGTTTTCTTCTTAAAATAATTAAAGATTTGGCAATTTATCGAGACAGCTCAATCTGATGAAATTATTAATAGCAGGTCTAAGATTCTGTTACAAAGTAAGAGATGATGCTGAGTGGCAAGAATGTGAATCTAATAAAAATTTCCTTTGTGTGTACACAGTGTGTAATGAAGCAGAACGATCCAGAGAGGTACTCATACACCTACCAACACACAGATGAGAACAGAAACATTATGTACTTGTAACAACGGTACTCAAAAATTGAAGACTGGTGCATGAGCACAAACACACATATGGAGAAAGCAATATATTACTGTAAATCAGAGGTGGGTGACTTCAAGTGGACAGGGTCCTCCCCCCCCCCATGCCCACCCAGATGCAATGTCACTTCCAGGGTGTCATTTTGCCCAATTTTTGACTGTTTTCATGTGGGGGCATCCTTTTGGTATTTGGGATGCTTTGACAACTTTAGGGCAATTTGGGAGAAAAGGGCTGCTCAAAAATCAGTCCCAGTGATAAATTTAAATGGGGGGTCAGATCAAAGCATTTGTGAGGGGCTTCAGGGCCATGCTGACGGTCTGAAGCCACACTTTGCCCTATGAACTCTTATCTCCCTGTTGCATTCTTCCATATCTACATTGATATCTACAAGAATAACATTTTGCCCACAAGAAAGAAAGAAAAAGGTTGCATTGTCAGCCTTTTTCCTTCTCAAAACCTGCCAAGGGGAACAGTGTAAATGAAATCAGAACCTGTAGAGTAAAGCCAGCACTTTGGGGCCCAGAGGGTAAATCAAAACAAAAAATATGGAAAGTCTGGCAAACAAAAAGACGGGGACAAAAGACAAACTAGGAGGCAAGGCTGAGGAGCAACCTGGGTATCAAGATTAGAGTAGACAAGTGAGAAGTATCCCAGGCCCTGAGATTTCATGGCCTGAACATGAGACCTATGCTGGATCTATACTGCCTTATAAACCAGTTTCGGAATGTGGATTAACTTCATTGATCTGGATTCTAGGGCAGTTACAACCATAGAGTGAATTCTCATAATTTTACATGGGTGATGTCACAGGTGACAACATTTATCATGAAATCTTAAACATCAGCAAGATTTGCACATAATATGCTGTTGTGCACTTTCAAGATAACTCTGACTTATGGTGACCATACCATAGGATTTTCTGGCATGATTAATTCAGGCAATTTGCTTTTACCTTCTTCCATGGCCCCTTCCACACATCTGAATAAAAGCCTACATTATCTGCTTTGAACTGGAATATATAGCAGTGTGGACTCCGATAACCCAGTTCAATGCAGATATTGTGGGATTTTCTGCATTGATATTCTGGGTTATATGGCTGTGTGTGGAAGGGCCTAAAGCTGAGGGCACACCTAGACAGCCCTTTTAATGTGGAACTTCCCACCACAAAAAGGAGGCTGTCCAAATGTTGTCTTTGGAAAACATGAATTAATTTGCCACAAACAGGAAAACCCTGTTTTGTGGTAAATTAATTTGTTAGTGGGTTTATTCTGCGCTTCTAGGAAGGCACGAGATAAACTCACTACTTCTATTTGGACTGCAGTCCAGACAGCAGTCCCACGGTTTTCTGGGCTAAATAAGTCTGGAAAACCACAAGGACACCAATCCCCTCCCCAAAAGCCCCCCAAACCCAGGACATTCCCATGACTGAGTGAGAATCTGGACCTTGGCCTCCCAGAGTCCTAGTCCAACATTCAAATTATTAAACCATGCTGGCTACAGATACAGGATTATTACTACAGATTCAGATGAAAGAAAACATTTGGAATAAAGTAAGCTGCTTTGAGTTCCAAATTAGGAGAAAGTTGAGCCATGAAACACAAACATAAAGCTATCCAGCTTCTTCTGAGTTCTCTCATTCATACTCAGAGCTCATGCACTGCTTTGCTAGCTTATGACTTCATCATATCGGTTAATTTGCCTGTCATGTGCTACTTATTCTCCCCCTTTTGCCACGGAGCCCTTTACATGATGTACATCGACTTCCAGTGGGGCTCTGTGACAAAGGGGGATAGCAAGCAGTGTACGCAGGCTTCCCATGTGGCCTTTTCAACAATGGGGGAAAGCCAAGTGGTGGACACTTCTCCCTGTGGGATGGGGCTAACGGTAAGTCAGGTGATGTGGGGCATGGGGCGACGGATTCTCTATACCCTCACCGTGTGATGACTCATGGGCCATGTAGTCCCGTTCCTAGCGCTGTTGAGACAGATGAAGAGGAAAACTTGGGTTTTCCACCGTTTCAGCCAGAATTGGAACTTTCCCAGCCAGAATTGGAGCCCTTGCACCTGCAGGAGGTTTGTCTTCCAGAAATCTGCCAAACAAGCCCTGAGTCAGAATCTCCCCCATTTTCTCGCCGTAGTTATTATCAACAACAAAAAGGAGTTCAACAGGCTAATCGCAGAAGCCTGAGAATCGCAGCCAGGCATTCAGCTGATTAAGACTGCTTCCATGAGAAATTCTAGGGAGTCATGCATCTGGACACAGAGATTGACTTTCGGTTCAGGTTCCCCAGAGAAGTGTTCTTTGGTGGGAAAACGAGACCCTATTTAGGTTCCTTGCCCCGAAGGAATCTTGCGGAGTCAATTCGTCAGCTACCGGAGTAGGTTGTGTGTGGACAGCGCTACTCCCGTTTCCAAGCCTTCGTTCCTGTTCCAGCCTTGTTTTGTTTCACGGACCTTGCCTTGCTACCTAGGACTCAGCCTTGCTTTCCAGGACCTTGCCTTGCTTCCCGGACCTTGCCAAGTATTTACCACGGATCTTGTCCCTGTTCCTCGTTCCTTGTTGCCTTGAATCAAGCTTTGTGTACCAAGAATCAAGCTATTTCCTTGCCTTGCCTAAGTTTCATGGACTAAAGGACCTTGTCATCTCCCCTCACTTTGCTTGGCAAAGTGAGTGTTTCGGTTACTGGATTACAACTTTGGACCTTACTATTTCATATTGGACATTGTTTTCCTGGACTATATTTGACCTTTCCTGAAAGGTCATCTTCTGAACTATATTCTACACTTATTTTTATTGCCTTTACTTATTTCCTTAATAAAGATATTAGATAGATTCTGGCCTCTGTGTATGGTTATTGGTGCTCTGCAGCCTGGGTCGTGACACACCGGGACCCCACAGATTCACCGTGAGGTGTGCTGAATCCTGACCTTAATGTGATAAGGTCCATAGAACACCAGTCCTGCAGCTTCAAACTCTCCTGGTGCTGTGCCAAATGCTCAATGAAGTGAAAGTCCAGAATCCTTTGCTGGCATAACTCCGACAATGTAAGCAATGTAAGTAAAAGGGAAAGGACCATGAGCAGTGGCCATGAAGTATATAAGATACTGGAGTAATTAATTTAGTCAAGAGACATTTAACATTATACACCAGGATTTTAAAGTGGGCAGACCCACATTTCTGTCTCCTGCAGATTTCTGGGAAATGCAGTTTAGGATGAAGCCTTTTGAATTCTTAGCTACAGAGGTCCTCGCTGTCCCAAACTACATTTCCCAGAATTTTGCAAGCAGCAGAAATGTGGGACTGATCACTTTAAAGCCCTGGTGTAATAATGTAGATTGTCTGCCTGCTTCACCACAGCCAAGTGACCTTTGAAACCATGCAATTGTTGTTACAGACAAAGAAAGGTAAGGTTGGAATAAACCATAAGGGCCATTCAGTCCAACCTCCTGACATGCAGCAATGCAGCACTAAAGCATTCCCTATAGATCCAGCCTTTGCTTTAAAACATCCAAAGAAAGGCTGTTATTGTTGCTCCTGATATATGGCAACCCTAGGACAACTGATAGCTGAGGCTGAGAGTGTGTGACTCACTCAAGGGCACCCAATGGGCTTCCATTGTAGTCCAAAGCTCAAACCACTACAGCACACAGTTTAGCTAATAATGTGTTAAGGACATTGTACACTGTTGCCCTATGTTGTGCGGACAGAGTGTCCTTTGGATAATGGAATATCCCTAGGCTTTAGAGTAAACAATGACTACTAGGGGAATCTGGCCAATGGGAATAACAAGAGGGTAGATATTCTTAAAGGAAAACAAGCCTTCTTTCCAAACAAGGCAGAAAGCACAAAACGAAAATTAATAAGATTGCCCTTTACCTAAAATCAATGAACCTTACAACCGCATAACGCACTTGGGGCTTCCAGTATGCAAGAAAGTGCCACAGTAGGTATCTGTTAAATCATATTTGATATATGCATATCAAAAATTTAATATTTTTCTACATCATATAGCTTGGATGTTTCTGTACCTGTCCCCAGAGCACTGGCAAAGATAGAGAAATGTAATAACGAACAAAAATGATATATATTTTTTCCTTCACCATCCCAAACACAATTCTCTCACTTTTGTGATTATTTTTCTGCCTTGCCTTTTACCCATTAAATGTCCCTGTTTAATTTTATGGCATTGATTTAGAGTTGGTAATTATTTGGGCTTAATGGTTTTAAGGTGTCTCTTGTTTTATTGTCTGCCATCAACAGGGTCTCTTTCTACAACTTGCCTTTGGGCTCCAAAGCAGTTTATTACCGCCATAAAAATGTCCTTGGTTAAATAATAAATAAGTTCAAGCTACCCCACCGTCACCCACCTCTTTTTATGTTGCCATTTTCATATATTTGGGGTGAATACTTACATTATTAAAGGTGGGAGAATTGCTGCCATAAAAAGGTGTTGGGATCAAGTTTAGCACAAAAAGATGTAATATGGGTCCAGTTAAAATGACCAAACGCCAAACCTGAAAATGTCCAGGGAGTTAAGTTACAGAGAAGAAGGCCTTAGACAAACAAATCTCTCTAAAATTAAGGAAATGTGGCATTTGGGCATCTACAGAGCTGTAAACCATACTTTAAGGTAGACCTAAACCTTTCATTTGAGTAACAATTCAAAATTGAAAGTCAAAATTTACATACCACATTTTGGAAGTATCACATTAAAAGTAAAATCATAATTGTTACACATGAGGAGGAAACCATTCCAGGGGGAAAGTGGCACCCACTGTTCACAGTTTGACATTAAGTATTAGGAAATTATTAGGAAATTTCCTGAGTAGATTTCCTAATCACACTTCCTTGCTGTTTCCCAAATATTAATAGTGAGGGTAAAGAATCTGGACCCATTTTTCAACTTTTAATATTTTGTTTAAAAAATTATTATTAAGAATGCAATAGTAATCTGTTGCTAATGCATGACCACCCCCTCCAAAACTATCTTAATGTATTGTAAAAACAAAATGACAAATGCTCATTAGTGTCACATTTCCATGCTTTCACTCAAATTCAAAATATAAAAGCAAAGAACAAAAATAAAAATAAAAAGTATCTCACTTTATAGAAGTCCCATTGCTACTTGTCTGTGTAATGCTGGGTATATTAACAACAAAGAAAACCCTACTGTGTGTTGTATGGTTTAGTCTCCCTAGTGCACTCAGATGTCCAACATAAATAATGTAAATTGCATATATCCAGAGCATTTCTTGGCAGTGGTGTGTGATATTGTAACAGTAAATTGTCACTAAAATGTTTTGATATAAATTATTGGGTTTCTTTTCCCTCTATGTAACTCCCTCCCCACTCCAATGAACTCAGAAGTCTAGAGATTGGCACATTTCCAAGGGTAATAAAATGTGGTCCTAGCCCTACTGTTTTAGTGTGATGGGTTGCAACCAACTGGAATTATCTCCTAAATTACCAAACTAAAGTGCATTCTAGCTACCTTCTTAGAGAAGTTGTTATTCATGGATCACACGCATACCAAAAAGGCACGAAAACATACAGATTGGCATAAAATTTACATATCTTTTGATATACTAGTTGCCGCTATAGTAACTTAAACAATAACTGAATCCATCATATTTATCCAGATAATATTTCACTGAAGATCAGAACATCTGTGGCCAAGAGACATCAAGATGGCAAAAATGATTAATGAGAAATGAAGACACAACCTAAGAGAGGCTGCCAAACTTTGTTTTTGCTTAAACCTATAGGACGTTGCCCCATTCTGTAATCTCCCCCTTTGGAAGGTTCTTCCACAATACAGAAAATTTGCAGCAAACTGGAATTTTAAAATCCAGTTCTCTGTGCATTGCCTGCCCACACAGGGAGCCAAACCCCTGCCTTTTTCCGTGGTCAGACATGTCAGAGTATTGCAGCGCAGCAGAAGTAGTATGAAAAGCAATGGAGCGCAGAACGAAGCAACACTTTGAGACGTCAGTAAAAGCAATATACAAAACTTTACTGAATGAAGCAGTAAACAGCACAAACAGACTCTTGCAGACAACAAACACACACAGGACTGATCCATTCTCCAACAGATCTCAAACTCTACTCAAACTCAAGACAGACTGAACTGATGCAATAGATATGCACATACTCTTGTGTCTGGATCCTCCCTAGTTCCAGCCACACACCAAGGTCATCATAGCTCATTAGTGATTAACTCTTTACACACTATTACACACTCTGGATGATACAATCTGACTGTAATACAAGCAAGGCACAAATTACATTTAAACAATCTCATTACACAAATCTCACATTGACAAGACACCCACCTGTGCTGAACCTGTATCAGCATGGGTGGACACAAACACCAGCCTCCTTCCCTTCCTGGGCCCATTTCAGCATTTAAAATCCAAGAAATGCCTCCTTACTGAGATTGGAAGCTTCTGCTTGCTCTGTGATGTGTCTAAATTGTATGGTGGAGTTTGGAGAGGCGAGGGGGGAATTCCTGAGCCCACACAGGAGGGATGGCTGTGGGGACTGTTCCCAGGAATCACACATGGTGATCCCAAGAGGCAATCTCCACAAGGTCTGTACCTGGGAAGATCTTCCCAAGTGTTTTTTAACCTGGATTTCCAGTTTTTCCAGCATCATAATGATGATGATGAATATGATGATGATGATGACAATGAAGAATTTATTACGTGCCTCTCCCTGAGGCTCGATGTGAGATACAATATCATTCAAATAAGAGATTAAAATACTATTAAAGGAGATAAAACAAGATACACAGAGTTAAAATACAAGTTAAAATCAACTCATAAAATGCAGATTAAAATTCACAACTTGAAATTGACTGGGTAGGCCTTCTGGAAAAGATGGGTATTTAATTGTGTCTTAAATTCTAACAGCTGATCTAGCTATCAAATCTCTTCCAGTAAGTCACTCCACAAACATGGGGTGGCCGAAGAAAAGGTCCTCTGGGTGACAGTTGACAGGCGGGTTCTGACTGATTGGAGCAGCTGCCTCCCAGAGGACCCCAGTGTGTGGGGCAGATTGTATAGGAGAAGGTGATCCTTTAGGTAACCTAGACTCAACCCATGTAGGTCTTTAAAGGTCAAAACCAACACTTTGTACTTTATCCGGAAACTAATGGGCAATCAGTGGAGTGATGTTAATATAGGTGTAATATGCTCACTCCTGGATGTTCCTGTGCCAAATCTGGCTGCTACGTTTTGAACTAATTGGAATTTCCAAACTTGGTACAGAGGTAGCCCAGGTTAATCCATATTATCCTGAGGCACTGTTTGGATGCGTCTTTGAGATTCTCCCAAGATGAACTAAGCTCTCACCTTTCACTACTCTACTCAGCAAAGGGGATGGTTAAAGTACAGTTTTTACACTGACCCATAAATAAATCAAGAATTTCTTGGTTGCTTTTTTGACTAAATTTTCTAGAATTATACATGTATACTGGTATACACAGTAGATTTATACTTAGATGGGAATGGGCATTTAGTTTAATTTTGACATATAGACTACGCCATGGGGTTTCCATGGTCAAGTGGAAATTCAAACTTTGGTCTCTGGAGTCATCGTCCAATGCTCAAATAACAACACTATGTTGGCCTGAACAGATGATTAATCAGAATTGTCCCTAGCAAATTGGGACATATCAAACCCAAATGAGAAAGACTATTGCCTGGTGATATGTAAGTTTTTTCCATTTGCTATCACAGTGGCAATTGTTTATCACCAACTTCAAGATCACTCCCTGCTTTTCTTCATGCTAAAATTATATTTGAAATGTAGAGGCTTTTACCTGATGTTAAATAGGACACAGGGACAAGCAACATCATCCTTGTTAATCTCCCCCTCCGCCTTACCAAAAGTGGACATGTGGCTGCTCTGTGATATGTTGTTCTGGCTTCAACAATGGAGTTAGCTGATGAAACAATTAGAAAAAGCCTTTGGCTCTTCACATTTGTTAATTTTCCATCATAATTACTTTAAAAGAGAAAAGGCTTAGCAATCAGGCTTGTCCATGTCCAAATGCAGATTATCAAATAATTCTCCCATAACTGAAGCCAAATTAAAAATAAAACAAAAACCTTAAAGGCCATTTCAATATCCTGATCTGATGCAAAGACTCTGTTTGAAGTTCAAATACTTCCCATAAAAATGTAGTGATGGCCACAGAAGCAAAATTGCAGAAGTATATCAGTGATTAGTCATTTGATCAAAATAGGGTCAATCAGACTATGCTGTTGCTTGCTGTTGCTCTTACCATTCATTTTCCAAAAGGTTCAAGTGAGTGGTTCATAAACGTTCCTGGGAAATGCATCTAAATTCAGAGCTGGAAGACAGTGTTTGGGCAGACAAAAGTAAAGAGAGCATAGAGTCAGAGGAAGCTGACGGCTTTTCTTCAATTACTTGAGTTTTACTCTTGATTTTAGTTTGATTTTCTCTCACTACTTTGTCTCACCCCCATCCTTAACTATAAGTCATTTCTAATTTTAATATTTGTAATTCAGGGACTGCCTGTATATGTAGCAGATATTTATTTATTTATTTATTTATTTATTTGCAGTATTTATATTCCACCCTTCTCACCCCGAAGGGGACTCAGGGCGGATCACATACATGGCAAACATTCAATGCCATTAGACATACGACATACACAAACAGAGACACAGAGGCTATTTAACATTTCCAGCTTCTGACTTCATGAGGTAGTCATGCTTGATTCTGGCCACAGGGGGAGCTGCTGCTTCATCATCCACTGTGACGCCAAGTCCTAGATGGAATACTTCCTCATCTTCTAGCACGCATGCTGCTGGACCTTTTTATGGTGACATAAATTAGTTAAATTAGCCTCTCTGCATAAGCGGCCCCTAAATTTCCTACTTAACAGATGCAACTGTCTTTCGGGTTGCTTAGGTAAACAACAAGCTTGGGCTATTTAATGGTCTGGCACTTAATCTGATCCAGGCATCGAACTCATGACCTCTCGGTCAATAGTGATTTGCAGCTGGCTACCAACCAGGTGCGCCACTATACATTTTGCCAAATGTATGAATATGCCAAAATCAGCCAGTGTGGTGTAGTGCTTTGTGTGGGAATAGACTGGGAAACCAGGGTTCAAATCCCCACTCAGGCATGGAAAATCGCTAGTGACTTGGACAAATCACACTCTTTCAGCCTCAAAGCAAGACAATGGCAAACCCCCAAACAAATCTCTTATTTTTAAAAGACCCTGTAATAGGTTGAAAACAGCTTGAAGGCACACAATAGCAATATGTGCCAAATAAACTTTTGATTCATTTCCACCATTGCCTTGTTTGCCTGCAAGTAGTTCCAATGTTCTGTACAAAGAAAGACCACAAAATTCAGAAACACCTTTGAAGCAGCAGCAAGAAAATACTAATGGAGTTCATGGCCAGAGAGGAAGTGTCCAAGCCTGTTGTTTATATGGGGGCTTAATTTTAGCCTGAACAGCTTACTCAGCTGAACATAAATCCAAAAGGAAGAGGGGGTGGAAGCTACCTTCACCTGAAAGAAATATGAACAGGAATTCATTGGCACAGCATAAAAAAGTTCAGATCCCATCCATCTATGTTCAAAAAATTACTCTGCTAATATTGGCTTTGATTCACTGTCTAGCCCAAAATGATAGCAAGTGCATTCTGCAAAGGTTGGGCCTTTTACAGAGAGATGGCCAGAACAGTTAGAACAGAAAACTGGGAGGCGACTGAGGGTTTCATGCCACAATCTCCTGAGGGATTACTGTGCCAACGCTGCACTTTTAACCCTCCAAAGAGGCACTCAGTTACTGTTTGGAGGAAATATTGTTTTTCTCCCTGAATAACTAGAATATAAAAGGGAGCCAATGACGAGATGGCATTTCACACTCAGCACCCCGCAGTTATTTTGTACAATAGCTTGTTAAATTAAATTGCATTGCATTAAGGCCAAGTTTCCAATATCGATTACTATGAAGAATTATCACCAACAACTGGCTCAATACCAAGGTGGTGTTTGTGATGGCCAAAAAACAGAAAGGTGGAAATAACGCTGTATTAGTCTCAAACACAGCAATGTGAACCTTCCATTTAAGGCTCAAAAATATCTGCTCTTCACACAAGAAAAGTCTATAGTACAGCATTACCCAGCCTGGTATCCTCCAGGAATATTGAACTCTATGTCTCATCATTATCCAGCTAGCACATGGTGTGGATTGATGGGATATGTAGTTCAAGGCACCTGAAAGTTCCCAGATTGGGTACCACTGAACTAACAAACAAAATCAAAGAAAATTGCATTGCTAATTCAAGACATGACTCCATCTAATCTAACATTTAGATGCTTCTGAGAAGTCCAATAGCAAAGCATGATAGAAATAGCCATAGCCTGTTGCTTACCCTACGTTGAGCTTAGTCAATCCTCCATATCTACTGTGGTTAGGGACATAGGACCCCCCTGAAAGTGAAAAACTGTATTTAAAAACTGCCATATTTTGGCCTCCAATGGCACAGTGGGTTAAACCCTTGTGCTGGCAGGACTACTGACAGGTCGGTGGTTTGAACCCAGGGAAAGTGGGTGAGCTGTCTCTGTCAGCTCCAGTTCCCCATGCGGGGACATGAGAGAAGCCTCCCACAAGGATGGTAAAACATCAAACATTCGGGTGTCTCCTGAACAGACAGCCAATGCTCTCACACCAGAAGCGACTTGCAGTTTCTCGACTCGCTCCTGACATGAAAAAAAAACCATAAGAGAATCGCTTTCAAGGACCTAGAGATGGTGCTCTCTTTAGAAATCTCTAATTCCTTCAGCATGGCCAGAGGAAGTTGATCACAGTGATTTCGAAAGAGAATATTTTAAATCAAATTAATAATCAAATCTGCAAGAGTCTAAACCACAAATGTGAAGGCATGAGTGAATACTGCCATGGAAGTCCCACTAACAATGATCTCTAATGGCAACAGATAGATCTCCTATTTGTCAAATCCTGCCTGGAAGACATCTAGAATGGCTGTCGTTGCAGCATGCGCCAGCAAATCTCCTTATACAGCACACATTTGTCAATTCCTGCTTTTGCATTTCATCTATGAGCAGAATTTCCATAAGTGATACAAGCCAAACTCAACCTAGACATAGTTCATTGGGGCTACACACTGATCCTTGTAGGAATAAAACACAGTGGAAGGCTTAACGTTTTGAATGTAATCAGCAATCCATGAAGCCAATGTCTTTAGGACTTGACTGTTTCAGATTCACTCATGAATTGGTGCTATGTGTGTGTGTGGGGGGGGGGGGAATCATTTATAGAGTAGAAGGAGCAAAGTCTGGCTATTGAGCTATCCCACAACCAAGACTGATAACTAGAAGCTGCAGGCATATAATAAAAACAGTCCCTGCTCAGAAAGAAATTGCTAATTTCAATCTCAGTTCTTGCTTGCCTTTGATCTTGATGCTTCCACTCAAATCAAGGAGACAAGGAGAAACTGATAAAACCAGATTACATGCACTTTTAAAATTTAGTTTCATTGCTAGAGGGGCATCGTGACCATATGGCAAAAGTCACTGAATCAAAAGACTAATATAAAGGTGGTTGGGGCTACAGTACATGGCAAGATGCAGCATGTGAAGAGGGCATTGCTCTCAGCTATTTAAGGCCAGTGCTCTCCGTCTTTGGCTTGCTATCTACTAGGCTTGCTCAAATAATTCGTTTTCCCCGTTTACCGTTATTGATTCGTTATTTTCGGTTTTTTTGAAGCAATATTGAATCTTGGTTGTCCACACGCCTGGATATCGCGGTTTCGAACCGCGATTGGCCGTTTTCCGTAATGGCGCCTTTTTTTTCGTTTTTAAAAAATGCTTTGTCAAATCATCCAAACTTTTTTAAGTCCACTGGGGCAATCTAGTGTGTTGTTTGCACCTTGTAGCCAATCAGAGAGCACGTTTAACCAGGGGGAGGGGCTGGTAGGACGTGCTTAATGAAAACAGCGTGCACACGCCTCGTGGCTCAGTCGCACTGGGAATTTTGGAGAGGGTGGAAGGGTAGATTAGATTTTGGTGCAGGCAGGCAGGAAACATTGCTGCGTCACAGCATGGCTGTGTGAAGACCAGGACAGGAGAAAAGGTGGGGTGGTCTGTGGCTGAGTTTGGTGGTGTGGGTCTTAGGTCTTTCTATTTCTTTTGTTGTTGCAAAGGGCTGTCCTGTGGGTGTTTTTCCTGTTCAAAATACAACTCCTTTGGGGGAAAGAAAAGGTTCCCTTTGTGCCTTTCCCAGTCTCAAACACCTCCAGGGCTGCCTGTGTGTGTGTCTGCCAGGGACGCTTTGGGAAAGAGTTGCATATCCCATACTTTGCTGTTCAAAATACAACTCCTTCGGGGGAAATAAAAGCTTGCCTTTGTGCCTTGCCTTCCCCAGTCTCAAACACCTCCAGGGCTGCCTGTGTGTGTGTCTGCCAGGGACGCTTTGGGAAAGAGTTGCATATCCCATACTTTGCTGTTCAAAATACAACTCCTTCGGGGGAAATAAAAGCTTGCCTTTGTGCCTTGCCTTCCCCAGTCTCAAACACCTCCAGGGCTGCCTGTGTGTGTGTCTGCCAGGGACGCTTTGGGAAAGAGTTGCATATCCCATACTTTGCTGTTCAAAATACAACTCCTTCGGGGGAAATAAAAGCTTGCCTTTGTGCCTTGCCTTCCCCAGTCTCAAACACCTCCAGGGCTGCCTGTGTGTGTGTCTGCCAGGGACGCTTTGGGAAAGAGTTGCATATCCCATACTTTGCTGTTCAAAATACAACTCCTTCGGGGGAAATAAAAGCTTGCCTTTGTGCCTTGCCTTCCCCAGTCTCAAACACCTCCAGGGCTGCCTGTGTGTGTGTCTGCCAGGGACGCTTTGGGAAAGAGTTGCATATCCCATACTTTGCTGTTCAAAATACAACTCCTTCGGGGGAAATAAAAGCTTGCCTTTGTGCCTTGCCTTCCCCAGTCTCAAACACCTCCAGGGCTGCCTGTGTGTGTGTCTGCCAGGGACGCTTTGGGAAAGAGTTGCATATCCCATACTTTGCTGTTCAAAATACAACTCCTTCGGGGGAAATAAAAGCTTGCCTTTGTGCCTTGCCTTCCCCAGTCTCAAACACCTCCAGGGCTGCCTGTGTGTGTGTCTGCCAGGGACGCTTTGGGAAAGAGTTGCATATCCCATACTTTGCTGTTCAAAATACAACTCCTTCGGGGGAAATAAAAGCTTGCCTTTGTGCCTTGCCTTCCCCAGTCTCAAACACCTCCGGGGCTGCGTGTGTGTGTGTCTGACAGGGACGCTTCCTGATTTTCCCAAGCCAACTTTGGGAAAGAGTTGCATATCCCATACTTTCCTGTAGAACTGGAAAGTACAGGTATCCCCTTGTAAATAAATAAAACTAACTAAATGTTATAGACTACGCTTTTGCAACAGTATATTGGCCAGAATATAACACGTTGCCAATCAAGATTCAACAAATATTTCCCACCAGTAACACAACACCTTACCATCATCCCTTCTGTTACCTGAAAACACTCCCCTTGTCATGAAGCGCTCAGCTGTACGCGGGTCTGGGGGAGCAAGTCCTGGTAGTGGTCAAGCCACGGCCAGGACACTGTGGGGGGCCAAAAAAGTTAAGGTGGGTCCCATACGTCTGGAACGCCGAACTATGGGAGTGGGTGGACTTGATGAAGAACCAGGCTGTTCTAATGCAGACAGTTCACAGGCATCCACCCGGAGCCGGCTGTCGCATGGAGCTGAGACAACTGGACGATCATTGGAACATACAGGTGTTGCCGTCCTGGAACTACAGGTGGTGGATAGTGAGGATATAGATAACCCCACCCCTCCACCAGCTACTGACAGTGAGGAGGAGGTAGAGGAGGTACTACCATCAAAACGTAGACTTTCTCATGCTGCTGAAAGGGTGCCCACGACTCCCATCTCTGAGGGCGTCGCCACAGTGGCTGTGGGGAGGCCAAGGTCATTTATTTGGGACCATTTCCATGTCCACTCTCAGAGTTCTACTTTGGCAGTTTGTAGACACTGTGGGGCAAACATCAGCAGAGGCAGAGACACGAGACATCTTGCGACCTCGGGGTTGAGCTCTCACATGAAGCGACACCATCCCTCCATTTCGCTTGGAGGGGGAACTGCAAGCCCTTCCAGTGGCAGCCTTAGCACGCAAAGTTCACCAGGTGAAGATAGTGGAAGGCGGACACAGTCCACCATGGAGGATTGGGCCATTCCATTACCCAGAAAGAAAACGGGGTAAACATTGCTCACACCCCAGCAGATAACCCAAACTGTGGGAGAGATGATTGCCCTAGATCACCATCCCTTCCGCCTGGTAGAACAAGAAGGCTTTGTACGCCTTATGAAACGACTGTGCCCCCGCTACAAAATCCCCTCCCGTCACACCTTTTCCAGAAAAGTAATCCCCGGCTTGTACGAGGGCTGTAAGGAACGCATTATCCAGATGTTGCGTACCGCCATGGGAGGACACATCCATTTTACCTCTGATATTTGGTCAAGCTTGGGAGGAGGCCACTCCTACCTCTCTCTCACGGCACATTGGTGGGAGAAGGAAGGCACTATGGATACATCCCATCGTTGGGCACTCCTCGCATTGGAGGTAGTTGATCGTGATCACAAGGCAGAGACCATCTGCAACTATCTGGAAAACATGATGGGGGAATGGATGCAGTGTAGGCCGGAAGAAATGAGGAGGGGCTTTAT
This sequence comes from Anolis carolinensis, assembly GCF_035594765.1. NCBI lineage: Eukaryota > Metazoa > Chordata > Lepidosauria > Squamata > Anolidae > Anolis > Anolis carolinensis. The sequence goes on along the minus strand of NC_085842.1, from coordinate 229,601,392 downwards.
GGTGACGGACGCAGGGAAAAATATGATCAAAGCGGTTGAAAGTGCCGGGTTTCAGAATGTGTCCTGCATGGCCCACTTGCTTCACAATACCGTCAAGGAAGGTTTAAAGAGCCAGGAAGAGCAGTCGGGCAGCAACACAAACATCTCCCTGCTGATCGAGCGCTGTAGAAAGATCGCGGGCTACTTCCACCGGAGCATCAAGGCAGCCCGGCAGCTGAGAGACAGGCAGAGCCTTGAAGGCCTCCCGCAGCACAAGCTGCTCCAGGACGTCTCGACTCGGTGGAATTCAACCTTAAAAATGCTGGAACACATGGTCGAGCAGCAGAAGGCGGTACACGGCATCTCCCTTACTTTGGTTGCGCCTGTTAGCAAGCTTGTTCCAACTAAGCAAGAGTGGGACACCATCTCCCAGCTAGTAGACGTACTAAAGCCATTCAAACATGCCACTGAGACACTTTCGGAATCAAAAGCTCTTCTGAGCCAGGCAGTGCCCATGGTCTTGAGGCTAAGGAGGCACCTAGAAAGGCTTGGGGCCGGTCGAACAATGGACTCCCTGGCTGGACCGCTGACACCGCCGGTCCAGGAGGTGGTGAGGAGGTTGTCCTTTGCTGTACGGAAACGGCTAGAGCCACTTCTTTCCAGCAAGGTCCATATGCTGGCGGCCTTGTGTGATCCACGGCTAAAGTACAACGTCTGCCCAAAAGACTTTACCATGTGGAAGGCCCAACTTGTTGACCTTGTGAGGGAGGTCTTTGCTGCCAGGGTGGAGGAAACGGCCACAGCGGCCCCTCTTCCAGAACTGCCTGTCACCCCAAGCACTAGCGCTAGTGGCGAGACGGAAAGTCCCGCGGAGCCGGTAGGGGGTTGCCGTAGGGATACGGATCTCCAGCCGCGAACAGAAAACGTTTTCTTTGCAGAGACGGTGGCCATACTTGCCTGCTCTGAAGAATCCTCTTTGCTGGCTTCTGCTCAAAAGGTAGACTCGGCCGAATGCTCGGTCAACAGGTACTTTGAGGAGCCTCCTGAGATAATTTCTTGTGATCCATTGTCCTATTGGGCTTCACGCGAACACATGTGGCCGGATCTGTCGCACGTAGCCCGCCAGTTCCTCAGCTGTCCTCCCACCAGCGTCCAGAGCGAAAGGGTCTTCAGCATAGCGGGAGATGTAGTCACGCCCCACTGCAGCTTGCTGGACCCTCAAACAGTTGAGAAACTTGTTTTCCTGAAGGCCAACCTTCCTGTGTTGAATTTCCCAGATTTGGATTTTGAGGCCGACTGCTCCTAGAGCAACAGTTCTCCTCCTTTAACCAACTCTGCTTCAGAGTAACTTTGGCCAATTTTTTGGGCGTCCGGGCGGGGGGGTGGCCCCTTTGGACTCTGTCCAACAACTCTCTCCTCTATCCTACAATGCTTTCCTCTCTCTTTTCCCTTCCTTTCTCCTCTTTTTCATCACTCAACGTTGCCCCACTGACGTTTTTGGGTTCATCCATCTCAAGGGGCCGTTTCACGAATCATGTAATCATGGAATCATAGAAAAGTAGAGTTGGAATAGAACTCATGGGCCATCGAGTTCTCCCCCAAGACAGACGCAGGAAGTTTCATTCAAAGCATCCCCGACAGATGGCCATCGAGCCTATGCTTAAAAGCTTCAAAAGAAGGGGCCTCCAACACAGTCCGGGGGAGACAGTTCCACTCCCGAACAACCATCGCGGAGAGAAGTACTATCTTTCATTTGTCCCTGTTGAACTTAATATACTTTTGGCCCATCTCTGTATTCGGAAGTTACAAAACGTTTTCTCTCATGTAATACTGGCTCTGTAGAGGTTGAACGATATTCTGTGGAAAATTAGACCATAAAAGCCAAGGTAGATAATGCTTCCTCTTTGTGTTCTGTTCGGATTTCATTCAATTCCCTTTTTATTTGGGGGGGGGGGGGGAAATATTACCATCACGAGCCATGACTGTTTGGTCTTCTACAGATCCTCGCAGCTCCTGTACAGAAAGAGCACTGTTATATTTGATGTGGATACTTCAGATAATCATTTCAGGTGTAGGAATACGCCAGACTCTCACTTTACAGAGGTATACTATCTGTCCATCTGAACCTTTGAGGATGTCTTTATCCACTGGAATTACTACACCTCGACTTGGGACAGAACTTCTCTAAATTGTCATCTTTCAGTGTCCCATTGTCTAGAGCGGGTGTGGTTGCCGCAGTGGTCATGGGACGGCCGCCTTTGGGTCCCCTAGCCCTCTGCCCGCTTACGCGGAGGGTGCCTTTATAACTCGGAGGGGGGAATCATCAAAGACAGTGGTACTCCTCCGCCTTTGCCAGCATTTCTCCAAATGGTTGTCTAGTGTCCCTTCTCCTTTATATGCCGTGGTCTATGCTGTGGTCGTTAAACGGCCGCTTTTGGGTCCCCTCCCCCTTTGACCTGGCACGCAGAGGGTGCCGTTCCCCCTTCAGGGCGTGTTCCTTTGCGGCTGCTTGCAATGTGTGGGCGCAGGTTACCCAGAGTGGGAACTGCCTTTTGCTGGCTTGTTGGCAGGACGATAGAAGAGGTACACGGCCTTCCCCTGGGGTGGTGGGGTGTTGCTGTGGGTAGAGGCTTAAGTCGCAAAAACAAAAAACTTTGTGGGAGGGCCGTGCCGAATTCTCCGGGATGCATGCCGGCCAACTGTGGCCGGCTGGCTCAGGGTGGGGTCTTTGCTGCCCTTTGTTTTTTTCCCTTACTTTTCTTTTCTTTTTGCTGCCTCTCGGACTACGTGACGCCAGACTCTAGAGGTATATGCCCTACCCCCTTCAGGGCGTGTTCCTTTGCGGCTGCTTGCAATGTGTGGGCGCAGGTTACCCAGAGTGGGAACTGCCTTTTGCTGGCTTGTTGGCAGGACGATAGAAGAGGTACACGGCCTTCCCCTGGGGTGGTGGGGTGTTGCTGTGGGTAGAGGCTTAAGTCGCAAAAACAAAAAACTTTGTGGGAGGGCCGTGCCGAATTCTCCGGGATGCATGCCGGCCAACTGTGGCCGGCTGGCTCAGGGTGGGGTCTTTGCTGCCCTTTGTTTTTTTCCCTTACTTTTCTTTTCTTTTTGCTGCCTCTCGGACTACGTGACGCCAGACTCTAGAGGTATATGCCCTACCCCCTTCAGGGCGTGTTCCTTTGCGGCTGCTTGCAATGTGTGGGCGCAGGTTACCCAGAGTGGGAACTGCCTTTTGCTGGCTTGTTGGCAGGACGATAGAAGAGGTACACGGCCTTCCCCTGGGGTGGTGGGGTGTTGCTGTGGGTAGAGGCTTAAGTCGCAAAAACAAAAAACTTTGTGGGAGGGCCGTGCCGAATTCTCCGGGATGCATGCCGGCCAACTGTGGCCGGCTGGCTCAGGGTGGGGTCTTTGCTGCCCTTTGTTTTTTTCCCTTACTTTTCTTTTCTTTTTGCTGCCTCTCGGACTACGTGACGCCAGACTCTAGAGGTATATGCCCTACCCCCTTCAGGGCGTGTGCCTTTGCGGCTGCTTGCAATGTGTGGGCGCAGGTTACCCAGAGTGGGAACTGCCTTTTGCTGGCCTTTGGGTAAAACGATAGAAGAGGGTGGAACGATCAAAGACAGTGGTACAGTCTCCCATCACCCTGAGAGGTTGTGATTGACGCTGTTGCTGCGGAACGTCCGCCTTTGGTTCCCCTTGCCCACTGTCCGCGCACACGGACGTTGCCGATTGCCCGTCAGGGCGTGTGCCTTTGCGGCTGCTTTCAAGGAGTGGGCGCAAGTTCCGTCTCGTGGAAACTGTTTCTTGCTGGTCTGTTGGTAATAACGAGGGTGGAGTGATCACAGACTGTGGGACAGTGTCCCATTCACCTTAAAAGGAAGTGTACTCAACGATGTGGCGGCAGAACGGCCGCCGTTGTTTCCCCTCGCCCTCTGGCCGCGCACGCGGAATCACTGAAAGAAGTGGGACACCTTGGCCTTTACCACTTCTCAAAATTGTCTTCTTTTACTGTACCATTGCCTTGTGCGGGTGTAGTCGAGAGCATGTGATGATAATCTTACGCAGAGTAAGAAGTAGAGAATCAATCCACTCAGAAACTCTTTTGCTATTAAAAACAATTACTTAATAATGCCTTCATGTTTCCTTTGGAATCAACATTTCTGCTTTGTTTCTACTTTGAATTACTTTCTACTCCATTACACACTATATCTTTCATAATTGTACTTCCTCAAGTTTACTTAAACTGTATACCAACTGAAGTCATTTCCCTCTATCCAGGTCATCTGCAGGAGAACTTTAATAACCCCTGAAGAACACACTAGTCTTCCCTGCAGTGGAACTGCATGGAAACATGTGCCTAACATCAGAGCCTTAAAACCTTCCTCCTCCAAAAAGCATTATAGGTCTGTGTGGTCGTTTGTAGCCTATTTAAGAATAGGTTGACAGGCCAATAGTATTTCGCACTGTATAGTTTTTTAACTGTCAAACTACCTCCTCTTCAGTCCTCGGACTAGAGCCGTGTTTTTACACCACTGTTTTTTAAGCTGGTAATGCTGTATGCTGACTGTGACTTCAGTTATATCTTATGTCTTATTGACCCAACATGAACACAGAAGAGTCTCACTGATCAAAGCCGAACGGGCCTACCAGTGCTGAAATAAGCAAATTTCTTGGATTGGACTTGTTGAAGAAAAGCATATAACACATCATATCAGGTTATTATTTTCCAAATAAAGCACCATAAATTCATGTTATACAACCAAGGAGACATAAGAAGTCGTTCTATATGCTGAAATGATATGTTGCTATTGCTTACTTTATGAATTTAGCTGCAAAATATCACAATATAATGGAATCATTGACTACAGAAATGGCTAGATTTTTCCAGAGGCTAGACGGTTTGCTGTTATGGAGTGTATCTTTGTGTCATGGGTTGTGGTGTGTGGGCGTGGGGCCGGCCAACGGTGGCCGGCCCCCCGGGTCTGATGGGCTTGGGCCCACATTTTGAAAGCAGACGTGAAGAAAGCATGCCCTTCCCCCTGTGGGTTCAGCGGTGTGGGCGTGGGGCCGGCCAACGGTGGCCGGCCCCCCGGGTCTGAGGGGCTTGGGCCCACATTTTGCAAGCAGACGTGAAGAAAGCATGCCCTTCCCCCTGTGGGTTCAGCGGTGTGGGCGTGGGGCCGGCCAACGGTGGCCGGCCCCCCGGGTCTGAGGGGCTTGGGCCCACATTTTGCAAGCAGACGTGAAGAAAGCCTGCCCTTCCCCGTGGGTTGCGGCGTGTGGGCGTGGGGCCGGCCAACGGTGGCCGGCCCCCCGGGTCTGAGGGGCTTGGGCCCACATTTTGCAAGCAGACGTGAAGAAAGCCTGCCCTTCCCCGTGGGTTGCGGCGTGTGGGCGTGGGGCCGGCCAACGGTGGCCGGCCCCCCGGGTCTGAGGGGCTTGGGCCCACATTTCCTTTTTTTTTTCTTCTCTCTCTTTCTCTGGGAAGCGTGCCGGCCAACGGTGGCCGGCCTAGTATTTTAAAGTGTGGGCCTTTTTGGCGGTGGCTTTTTCTGTCTTTTCTTTGGTCTTTGCTGCCTCTCGGCCTACGTGGCCGAGTTTCCCCCGATGCACCGCCTCTCTCTTCTCTCTCGGCTGTTGTTCTTTACCCCTTTATGCGAGTTTGCACCGAAGCCTCCTTTGGGGCGGCGGCCCCTCTTTCTTCCTGTCTGGGAATCGTGCCGGCCAACGGTGGCCGGCCTAGTATTTTATAGTGTGGGCCTTTTTGGCGGTGGCTTTTTCTGTCTTTTCTTTGGTCTTTGCTGCCTCTCGGCCTACGTGGCCGAGTTTCCCCGATGTACCGCCTCTCTCTTCTCTCGCCGGCTGTCGTTCTTTAGCCCTTTATGCTATTTTGCACAGAAGCCTCCTTTGGGGCGGTGTCCTCTGTTTTTTTTTCTCTCTCTCTCTCTCAGGGATGCGTGCCGGCAAACAGTGGCCGGCCCGGCTTAATGTATGGGCCTTGTCGCCTGTGGCTTTTTTCTTTCTTTTCTTTTCTTTTCTTTTTGCTGCCTCTCGGCCTACGTGGTCGGGTTTCCCACGATGCACCGCCTCTCTCTTCTCTCGCCGGCTGTCGTTCTTTACCCCTTTATGCGATTTTGCACAGAAGCCTCCTTTGGGGCGGCGGCCCCTCTTTCTTCCTCACAGGGAAGCGTGCCGGCCAACGGTGGCACGCCTAGTATTTCAACGTGTGGGCCTTGTCGGCCTACGTGGTCGACGTGTTTCCCACGATGCACCGCCTCTGTCTTCTCTCGCGGCTGTCGTTCTTTACCCCTTGGTGCAATCTTGCACAGAACCCTTCTTTGGGGCGGCGGCCTCTATTTCTTCCAGTCAGGGAAGCTTGCCGGCCAACGATGGCCGGCCTAGTATTTCAGTGTGTGGGCCTTGCCGGATGTGGCTTATTCTTTCTTTTCTTTTATTTTCATGAAATCAGCGGGGGAGGATGGGCGGGTTGTGTTTCCACAGAACACCACTCAAAGAAACAGTTAGCGGTATCCTATACTGTTCTAAATTGCTCGACAACAAAATGATAGAATCATAGAAACATGGCACCAAACATCATATAATCATAAAGCTAGAAGAGACCATCCAGTCCAACGCCATTCTGCCATGCAAAAACAATATACAGTAGAGTCTCACTTATCCAACACTCGCTTATCCAATGTTCTGGATTATCCAACTTATTTTTGTAGTCAATGTTTTCAATATATTGTGATATTTTGTTGCTAAATTCGTAATTACTACGTAATATTACTGCGTATTGAACTACCTTTTCTGTCTAATTTGCTGTTAAACAAGATTTTTTGGGGCTTAATTTGTAAAATAACCTAATTTGCTGTTCAAAAGGCTTTTCCTTAATGTCTCCTTATCATCCAACATATTTGCTTATCCAACGTTCTGCTGGCCCGTTAATGTTGGATAAGCGAGACTCTACTGTATCCAGAAATATCTGATGCTGTAACCGATATATCATTTACCGTCCCGGAATACTAGCCAGATGGCCCATGAATGGTCACAAAAGTCATAGAAATATGGTCACAGAAGTCATGGAATAATAGAAACATGGTCCCTAAAGTCATAGACTCAAAGAACCAAGTAACAGAATCATCCCAAAAGTCCTAGAATCCTAAAATGATAGAATCATAGAATCATGGCGCCAAACATCATAGAATCATAAAGCTAGAAGAGACCATCCAGTCCAATGCTATTCTGCCATGCAAAAGCAATATAACACTCTTGCAGGCTTCATCATTACTGGATCCGTCCTTCAGGACTTTGGCAAACGTTGGATGTGCAATGTTGCTATTTCATCCAAGGCAGAAATTCAACTCATTCTTGGATGGACAAACAGAACCACAACTGCTAACGTTCCCTTAAGGCAGTGTTTCTCAACCTGTGGATCTCCAGGTGTTTTTACCTACAAGTCCCAGAAATCCCAGCCATTTTACCAGCTGTTAGGATTTCTGGGAGTTGAAGGCCAAAACATCTGGGGACCCACAAGTCGAGAACCACTGCCTCAAGGGAGAAACTGTGGCATTACCTCCGAAGTGAAAAAATTGGAAAAACCAAACTCTTCCTTGAAAAGCTGTGATTGTCTAGACATGTGGGGGTTAAATCTAGGGCAAAGGAGGGTAAAAATAGATGGGAGGGTCCAATGTGAAAGGTTTGGAACCCCTCCCCTTATATATAAAACAAAGACTCCGCCTCCAATATGTGGCATTCAGTGTGTGTCCACACCAGGGTAGAATTGGCACCATGCTCTCCAGATCAGCCATGCACGTGCCACATTATGCCCCTTCCATGTTCAGGGAGTTTGACAGATGGAAGGGCTATCTGAGCCTTGCGAAAGTGGTTACGGAGATCATCGCGGAACGCAAGAAGGTCCCATTTCCATCTCAGAGTTGGGACACAATGGAGTACGACATGCAGCTAGTCCTCAACGAGGACAACTTTGAAACAGCATCACAATGGGTTAATGGAAGCAGTTCCAGCAGCAAGAGCTCCAAAGGTAGTGCCAATGGCCAGGCTTCCCAAAACAAGGAGATTTGCAATTTCTGCAAACACAACGGGGAATCCAAGCAGGTCTATTCGTCCCACCGGCTGAAGGGGATGGACGGCACCGTGGAGTGCCCCATCTTGCGCAAATACACCTGTCCGCTCTGCGGTGCCACGGGCGAAAAGGCCCATACTTTAAAATACTGCCCACTGAGCCAAGGGAAGAGGTCGCTGTATCGCAAGTGCGGACGTAACTCGGCTGGACGCAAGGTGAGGAGATAAGAAGATCAGGAGAAGACCGAAGCATTTATTCTTAGTTTTAGTTTGACTTTGTAAAAGAACAACATTTGATTTCGAGCATCATTAACACTCTTTACATTTCCTCCCACTTTGTTTCAGGTTTGGAGAATGGAAGCCCAATTCTCTTAGACTACATTTGTGAGTCCAGAAATGTTTTTTTATGTATATTGTTGCCTTCTTTCACATTTGTTGTACCTAGGTTATATTGTGTTTCTTTTAGATGTGTCAGTTGCCTAGTGTGATGACTCATGGGCCCTGCAGTCCTATTCCTGACAGTATTGTGGCAGATGAGGAGGAAAATATGGAGTTTTCCCCAGATTTCCGGTCGGAGTCAGAGCCTTGGCAGCTGCCTGAAGTTCTAGTCCAAGAACCAATTAAACCTGACCTTGGTGGGAACTCTCCCCCTTATGGGAGAAAACAGGCTTACACGACTGATAGAGGATCGAGAGAAAAATTTAGAAGTAGTGCTCGCCTTGCTGCCAAATATGCCACTGATTAGAAGTATTTCCCCTGAGAAAATACGGGGAGTCTTGCACCTGCAAGCTGGTTTCCTTCGCTCCCTGTTCTCTAGGGAAAGTGATTGTTGTTTGGGGAAACGAGACCCAATATAGGGAAATTGCGCGAAGGATTCCTTGCGGAGTCAATTCGTCAGCTCCTGGAGAGAGGTCATGTGTGTGTGGACTTCGAATCCTGTTCCTTGCCTCCTGAATCTAGTTCCAAGCCTTGTCCTCGTCTCACGGATTTACCACAGATCTTGTTCCATGCTTCAAGTTGCTTTGCCTTTAGCCACAGCTCCAGCCACGTTCCAAGTAACTTTCAGCCTTGTGTCAAGCTTCATTGGATTCAAGACTTTTGCTGTTTTCCCAACGCTTTGCTTGGCAAAGCGTGTGTTGCGGTTATTGGATTATAATCTTTGGACTCTAATATTTCATATTGGACAATAATCTGCTGGACTATATTTGGCCTCATTTGAAAGGTCTGCTTCTGAACTTTATTCTACACTTGTTTTTATTGACTTTATATATTCCTTTAATAAAGATATTAGATAGAATCTGGCCTCAGTGTATGGTTATTGGTGCCCAGCAGCCTAGATCCTGACACCTTGTATCATGCTTTTTTATACATATAATCATGTTTTTTACATATGTAATATCACGTTCCTTTTACATCTGTAATTGCCTTATATCATATTTTATATTGTGTTTTATATATGCAGTTACTTTACATGTTTCTTTTATGTATGGATGTATAATTTTTACATGTTTAATTATATTATTTGCAACTATAATTGCCTAATATCATGCTTCTTTTATATATGCAATGACATCATGTTTATTTAACGTATATAAGTGCCTTATATCATGTCCGGGTTATCATGTGTGTCTCCAGAGGGATGCAGCCCTATCCTTTGCAGGGAAAATATAGAAATATCTTCTAAATGGCTACTGTCTAGAATTTTGTTTTGTAAACAAAGGAAAAGTTTATATGCTATTGGAAAGAAAGATACTATTTTATGTTTAAATTTTGGAAAGGAATAGAATTGGTTATTATTACTGTGGTCTAACCTTCAATTGTTTGCAAGTTGTTCTAAAGTTTGGATCGTAGAGTTTAATAAACAGAGTTTATGGTTTTGGCATCAAAACTGTTCATGTTGTGCTTAAATGGGATTGAATTTTCTTTAATTTGTGGCCCATAATAGGCTGGTTATAAGCCTGATCTGGAAGGCAGCCAAGGCAAAGACCATTGAGCTGCTGAACTTGCAGACCGAAAGGTCCCAGGTTCAAATCCCGGGAGCAGAGTGAGCGCCCGCTGTTAGCTCCAGCTTCTGCCAACCTAGCAGCTTGAAAACATGCCAATGTGAGTAGATGAATAGGTACCGCTGTGGCGGGAAGGTAATGGCACTCCATGTAGTCATGCCGACCACACGACCTTGGAGGTGTCTATGGACAACACTGGCTCTTGGGCTTAGAAATGGAGGTGAGCACAACCCCCAGAGTCAGACATGACTGAACTTAACGTCAAGGGATACCTTTACACACACACATATGCAGGGACTACACCAATTTAACAAAGTTTCAGCCACAAAAACAAAGTTTCTAAAGAAGAGCAATGACTTTCACAGTAAAGACAACCCAATTTAACAGGAAATAAGACTTTCAAACCAGGAACAGATTTCTGCAATTATTAAAAAATGGTTTATTATAAAAGCTATGAAAATTTGCCAAAAATCAGAGGATAAGGGAAACGTTCCACATTTTGGTGAGCTATCAGTGTTAAATGTGTTCTACCACTGTACCAAGTTTGAAGAAGATCACTCAAAAAATGAGGGCGGGAGAGCCCCCTAAGTCCCCCCCCCTTCGGGCTGTTTTTGGGCCACCGCGCATGCGCGTCCGCCATTAACGAATTAATTTCGAAAATAACGAATTTTCGTTAATTTCGAAAAATTTTGGGGGCCAAATTCGTTATTAGCAACAAAAACGAAAAACTGCCCCCTCTAGTTTTGAAACGAGTTTAGAATCAAATTTTTCATGGATCGATCAAGCCTACTATCTACCCTCCCATCCTCAGTACAGTGAGAATTTGGCTGGTTGCTTTGGGATTGAGTAGGAATTTTATTCCTTTACCTAGTTTTTTAAAGTTTTTTTACTACTCCCATACTGTATTTGTAATGAGTTTGACGAATGGCTGAAGGTGGTTTCTATAAATAGGTTATCTTTGACAGGTATTGGGAGGAGGATGTGAGTTTAGTATAGGCTTTATCCCCCTTTTAGTAGAGGACAGTGCTCTTAGGGGCGTTCCACACAGCCATATAGCCCAGAATATCAAGGCAGAAAATCCCACGATAGCTGCGTTGAGCTGGGTTATCTGAGTCCACACTGGCATATACTCCAATTCAAAGCAGAAAATGTGGGATTTTATTCAGCTGTGTGGAAGGGGCCTTAAACACCCTCTTTGGATCCAGAAATTTGGGGGATTGTGAAGGAGCCTGCCTTTGGGGTTAACCTGGAAGATTTGTTCTCTCTTTAAAAGTCCTATGGTCTGGGAGGAGATGCCCTAAATTTACCTACCAGTGAACAGCCAACTGGGATGAGCAGTCAAAGCATTGGATTGTCCTCAAGGTCAGATGTTTCCCTAAGGAGAGCTGAGGAGGTTGTCATCTAACCTCAGCCAGACCCGCATCAGGTTGTTTCCAATTACTTTTGCTCACCCCCAGACATAACTCAATTGAATATGTTCTAGGTCAAATAAAATGACCCTGTGTCTGATATCCATATTTCAGGGCTGGCCATTACGGCGGGTAAGGCCGTTTGCTGCCACCAAAATTATTATATATTTCTTTACTGCCACCAATTATCTTATATATGCCACCGCTCACCAGAGACAGCACACAGAGAGACCCAAAAATGGAGGGAAACTCTGTCTTTAGAGCGATGGTTAATAAGCAGACAGGCCACTTCTTTATTATGATGAACAGGAAGACACACGAAGACTTGGGGTGAAATAAAAACAGATATTGTGATGTTTATTTGCACTTGAACAAAATGGTTGTGTATTGGTTACAGTAAATTAACAGGTTTTGTTTTAACAGAGAATTGTTCTTTAACTTCAGTTCCTTAAAAATATGTTCCCTCACAAGGGATAAAAACAAGATTTTTAAACCATTGAGTCCTCTCTTCCAGAGGCTCTTAATACAAGCACTCTAACCCTTAGAGGCTCACTACAATTCCTAGCACTTCTCCCCAAAGGCTATTATAACTTTTTCCCTCAAAGAGGTTTCTCACAAACAGTTCCCAAACTCTTCCTTCTTTTTCCCTCAAACTCCAAACCCTAACTCCTCAAACTCCAATCCTTGACTAACTCTCTAGCTGAATAGCTCTTACTGTCTCTCTGGCCCTGCCTACCTCCTGTTGCTATGCAACTCCCTCCAATTCCATCAGCCAATAAGATTCCACTACCATATATGGAGCTGCCTGAACACTCCTCCCCTTGCCTGGCTTTGCCTTTCTTACCAAGGCCTTTATCTGCCTTTCACACCAACCCTGCAAGGCAGGACCATCAAATGCTTCACAAGACATTTGCCATGTAGATCAATGCAAGCATATTCCATAATATTTATTTGCATTTCAGGCCTTCCATGTCTGCTAGCAGTTAAGGTCTTAATCAGTTCAGCTATCTAATGGTGCATCTGCACTGTTAAAGTAATGCAGTTTGCCACCACTTTAACAACCATGACTCAAAGCTATGGAATTCTGGAATTTGTAGTTAGATGAGACACTAGCACTTTTTGACAGAGAAGGTTAAAGACCTTATAAAATGACAACTCCAATAAGTCTATAGCATTGAGACATGGCAGTTAAAGTGGTGCCAAACTTCATTAATTCTATATTGTAGATTCTCCTTCAATTGCTGAACCTCACTCCCAAAATCGATTCAAAACCTCGGATAGATCTTTTAACACTGAAGCTAAGACATGACTATGACGCTAATATCAAAGCTACCAACCACTGATTGCAGATTCTAGTTGCCATTCTCAAATTCTCTTGATCTTCACATACAGACACTCAAACAACATCCACACACACAGAAGAACCCTGAAGTAAGTGCATAATCAAAAACAGATGCAACATAAGATGTGTAAACATTATTAAGAGATAAAGATTGCAAGTCATCTTTTGATGGTCTGCTTCCTTTTTCGAAGGCATTTCCTTTTCTATCCAAGCATTGTATGTATTCTCTATACATTACAGAATCAAGAAACTTTCTTAAATTGGGAATGTTTCGGCTGTACATGTTTTGCAAATGTATGCATGCTTTCAGGCACATTCTCCCCTCTGAGATGCTTCATCTCAGAAACTGGCAAGTTTATTAGGATGTGTTTTATCCCACTGGCAATTTTGTGAGGTGCAAAATGAGTATTTCCAGATGGAAATATGAACCTTATGAATTTTTCATCCAGTCTTAATCCAAACAACAGACTGCAGGGTTAATAAGGCAGCACAGGACAGTCACACAAAGCTATGCACATTCCAATGCCTTTAACACTTTTTGCAGGTACTGCATTTTACTATATCATCATCATGTTAAAACAAAAAACCATCCATGCAGAAATTTGTACACCCAAGTGGATCTGGGGAAGTTATCTTTCAGCACCAGGTACCAATGCAAGTATATTAAGACACTGACTTCACAGCTGAGTAGAGCACATGCTTTGCATATAGTAATGTAAAACTTTAATTCTCAGGACTCTTACAGTTAAGGAATCATACATATGAGAACTAGGGAGAGAAGAAAAAGTTTGTGATGTCAAAGGCTTTCATAGCCAGAATTACTGGGTTTCTTCCAGGCTGTATGGCCATATTCTAGAAGCATTTTCTACTGATGGTTTGCCCACATCTATGGCAGGCATCCTCAGAGGTTGAGGGGTCTGTTGGAAACTAAGCAAGTGAGGTTTATATATCTGTGGAGTATCCAGGGTGGGGGAAGAACTCTTCTGCTTGATGTTCATGTGAATGTTGCAATTTGCCACCTTGATTAGCATTTTAATGGCCCCAGTTTCAAGGTCCGGCTGGTAGCTGCCTGGGGGAATCCTTTATTAGGAGGTACGTGTTTCCCTGAAAATAAGACATCCCCATAAAATAAGACCTAGTAGAGATTTTGGGGGATTGTCTAATATAAGACACCCCCCGAAAGTAAGACCTAGGAAGAGGGAGCCGGCGGCGGCGGCGGTGGCCTCCGCCGCCGGGGAAGGGAGGAAGGGATCCCTCCTCCCCTTCCCGGGCGGCGAAGGCTCTCTCTTTCGCCACCGGGGAAGGGGAGGAGGGATCCCTTCCTCCCCTTCCCGGGCGGCGAAGGCTCTCTCGTTCGCCGCCGGGGAAGGGGAGGAGGGATCCCTTCCTCCCCTTCCTGGGCGGCGAAGGCTCTCTCGTTCGCCGCTGGGGAAGGGGAGGAGGCAGCCCTTCCTCCCCTTCCCCGGCGGTGAAGGCTCTCTCGTTCGCCACCCGGGAAGGGGAGGAGGCAGCCTTCCTCTCCTTCCCGGGCGACGAAGGCTCTCTCTTTCGCCTCCCGGGAAGGGGAGGAGGCAGCCCTTCCTCCCCTTCCCGGGCGACGAAGGCTCTCTCTTTCGCCGCCCGGGAAGGGGAGGAGGCAGCCCTTCCTCTCCTTCCCGGGCGGCGGCGATGGCCCCCTTTGCCGTCCATGATGGAGCCCTTCTTCTCCTTCTCGGCTGGCGGTGGCTCTTTTTTGTTCCTTCTCCTCCACCGCAGCTGTGGTGGAGGAGAAGAGAGTGAAATAAGACCTCCCCCGAAAGTAAGACCTAGCGTGTCTTTTTAGCCAAAAAAAAATATAAGACAGTGTCTTATTTTCGGGGAAACACGGTATTAGCTAGCCCTAATTGATTCTTGTCTGGAATACCTCTGCTTTTTGAGTCTTGCTGTTTATTTACTGTTCTGATTTTAGAGTTTTTTAATACTGGTAGCCAGATTTTGTTCATTTTCATGGTTTCCTCCTTTCTGTTGAAATTGTCCACCTGCTTGTGGATTTCAGTGGTTTCTCTGTGTAGTCTGACATGGTGGTTGTTGGAGTGGTCCAGCATTTCTGTGTTCTCAAATAGTATGCTGTGTCCAGGTAGGTCCATCAAGTGCTCTGCTATGGTTGACTTCTCTGGTTGACTTAGTCTGCAGTGCCTTTCATGTTCCTTGATTTGTGTTTGGGCAATGCTGCATTTGGTGGTCCCTATGCAGACTTATCCACAGCTGCATGGTATACAGTAGACTCCTGCAGAGGTGAGAAAAACTCTGTTTGAAATCTTGGAGTGCTGTTGCTAGCTATTGTAGACAATGTTGAGCTGGGTGTTGACTGAGATGCAATTTCATAGCCCTTATAATGATAGCACTGAAAATAGTTTCCTAGGCTAAGGTTTGAGAGCAATTCTATATTTTATTTGGTAAGTGTAATTAGATAGATAGATAGATAGATAGATAGATAGATAGGTGATAGATAGATAGATAGATAGATAGATAGATAGATAGATAGATAGATAGATAGATATAGGCATTATATTTGCACCCCCTTTTTTCAAGAAATAACCACTGGCTGTTCAAACAAGGCTTTGAGAATACCAAGTCTCTATGTGGCGTTTGCAATTGTTATGCAGCCTTTCACTTTATCCCATGTCCCCATCCCATGGTTACAGCTTTATCCCACTCCCTGTCCTATCATTTACAGCCTGGCCACGTTTACAGAAGCTTACCACCACCACTTGATGAGCGCTGTTTTAATTGAGTTTTTAACTTGTCGCTTAATATGTCTACAGTATGTTTTATTTAACTGTATTTTTTTAAACTGTGTTTTATTTTATGTTCTGTTTTTAGCACTGGGTGCTTTGTGTAAGCCGTCATGAGTTCCTTGGGGAAATAATGGCGAGATACAAGAATAAAGTTATATTATATATAATATACAGGCATGTATGTGTATTTTACATGAAATATTCCCCACTGCAGTGGACTTCGGGGATTTTTGGGAACCCAAAAAAATGAGATTCGGGAGCTGCACATTTCCAGACCCTCTGTGTTTCTCTAGCTGTTCTTGGAGCAGAAAGTCCATGATCCCTAATCACTGACTGTGCTAGATAGGGCTGGCAGGGGTTGCAAACTATTAGCATCTGGAAGATCATGTTTTTCCTCACCCTGTTTTTAAAATAGACATGATATTCACATAATTCACAGTGTGTAATATTTGTGATATACATCTTAGCAAGTAGTATTTGGCCTGCAACATAAAGAGCTTCATTTATTTACACATAACCCATGAGTACAAATTCTATCTCATTCAAGTTCGATCTCATTGTATGGACTTCTAATCTTGCTAAATCTGGAATTATTTTGGGAGCATATCCCATTATTTTGGGAGACATTGCACACCTCTATCCAACGTGCCTAGCAACATGAAGCTTGCAGGAGAGTAAGCATGCTCCATGCAGAAGAGAAGGCTGAGAGGAGACATGATAGCCAAGTATAAATATATGAGGAGAAGTCATACGGAGGAGGGAGTAAGCTTGTTTTCTGCTGCCTTGGAGACTAGGATGCAGAACAATGGCTTCAAACTACAGGAAAGTAGATTCTACCTGAACTTTAGGAAGAACTTCTTCACTGTGAGAACTGTTCAGCAGTGGAACTCTCTGCCCCAGAGTGTGGTGGAGGCTCTTTCTTTGGAGGCTTTTAAACAGAGACTGGATGGCCGTCTGTCGGGGAGCTTTGAATGTGATTTTCCTGGTTCTTGGCAGGGGGTTTGACAGGATGGCCCATGAGGTCTCTTCCAACTCTATGATTCTATGATTCTTGGAAAAGTTACCATTTCAACTGACTTCCAGATCAACTCAGCAGAGATTGTAAAGTTTTCTGTAGGATTCTGGGACCTATAGTCCCAACATTTGATTGTCCTAGCCTCTGTTCCAAGCTGCATTCTTGATTCAAGTATAATAATAATAGGTTCCAGTAGAAGTGTTCTACACCTTGTAGAGAAATTGCAGAAATATTTCCCACAATCCTCTACTTGTTTTTTCATCCTGCAGCCAATAGACATATTCCATAGCTCACAAATCAATGCAGATTGAATTCCTAGTTGGTAGAAAGTTTGAAATCCATTCTCCAAAAAAAGAGACTCACTCACTAATAGAATACTGATTACTTTTTAACAAGAAAGAAGTATCTAATAAAGTAAACTTTTTGTCCTTCCTTGACATCCATTTTTCTCTGTATAAAAAGCTAATCCTTAGTCGAGATGTAGCTGTAGTGTTACAAATTATGAGCTGCATTTTTAAAAGGGAGAGAATCTATAACGAGATTCAGCACAGTAAAGAAGTCGAGATATATCAAAGGTGAGTTCACACCACAGAGCCATTCCATTGAGTACAATTGTTGCAAATTAATGGTGTCCTATCAAAAATGATAAATTTTATTGAGTGGCATCATAGATTCTGAGGCCAGATTGGTTGCGTATTCATGTGATAACAGAAGATGAATGCTTTCTGCATAGATCATCTTGAATTTTGTTCTTTGTAAGTTATTGAACAATTTACCCTTTTTCTTTTGAGTTTTATCAGAGCTAAGGGACATAATCCATTCTTTACTTGAAGAAACAATGTTTGAGTCATTATTCAGTGAATATGCTCCTTTTACAAATTTCTACAATTCTATTTTTCATGCTGTTTATACCTAGGACATGGAACAATTAATCAACAGAGTTAGCCAAGATACATATGAGAGATAGTAGCACGCCTTTTAAAGCAGCAAACCCTGCTTTTCTTATAATATGATGGAGTTGACCACCACCACCACCCAAAAAAAGTTCGTGCTTTTCACAAACAAAATTGTTGAAAATGATCACTTTGATTCAGTTTCTCTGCCTTCCTTACAGAGGGAAGACTACTTGTTAGAGAGAAAAAAATATTTGCAACTATATGTTAATTAAACACATATCTAAAACCTCACATAGAGCAAAGTACCAGGGAGGAGGGTGATTATGAGCAGGAAAACTGGCTAAAAGAGGGGTTAATTCTCTCTTTTACATCTTGTCTCCACTCTAAGGACTTTATCGCACGAAGCAGGCAAAATGGCATTGATACTGGATCGATGGTCCCTCTACATAACACCATGTGTATTGCATTGTCTTCTTGTGATTTTTTAAATATTTTATCATGTCAGAAGCAAACTGAGAGTACAGTTGTAATGTATTTAAAAACACAAAGTTAAAAACTTGGCATTATACTAAATGTCCTTTGAGCAGTAACTGTCCACTTGGAGTGCCTCTGGTGTTGCTATAAGAAGGCCCTTCATTGTGCATGTGGCAGGGCTCAGACTGCAGTGTAGTAGGTGGTCTGCTCTTCTCCACACTCGCATGTCATCGACTCCACTTTGTGGCCCCATTTCTTAAGGTTGGCTCTGTATCTTATGGTGCCAGAGTGCAGTCTGTTCAACACCTTCCAAGTTGCTCAGTCTTCCTTGTGCCCAGGAGGGAATCTCTCTTTCATTCAGTATCAGCTATGGTTTGAGGTTCTGGATTTTAGCCTGCCACTTTTGGACTCTTGCTTGCTGAGGTGTTCCTGTGAGTATCTCTGTAGATCTTAGAAAACTATTTCTTGATTTAAAGCGTTGGCGTCCTGACTGATATCTGAACAGGGGATGGGTCAGAGATGTCACTTCCCATGATTAACTCATATGATTAACCATCAATAGCTCACAGTTAAACAATATTTCTGTCACCTACTTTGTGTGATGAGTCCATTCCTCACCATGCCAGAATTAAAGTGACATCAGGGGATGGGATTATCCTCTTGTTCTCCCCTCTCCTCCTCATTTCTTCTGAGTGATCTGTTTTCTGTTTATTGTACAGTTGTATTTTCCTTATTTTCATTGATGAACTGCAAAATTATTCAAAAAATTAAAATATGGAAGTGCAGGAAGGCAAGATTATGGAGGTATGCTGGAATATGATCCTGAGACCACTGACAATCAAATCAGCACAATTGCACAAATGAAGACAGGTACAATATCGAAGGTGCTCATCCCAGTGTGTATCTAATCTATGATAGTACAACTCCTGTGGAATAATGTTTTCATGCATTAAAGTCCTAAATAATTTATTCAGAGACAAATAAAATCTGTGTTATATAAAAAAGCTCTGAACCCAAGTGCATGTATTAGGTGGCTAGGACCTGGCCTACTGAAGTCAGTAGAACTAATGTTTGAAGGAATTCAAATGACACCCCCCCCCCAAAAAAAGTATTACCCTGCCCCAAATGGAGTTTGCACTCTATAGTTGCAGCTACCTAGCCTTTCCTGCAAGTTCTCTCAACTCCCACTCATTTTTTTAAAGCTGACCTAAAGAAACAGGGAAGGCTTACTTCCAACAAGAGAAGCCCAATAAGCAATACTTGTTCCAGGTTTGTGGAGCCATTTGAACTAGATGGTCCCAGCTCAACCTCATCATCCTTGGCATTTTTATTGCAGCCTATTTTCTTTTCTATCCTTCTCAGACAATGTGTTCTATCCCCCCCCCTTTTCCTTTCTGAAACTATGTAAATTAAGCACATATTGAATGCAAAATACATTGGTGAGGATAATTCTGTGCCATAACAAACAGATATCTTTCCAAACTTGAAGACACATGCATCCTAAAACTCACTAGTCATATTGTCTAGTTCAATGCACAGAATGTGAGGTGAGGGACAAGAAGGTTACTGCTGTTTCTCCAAGGACTAGCTAATGTAATAATATGACACAAAGAGAGTCACAAAATTGTTCTCATTTCTCCAATATATGATTTTATGTGAGTATTTTTGTTTTACTTAAGAAGGTACAAAGAAAAACACCCAGGTGATGTGGGTGGAACAAATTGTTTATTGAGACTTCTCAAACACTCTAGTGATGCTTGAAAAATTAGCGGTTTCTGAATTCTGCAATGTATCTACTCAACCTAGCCATTCTGAACAAATGTGTGGATGAGAAGTTAGCTACCCACATGGATATTTTAATGTCATTTCACTGAAGAAATATATTGCACATTTTGAAAGAATTGAATGTTTACAGCTATGTATATTTTAAGAAAAAAATGCATGGACTAAAAGGCATTTTTGAAAGAAGAAATGCTTTCTTTTAAAAAATAATACAGAAGTAGAATGAAACAAATGACACAGGAAGGTGACATAAGCTGTAAATAGATGAATTCGCCCATCTTTATTTCTGGAAAAAATTGGACCAATTAAGAGGAGTGCTTCAAATATCAACATGGATTTCAGACTGAGCCAAGTTGAGAGTTCTGTGCCTAAATTGTGAGCTGAAATATTGTGATCTAAATTGTGATCTAAAAATATTGTCACTTTAGGGTTGTTTTGTGAAATATCCAAGAGTCCCATTATGTTGGTGTGTGTGTTAACTGAAAATGCAAGGCACCAAGCTGATTGGTTGGGCCATACCCAGGGAGCTAACTGAGACTGGTAATTTTTAGCGACAGTTACAGATAGCTTCCTGTGCAGGAGTTTTACTGATGATCTGCGTGGCATACCTTTTCTCTGGCAAGACAGTTTGTGGGCTGGTCAAACATAAACTACACGTGATTTTCATTCCGCCAACACATTAGGGTGCCCATAAGATATGGCAAATAATCAATTAATCAGGAATGTAAAACTAGGAATGAAACTTTTAGCCTTGTATAGTCGACCGAACAATATATTCTTACTAGTGGCAACTCGTGACTTCTATGCCAATGAAGCAGTAAATTAACTGCAGGGTTTAGGATAGCTAGATCTGTTTTGGAGAATAGATTCCAGCACCTTACTTCAAAGCTCAGCCTAAATCACCATCTCACTGGCAGCCACCAATAATTCTAATGCACTTGATCCCTCACCCCAACCATCTTCTGGCTATTAGAAACTGATCATAAGGATAAAAACCTTTCATACTTCAATTCCCAGAATCCCCTAGTCAGAATGGCAGCCATTATAACTCAAAACCTTTCTAGGGTCTGCTACTCCCAAATTGCAGACAGCTGCCCAGGCAGGAATGTTTTCCTCTTTTAAAAAAGTCCCCCTTCCAGGGTGAGAAGGGCGGGGTATAGGTACAGTATATAAACAAATCACCTGAGCATGCAAGAAAGTACATTGATCACAAAATGTACATGTAAACATTTTCAGTCGCTGTTAAAAAGCAAAGGGGGAAATCTACTGATACGGATTATCAATACCCATTTTCAGGAAAGCATCAGTGAACAGTGAGAAAATAAATTAAATTTTACACATCCCCAAAGGTTGACTTTGCTGGTAACATTTATAAAATATTGAAAGAAGCAGGAGAAAATGGTTTGGATGTCAATTTTGGCAGCCGGTTTCTGGTTGCCCTTGAAAGCAGCGGCCATAAATCTTGAATGAAGCCAAATACAAGGCTGACAATTTTGATCTTCAATTCATTCTTTTCTATCTCTCTAAAAGTAAATGATCCTGATGGAATTAAAGCTAAGCAGTGTAGCTTCTCTTCTGTGATCTGCCTATTCAACGAACCTCATGTCTATTATCAGTAATCCTCAAGCTGCAATTCTATGCAGTATTCTTACTTGGAATTGCTTTACAGGGAAATTGGTAGGGATTACTTTAGAGCACACATGTGTCATTATATGCTGAAAGTTTCTGGTTGCCTGTTCATTAGTGTGCAGGCTGAAGTTTTAGGTTAGGAATTTCAGTCCCTCCCCATGACTCCCCAAATGTCACTTAAATATTGTTAAGAATCTGTGTTTCTTTTGAATTCCCTACTCCTCCATGGCTTGTAGGGTTGTCATATTGAAAACTGAAAAGGGCACCTATACTTTTAATAGTTTTATTAAAGAAATACCTGGTGAAATTTCCCTTCTGCACAAGCATTAAAACTACAAGATCAATCTCCAGTTTTCACTCTGACCACACTATGTCCAAGAACAGGAGCCCCCTATATGTTAGTATGCTTAGACATTTCATGGGATGGGATGCTTTTGAAGAATGAATAATAAATCCCCATGACAGATCCCATCTCAGTGTCAATGATTTATCTGATGCACTTTATTCCTTCTCAGTTGAGAATTACTTCATTGTTTATCTCAACCCAAGTCCTTCACTAAATGCAGCACTTTATCTATCTACCTCACCCTTTGGGTTTATAATTTCACTCCTTGCACCATGGCTCAGTTCACTTTTGTTTAATTCCTGTTTTGTTTTATACTAGGTTTTATTATGTTATTGTTATTATTTTACTGTTTTACCATGTTACTGTGTATATTGGGTTTTACTTTGTTGCATTTTTATCTGCTGATGATGCGTGTCATGTATGTATTTTATTTTGTTTTATTGTATTGCCTGGGCTTAGCCCCATGTTAGCCGCCCCAAGTCCCTTCGGAGAGATGGAGGCGAGATACAAAAATAAAGTTGTTGTTGTTGTTGTTGTTATTATTATTATTATTATTACAGTAGAGTCTCACTTATCCAACACTCGCTTATCCAACGTTCTGGATTATCCAATGCATTTTTGTAGTCAATGTTTTCAATACATCGTGATATTTTGGTGCTAAATTCGTAAATACAGTAATTACTACATAGCATTACTGTGTATTGAACTACTTTTCTGTCAAATTTGTTGTATGACATGATGTTTTGGTGCTTAATTTGTAAAATCATAACCTAATTTGATGTTTAATAGGCTTTTCCTTAATCTCTCCTTATTATCCAACATATTTGCTCATCCAACGTTCTGCCAGCCCGTTTACGTTGGATAAGCGAGACTCTACTGTATTATTATTATTATTATTATTATTACTATTATTATTATATTGTATGACACAGCAAACAAGATAGATATGCTGGATTTCGTATCACAAAATCACAAGTCGAACACTTCCCAAGTGTCTACGACTGTGTGATGTATTTTCGGATGATGCGCGCAGATCCCAGCAGGGTGGACTTTTTATTATTATTATTATTATTATTATTATTATTATTATTATTCCAGTTACTGCATTAAAAATCTTCATATCCTCTGATGATTCATCGGTAAAACTTTCATGTTTGTCTCTGTCTCACTGTCTATTGTCTACTGAAGCCATGCAGACTTCTTTCTTGAGGATTTTTAGTTCCTGTTCCTTCTAAGAAAAAAGAACGGAGGTCCATAGTCCATCTTGATACAACATCCAACTATGCAAAGAAGGTCCAGCAAAACCAGAGTTTGGAAGTATCAGGTTATTTTTAATTAATTGCAATTAAACACCAAAATGATTCACCCTCGCATACTCCAAAACAGGGTGAAAGACAAAGGGCAAAGGACTAAAAGAAAGAGTTCTTCTTAAGGCTCATGCATAGAGATATGGGACCTCCTCACACACGCCACTGGAATAGCTGAGGATCACCCTGAATTGGGGCGACTACAGCAATGCCTACCTAGGGGGCATGGGGAACTCTCCCCATGCCCCGCACCATCCCGACTTTCCCTTTGCCTCATATTTGAAATGATTCAGTCCCTCGGTAGGTCTTATGGATCCTCAGAAAGAGGTATTTTCACCCCCTCAACCTTTCAGAGGTTGTACACTGTCATGTCCCATCTACTCTAAACATTTATTTTGGAGATATAACCAAGTTCTGTCAGGACTTTTCTCACAGAATCTCATGCATGGCTGTTTAATGAGGACCTGGGAAATATCTGCTAGGAATTCATCCTTCCCCAAAGATTTCTACTTCTCAAGGTTCCCAGTTTGTACAGGAGTTAGAGTCTTATTAACTCTAGTTTTTCTAAAACCCATTGAACCCTGGCATGACAGGCTTGTCACTTCTACACAGCTATTTTTAAAATGTTCAGAAGACTGGCCTTTCATTTGTACCAGATCAGCCTAAAAACAGGCAGTAACTTGATAAAATTAAGATCAATGTAAATAAGCCCATGATTGCCATCATGCTGCACATAGCCATCACAAAATTTAAAAATAATCCAGTGTAAATATATATGGTCATATTAAATGTCCATGATATTATCCTGTGTCACTTTCTGAATTACAAAGCAATTACTGCCAAGGATAATTGGGAGTGATACACACAAGATGGGAAAAGCAATAATTTGTAAGGAAATCTGATTTTACCCATGCATGGAAAATATATAGCTAAATACAGCAGTGTGTGACAAGTCTTGTAATGTTTGGAAATCATCATTCCCCACACCTTTTTGCTTTTATAAAATAAGATTAGGGCCTTCGGCTAAGTATACACATTAATTAATACATATTTGGTGTGAAATTGGGCAAGGAAGCTCAACTGCAAAAGGAGGTGGACACCTAACAGTTGTTAGCTACTTTGGAAAACTTCAGTTAAATCATCCAATATGCATTCCTGGAGCCCTCAATCATAGTTAGCAAGTGCTGTTATAGTGGAAGAAGGAATGCTCTCTGGAGAAAACAAGAACACACATTTAGCGCTCAGATTTGCCAATATGAGCAAAATGTCCACTGATCCAAAGAAAGAATTTAAAAGATAATCACTTCCTCAATCACCTGTCATAATTGATTATTAGAAATGTTAATGATTAACTTTTTTCCTTTACCAACTTATGCCATGTAACTTAAAATATCTCTTGCTAAGTTCAAGCTAAATGCGACAGGCTTCAGTGGATCATTCTTCTGTCTTTTTATTTTGTGAAGAGAAGCATTAACCTGTGTGTGCTTGTGTACACAAGCACATTTAATCCTTTGCTTCTTCAGCTATTTAACCACTCAAAGTCACTTTGAATCACCCTATTTTCTACACACTTTACAAATAGCTTAAAGACGGTGTTCCACAGAGCCTATTATACGACATAAGACTACTTCCAGCAATTCCCTGTGGGACTCCATCTTTAAACTATTTTTAAAGTGTGTAGAAAGTGAGGTTTTAGAGTCAGGGGACAACCATCTTCAGAGCTCTCAGTTCACACAGTCACTTATTTTAATGTGGGATGGGAAGTGTCAAATTCCCTTGTGTTAGATCATTGCAGTGATGTCAAATGTGGGCATTCCTGTGAGTGGTCTTGAAATGTGCCTCGATGCTACTTTTCTTCCTCTTTCATGAAGCTTTTATTGTAATTTTTTAAAATAATATGTTCTTCAGGAATTGTGCAATTTTGACATATGACCAAGCTATATTTTCCCCCTTTTTTGGCATACATTTCGGACTTCCACAATTCTGAGGTTTCCCCTTTTTTTAATTGAAAAAAAAGAAAGTGGCATGGGCGGGGACTACACTCAGTTGTGTGATAGCTCAGAACACAGAAGAGTACTGTAGAAAAGGATGAAAGTACTCATGTGTAACGATGGTGAATATATTGTTTTCCTTATAAATTAATTGGAATGAAACACTACAGTAAAGAAGTCACTTTCCCCACACACAGTTCCCCGCCCCCATGGGTAGAAGTCCTTAGACTCAGAATGTCCCGAAGCCATTCCAAAATAAATACTACTGTGATGTTTGAAGATCCTAAATGTTTTGTAGATTTTATAGCACAAATCCATATTTATTTATTTTAATTTACTCTATTTATACCCCGCCTTTCTCTACCCCGCAGGGGACTCAAGGCACCTTACATACAGGCAATTATTCAAAGCCTTAAAACATACAATTTAAAAAATTAAAATAAATTAAAATCAGATTTATTAAATATTTAAAAACATTACATTACATAAAAAGCCTATTATTCTACATTATCATTGATATTGGATACATACTGTGTTGAGCCACCCTTGATATAGCACCTCTCTTCATTAGTGCAATTGGGGCAATTTGCCAATCTGTGGTCCTGCACTTACAGTTCTGCACACACTTGTAACATTGCTTTCCTACACTACTGCTATTTCTTATTTTTTTTTATTTCAGGATTCAAAAATAAATAAGGGAAATACAATTAAAAATATAAAATCAAAACTAAACAGATATCTTAAGAATAGGAGAAGGGGAAGAGGAGGGGAATCCCATTCTGCAATGTCATATTACTGCTGGCAAGTCAGTACAGAATCAGAAGGGACCCATCACACCAAGGTAGGTGATGGTAACTTTAAGAGACTCAGAGCTGTTGAGGGTTTTTACCTGTTAATAGCTATTCTCAGTTGCTTTTTTTCTTTCTTTGGAATGAACATGACCTAGATTCATCTCTAATTCAGTCAGAGATATATTATCTTGTAGTGATCGTGTTTGCAAAGTTGGTGAATATATAGAATACAATTAAGACTCAATAGGGAAGCAGGCCAACATGAGCAAATATATAATAGGCTTTCAACCTCAATGAGCCCTGGTTCCATTATATCAATTGTCTAGAGATGTCAAGGCTGTTCCATGATGTTATGACATCATGAGGCAACTAAGGCCAAAGCTTATTCTTAGCTGACTTTTGTGAAATATATTATGCCAACAACCTTATCATACTTCTGGTTGCGGGTGGCAGCGATGCTCCTCTTCGCCGCAAGGTGTGGGGAATCCAGCAACCCATGCCTCTCCTCGTCATACCCGCCAGGAGAGAATCACATGGGGGAAGCATGGAGCACGCATAGTGCGTGCGGCTTCTCCCCATAGATTGAGCAACACGGGAAGCCTGTGTGGCATCGGCACACCAGTTCCGCCCCTCCGCACTCACAGAGCTGGCAAGATGTTTGTGAACGGAGCCATCCAGTTTAGTGGGTGACCAGGGCTAGATCATCATTTGCCAGTGAATCTAGCCCCATCTGATGAGATTGTAAATACATTGCCTTTTCCACCAGTTTTTAAAAATCACACAGGGGTGTCAGATGACACACGTGGTATTCCTGTTCTGATAGGGCCACACAAAAATCAATGTTAAGACCCTGCTCTCTTGTATCATCTATTTTCTAGGCTTGTTTATCATGAAATCTGAGTTTAACTTTTCATAAGACTCAGCAATAAATGATTGATTTGATTCTAGGTGCTTAATTTCAGCCTGGTACTAGCCATCATTTCCCCTGTTCCCACCCCTTTAGAAGGAAAATTATTTAAGTCTTTCTGAAGATGAAAGGCAAGCACTGCTTTAATCCCTCACTGGTCTTTAAATAAAATGTTCAGAGATCTCGGGCAAACAATAAGTCATAAAACACAAATAGTAATCTATGGGCATATATATCATCTTGCAAGGATACATTAATCATTACACTTAAAGACAGCACAAGAGTGATGAAGTTTTTCCAATTGTGTCTGTTGCAACTCAGCTACATTCAAGTGTTTTTAATCTGTGCCATTACATCAAAAGGTAATAACTGTATTTTAATTTAGAAATCTTTTCAAACCCTACTTCCCTTCCAGGAATTCAAGAGACACAAAGGGGCAGCCAGGGAAGGAGGCAATAAAAATGGAGAGGATTTGGGGGGGGGGGGGGGGCAAAACATACATGAGAAACTAGCCAGAAAATGAATGTAAATGATACCTTTTGGGTAGACAGAACAAGATAAAAGATTCAGAAAAACACTGCAAAGAAAGACTGCTCAGTCGGCTTTGAGCAATGAAGTATGTTACAATTGCAAAAAGGTAAAACTGGATCATAACATTTTTAAAATGATATTTAGGTAGTAATTTAAAAAATGAAGTTAGGATATGTGTAATTTCGGGGGGGGGGGGTCTGTTGCTGCTTTCCCTTTGCGTGTTTTTTATGCAGACTGTTAGCTGCCCTGTATGGAAGGAAGGAAGGAAGGAAGGAAGGAAGGAAGGAAGGAAGGAAGGAAGGAAGGAAGGAAGGAAGGAAGGAAGGAAGTTCCACAATTGTTAAGCAATAGATTTATTACTGGGTTATTGTTGGCAGAGTGTTTAACTATCTTTCTTTTTTGTATAATGTGGTTATCCTAAAATGTGCTATATTTAATCTATCCAAAAGAGGAGGAGGAAGAATAGGAGGACGAGGAGGTTGTACAAGATAAAAGTGTAAAGAGAAATATCACTTCAAAACTGAATTATTTCACATACAAAAAAGAAGAGCAAAGAAAAGGATTTATGATCTCAAGTTTTCTGCTGAGATAGATTTTATCACTATGAACTGGTGTCACTAGTCAGAAAAGAAAAGATCAGCAGCAGGTAGAATTATCTGAAGTGCTTTAGCCTTAGGCTGGTTTGGTAATGGGACTTTTATGAACAAAATACTTCCAAATGTTTTGAAAGGCAATTTGCCACATCAACTACCTCACCACATTGAGAGGGGAAAGCATGGGTGACTGTCCCTTTAAAGACCTCATCATACAGGGCTAGATTCAGTGTCAAATGCCCATCTAGCCCCGGTCACCACAGAGTTGGTCGGCTCTCATCAAACGACATTGCGCCTGCTCCATTGTTACAGAGGGGCAGAACCAGCGTGCCATCGTTGCCCAATCTATGGGAAAAAGCTGTGAGCACCATGCATGCTCCACTCCCTCCCCCCCCCCCCCATGTGATCGCCCTCCCAGCAAGGTGGTCAATGTCGGCGATGCGAGGCGTGGGGCACCAGATTCCCCATGCCTTGCGGCAAAGTAGACTGCTGCCTCCTTCTGCTGCCGGCTGTCTATGGCGATAGTAAGCTTCATTTCAAGATAGGAATATATAATGTGGTTCAAAGCTTCATTTACTATACTTTGAGAGATTTCATTAAGTTCAGACAGAACTCTTTAGATCTTAGTCGGGATCATTATATTGTGCAACATAATGGAGTATATGGAAGTAGAAAAGAAGTTATTCATATCAGG
The DNA here is from genome assembly GCF_035594765.1 of Anolis carolinensis. Classification (NCBI taxonomy): domain Eukaryota; kingdom Metazoa; phylum Chordata; class Lepidosauria; order Squamata; family Anolidae; genus Anolis; species Anolis carolinensis. Next base: position 229,572,841 of record NC_085842.1, on the reverse strand, counting down.
AGACAAAAAGAATTAACACATGAACAATGACTCCATTGTAATAAACGAATGCAATCCATTACCTGAAAATAATATGGCAGATATGCCATTATTTTTATTAGAAGGAATTCTGCTAAGTTTAAAAGAGAGAAAAAAGGGGGAAAGGAAAATGAAGAAATTTGTATTTTAAATGTTTTGGATCAGAAATGTAGTCTCTTGATTGAAGAAAATAAAATAAGAAAGTGCTTTGAATGTGACTTTCCTCCTTAACAGGAGGTTGGAATGGGTGACCCATGAAGTCTCTTTCAACTCTGTTATTCTATATTCTATTAAAGTAATTCACCTGATAAATGGGGGAATAAAAGCACCATGTATGTACCATGCTTCCCTCATGCGATCGCCCTCCCGGTGAGGTAGGCAAGGCGGACAATGCGAGGCATGGGGCGCAAGATACCCCATGCCTTGCGGCGAGGCAGGCCATCGCCTCCTTCTGCCACCGGCTTTCTGATGAGGTAGCTAGAGTACAGAATCACCCCCTTATGTCGTCACCCATCCCGTGTCACGTTCTGCCTCCCCATCACACTCACACTCACTCGTGGAAACTTAAGAGCTAGCAATGCATACATCTTACATTCATCACAAGGTCAGTATTACTTTTTTGTTTTTAATCAGGAGAAACAACAATGTTCAAAAACCAAGAGATCCGTTGCCCTGTCAAAAGCCCCTTACATTAAAGAAGACTGACACCAGTTTAAAACAATTTCTTTCCATGGGATCCTATGGTTCTCCATCAAAGCCCATAGGATACAACAAACTGACGACAGTTGGGCAATGAAACAGGATGGAAAACTTTTGATGGTTCCCATTATACCTGTTTTTCAGTTGTAAAGATGGGTGTAAAGTGCAATAAGAGATAGGAGCTTTCAACATGATAGCTGGCTCATGTTCAGAGTTCCTTCCTTTCCGGACATTTCTGCCTCTTTTCAACCCTGGAACATGTGAGGAACTCAGTGCCTCTCCATACTTGAAAAGAGGCCGAAGTGTCCTACGAGGGGAAAATTTCTCAATGTGATGAGGTCAGATTGCCGGAGTTCCCTCCTTTCAAGACAATTTTGCCTCTGTTCAACCACAGCTGGAAGTAGTTTAACTCATGTAATGAACTCAGTGCCTCTCCATGCTTGAAAAGAGGCTGAAGTGTCCTACAAATGGGAAATTTTTCCATGTGATAAGGTGGCACGTTTTGCCTGGGGGCAGGGCTCAGCAAAAACCAAGAAGAAATAAAAGGAAGGAGATGTATGTACAGAGAATAAAGGCACCTTATTGGTTTGAAAGCAAGTAAGCTTGTACCTGAAACTCTTATATCCAGGTGAAACATCCACTGACCTGTTTTTGCTTACTCGTGCAAGAAAACTGCCTAGGCTGTCATGGCTGATCTCCCAAAAGGTTGCCCCTTGGCCAAAATTTGAGCAGTGGGTATATAAGATGTAACTCCTGCTGTCACCCTTCAAGTCCTTGTAGAATATTGCTCGCTCATTCTTGATATGTCGATTTTAACTTGAGAATTTTAATCTGCATTTCATCAATGATTTTTAACCTGTGTTGTCAAAGGCTTTCCATGGGATCCTATGGTTCTTCATCAAAGCCCATAGGATACAACAGACTGCCAACAGTTGGGCATTTTCACTGCATTTTAACCTGCATTTTCACTGTGTGTATCTTGTTATATGTATTTTAGTAGTCTTATGTTTTATCTGTTTTAACCATGTTGTACCCCCACCTTGAGCCACAAGGACAGGCTGGGAATAAAGTAGTAGTAGTTGTAGTTGTAGTTGTAGTTCTTGTTGTTGTTGTTGTTGTTTTGAATAGTACCTGGCCTCCATAATGAGAGCTAGCAGTTTCCATATTAGTGGGGCAATGTGGTTTCATCCAAACTGCAAAGTAGCCATCCAAGATACTGAAGTTCTTTTGGAAACCGGGTTTGGCATTTTTTGATAGCTTCTTTAAAATTCAAGCTAAAACTGAGAGCGGATACACCACTAAGCTGCCATTGAAGCTACTATCTGTCATCTGTTCTGTACGTGAGTGATGATTGTTTAAATTTTATACCACATCTTATAGTGGCATAGAAATAGCTTTGAAACTTTAGCATAAACAGCTTTAAAACTGTAGAAGTCTGTCTTTTAAAATAAACTCAAGCAACCACAGTGAAAAAAATCAATAAGTAAGCAAACTATAAACAAACTTTAAACTCAAACATTTTAAGAAACAGATAATTCTCACACACCTCTTCCCAGATGACTCGAAAGAGGCTGACTGTTTGATTTCCACAATGAGAGATTTTTCTCCTTTTCATTATGAATAAAGATTTTATCAAAACATGTTGGGTAGCTTTTTCTGGTCTCAAGCATTTCAGATATTCAACCTTTAATATTACCATTTTTGAAGAGATGTCAAAATAATTGTTGGTGTAAAAGGGATAAAGAAGGGCACAAAAAACCCTTGGAGAGATGTTTAATATGAAGGATGGTATCCTTAATAGACACAAGCATCAAACAGCTTACCAGCCCGCAACAGTGCGGCAAGAGCTCTGGGCATGAATACAAGCAGGTGACCTTCTGGTCCAGGATAGAAAGCTCAATACAAACAACAGATGATTGGGGCTGGAGGGAGAAAAATTCTCAGAGTTCCTCCAGATGGCAGCTTTCTACATCCACAACTCAGTGTTGGAGCTTGTCCTGATAACGGAGACATATCTTGAAATCAAGGGATGTATATTTTCGCTATGGAGACGCCGAGACACAAGGTTCCACTCAGAACGGGTCAGAGGACACAGGGAAGTGAAAGGGCTCCACCATATGCTGACTAGGACCTGGGTATCTCACCCCAGCTTATTTGACCAATTCCCTGGCTTGCCTTCAGACCACCAGCCTTGATGTTAATGTGTATGGTTTTTACCAATGGCACAGTGGATATCAGCAGATGGTAGCTATCTTTGATCTATTACTGTTCCTGGGTGAAGGTTATGCTTGACTAACAAAAGCTCTGACTGAAGCAAAATCCAGATATACAAATATCTATATTAAAAATCTAGCTTTAGGCTCTTATCCATGCAGATGTTAGAAGCTGGTAATCTTTCCCTCCCTCTTTTTCTGGTAACAGTTTTCAGTGCTCAGCTTAGATTTCTAGAGCACACGTCGCAAAGCTACAGAGGGAAATGCAACAAGACAGATCTGCTGCTGCGCAACTTTTACGTCCTGCTGTTACCAGTGTTAACAGCCTCACCAGTTGATATATACTCTTGTCTTTTTGCCTTCTGTTTTATACATGTCTGCTATCAGAAACTGTGCCAACTTTACCACCTGGATGTGTGCCACTTTCAAAAGGTATGGACCAGATTATCAGCAGAGGTCTAGCCAGACAGGTGTGATTATTTATACATACTGAAGTAAAAAAGCGAAAACAAGCAGGAATAGTTGCTGAACCTCTGAGACCAGCACCTGGAAACTGTTTTTTAAAAAGTAATTAATTGCCCTTAGACTTCTGAGGCACTAAAGTAGTTAGTTGCCATGTAAGTTACAGTTGCCAAAAATAACTCTTTACTTTCCGTTTCTCAAATGCCATTGAGATTTTTTTTAAATCTGGGTTCCCCCCCCCCCCCCCATCAGCCACATGAGACACAACTCAGGTCAGTACCTGAATCAGGGGTGATTTTCCTCTACCATATACATCTAAATATGAACGTAATGTAGTAAAAGGAGGAAGACTGTACCTCACTATGTTACAATCATAACAACATGCCATTATTACAAAGAAAAATAATTAATTTTAAGTAGTCACTTATTTGCAATTAGGAGCCCGCAGTGGCACAGCATATTAAAGCGCTGAGCTGCTGAACTTGTGGACCGAAAGGTCGCAGGCTCGAATCCAGGGAACGGAGTGAGCACCCGCTGTTGGCCCCAACTTCTGCCAAACTAGCAGTTCGAAAACATGCAAATGTGAGTAGATCAATAGGTACCGCTATGACGGGAAGGTAATGGTGCTCCATGCAGTCATGACCTTGGAGGTGTCTACAGCTTAGAAATGGAGATGAGCACCAACCCCCAGAGTCGAACACGACTGGACATTAAGTCAGGGGAAAACCTTTACCTTTACCTACTTCCAATCTCTGCTCTTGGAATTAAAATAATAATAATAATAACAATAATAATAAATTTTATTTGTTACCCACCTCTCCTCATGACTCAAGGCAGGGTACAATCTGGTTAAAAGACATACAGATAAAATATACTATTAAAATAATATAATAATAAAACTTTATTTTTATCCCGCCCTATCTCCCCGTAGGTACTCAGGGCGGTTTACAACAAATCTGCAAACAAATACTAATTGACAATACTACTTCTACCACTAAAATAGTGATAAAATGTAAAATTAATATTTGCAGTTTAAAGCTGACTGGATAGGCTAGGTGGGAGAGATAGGTCTTCAATTGTGTCTTGAATTACAACAGCTCATTTAGTGTCAGATCTCTTCCAGCAGGTCTAAGGGTGGACGATAAAAGGGTTCTCTGGCTGATTGTTTCTGGACAGGTTCTTACAAGCTGAAGTATCCATCCCCCAGAGGACCTAAATGTATAGGGCATTTATCTTGTATAAAGTAATGTTGTAGGTAACCTGGGCCCAAACCATGTATTGCTTGAAAATTTTTAACCAACACTTTGTAGTTTGCCCGAAAACTAACTGGCAACTTGGTGGAATGACTTTAGTATGGGTGCAATATGCTCACTTCTAGATCTTTCTATAACCAATATGGTTTCCGTGTTTTGAACTAACTAAAGTTTCTGGACTTGGTACAGAGGTAGCCCAATATATAGCACATTGCAGAAGTTCAACCTTGAGGTTACCAGTATGTGCATTACCTTCTTTAGGTCCTCCATATCTAGAAAGGGACTCCAGAGCTGGTAGTAAGCACTCCTGACCATTTCATCTACCTGAGCTGACATTTGGAGAGACAGATCCAGGAGCACTACCAAGCTGTGAACACAGTCTTTCAGAAGGAAGGTAACCCCATCCAGAACTGGTTGACACAACTCTTACCCTACGTTAGCACCCTTGATGGCAAGTGCCTGTGTCTTATCTGGATTCAGTTTCAATTTGTTTTTCTTTATCGAACCCCTCCTTCAGGCATCCATTGAGAGAAAACACACTACCTTTGGCTAAAGCTGTTTTTGAAGGTTTTAAGGATACAGAATTAAATATACTTAAGTAAGGTAGCATGAGAGGTAATAAAGAAAGAAAGAAATTTAAGTGAAATGAAGTGTCCACGAGATTTCTGGGGGTCTCAAAAGTTGGCTGATTGACCAACCAACAATGATTTCTGTGCCATTACTATCATTTGATATTGGCCTGGCAGGGCTGTAACTACAATGACAACATTTTGAATGATGTTGTTAGTTGATGTGTTCATAGAATCATAGAGTTGGAAGAGACCATATGGGCCATCTAGACCAGCCCCTGCCATGTAGGCAAAGCACAAAGTATCCATGAAAGATGGTCATCCAGCCTCTGTTTAAAAGTTTCCATGGAAGAAGCCTCCACCACACTCCGAGGCAGAAAGTTCCACTGTTGAACAGCTCGTGTGGTCAGAAAGTTCTTTCTAATGTTCAGGTGTTGTTACGTTAGATTTTAATACTTCATTTTGAATCTGTATTTGAATATTCTTAACAGATAACATTTTTGGTCAGAAAAAAACAGAACACAAATTAAATTAATGCTAATACATATGAGAGAACATTTAAAAGAGTCTTCAGAGTCTTGTTCTGATCAGCATTTGCCAAATATCAGAAGGAAATAATTTGATGGCTATGTTCTACAGGAGTTTAAGATCCCCTTGCTTCATGTAAGGCTGCTGATTACATATCTTATATTGTAGTATGGAGAAAAGCAGGTCATTGCAATGATGCTGTAGAACACATCCTTTTGAAGTTTCTACAACATCTGAGAAGGGCAAAAATCAGAAGGTGAACATTTTTAATGTTGTGGAGGGAATATAGAGCTCACCACTGGCATGCAGATTTCAGCATACATCTGTTCTTGCTCAAAACATGGAAATTTTAATGTTTTGGATATGGCTCAGAATCATTTAGCCACTCTTGTGAGGATCTCACAACCTCTGAGGATGCCTGCCATAGATGTGGGTGAAACGTCAGGAGAGAGTGCTTCTGGAACATGGCCTTACATCCCGGAAAACTCACAACAATCCACTCTTGCCATTGATTGTAATGGCTGGGGGCTTCTTTTAATCATAGTCCAGAAAGAGGTCTGCTTCCAAGATCTGCTCCAAGTTGATCTCACATGACTTTGTTAAAACATGGGAAGCTCATTGCTTTACCATGTGCATGGGTATTACAGTAGAGATTGTGACAGCTGTGCTCTATCAATCTCAAAAGTACTAGTTTGGGGCAGGCTACCCTAAAAGCATCCCAAAATTACTGTGAATTATGAGGAAAGGTATATTATGGTAATCCTCAGTGCCATAATTGGTAGCTTTCACAATGCAGTCACTATTGAATCAGGTGCTGATCTGAATCTACCCAGTATCTCAATCAAATAATGAATGCAGATACATCCATTTATTCCCATATTCTGGTCATGGTTAAGATTTTTTTTAAAGTCCATTTCATAAATGAATTCCTTTCTGTGAGCATTTATTCTCAGAAATTAAAGATAAAAGATCATAATTAAGATAACCTTGACTCCCTCATGTCAATTCCCAGCCTTATGCCTCCAGCTCTCACCTGTGTTGGTTTTTTAATGCAATTGAAATAAGCAGAGACTGGTGCTGAAGTTGTAGTTGTTTTTCATTCTGCTCCTTCTCTTTTTATTATTACTGATGTGCTTGTGTCCCAAAAGAGGATTAGGCATGTGCTATAACACCATTTTAAGAAACTGCACCACTGAGATGTATACTGTGATGTTTATATACAGCAGGAACATAATTTGTCAAACAAAACACTGTTAAAACACTGAAAGACCTACAAAATACTGGAATACAGGGACTGGTGGACATTTTTTTCCCCTAAGCAGAATTAATGGCGATATCTACACTTCTTCCTTGGAAACACAAATGAGCAAGGTTAGTTTGAAGGAGACAGATGAAGCACTTCTGATAAGCAACAAGCATTATTGGCTTTAGTGGTTGTGTGTGCTGTAGGAAAGGGGAATCAGAATTAAAAATAGAGCTAGCCTGTGTATCCTCTGACTTTGTCATCAGACATTATGATGCTGTGTATCCAAATCTCCATGTATAAGGAGACTTTCATATTGCATGAAAACTGAGAGGCAGTAAGTTATCTATATATATAAAAGAGTGATGGCATCAGGGCAGCGGACAAAACAACAAAACTGAAGGCCCCCCAACCTCGAAATTTGACAACACAACCCATCATTCATGGCTCTAGGTTGATACAACAAAAAGAAAAGAAAAATAAAGTCCTAATTACAGGGAGTGGAATAATTGTTTTTATCCAATTGCTGCCAGTTAGAAGGCTAAGCTCCGCCCACTTGGTCTCCTAGCAAACCTACTCAGCCCAGGGGACAGGCACAGTTAGGCCTCACTTAGGCCTCTTCCACAGATTATCAGATTTTAACTGGATTATATGGCAGTGTTGACTCAAGGCCCTTCCACATCTATATAACCCATTTAGAATCTTATATTATCTGCTTTGAACTGGATTATCTTGACTCCACACTGCCATATAATCCACTTCAGTGTGCATACTAAACATAAAGACAGCCATACAACAGACATTCAATACCACCACTACCTCAACAATTTCTCACCAACACCACCAGACAACGCCACAGCAACGCATAGCCGGGCACAGCTAGTATTATTATATAACATTTTAAGAAAGACTCTACTGCCACTGTAGAAAGGAAATTAAAAAAAAATCTACAATTGATTAATACAGACTTCATATGTGTGTATGTGTCTTCAAGTCACCTGTTGACTTATGGTGACCCCATACATTTCATAGGGTTTTCTTAGACAAGGAATACTCAGGTGGTTTGAGGGGGGTTGTATAACATTTTATTGTGATATATGAGAAACAACAACAACAAACAAACCATCTTCAGATTCAACAATCAAAATACAAATATTTCCCTTATTCCACAACCGCCACATTCCCACCCATGGACCCCCACCCATGACTTCCAACACCACACCAAATGGAACTAGTATCTAACAAAAATCTGTTGTTATAATTACTCTAATTAATCCCCTATTCAGCTATTTCAAAATCTATTTTTAATCTTCCTTTTTTAAATACCCAATGGCCAGTCTCCATTTTCTAGCAAATACATCTTTGTTTCTTCCTCTTATGCCATTGGAGATCTTCGCCATTTGGATATACTCTACTATTTTTCTTCTCCAATCCTTAATAAGTAGTTCTTTTCCCCTCTTACAATCAGAGGTGGTTTTACTGATTCCTTACTGTAAACCAAGGGTGCTCAAATGTTTTAAGCTGAGGGCACGATTCACAGTCCCTCAGACTGTTAGGGGGCTGACTATAGTTTGAAAAAAAAACCCCATGAATTAATTTCTATGCACACTGTTCATATCTTATTTGTAGTGCAAAAAATTGAAAGAACATTACAATATTTAAAATGAAGAGCAATGTAAACAACATAAACTTACCAATATTTCAATGGGGTCTGCTTTTGGCTAATGAGAAAGTCAGGTTAATTAGGACGCTTTTGTGTGCCTTCAAGTTATTTCAGACTTCGAGTGACCCTAAGTCTAAAGTTTAGGGCAGAGCTCAATAAATGGCCTTGGGGGACATATCCAGTCCACAGGCCTTAATTTGGTGACCCCTATAGCCTACGGGATCTGGCATTCATTGGCAGTGTTCAGTCCAAGTACTAAGCAAGGCTGACTCTACTTAGCTTCCAAGATCAGATAGGATCTGGTGCTTTTAATGTAAACTATTTGATGTTAATGAACCTTCTATTGACACAAGGACCATCAGACCAACTGTATAGAGATCAGTATGACATGAAGTAAATGGAGGAACAAAGCTGCACGCTCAAAAACTCTTATGATCCCCCACTTTCTTCACATTATTGCTACACAAATTTAAATGAAATATATATTCCATGTATAACTACAGAGATATGTAACGCAACTACAGTAGAGTCTCACTTATCCAACACTCGCTTATCCAACATTCTGGATTATCCAACACATTTTTGTAGTCAATGTTTTCAATATATCGTGATATTTGGGTGCTAAATTCATAAATACAGTAATTACTACATAGCATTACTGCGTATTGAACTACTTTTTCTGCCAAATGTGTTGTCTAACAGGATGTTTTGGTGCTTCATTTGTAAAATCATAACCTAATTTGATGTTTAATAGACTTTTCCATAATGCCTCCTTATTATCCGACATATTCGCTTATCCAACATTCTGCCGGCCCGTTTATGTTGGATAAGTGAGACTCTACTGTAGTTTGCCTTTGAAGGATCAAGACAAGAATAAAAGAGACACAACCTTCAAAGGCAAACTAGTTGCTTTACATATCTCTGTAGTTATACATGGAATATATATTTCATTTAAATCCCTGGATGAGAATAGCTCAGAATTGTGGTTGTGTGAAGGAAGTGCACAGTGCATGAGACAATTATATCACCTGTTCATGTTCCCCAGCAGCTGATACACAAAAGCATATGTCTCTGATGGTAGAACATTAGCCTTTTTCACAACCAATTTATCTGATTCCTCCCTGCAATGGTCTGTGTTGTTTGCTATCACAACTTTGCCACTAAATTCGACAAGTATATTTTGTCTTAAAAAGTCCGTCCTCTGATCTGCTATGCATCTCCAACACTTTATACTAGACTCTGACTTTAGTACTGTTCTCTCCACATGATGCATCATTTTATATACAGTAGAGTCTCACTTATCCAAGCCTTGCTTATCCAAGTTTCTGGATTATCCAAGCCATTTTTGTAGTCAATGTTTTCAATATATCGTGATATTTTGGTGCCTAATTCATAAATACAGTAATTACAACATAACATTAGTGCGTATTGAACTACTTTTTTGTCAATTTTTTTGTATAACATGATGTTTTGGTGCTTATTTTGTAAAATCATAACCTAATTTGATGTTTAATAGGCTTTTCCTTAATCCCTCCTTATTATCCAAGATATTCGCTTATCCAAGCTTCTGCCGGCCCGTTTAGCTTGGATAAGTGAGAATCTACTGTACTTCTGTCTCCCCTTATTTACTTGTTTTCTTCAGCTAACCTCCGTAAAGGTCCCCAGCTTGTTCTCTGTAGATTCCGACGAACTATGTATACAATGTCCAAAAAGAAATGCTAATAAGGAAACATACAGAAGTGGAACACATTGCTGTAAAATGCCATAAATTAATACATTCTACTTCTAAACCAATCTCTCTGCCAAATCAAGTCATTGTAGGATATGTTATTATGCAAGTTGTACTTTGGCAAAAGCTTCACTGCAGAGATTAGGAAAGTTACCTTTTTTATTACTTGGATATGCTGGGGATGATGATAATGATAATGATACCAAACTCCTTCCAAATTCTGGTTAAATCGGTATGTTTGCATGACTGCAGGTGACATTTTGAGTTCATTCCTCATCTTGTGAAAAGTCCTTTCAAAAAGCAACAGAGGGGTGGGCATATTTACTCCTGCCCTTATTCTTTTTATGTCTTCCTGTCTCTTGTGAGTTATTAGCTGACAAGATTTTAAATATTCTACACTGAGCAGTTTAAATAAAGACTTTTATTTACATGGGAATATAAAAAGTATATTACCAATTATATAGTACTCTGAATGCTTAATCATGCAGCCAAGTGAAACTCACTCACCCCACCATAAGATATGTCCACAACCATTTAGCTATAATGAAGGGCTCCTTGGGAAATAAGCATTTAATCTCTACAACCTCATTTCTTGCACCTAATCTTGCTCCGCAGTGCACTAGGTTCCTTCCTGTCATCTAAACAAAATTCAGGTAAAGCTGCCCAAAGAGCTTTAACTACATCCTTTAAATATTTACTCACTGGCCTGCACTTGGCAGTACACGTTGTAGTGCTAAACTCAATTTCATCCTCCAGTGCCCAGCAGACAATTTGGGCAGGCTTATTGAGAGTGCAGGATCTTTCCACTCCTTTCAGGAGAAGCCTTTCTCTTATCTTAAGCGCATTAAGCCAATGAGTCTTTCCCTCTCATTTGGGGATATCAGCAAATCACACAGAGCTGATATATTGACAGCTTACTCAATACACCACGGATTTCTAGAAGACAGAGGCAACAGTTGGGGAAAGAGGGAGAGGTTGCATCAAAATATTTGATGTGGATACTCCTCTCAGCTCTGGTATAAGGACAAGTCTTGTCACTTTGTATAAAGAGATTATTGGTTTTGGACATAAACAAGAAGCCTTTTGAGTCTTGTCTTTCAGTCCCTAGATGTGGTCAGCCTGGGAAAAGATGGGGGAGATGGTTTTCATTTAATACAACTTTGAAATGACTTGAAGTTTGGTTGGAGATGAGATTAGATTGACACTGTGTGGCAAAAGAGTTTTTATTTGTGTCTAGAGAGCCTCCAATGCAGCTCACTGACTGGTGTGATGATGTCCTAGATTTCAAGTCCTGCTCAGCCATGGAAACCCACTGAGTGACCTTAAGTAACTCACGCTTTGTCAGCCTCAACATAAAGTAGCAATGGGACATCCTCTCAAACCAAATCTTGCTAAGAAAACCCTGTAATAAGTTCACCTTAAAGTTGCCATAAGTCAGAAATGACTTCAAGACACACATCACCAACAAAACCACGGTGTGCGTTAAGCCTACAGTAGGAGGTTGAGTTTTTCAATGTCCTGGCTGTTTCCAATACAAGCAGGAGTTAATCCTTGTGGTTATATCAATTCTCCCAATTTCTCCTATATTTTCCGTTGATTATATTTTTAAATGGGGATGTGGCCTTTCCCATGGAACCTCTCATGACATTTCGAGTTACCAAATTGTCCGTTTCTTCGCCCTCTCATTTTATAGTTAAAGGTAAAGGTAAAGATTTCCCCTTGACATTAAGTCTAGTTGAGTCGACTTGGGGAGATGGTGCTCATCTCCATTTCTAAGCCGACGAGCTGGCGTTGTCCATAGATACCTCCTAGGTCATGTGGTCGGCATGACGGCATGAAGCATCTTTATCTTCCCACTGAAGTGGTACCTATTGATCTACTCACATTTGCATAGTTATCACATTTATAGTACTAAAGTGATATAGCACTATATAACTATTACCAATATTTAAAATTAAACATACGTACAAGACTGAAAATGTGGATACTAAGGGAAACGGCTGGGAGAAAGGCAGGCATGAATCCCTTCTATTTTCATTTTGAATTTTTGGTGCTCTCATTTTGTTTCCAGGAGGATTCCTGGAGATTAGGAGGTGGGCCATTTGGGTTCGTAATTTGTAACCCTGAGTTCCGTTTCCATTTTGGAAAGAATCTTCCAAAAAACAGAACCGGGGGGGAGGGGGGACCTGAAAACAGAATGGAATTCTGTGCTGTTTCACACACCTCTATTGAGCTCATGGAGGGGAAGAAAACAACACCAACACCACAGTTAACCACGTCTCAACTGGCAGCAGCAAGGGAGAGAAGTGGACAAATCCTCAATATATTTAAGGCCTGACTGAATCAAGGAATGGGAACAACCACTACTAGGCATTTTATTTATTGTATCAGAAGCAAACCGAGGGTACAGTTGTAATGAATTTAAAAACACAAACAAAGTTAAAAACTTGGCATTATATTAAATGTCCTTTAACCAGTAGCTGGCCACTTGGAGTGCCTCTGATGTTGCTGTAAGAAGGTCCTCCATTGTGCATGTGGCAGGGCTTAGACTGCATTGTAATAGGTGGTCAGTGGTTTGCACTTCCTCACACTCGCATGTCATGGACTGTAGCCCCATTTCTTAAGGTTGGCTCTGCATCTCGTGGTCTGTTCAGCACCTTCCAAGTCACCCAGTCTTCTGGGTGCCCAAGAGGGAGACTTTCTTTTGGTGTTAGCCATGTCTTGAGGTTCCGGGATTTTGCCTGCCACTTTTGGACTCTCGTTAGTTGAGGTGTTCCTGTGAGTATCTCTGTAGATCTTAGAAAACTATTCTTGATTTAAGGCATTGGCATGCTGGCCGATATCCAAACAGCAGGTGGGCCAGAGATGTCACTGCCTTGGTCCTTTCATTATTGGCTACTACTACCTGGCGGACGTTATATGGTGCAATACCAGCTAAACAATATAACTTCTCCAGTGTTGTGGGGCGTAGACATCCTATGATAATGAGGCATGTAACTATTAGGCATGAAATTCAGTAACAAAATAGCTCAACTTTTACTGGGACTTTTAGCTCATTTGAAGGAGCCTTACAATTGCAATCTTAGCTCTGTTTCTCTTGCCATGATTGAGGCATATCTCAAATATGGGACACAGGAAGGAAACAGGAAGAAACATCCAGGTCTTGAGTTTTGTGCTTAGCTATGTGTCTTTTCTTTCATTTAATTCTGGCCTGGATTGTAGGCAGTTTCTCTCATGGTGGAATCCTTCCTTATGACAGATATATATTTCTTTCTCAACATAAAGTAGCATGTCCTGGACAAAGTTAGGCTGGCACACTTGTCTTCTTATCTAGTTTTCAACATCCAGCAAGTTTTTTTTTTACACTACACAAAAGAACAGTCAGCACTTCTTCCTGTCAACTCCAGAAAAACTTTGAGTACTTGTTTCACTATTTGTATAAGTAAAGTGCTGTGCTTGGATTTCCCTTCCTTCCTTGATCTATCTTTTTAGATATTCCAATTCTGTGTGTATTTAATAGGCTTGTCCGATCGATGGAAAAAATGTTTCAATTCCCGTTTCTAAAGTAGGGGGTGCCGGCTCTTCGATGTAGAAATTATTTCTAAATGTTTCACCCAAAATTTTTGGATATTTCCGAAAATTCGTAATGTTTCTAAAATGTTTCTAAAATGGCGGACGCGCATGCGCAATCGCCAAAAAACAGGAAACCGGGGGGACTTTTCTGGGGGTCTCCCACCCTCATTTCTTGAGCTATTCTCATCAAATTTGGTACAGTGGGAGAACACATTCCACACTCTTTGCTCAACAAATTGCAGAATGTTTCCTGTCTCCTATGATTTTTGGCGAATTTTCATAACTTTTTATAATACACTATTTTTCAATATTTGAAGAAACCTGTTCCTGGTTTGAAAGTCTTATTTCCTGTTCAATTGGGTTCTTATCACTGTAAAAGTCCCTCTTCTACTTGTGTAGACTTTGGATTAGAAATGCAGCACACGCCAAGCAATGCCTTGGCAGGAGTGCCACTGTCCTTTGGAAACTATAAATTGCCTTTGAACCTTTTGATCAATGGTGCCACTGGCTGACCTTGTGATTGCAAAAATGAAACTCTGGCTGAGGACTTTGGATTAGAAATGCAGCACACGCCAAGCAATGCCTTGACAGGATTGGCAATGTCCTTTGGGAACTATAAATTGCTGTGGACCCTCTATTGAATCGAATCAATGTCTGACTGTGATTGCAGAAATAAAACTCAGCCCAAGGCTTGGGAATAGAAATGGAGCGTGAGGGAAGCAATGCCTTGGCGGGTGCCCCACGTCCTTTGGAAACTATTTCTTCCAATATACCCTTTAGGTTTGAAAACAATGTGTGTCTTTGTAATTGATGCAATAACACTCACCCCGGGGGCTTGGGATTATAAACGAAGCGTGAGGGAAGTTCAGCGCTTACAGGGACGCAGATGTGCTTAGAAAACTATAATTATAAAGGCTTATGGGGTGATTGCTTTATTCCAAAAAAGGAAAAATAGAAAGGCAAAAGGTCTACCTCAGGAGAAGGAACCAACCCAAAGCTCAGCACTAGCAGGGAGGGACACAGACTCCTTTGGGAAAAAAAATTCCCAACATCCACAGCAAGGACTCTGCCCCAAGCCAATTTCCCCCCAACACAATATCTAAGCAAGCAGCATCAACCCTCTACCCCCAGTCACTTTGCCCTCTCAGCTTCACGGCGCACGTGAACCACCCTCTCTCCTCGGTATCCCAACCCAGAATGGCTTGGCTCCGTGAGGAGGCGATTTTTATAGCGATTCTACACGTGGACGCGGAGGACGCTAGCCCCCACCTTTTTTAGGCATCGTGGAAGACTCTGATTGGCAGGGAGCGGGAGCCATGTTAGGCTGCGCTAGGCTCCCATTCATGTTAGGTTGCAGAAACAAAAAAAAAAAATAATATTTAAAAAATATTTTAAAAAAATATTTTGGAGGAAAAAAATTAACGAAAATTTTAAGACACAATTACAGAATGGGCCAACGATGGATCGTATTACATTGCCAGTTGCGCCCAGGGAAAACGTTTCAATACTCATGTCAAAAAACGGGAACAATACGAAATAATTACAGTAGGAGAATTTTTACGAACATATGGACAACCCTAGTATTTAATAAGGATTTTAATCTGCATTTTATTACTGAGTTTTGATATTTGGTTTTGTTTTACCAATTTTAAATACAACTTTATACTTAAAGTGTGTCCACCGAAGTCCATTTCTGCACTCTCCATAGCCTCCCAGTATTTTCCCAAAGCCTCCAGATTCCTCCTTTGTTATCTGTTTCTTTAGTATAAGACAAACAAACATATATTTCAAAGTAAAATTCTCAAAGCCCTATAGCTAGTGATGCCAATAGTATCTGCGAATTTATATGTTACTTTTCCATTCATTTCATTCTCTATTGGTGGCCACACTTAAGGCATATAACGTGTGCTAATTAGCAGGCAAAGGAGCTTTAAGCGGATATACCATTAAATCAATTCCATCTAGTTAAAATGTTCTTCCTTCAATAAGACACCTGAAGAAACAGACTAATGATTTAGAAGAATCATTTTCTCACCCTTGATTATCTGCAACAATCATTAATGGGATCTCTAACCAGAACATAGATAAAGGATACAAAAAGAGAGCCAGTCCTACTCAAAAATAGTCACTTGAAATCCACATTTGGAAATAATACAATACCAGTAACCTATAACATACTTTTTGAAGTAATAATGACTTTTTGCAAGTAACAGAAAAACTTGTAGGATTGCCACAGGAAAATTATATATTCCTGTTTCCATGCAAACAAGTGCACATGAGGTCTGGATGCTACAGATGCAATACAGGCAGTCCCCGAGTTACGAACAAGGTAGGTTCTGTAGATTTGTTCTTGAATTTGTTTGTAAGTCGGAACAGGTACATTTTAAATTATAACTCCATATAAGCTTTGGATAGCATAGGGAAGGGTTAACACTCCCATGGGATTTGTTTTGCTGTCTGTGTCCCTGTTCAGAAGAATTCACCGCACTTTCTATCCCTGTGATAATTGGGTTTTGAAAAAATTGTCTTGTTGTGAAAACAAGGATTGGTGAGAAAGCTTCAGTGTGAACACCTTTTCCCCATGATAACTCTTTCAGGAGTGAATTTTCCTTTCCGACACTGGAACTCCCTGCCCAAAGAAGCTAGAATGGTCCCTCCCTGCTGGTCTTCTGGCAGCAGATTAAAACCTTTTTATTCAGACAGGCTTTTAAAGATAAAGGTGTTTAAAATCTAGTCAGGGGGTGCTGTATTTTTTTTAACTCTGAATAAGTTTTTGATGGATTTTAACTGTAATCTTTCATGCTATTTGTGTTTAATTCTATTTGAATGGTTGTATATTTGTTTATTTTAAATTGTACATATACTAATTGTTGCACCCCAAGGCAGCGTGAGCACTGGAAACCAAACAGAGGCCAATAAACATATAATATCTTTATTGAAACAATTATAAATTCAGGAAAGAATAAGTGGAAAGGATGAGTGAGCAATAGTCCTTTATGATATGGTATGAATTAGTCCAAAGAGTTGAAGAGATAGGTCCAATATTATTGTCCAAAGTCCAGAAACCGAAACATGCTCAAAACTGTTGGGAAGTTCTTGAGTGGGGAAACAACAAGAAAGCAGGAGTGAATAACCAGGTCCAAAGTCACTAGGAAGTCTTTGATATCAAGGCAGACAGAAGACGAAGCTAAAAGCAATCTGGATTCAGGAACAAGGCAAGGACGTGAATTTACTCCGGATTAAATTGGGAGTTGCAGCTCGGCTTGGCCGCCAGGAACAGGAGACTTGGCTTGGTGAAATCAGGGAACTGGAATCAGTGAAGTGTTCTCAGAAGTCGCTACGTTGACACCACGAATTGTTCACAGTGTAAGACACTTTTATGGAACTTAGATCTAATTACAGTGAAGGGAAACCAACTCCCCAAGGAATCTCCTATCCATTATCCCCTCTAGATGCCAAACGTTGACTCCTTCGAAGTTCCTGTTTTTCTGATCTCTGGCGATGCAAAAACTCCCTTCTGTTAAAGGATACATTCCCTGGGGAACTCGGGACATCTGGTTCTACCATGGGAGTAATGTTTTCAGTATCTCCCCCAATTAAGGAAGCAGCGGAGCTATCCACAGCTGGGGTCTGTAATTGAAAGGAGCTCGGCGAACTGGGCAAAAGGTCAGAATAAGCTTCATCCTGGTCAAAGTTCATTTCTGAATCAGGTTCAGAACCCAAAGGTGGCTGGGGTATAACACTAATGCTTTTATGTCAAGCCGCTTTGAGTCCCCTTTGGGGAGATAAAGCAAGGTATAAGTAAATATAATAATGATAATGTTAATGACGATATTATTATTATTATTATTATTATTATTATTATTATTATTATTATTTACGATGTACATTGCAAATCTGGCACAAGTCAGTAAAGATGGTCCCAGTGGTGATCGGCACACTGGATGCAGTGCCTAAAGACCTTGGCCAACACTTGAAAACAATCGGCGCTGACAAAATTACCATCTGTCAGCTGCAAAAGGCCACCCTACTTGGACCTGCACGCATTATTCGCCGATACGTTACATAGTCTTAGTCACTTGGGAAGTGTCTGACGTGTGATGCAATACAAAAGCCAGCATAGTGATCTTGTTTGCTGTGTACTCATCTTGCTGTGTGTCTTGCTGTGTGTCATCAATCTATGGGTCCTCGGGTGTTTTGGCCTACAACTCCCAAAAATCCTAGCCAATTTACCATCTGTTAGGATTTCTGGGAGTTGAAGGCCAAGACATCTGGGGACCCATAGGCTGAGAACCAATGAACTATAGTGTGCCCATTTTAATGAAATGGCAACTTCTAGTCTACAAGAAAAAGTAAATTATTACTCTGAAGGCAAAATCAATTGAGCCCTTTCCAGTATTCCCCCCGCCATCAAACCATGAACATCTGAACTGAGCTAATACATTGAATAGGATCATCTATGCTTTGTCGTTCTAAGTGCATAATTTTCTTAAAGCAGGTTCTCTCAGGACAGGAATGTAATTTAATAAATTAAGCATCCCTTATGCAATTGTAGAATCTATTTCTTAATAGCAAAGATTTACAAAAGCATTGTGGGTTCTCCCATGTTGTCTGCAATTCTCAATGATGCCAAGAACTGAACTATAGCACTATTTAAAATCTCCCTTCTGGGTGTATATCTCAGAAATGGTTTTCAATGGACAGATTCTTAGCACATCTCACTTATAAAAGAAATCCAAAAGTATTTCACAGAAGAAAACAGAAGAAAAAGGACTAATACTAGTAAACATTGCTTTTAAAATATTGCTTTTCCTTATTCTAACAGAGATATGCCTAGCACCCTCAATCACCGAGTTGCAGCTTTAAAAAAAAAAATAATTAACATTTGTGCAAAGTAAAAATTGCAACCATTACAGAGGTGTTTATAAAATTTAATTACTTTCAAGTCAGCAATAATGTGAGTGGAGGCTTTTGCTACTGGCCTGCAAAAATGCTGATCTATGCATACATATAAGTGCAGAAGAAAATTACAAGGATACACATCATTTGCACATCTCAGCCCAAATTGACTATGTTTATACTATTTTCTTTCAGAATCTTACCATGGGGACTCCTTCCATGTTTCAAGAAAAGTAGAATTCCTTCAAACATGGTGCACTATTTGTTGTTAGAAAACATATTGTCACTGATTCTGCAGCAGTACTGATTCTGCAATGCGTTTTATATTGGGCTGCCAATTAGTTTCCGGACAAAATACAAAATAAAGGTTTTGACCTTTAAATCCCTACATGTTTTCGCTAAGTTACCTAAAGGATTCCCTTCTCCTGTACAATCCTCCCTGAACACTGAGGTCCTCTGGGGGGCGTCTGCTCCAGCCTGCCGGAACCTGACTGGCAACCACCACCCAGAGAATTATTTCATCGGCCACTCAAAGGCTGTGGAACGACCTGCCAGGAGAGCTCCAACAGCTACATCAGCTGTAGAAATTTTATTTATTTATTTAGCGTCTAGATCCAGGGAAGTTATGCTCCCCCTCTATTCTGCCTTGGTCAGACCACACCTGGAATACTGTGTCCAATTTTGGGCACCACAGTTGAAGGGAGATGTTGACAAGCTGGAAAGCGTCCAGAGGAGGGCGACTAAAATGATTAAGGGTCTGGAGAACAAGCCCTATGAGGAGCGGCTTAAAGAGCTGGGCATGTTTAGCCTGCAGAAGAGAAGGCTGAGAGGAGACATGATAGCCATGTACAAATACGTGAAGGGAAGTCAAAGGGAGGAGGGAGCAAGCTTGTTTTCTGCTGCCCTGCAGACTAGGACACGGAACAATGGCTTCAAACTACAGGAAAGGAGATTCCACTTGAACATCAGGAAGAACTTCCTCACTGTGAGAGCTGTTCGACAGTGGAACTCTCTCCCCGGGGCCGTGGTGGAGGCTCCTTCCTTGGAGGCTTTTAAGCAGAGGCTGGATGGCCATCTGTCGGGGGTGCTTTGAATGCGATTTCCTGCTTCTTAGCAGGGGGTTGGACTGGATGGCCCATGTGGTCTCTTCCAACTCTACTATTCTATGATTCTATGATTCTATGATTCTATTTCCTTCCTTCCTTCCTTCATTTCTATCCTGCTCTTCTCACCCCACAGGGCACTCAGAGTGGCATACAACATACATCTAGGCAAAAATTCAATGCCTCATTATAGAAATCAAATAAAACATAACACAAACTTATTAGAAACAATGGACATATAAATACAATTTAAAATCATTAAACATATTAAAACGTAATAACCCCATACACAAATAACACATTACACCAATCTCTTAATCATAATTCAGATGCTTCATTTCTAAATGTGTCATGATAGGATGTTAGACATGCATTTCTGTCACTCATCAAACTTGCATAGTGGTGTTTCTCAAGTCTCTTAGTCGAGTAGCAGCATCACAGTCCATCACGGTACACCTTAATACTGTAATAAGAAATTATTATTATTATTATTATTATTATTATTATTATTATTATTATTATTATTATCAACACAACAACGTTGTATGGCACAGCAAACAAGATAGATATGCTGGATTTCGTTTCGCAAAACCACAAGTCGAACACTTCCCAAGTGTCTAGGACTGTGTGATGTATTTTCTGATGATGTGTGCAGATCCCAGTAGGGTGGCCTTTTGCAGTTGGCAGATGGTGATTTTGTCAATGTCTATTGTTTCCAAATGCCGGCTGAGATCTTTTGGCACAGCACCCAGTGTGCCCATCACCACCGGGACCACCTGTACTGGTTTCTGCCAGAGTCTTTGAAGTTCAATCTTGAGGTCCTGATAGCGGCTGAGTTTTTCCTGTTGTTTTTCATCTATGCGACTGTCACCTGGGATGGCAACATCAATGATCCAAACCTTGTTCTTTTCTCTTATTATTATTATTATTATTATTATTATTATTATTATTATTATTATTATTATTATTATAAGATGAATCCACAGCAGACACTCTGCTGGCTGTTGTATTGGATCACACGTCGGACACTTCCCAAGTGTCTAGGACTGTGTGATGTATCGGCGAATAATGCGAGCAGTTTCCAGTAAGGTGGCCTTCTGCAGCTGGCAGGTGGTAATTTTGTCAGCGCCAATTATGTTTAAGTGCAGGCCAAGGTCTTTAGGCACTGCACCCAGTGTGCCGATCACCACTGGGACCACCATGACTGGCTTGTGCCAGAGTCTTTGCAATTCGATCTTTAAATCCTCATATCATGTCAGCTTTTCCCGTTGTTTTTCTTCAATCCTGCTGTCCCCTGGGATTGCAACATCGACAATCCATACTTTGTTTTTTAACACGATCGTGAGGCCAGGAGTTTTGTGCTCCAAAACCCTGTCTGTCTGAATTTGGAAGTCCCAGAGTAGCTTGACATGTTCATTCTCTGTAACTTTTTCCAGCTTGTGATCCCACCAGTTCTTTGTCGCAGGCAAATGGTATTTGTGGCACAAGTTCCAATGAATCATCTGAGCAACAGTGTTATGCCTCTGCTTGTAGTCTGACTGTGCGATTGTCTTGCAGCAGTTGAAGATGTGATCTATTGTTTCATCTGCTTCCTTGCAGAGTCTATATTTGGGATCTGTCATTGACTTTTCAATTTTGGCTTTGATGGCATTGGTTCTAATGGCTTGTTCTTGGGCTGCCAGAATCAGGCCTTCCGTCTCCTTTTTCAAAGTTCTATTTGTGAGCCACAGCCATGTTTTTTCTTTGTCAATTTGGCTCTCAATTTTTCCCAGGAACTGCCCATGGAGAGCCTTCTTTCACCAGTTTTCTCTTCTGCTCTGGATTGTGTTTTTACGGTATTCACTCTTTGTCTTTTGCACTTGAAGCAGTTTACTACTGTTGACTTCCCTCAATGCTGGTTCTTGACTGCCTTTCACATAATCTGCCAGGGCATGTTTCTCTTCCTCTACCATTTGTTTCACTTGCAAAAGCCTGCTGCCTCCTGATTTTCTGGGCAGGTAAAGTCTGTCGACATCACTACCCGGGTGTAATGAGTAGTGGATTGTCATCAGTTTTCTTGTTTTTCTGTCCAGATCATCATCATCATCATCATCATCATCATCATCATCATCATCATCATCATCATCATCATCATCATCATCATCATCATTTCTTCTTGGGGTGAGAGAGTTCCAAAATCTAGGGTCAGTCACTGAGAAAGTTCTCTCATGTGTTTTCACAAACTGCACCTGTGAAAGTGATAGAAATGAGAGAACGCTTCTCTTATGAATTTCGGGGTTCAGGCAGGTTCAGATAGGCAATTACTATTCATCAGGTGGAGTCTACGTAAGGATTATAGGCCTTTATGGGGTAATAACCAGCACTTTCAATTGTGCCCCTAATCAGACAGCAAATGAAGCCAATGTAGATGAGAGCCCAAACTGTATACTTAACCAAATATTGAAAGGGATGGGAGAAGCTATCTTTGAGAAGTTTGCCCTAGTTACAGGACTTTATCAATTTAATCAATTCTCTTCTATGTTCCTTGTTGTTTTATGCATTACAAAGATACCATTATTTTTTAAGATTTTAATGTTGAGACTGCTTAGTCTCCCCTTCCACACCTAGTCTGCTGGTTAGGACAAAACAATTAGTTTCTGTGGAAATTCTGCTTGTGCCACACCAGCTTTAGAGGTTCAAACGGGTGATATATATAGAAACAGTTAAGAAACAAAGGATATGGTTTCCATGGAAATGATCCCAGAACAATACCTGAACAGAAGTGTGAAAATGAATGGGTACCTGAAGTCAGAAAAGATTCTATTTAATTGAGCAACATTTCAGATGTTGTACCAAACCTCCTCCCTTTACTGGATGCTATTTCTTGTAAACTATCTCCTTGCCAAATTGCTGAGATGCTACAACATTGAAAGAACTCACTTCCTGCAATAGAGTGGAAAGGCCTTTCCTGATTTGTGTCCTGGAAGTTATTTATATCAAGGCTGACATGTTGGAGGAAGGATTGCCAAATGATACAGTAGGGCACATTTTTCAGTTTGTGGGACTGACTTCAAGAAGCTACTTGTGATACAGGAGCAACAGCAACATAATGAAATTTCATTTGCAAAATAGTACAAGTTCCACTTTGGAAAGAGTAGAGGTGCTCAGTGCTCCTTTTGGATTCGCCCAGGACAGATTAACCTCTTACCTTTCACTACTCTCCTCAGAGAAAGAAGTGGTTGCTTAAAAAAAATAAGAATTAAGTACCCACAAATAATTCAATACAGGGTTTTAGACTGATTTTTTTACTAAAATTTCTAAACTTATGTGTGAATATACAGGCAGTCCAGAGTTACAAATATCCGACTTACAAACGACTCATAAGACCTTATCAGACGGAAGTCCAAAGACAGGGGGACAGCGGGGGGGGGGGGACGGGGACTGTGGGGCAGTGCCAAGTTTCATGCCCTTGCCATTCCACAATGTTTCCTAGTCGTCCCTGGCTTCCTCCCACATTGTCCTTGGCTTCTTCAGTGAGAATAAGGGTGACTACCTGTATCCTCAGATTTCCTCTGAGCATGCTGCTGGGATGGAGCCGAGAAGAAGCTGGGATGGAGCCCCGCTGAAAGTAGCCCTGCGTCTGACCTGGCTCCATCTCAGCAGCATGCTAGAATGGGGAAAAAGCCCTGTCTGATCACAAAGACAGAATGTGAGGTGAAATAATAAAATCTTCTGAATAGGGGCACAGGCCATAAAAAACACCAAAAATGTACCTGTTCCAACTTATATACATACATATTCAACTTAAGAAAAAACCTATTGAACCTATCTTGCTTGTAACTTGGGGACTGCCTGTATAGCATAAGTCCTGATTTCTAAAATAAAATCTACAAAGTGGGACTTTGGACAGAGGCTACCACTGTGATGGTGGGATGATAGCCAGCCACATTCCTTACTGCAAAACAAATGGGTTGTCCATACTGCCTTTCACTCCCTGCTTTGTTGACACACCTGGTCAGGTAAAGACAAGTCTGAGAGAAAGAGAAGGCTGGGGACAAAGATAAAAGACAAGGGGAATATAAAAGCAACTGGCCTCTCCAGCAGTTTACTTTTCAAAGGCAACACAAGGGCAAAATGCTTCGTGTAAAGAGAAAATTACTTTGCCCAGAGTATGCTTTTACAGAGAGTCAAGTTAATTATTCAAAGCAGAGGCCCATGAATTCCCACAATTTAGTCATTCTAATCTGACATATTCGGGCCCACTGAGCTGCTTCTTATCACCAAGACTTTGATAATTGGCTTAGACATATCAAATAAACTTTCTGGAGAATTCAGCAGTAAGCAGGTATGACATCCTAATAGGGGTTTTATTAGGCATTTCTCTGTGCAGTAATGTATTAGCAATCACAGTGACATTTTCTGCTCCGAGGGGTTTTGGCCTTGCGCTTTTCCCCCCTCCTCCTTTCCTTTTTTCACACTCATGGAAAAATAAATTTATTCACAGCCAAGATCTAATCCAACATACCACTCTGTTTACCCTGGTTTCCAAAGGAGCAGGTCTCTCAGAATTAATGAAAAGTGACACATACATCATAGAAGAAAATGCAGCATCTTCAGCCAGGCATAACTGATCGCAGTGATCCCTTCTGATTCTGGAGATAGAGGAGACATGAAGACTTTGTAATCACACCGTTCCCCACCATGGAATTGCCATCAAGAGCCCAGAATAAATCACATGCTCCCCATCCAAACTTTGGCACCCAACAGGATATCAAACCAGAGTATGGTTATAAAGACCAACTAACTAGTTTCCTGCAATGTTACCATAACTACCATAGTTTGTAACTTAACTAGAGAAAATTTCATGTGGAAAAGTCACGTTAATCATTCTTCCAGTTACTGCATATACCTTTCAACTATTTCAGTTTGGCAGATAAAGTCCTGATTAATCCTTTGATTAATCACAGAAACAAGAAAGTAGAGATCAGCAACTGTCTTAAGTACAACGTATAGCAGAAAAACAACAAAATGCAAAAATAGCATGCTACAAATCATACATTACATAGCACCAAATAAGCCAAGGTGTTTTTTCTCATGTGTAGCCTGTTGAGAGGGAGATTGGCTCCATCTGGTCATTCTCTCTAAGCTTTTCGGAGACGCATGCGGATCGGCCCTTGGGAAAACTACCTTCCCTTCCATTCCAAGGTATAGAGTTGGCAGTTTCCTCCTCCCCACTCAGGGGAAGATGCAAATGTTTCAAAAGTTGGTGGGCTAAAAGGGGTCGATATGCCCTCAGTGTGTGGTGATTTTCACCCCTCTTAGCCCTAAGTCTGAGTGGGGGGCGAGCCCCTGAAGCCCTCCCATTGCCGCCAATGGCACAAAAAAAATTTGTGGTTTTTGTTAGCGAGTCGAAAATTCGTGTCGTATAGGTGGCCAGTTTTCGTTAGCGGGACACAAATACGAAAATGAGACTACATGAATGAAACTACACAAAATGAACAGCAATTCCATACAAATGTACAACACTATAATTTTCCATTATTATGCTGGGCAATATTGCACAGCCTCTAGCATTGTGCAACTATAGTGCCTCAGCAGTGCAAAGTCACACTTCTGGGTGGGTGAGTGCAATTCTATTGTGCTGTTTCCCCCTTTAAAAAAATCAAAGATTTCCAGCAAGGAGAGAGCAGAGGATGCCGCCACAGAAGCTCCTAGACTCATTTCATGAGCTACGTTTAAGAACCATGAACAAGGGTTTACCCATCAATAGTCCCCGGCAACTTCATTGCGTGGTGGTGACAGACTGGCAACAGGTAGCACACAACATTGTGCTATAAGGGCCATCACCAAAAGTCATGGTTTTGCTACTCTGCTATATCCCCATGTGATACAGTCCTTTGGCTATGAGGAATTAAAAAGTATACTGTAGTCCAAACCATTAATAACAAGTCAGTTCTGAATACAAGGGACTGGTCACCTATTAATTTCTGGACTCAGATCACAGTGTTTTTTAAACATTTGATGTCCTAGGTCAGGTGTTGACATGCAGGGGAAATGTACAGGATATAGAAGGATTTTGTGACTTATGGGAAATATGTTACTTTCAAGATGTACTGCATTTCCCATCAGAACTACCCAGTGTCACCAATGGCAAGAACTGGTGGGAATTGCAACCAACATTTGGAGAATGATGTTCTCCAACTGGATTGCTTGAGCCTTGAGTGCACCATATTCCAACCTGTTTTTTCCTTCCATCATCATCTAAACAGATTTCTCAGTGGCTTCCTAGGCCATAAGACTATGTTCTTTTAAATAATTGTGACTCATTTTGAAAACTCCTACCCAGGGAGATCTATCTAATCAAACTTCCTGTAGTTTTGATGGTTTATGGCATTATTTTGATGTATGGTAGCTTTTGACTGCCAAGTTTGAGTTAGTAATTAATTGCTGACTGATTTTGTGCTGTGACTGAGAGGTTGTATAGGAAATTTGTTGTATTTCATTGTAAGCAACTGCAAGAGCTTCTCGATTAGTTAGTGGGGTGTGAAATGCCAGACATAAATGCAAACAACCATTTTCGAGTTGCAATTCCAATGCTACAAATATACTATCAGAATTAAGCCCTCTCAAATGTTTTGTCATTTATTCGCTACACATATATGCAAATCAAGTAGCATTTATTTCAATCCATGGACCAGAAAGAGAATGCAGTTTAGGTATAATCAAACTAAAGCTGGGCTTTTTTGTGAAATTTGTGCAACAATCATAGATGAACTTACCAAGAAGTAACTCCCATGAGCCTCAAGTAGGCTTTTTAAAGAAAATTCATAGATAAGATTGTGCTGTCAATGAAATGCCATATTACTTGAGTCAATGCTTAACTACAGTTGGCCCATCCACATTTGTGATTTGACCTTTGCAGACTTGATCATTTGTGGATATGATTAAAATGTTTTCTTTAGGAATCTCTACGTCCTTGAGGCTGACTCTGAGGTCAACTTCCAGAAAATGTTTTCCATGCTGGCAGACCTAGGGATTTTGAGAGAGATGTTCTCTAAAGTACAAAATAGCGGTTTTTTAATTCATGTTTTTTCCACTCTCAGTGGATCCTGTTCCCCTAGCCCTACAAATGTGGAAGGTTGACTGTATTTATGTTTAATGCTTGTAGCTTATTATGTGCTTATAAACATTTCTGGAGAGCAAATCTGGTCTAAACATGTAGAAATAGACACAACAAACAAAGTGGGTTTTATTTGTTTTTTTAAAAAATCAGATATAGGTTGAGCATTCCTCATCTGGAATTCCAAAATCCAAAATACTCCAAAATGCAAAGTTGGGTGGTTGCAAAACTTCAATTTCTTGATGGTTCAAAGTGCACAAATCTAGTTTCATGCACAAGAGGTGTGCATTTTTTTAGTTTGCCTCATAATTCAGTTCAAATTAGTTAAATTTTGTACTTACGAGGCAATACCCGATAAGTGGACATGGCCTGCACCAAAAATTTAAGAATCGAAACTTACCCCATTTTTTTCATTTTGTTTTGTAAATCTCCGAAGGCTCCCAAAATCAGATTCCTTTTCAGCGCAAGGAAGCAAAGCAAAGCCAAAAGGTCTGACTTAGTGCGTTGCCTTGCCTTGTCTCTAAATTTATGGAGTCTCACCATTAGGAGCAGGAAAAAGACGGAGCAGTGTTTGCTGGGAACAGCACAGAACTCTGGGAAATGTAGTTTGGGAAGGGGGAAACTCTGTGCCAGATTTCAAAAGGCCCTGCCCTAAACTACATTTCCCAGGATACATTAGCATCAGAAAGCATCAATCAGGGTAGCGGGGAGAGACATTTGTCCCTCCCTAACACCAGTCAGTGAGAGTTCAATGAATGGTTGAATCTGCAAAGGGGAGGACTGACGGCTACTTCTAATAAGTAAATCTCTGTGCTGGGCTGGGAAGAAATCTCTTAATACAGTAGTTCTCAACCTGAGGGTCCCCAAATCTTTTGGCCTTCAACTCCCAGAAATCCTAACAGCTGGTAAACTGGTTAGGATTTCTGGGAGTTGTAGGCCAAAACACTTGTGGACCCACAGGTTGAGAATCACTGCGATAGAGGAAGCATATTAATTAGTTTAGAGGCTGGATGGCCATCTGTCAGTAGAGTTTTGATGGCGCCATTTTGCCTGGAAGAAGGGGGTTGAACTAGATGGCTTTTGGGGGTTCCCTTCAAGTCTAGGATTCTACGAAAATGTAGAATCAGTTAATATTGGTTTATATTGGTTAATATGAGAGGCATTCAATCAGGTAGATGTTGTAGCTTTTAAAAATGTTTTTCTCAAAACTTGTTTTAAAATGTCTAAAATTGGTGGATGAATGAATATTTCTGAAAGTTGGGAGAAATAATCCCCTGCCATTTCCTGTCATTATGTAGAAAATTCAAATAGATAGCTCTTGTAGGTTTTTTATTTTTATTTTTTTGTGTGTGTCAAGAGTGACTTGAGAAACTGCAAGACACTTCTGGTGTGAGAGAATTGACCATCTGCAAGGATGGGGCCATCTGCATGTTTTACTATCCTGTGGGAGACTGTTCTCATGTCTCCGCATGGGAAGCTGGAGCTGACAAACGGAAGCTCACTCCACTCCCCAGATTTGAACTGCCGACCTTTCAGGTTTAACTCATTGCACCTCTGAAGGCTCCAGTTTTTTAATGTTGTTTATTCCCAAAGATTCATGGATAAGTGAAACATTCTGAAATTTGGTGAACTAACAGTGGTAAATATGTTCTACCATTGTAGCAAGTTTCACCCCAATAGCTTTAAAAATGAGGGGAAAATGAGCCCCTGAAATTTCACCAACAATAGTAATTTATACACAATTACTGTAAGGAAATAATAATGAAATGTCATAACTCTCGTTATAGTAATTAATTTTTCACTAACTACACTTTAGAAACACTTTAGAAATAAAATGGCAGCACCCCACCCCCACCCCAGTTTTGTAATAACTTTTAAGCCATTCTTTTTATGGATCGCACATCCCTATTAGATAGATACGAGCTGGACCCCTTTAGTTGCTCCCAAAGTAGCTTTACCTGTTCTATGGGGTAAGTCAGCCCTCCACATTCACTAAGTTAGGGGCATAAAACCCCTGTGAAATTGTAAAAAGCAAATAAAATTGCTATTTTTTAACCAGACTTAACATTACTATTTGAATTTTTAGGTCCTCTAGCATGACGCTGTGGGAAATGGCCATTGGAAACTGACCACAAAACCACACTGGAGGATCCAAAAATTCTAGAGAGGTGTTCTGTCTAGGAATCTCTAGGTTCTCCGGTGTGACAATATAGTTAACTCCCAGAGAAAGTTGATCATGGTCACACCATAGGAGCCAGAGACTGGAGGAAACATTTAAATCAAATCCATGAATAATTAAATACGCAAAAGTCAAACTTGCAATTGTGGAAGGCTGACTGTAATTCTCTCTGGAGACACTTTCTTTGGTAGACTTTAACAACCAAGCTGGCAAGCATAGTGCACTTTTCAGCAGGAATAGGACACTTACAGATCACCCAAGCAAGTGATATTGCTCATTTTCCTCCGGAACAAGTGATGTTGTCCACAGAGTCAGCATTTCCAGTTGTTATTGTGGGAATATTTGGAATCTATATCAAGCAGAGTGCAGCACAGCCAGTGAAATATCAGTTTGTGGTAGAAAACAAGAGAGACATACTCATGATGTGCCTGTGAGCTTAAAAAAGTAAAACCTTTATTTTTTCAGGAAATTCATCTGGCATTGAAAAGAAGATAGATAAAAAAATTACCTATATTTTTGGCAGAAGAGCCCCTAAAAATGGGCTCTCCTGTGTGGGTGTAAGCCATGCTGAGACAGCAGCTTCATGAATGCTTTCTTGCTAGACAAAGGATCATAAAAGATAACTAGCCTTAGGAAGAATTGGGGGGGGGGGTGAACTTTTCAAGCAGGTGGGCAGGAAAAAAGGCTTCAGCACATAGATCAAAGAAAAAGAGGTGCAAAAAACAATAGAGTAGATATGCACTCTAGAACTCCCTCTGCCACTCATTACTCTATACAAATGTTGATGCCTTTTCACTTCCAACAGTTATAAGGTAAAGACATCCCAGAGTCAGTGCTGGTCCAAGGCATGTTGTGACCTGATGCAAAGGATAAGGTGATAACTGGCTCCATCCCATAGAAGCTGGGCTAGCATTGAACCTTATTTCAACAGTTGCAATGAAATAGGCCCCTCTGCCCTATCTGTAAAGTATGCTTATTTAGGAGGAAACAAAACAGGTTGTGCGTCACACATAAGTCCATTCTCCATCGAGAGATAGGTCCATGGAATTCAAGAGGAAGATGCCAAGACAGCCATTGCTGCCAATCTTACATCATCAGCCTTTCCTCTCTCTGATTATCTCCTGATCCTATAGAATTTGTCTTTTCATTTATTTTCATTTATTAGCAGAAACCCATCCCTATGAGTGAGAAAGTTAATCCTTCCTTTAACAAGACACTGGATTGTGACTTGATTTTGGAGGCTGGCTGTGTCAGCCCCCAAAGGCCCTACTACTAAAGCCCTAATACTATATGAGCAAATATGCCACTATCTATAAAATCTGTCTGGAAAGGAATGATGACAGTGTTAAGGTTTGCTGTTTCCTGAAGGCTTACACATGACTGTGATGCAAAATCGTTCCACTTTGACAGACATAGAGTGCACATATGAATCAGAGTAAAGTGGCTTGCTACCTCTTGATCTGCAATGAACTGTCAGCAGAACATTTTCAGTACAGTAATAAAAAGGAGCCCTGGTGGCAAAGTGCATTAAAGCACTGAGCTGGAGACCGAAAGGTCCCAGGTTCAAACCCCGGGAACAGCGGGAGCGGCCGCTGTTAGCTCCAGCTCCTGACAACCTAGCAGTTCAAAAACATGCAAATGTGAGTAGATCAATAGGTACCGCTCCAGCGGGAAGGTAACGGCACTCCATGCAGTCATGCCAGCCACATGTTCTTGGAGGTGTCTACGGACAACGCCGGCTCTTTGGCTTAGAATGGAGATGAGCACCAACCCCCAGAGTCAGACATGTCTGGACTTAACATCAGGGGAAAACCGTTACCTTTACCTAATAATAAAAAAGCTCAGTTGAGATTATCAGAGCAGATAATGTGAAATAAGAGGAGAAGGAAGTCTCTAACAAAGTCTCTAATAAAGGGCTTGTAAATATTAGGAGATTTCCTAGAATCACTCTCACCAAAGAGATGGCCATGATGGCTGAGAGATCCTGGGAGCTGTAATTTGAAAAGTTAACTTTCCCGGGCTCAGTCCAAAGTATATACACATTGATTTAAATCAATTTATAACTCCCATTATTAGTCCCAAAGGGTGGAGACCCTCTGACTCAATGGAATATGGTAAGGAAACATATATGGCTATGCCACTAATTCAGTGGCTCTACTCTGGTTGGGATTAACAGGATGGAAATTGTGCAGTCCTCCAAATACCCCAAATAGTCTTGAACTGCAGCTTTTGGAGGACTCCATGAGCACAGTCAATGTCAAGCAATGCTGGGCACTGAAGATCAAGAAAATCTAAAGTCTCATGATTCCTAACTGTTGTATCCCAGTGTTGTATCCCTTCTGACCTTAAAACAGATAGGTATTTTCAGCAAGCAGTTTATTGAAGAATATATAAAAGCCAAGCAATAAAAAGGATATAAAATGTATAGTCTAAAGGGTATCTTCAAAATGTAACCATTAGTTCATAACTTCCAAGGTACAAAGATAAAGCACAATGCAGTATAAAATCCCAATAGTCAAAACAGGAACCATGGAACTAGAAATCCACTTGGAATCACAGAATAGGAACTTGGCAAAACTGGAAATATGAAACTAGAGAGCTACTTGGAAACAAGACTGACATGAATAATCAGTGTTGACCACACTGAGGCAAAAAAGTTTTCCCTTTCTCTTTTAAAGCCTTTCCTGTGTTCTGCATTGGGAAGAACGCATTTCGTTTCACTTTTCTACCAGATAACGATTTACGTTCCCTCTTTTCCCTGACGACAGGCTAACCTTCGATGGACCTGTGAAATCTCTCTTTGTTTACAAAAGTCTTGTCATCTGTCTTCAAGCTCATTAACTTCTGCACCTGACAAATCATCCTCAGAAAACTGATTCTCAGAGGAAACCTGTGGAGGGCCTCTCTCAGGAATGTGGCCTTGAACATCCTCCCTCTGTTCTGTAGAAACCTCAGACTCAAAAGCAGGCCTATCAACAGGCTCGAAACTAGGCCTCTCAAGAAAACCATCATTCCCATTGCCATCAGACACAGGCCCAAAAGCCTCATTGCCATCAGACACATCAGACACAATCACAGGCGGAACTACAACACCAACCAAGAATGAGACCACTGTATGCAATGCATATGCATCTATGAATAATGAAATTTGTAAAAATGAAACTCTCAAATGTGTATGGTTGACTGTAACGTGAAAGGAAAAGATTACTTGCCTTTCATACTGTCAGGATTATGGGAATCAGTCAGATGTATTATTGGGTAAACAGGGATTTATAAATAACTTCCTCTCTTACTCCCCATTGTCCCATTCCTCTCAAGAAGGGGCACTACTTGCCAACACAAGATCAAGAGACAGCCATGAGCAGTGAGTCACTGTATGTTCTGCATGTTAATTTGCTTTGATGTCAAAGGAGTTGATTACCATCGTGTTTGTGTTTTAGAGCTGAAGTTTTAAGAAGACAGATATTGAACCTCAGTCGCTACACTTCCAGCTGTTTTGCCCATAGAGATAAAAGATAATCCATGGCTAAATAATGTGGCTCTTCAGATAAAAATCAACTTTCAAGTGTACTGTGGGGAATAAGAGCAGTCAGCCCTGTTCTTAAAAGTTGCGTTTTCAGTTTTTTTAAGACTTTTATTTTTAGCAGCAGTAACAATAAGAACAAAAAATTGCTTGGCATCACTGCAATTGACAAGGTGCACTTTCCAAGGTTTTGAACAACATCTGTACATTCAAGGATAATTTTTATTTCCTTTATGTTTATTTTGCATGGGAATCACATACATCTACAAAGAAGCAAATCCAGGTTTGCATTGAGTACCTTTTTTAGAGAGATGCAGCCTACTATGAATGTTTTGTGTGTACTTTTGTGTATGGTATATACAGCGCCGGCCCAATGATAGCGGCCAATGTAAGCACCCGCTTGTGGCACATTTCCCTGGGGGCGCCGTTGAGGCACCCCCGTGGTGGCGGCGGTGGCGGGAACCATTGGCTCCCTGCTCACTGAATGCGGAAGGCCTCAATTGAGGGCTAGCTCTTCTCGTGAGGTCTCACGAGAACAGCTAGGCCTCAATTGAAGCCTTCCGCATTCAGCGAGCAGGGAGCCAATGGTTCCCGCCACCGCCACCAATGCTGCAGGTATGTGCGGGGCTGAGGGGGGCGGCCACTAGGGCCGCTTCTGGATATATACACTTAACTTTAGTCTTGTGAACCCTCTGTTCTGTATACAGCAATATACAGCAATAAAAAAAAAACAGGTTGAATATCCCTTACCGGAAATATTTGGGACTAGAAATGTTTTAGACTTTGGATTTGTTCAGATTTTGGGATAGTATTTGCATGGACAAACATAATGAGGTATAAGTGCTCAGCTTTTAGTGGGATTTGGTGGCTTCAAATCTACTCCAAATTTTGTGTAACTGTTAAATGAGCTATCTAATGTACCATGCCTGTTTTGGGGACTAGGGTTCAACACCTTGAATAACTTATTGAAAGTTCAGATTAGAACTTAAATCAGATTCATTGCCCCATTGCTGTCAGATTACATTATCAACCACAGCTAATAGGTTCAGCATACTGGATAGTTCCTTTAAAGCAGATTCACAACTCAATGGCATCAGAGTCACCAGCCACCAAGTGATGTCTTCCCCAAACATATAGATATCAACAAGTCCTCCACGCACAGATTAGCCACTTTTACATATACATTGTGGCTTTCTCATTTTCTTCCTCTGACTCTTGCTCTGTACAGTGCACAATTGCAGAGCCATACAATTCTAGTGCAACAATTTAATGAGCGAACTTTTTGCTTGATGATGAGGGTTATGACTGAAAAGGAGTTGGCTGAGAGAATCTGAACATCGCAGTCTGAAAAGTAACTTTTTCAGGATCTGCTGTAGTGCACACATATGTCATGAGCTTGTAAAGGAATATATGCAATACTTTCCAAAGCTGTTCCTCAATAGCTGCATAAAGAATGCATCCCCGAAGTCTGCAAGAGGTAATGAAAAGGGAATGAAGGAGTGGAAACTGATAGACTTAATTATCCAAATTTTGAGTGAAGGCAGTTGAATATGCAGTTCATAGAGCTTGAGGCCTGGTGTGGAAATGAGGTGATTAAGAATCAAAAGGTAGAACTAGATAGCTTCATACACAATGTAGGAGTACATCTTTGGATGTTCCCTTTGTAGGAATCTCCTGGAAGGATAAAGCCAGTATTGGAGGGAAAGAGCATTTCTCCCTTATGGTCTTATTTTTGTTATTCAAAAATTATAAACATTATCACCTAAAGTGGTGCAATCAACATGTTTACCACTATGATTCCATGTTATTCCCCCACAAATGTAGTCTAGAATGTATAGGTACATATCAGAAGGTGTCAACTAAATAGGGGTTCCAACCTTTGTAAATGCAACATTTACATCATGACACAATATCCATCTGAACTTCCCCAAACTCAGTCCAGATGACAAGGAGAATCCAAAGTGATATATTTTATTCAGGCCCTTAATAAGCTACCAGAAGGAACTCTGTTACTACAAACTATATTGGACAACATAAATCATTGCATGCAGCCATCAGATCATAATGACTTTGGGTTGCTACTGACAAGGGATTGATTCAGATCAATGGCTTTGAAGGGAGAAGCTGTTCATCCCATTACCAGCCCCCTGAGCCAGCCAGAATCCACAAAAGTATTTAGGAAAAGTAAATTATCTGTGGATATTGCCATACAATAAAAACCTTCCTCATCTGTCCCTACAAAATTACATAGTAAAATATATGTACTGTAACTTAATATGCTGAGATTGATTTATCTCTGTGTGCATATATCTATTCAGATATAGAAAGCATTTTATAGTATTTCTGCCCCTATTGTGTGTATACAATATACACCAATACAAGCAACTTGGATACAGGAAGGGGCCTGAAGCATGTGGGTGTAGTGAATGTGTTGCATTCACGGGGTCACATATTCAGTGCTGCTTGACAACCCTACTTAACTGAAGAAAATGCAGTTCCTTAGATGTTAGATGTTTTCAGTTCAGGATCTTAGATGTTTTCAGTTCAGCAGCTCCACTGAAGGGAATGTGCTACCGGTATTGTAGTCATCCCTCCACATTTGCAATTTTGACTTTTGTTGGATTTGATTATTTATGGATTTCGTTCAAAATGTTCTCTGTGTGAACCTCTGGGTTTTCCAGTGTGACCCTATGATCAGCTTCTGCCAGTCAACCTGGAGGCCTAGAGGTTTCTAGAGATTTGGACACAGATGTTTTTGCACAGAAAACAGCATTTTCTGTACAGGAATCAATTTAAATATTATTTCTCCATGCAGAAAACATTGCTTTCTGCACATGAAATGGTTTTCTACAAAAAACAACCACATACAAATTTTGTACAGATAGTGCCGAATTGCAAATAGCTTTCAAAAACTGAGGATTTCAAAGACTTCCTTGCAATGGGAATAGCTGGAATTATTCATTGCTGCCTTCAAAAAGAATTAATGCAGTTTGACACCATGTTAACAGCCTTGGCTCAATGCTATTGAATCACAGGGGTTTTAGTTTACAAGGTCTTTAGACTTTTCTGCCAAAGATTGCTGGTGCCTCATCAAACTACAAATCCCATTAATTCTACAATGTAGTGAAGAATTACATCTCTAGTTGCTACTGCTTGCTTATGGGGTGGAACAAAGCAAAAGTTAGACCTTACTCTGCCAGTTTTAATCACAAATTTTGAATTTGCACCCTGTGTTTAATCTTTGTTCTGTGTATTTTAATATGAATTTTGTAGAAATAGGTTTTAATATGTGTATTTTATGAAATATTTTAGATGATTATGTGTTTGAGTGATGTTGTAACCCGTTAAAAAAGCAGAGGCGACAAAGAAATAGAATAGAATAACTTTATTGTCATTGTACATTGTTCAATGAAATTATTATTATTATTATTATTATTATTATTATTATTATTATTATTAATTCCAACTCAGCTGAGAGAAATGGTAATGGCAGTGCACTCACGAATGGATCACATCCAATTGTCATTGCATTAGCAAGAGGAGCCAGCCGTTTTCTGAAAATACTTCATTGCTAGTCCACCAGCAGAGGTGGTTACAGAGATGCATCCCAGATACAGTTCAACAAGTGGGCTCCACCTGATTGTGGCTATCTTCTTCAGATCATATTTGATGCCTGCTTATTTCCCCTTTTTTCTAATCAATACATAACTGCAAACAGTTTTCCTTTGAATTCAGTGACATTGGAAACCCACTGGGTGCCCTTGAGTAAGTCACAATCTTTCAGCCTCGAAGGAAGGCAAAAGCAAACAGTCTCTGAATAAATCTTTCTAGGAAAATTTCTTCCTAAGTTTCAGGTAAAATCTCCTTTCCTGTAATATGAACCCATTACTCTGAGTCCTAGCTTCAAGGACAGCAGAAAACAAATCTGCTTCCTCTTCCTTATGACACCCTTTCACATATTTATACATGGCTATCATGTCTCTTCTCTACCTTCTCTTCTGCAGGCTAAACAAATCCAGTTCTTTAAGACACTCCACATAGTGTATCATCTCCAGACCTTTGATCATTTTAGTCGCCCTCCTCTGGACACCATCCAGCTTGTTAAAATCTCTTTTAAACTGTGGTGCCCAAAACTGGACACAGTATTCCAGGTGAGGGCTAACCAAAGCAGAATACAAAGGCACCATGACTTCCCTCGATCTAGACACTATACTCCTTTTGAAGCTTCCCTGAATCCCATTGGCTTTGTTAGTTGCGACATCACACTGTTGGCTCATGTTCAACTTGTTGTCCACAAGAACTATAAGATCGTTTTCACATGGACTGTTGTCAAGCCAGGCATCACCCATTCTGTATCTTTGCATTCCTCACAATCAACCCATATAACTTTGTGAACTTAGATGTAAATCAATGTGAATGTTTTATGTTTAGATTTTATGTCACTATAAAATTTTAATTGATTACATCCTATGAGCATTGAGAACTTTAAGAGTCTGGGGAGGCCCTGCTCTCGGTCCCACCTGCCTCACAAGCGCGGCTGTTGGGGATGAGAGATAGGGCCTTTTCAGTGGTGGCCCCTCGGCTGTGGAACACCCTCCCTAATGACATCCGGCAGGCCCAATCTCTTCTGGGCTTCAGGAAGAATCTAAAGACATGGTTATGTGCACAAGCATTTAATGAATAAGCTTTACGGCTTGACACGGTCTAAACTAAGGTTTATGCGCAAGGTTCCTGGATGAATGGATTTAAGCACTTTACATGTTTTAGCTTTGTATACTGTTTTTATTAATCAATGCCCAATTGTTTTAAATGTGCTATGTTCTATTTTATTGTATTCTGTTACTGGCATTGAATTTTGTCACATTTTGAAAGCCGCCTTGAGTCCCCTCGAGTGAGAAAGGCGGGGTAGAAATGCTGTAAATAAATAAATTTAAAAAATAAATATTACATTGATAGATATTAGGTTCTAATGTTGTTTTCATATGTTGGATTATTCTGGATTATTATGTTTGTACTTGTTGTTTTACTGAGGCCTTTTGCCTTTTCATATGTTGAAATCCACCCTGAGTCCCCCTGGGGAGATAAGGCATAATATAAATAAAGTAGTAGTTGTTGTTATTATTATTATTATTATTATTATTATTATTATTATTATTATTATTATTATTTCATTTTTCTGCCTAAGTATAGTATCTTACATTTGTCCTTGTTGAAATTCATTTTGTTAGTTTTGGCCCAGGTCTCTAATCTATTAAGGTCATTTTGAATTCTGATCCTGTCCTCTGGAGCATTAGCTATCCCTACTAATTTGGTGTCATCTGCAAACTTGATAAGCATGCCCTCTAAACCTTTATCCAAGTCATTTAAAAAAATGTTGAATAGCAGTGGGCCCAGGACCGAACCCTGCTGCATTCCACTAGTCACGGCTTTCCAGAATGAAGAGGAACCATTGATGAGCATCCTTTGGATTCAGTCACTTAATCAATTGCAGATCCAACTAATAGTAGCATTGCCTAGCCTACATTTGATTAGTTTATTTCCTGGAATGTCATGGGGGACTTTTGTGAAAGGCCTTACCGAAATCAAGATATGCTACACTCATAGCATTCCTTGCATCTACCCAGCAAGTAACTCTTTGGGTCCTCTTTTTTCCCGTCTGAAAAATTGAGAACTGAGAAATTCAACCATCCTCAGGTATGTTATATTATTCCAGGCATGGCAGACATGGTTTTAATATAGAGAAGGACAAAGGCTGTTATTGCCTCCTACTTCATACAGTGAAAAGAGAAATAAAATGTCACCAAATCTTAAAATAGTACAAAAGTGGAAAATGTCATATCCCACAGATTCCTTGTTAAAATACAAATAATACTTTTGAAATGCATTTTCCCATGCCCCCACCATGTGCAAAATCCAATTAATTTTCATCAGGAGTTTTGTCAGATTCTTTTTAAATATCACAAACCTATATGAAACAGATAAAGGAGAGGATTTTAGCTTCTCTTCTCTACTTAGATTATTCATTTAAATCCAGTCATGGCTATCTATGAATTTTCAAGTGGTGCTGCTAGTCAATGTCAATAAGGCATTCAAGGTATGTGCATAAGATGTACATGAAACATAAATGAAAACTTGGCTCTTCAAACAGGCTTTTGGCGACTGATTTCCTTAGTTTGGGATCACCCTGTTGTTTATTCTACTTTTATAGTATTTTTACTCCTTAGCTGTACATCGTCTTTAGGGGTATGCATTCTCCAGCACTTCAATGGGATAATAGTCCCTGGTACCTACCTCTCTCCTAATTGCATCATACAAAACTATTTGCACTTTTCTGGCCCACTTCCCCTTTTAGGACAACAAGGAGGGGCTATTCTGGTCTCCTTGGGAAGGGAATTCCAAAACCCAGGGGCAGATACCAAGAAGACCCCCTCTTGTGTCCTCGCCAACTGTTCTTGCAATGATGGTGGGACTGAGAGAAGGGCCTCTTCTGAGGATCTGAAAGCCCGGGCAGGTTCAAACAGGGAGATAGGATCCACCAAACAGATTGAACTTGAACAACATAGGTCAGTATCAGCACTTTGAAATATGGCCAGAAATAAACTAACAGCTAGTAGAATTGTTGCCCCAGGAGTATAGTATGATCTCTGTATGTTAAACCTATTTAAACACATAAAGCACTTATTGCACATTAAAAACAATACACCCTTCTAACATCCTTGGCCCCAACCAGCTACAAGTTGAAGGCCTGTTTAAATAGGAAAGCCATTTTTGTCTGACAAAAACTATTGCAGAGAGGAGATCAAGTACCCAGGCTGCAAATCCTATTTGTGACATGCAGGTTAACATCTTAAATAGTTTTTAAAGTCTGGAATAAAACATGGATTGATTGCCCCACTGGCATTCAAACCACCAAGTACCCTCCCTAGCGGGACAGAAAATATAGCCAACTGTCCTTGTCTATATTGGCAGGGTGAAAGCAAGAGAGGGAAATAATCCATTCTTTTCTCACTTTTTAACTACACCATTGTAAGAACTGCAGAGTGGTATTAAAAAGTCGATAACAAACTCATCACCTTGAGCAGGCAGCTTTATATGTTTCAAGTTGTCAGGGATATTAGCCAAAGTTTGGAAGTTAGAACTGCTGGCATCTGACTCCAAAATTCCTAATCATAGGAAGACAGACCCAGTAACTTTTTCAGCTGCTTCAAGCGCTTTTTGAGGATGCTGGAGAAGAATAATGATTGCTATTTTAAAAAGCAGGGAGAGATATATTTAAAGGCAACAAGTACCTCCAGGTGAACTTTTGCCTACTTTTTAAATGCAGACAGGCAATTTAATACAGCCTCCAAGTAATGAAAAGGATAGAATAAGAGAAGTAGTAAATTATTCAATTGGAATATATGGAAAGTTTAATTCAAAGTAGTTGGCCTTACATCTACCTCCATATTTGTAACTAAAAACACGTAGAAAATCACTCTTCAAACACTTTGAATGCAAACAAGGGAGTGAAGTTTAATAAAGGAGTATTCATATCTCTATTTAAAAAACTTCATCAGAAGGGCAAAATTGCCTGTCTTAGGATGTACAGAGCGCACTGGCTCCTACCACACGATGTAGATCAGTGGTTCTCAACCTGTGGGTCCCCAGATGTTTTGGCCTACAACTGCCAAAAATCCCAGCCAGTTAGGATTTCTAGGAGTTGAAGGCCAAAACATCTGGGGTCACAAGTTGAGAACTACTGATGTAGATCAACTTCTGGCAAGGCTCCAAGCCTCAACTGAAGTCCAAGCATCGCAGGAGGCAGTGGTAGCAACATGAAAGGCTTCCCATGTTGCATAAGAAACAACGTGGGTAAACAGAGCGGCACTCCCCCCATGGGATGGAGTGAGTGGCAATGCGGGGCATGGGACGGGTTCCCCATGCCCCACACTGGGTCCTGCCAGATTTGCCACAATCTGTGGCAAATCAAGGGGTGAATGTGATGAGATACTAAATGATGAGTGATGACTGATCAGAAGCAAAAAAAAATAATCCAGTTTCAATTTTTGTCACAGTTTACGTGTGAATGCACATTCATTCTCCCTCATGTAATACATACACTGTAGAAGTGTAAATCCTAAATTATATCATTTTCATATGCAAGGACAAATAATTAAAATGGTTTTCTCCTGGGGGGAGGAGAAAATATATATTCCCCTACAATATTCTCTCCAAATTTGTAAAGCACTGCAGAAGATGTATTCTACAGAATACTTCCACCGACCAATTATCTGGGCAAAAAACAGGTTTTCCATGGAGGAAACAATGTGTTCTGCACAGAAACTAGGAAAGTTTTAGAAACTATTTTTCTTGTAGAATAATCCATGTGAAAGACTTCAGAATAATGAATATCAGGAGAAAATCACACAAAATTCTTGCTGTTCTCTGATCCTTCCCAAAAAGGTTTCCCAGCTGCGAGGAAATACATTAAAAAAACAACCTGGAAATCAGTAATTATGAATATTCTTTCTGACCTTAACAAAGAGGGCCTGCACCAGCTTCGAGTGGGCCCCAAATACAATACTCCCTCCAATACTTCCTAAGTTTATAAGTGACAGTTGGTAGCATGTGTGGGGACTACTGTTGACAGGCACACGAGGTAGAAATAATAACAAGAAGCTTTCATGAACTGTACATTTTGTTCTTACCTTTCTTTATGTCATACCTTTAACCCTCTTTCTAGTAGACAGGGCATTTTAGCTCCCCAGAGTCATGTTTTCTTGTAGTCTTCACAGCAGCACTAGATTTACAAGGTAGGCATCTTATGACATTGTCACTTCGAGAGGTTTAAACAATATCCTTGATTGTCACTCAGCTGCCATTTCCAGTTTTTGGTGGTTTAAAAAAAAAGACTAAAAATATCTGAGACAATCATCCTAGAAAAATCTATTGGAATTCATCACTGGAACAAAAAAAATATCATGCTATTTTGTGGTAGTCATACAAAATAGGGATGGTGGTAGGAGTGCTTAGATTAGACGCAACCTCTCCCATTGCAGAAAACAACTGAAAGAAGAAGTTACATTACCAATATGTTATATGAACAACCGGATGTATATATTAAGAAAATTAAGTATCCGGTTCATGAAGGTAAAAAAAATCAACCGATTGCTTTGCAGCTAAGCATTTAAGATTCCAGGAAAAATCAGAACTTGTTGAAGAGTGTGTTTTATGACTGTTGCATCAATGGCAAACTACAGATCTGTACACTATTTTAGCTGTGTTATTAATGGAATATATGGTGACGGGGAGGTGAGGAGTTAAGTATTAGGGCTAATCCAAATACCCTAAATGCAGATCAAAATGATCCAGATTGATCTACCACCTTATCCTAT
Source organism: Anolis carolinensis (assembly GCF_035594765.1). Lineage (NCBI taxonomy): Eukaryota > Metazoa > Chordata > Lepidosauria > Squamata > Anolidae > Anolis > Anolis carolinensis. Next base: position 229,530,714 of record NC_085842.1, on the reverse strand, counting down.
CCTAAATCTTATGTTTTTGACCATCTTCTTACACTGGCATAAAAGAGTCCCACTGATGCCTTCCCACGACACATAGTCACTTCTGGTGGCTGTGCATTGAAATCTTGCCAGCATGCAAAAACAGTCAGAAGAGTTTGTTTACAGGAGTCAGGCATTCCCCCAACTCCTGAGACACAACAGTGGCAGGAAGCGGAGGAAAGCAGGGATACACTGTGGGAAGCCTAACCCTGCCAAGACACAAGTGTGTGCTTTCCACCTACGTAACCGTGAAGCCAACAGGAAACTGAAAGTTACTTGGGAAGGCCAAGAGCTCGAACACTGTTTCCATCCTAAATACCTTGGTGTCACCTTAGATTGAATACTAACATACAGGAAACACTGCATGAACACCAAGCATAAAGTAGCTGCATGCAACAACATCCTGCGGAAACTTACTGGCAGCGCATGGGTGCAGACCCACAATTAATAAGAACATCTGTCCTGGCCTTGTCTTTCTCAACTGCTGAGTACGCCTGTCCTGTCTGGCACAAGTCTGCCCATGTGAAGCAGGTGGACACAGCACTGAACGAAACATGCAGAATAATCACAGGATGCCTTAAACCTACACCTGCTGATAAACTCTACAAGTTAGCTGGCATTGCCCCTCCTGACGTGCGATGGGAAGTTGCTGCTAACAGTGAGAGAAATAAGGTTGGACATTGTGAAAGCTACCCATTGCATGACTATCAGCCTCCTCCCACCAGACTCAAATCAAGGAAAAGCTTCATGAGAACCACCACTCCTCTTTAGGTTCCTCCAGCAGCAGCAAGGGTGTCCCTCTGGGCAGATAAACTAGGCAATTCCAACTGGATGGCCCCCCATGAGGGTCTTCCTCCAGGGGCAAACCAAGAATGGGCAACTTGGAAGTCCCTGAACAGACTCAGAAGCAGAGTGGGCAGATCAAAAGACAACTTGGCAAGATGGCACCTGGAAGAATCCTCCACCTTGTGTGACTGTGGAACAGAACAAACAACTCCGCATATGTATGCTTGACCACAATGCCCTGCCTCATGTACGGAGGAGGAGTTGTTTAAAGTACAGACAATGCGGTCGCTGTTGCCCGCTTTTGGTCTAAAACTATTTAGCTGTTTGTGATTCCTTTATTTCATCACTTTTGGACTTGTTTGTTGTGCAATGCTTTTGACACGAAATGAATAAATCATGGGATGGCTGGCAGTGGCTAGTGGCTATCCCCAAAGATGGATCTTGCCAGGGTAGGTCACGTTCCCACTATTAAGGATGCTTCCCCCGGCTTTCCTTGGCTTCCCCCCGCCCTTCCCTCCTGCCCATGGTATACATTCCTTATATGAAATCTGGAAAGGAAAGAAATGGAATGAAATTGAATGGAATGGACCAATCTGATTTGAGAGAAGAATTATTTGAAACTCTTAGGATTGATCTAGAGTTCCAAACATCAAATATTCAAGTTGTGTGTGTCCAATGTGGTCATATAAGAAAAACACAAACTTGGCAAGCTGCAAAAGGAAGTAATGGAGTTTTCCAATTTGCAGTTCAGTCGTTCAGCAAGAATCTCTACCATCACTCTCTAAAGACAGTGGTTATGGGGCAGGACTTGATGAGATCATTGAAATTATATAATCAGTTATCTCCTCACAACATCTCTTCTTTGTGTAGCAGATTATGAAAAAGCAATGGGGGTGTGTTACTTATTATCATTTAAGTTTGTTTCACTGAGTCTTTTAATTTCCTTTTATTTTGTTTCATTGAATAGCCTAGCTTAATCTTCACTTTACCTTTCTTGTTCATTAGTCTGCTTAATGAGTCTATGGGAAGAATCCTTTTGGTAACTCTTAATTAAAGTAGATCCACTGAATAAATTGTTTAGTGGTGAATGCACAAGTAGTTAAATCCTATTGATTCAATGGTTGACTCCAGTTGGGTGTAATAATAGGATTGAGGTCTATTTGTGTAACTACCTCTAACAGTTGTCTCTAGTAGTTAGTATTGTTACTTAGGTGTTGGTTTAAAAACAAGTGGCCTGAGTAAGCACAGAAAATGCACAGCACTGCCTGAAACCACGTTGACATTGAAGTGGATCTCAAGATTGCTATCTGTCTTCACTGTAATCACCAGCAAATGGGCCAAAGTAAAATGCTTAGAGAACCAGCTTTTTTGCTGTTGACAAACAGGCAGCAGTGGCAACACACACAGGACAGGAAAAAAGAGGAATAGATGCAAAAGGTTTCAGTCCACATCCCACTCCCCCATTGCCAAGTTTCCAATGACAACACAGATCACCTTAAGAGAAAACAAGCAGATCCCAAAAGGAATTCACCAGGTAGATCTCTGTTAACAAATACATGTTGTTATTACCCTCCACTACGTCATTATGTTGTGTCATTGAATTTCACCAGAAGAAAGAAAAAATGTGCCTTTCTTCAAGTACAATGCCAAAATCTCATCTTTATCACTGTTGAATTTTAACACATCTAGCTGACCAAGGATCTCTTCATGTGTCCCTCCCCTCTGTACTGTTTCGTCAGCAACTGCCTTTCCCCATCGCGATGGCGGAATGAGTCAAGGTGCATTAGTTCCCTGTCCCTATCCCTATCAGATGGGAGAAATGCCTAGAAAACATGGGTAGTTAAATTGGAGCTACTTGAAAAATACTTACTGTGGCTAAGGAATTGTTGGTTGATTATGCTGTTTTATGTTATGTTGTTGTTTTTGTAATGTTATTGATTTTATTGAGTTATGTTTTAATCTATGGTTGGCTTTAATTGTTGTTGGATTGGGCATGTTCCCCATGTAAACCACCCCGAGTCCCTCCAGGGAGATACAGGCGGGATATAAAAATATTATTATTATTATTATTATTATTATTATTATTATTATTATTATTATTATTATTATTATTATGGAAATGTCTTGCGAAGCTTCCTTAGCACTTTGAGGATTAATGGGGTGGGGCCTGCTGAGCGTCATGTGATGGTGCTCAGGAAATCCTGTTCCTAAAGTATTGCAAGGGACCAAAATGCCTGAGTGTTATAAGGTCCCAAGAGTGCATCTACACTGTTGAATTACAATGCGGACTCTGCTTTAACTGCCATAGATCAATGCTATGGAAATCGGAGAGCTGTAGAGTGCCGATACCACAGCAAATTGCAATTCCCAGATGTTGGACACTGTGTTAATATGTTTTGCAAGTCTAGACATGTATAATAAAAATGCTGTAGTTCAAAGGAAGTTCTAGAGTAACTTTGTACTCTGCCTGGAAACTCATTGGCCCCTAGTGAAGAATTGGAAGCCCTAAAGTTTTTAGTAACCTTGAGGTTGGATTTCTGCAATGGGCTATCTCTACACCACATTTAGAAACTCCCATTTGTTCAAAACATGGAAGCGAGATTGGTTACGGGTACATCCAAGGGGGAGCTCATCACACCGATATTACAATTACGCCACAGATAATTTTCAGATAACATACAAAGTGTTGATCATTTCCTTTAAAGCCCTACATGGTTTAGGTCCAGGTTAACTGCAGGATTGCCACCTCCTGTGCAATCTGCCCCATACAATCAGGTCCTCTAGGGGACATTTATTTCAACTAGCCAGAACTAGCCCAGCAACTGTCATCCAGAAGACTTTTTCATCAACAGTCCCTAGACTGCGGAATGACCTGCCAGAAGAGGTTCGACAGCTAAACATGTTGTCTGAATATTTAAAAGTATTTAAAGACCTTTCTTTTGTGGCAGGCCTAACCAGTCTTGTTTAAGTTATGAATTTCAAACTGACATATTTCAGTTTATGTTTATGTATGGATGATTTTAATGGTACCAAATGGTAGGATAAGCTTTGGTTTGTTGGATTCTGACTTATTGTTGTGTGTGAAACCATCTACACATGCTAACCTCACAAACAGAAATATTGTATATTTCATGTCTTTAAAGTACATCTCAACCCTATTTGATAAAAAAATGCTGGCAAGGCCACATTGAACGGCACAGGGATATCTCTGCAGCATAGAGTTTAGCTCTTGACACCAGCCTGAAATACAATGTGCTACAAACACCTCAGCAGGGACAGCATTTCCAGTATTAAGTTTGCGGTTAAAGGTGAGAGATTCTGTGTATTTTGTGCTGAAATTCCCTTTCCCCCTTCCTTCCTCTCCTTCTTTTCTTTGGTAAATGGAAATACTCCACTGTTCATTACTCTCCTGCTGTTCTGGTCTGATTAATTCTCCCAATATTAGCTAGTGATTCATTTTATTCCCCCCTCCCCCCATATCAGAAGTCCAGCTGAAGGAGATAAGTGACTGATAAAAGATCTTTGAGAACAGTTACAAATGATTCACTTTCAAAAGAATAATAAGCAGCTGTATGGAAGTGTGAGGAAGCCATCCCATACATTGCTTGTAACTAATCTCATTTTAAAACTTCAGCAAATTAGTCAATAATCCTCACTGTCACCCTGCTGTTCATCCAAACTTTGGTGCAGAAATCCAAATGCTGAAATGCAAATATTTAATTAGTTTTTAATGGTGAGGTTTATTTTTACAAAATCTGGTCATCTGTCTCAATTATTTTTTCCATTTTATATAGTTAACCGCTAATTGTCATTCCTGGGAGCTTACTCCTCCCCAGCCCACTCCCTCCCCTTTCTCACTTTGCATTTCATTTTCAAAAGTAACTTTGATGCAAACTGCTTGGCTCTTCTATGCAAAAAGCACCTTGCTAATGGGAGATAAATGTTCATGTGTGCCAGCTGTATCATGACGCTAATAAAATCTAAAGCCCTCATCTTCAAAGCATCCCTGACCCAGTTGACTATTGAATCATCACACCCTGTGCGAACACAACCTCCTTTTATACTTACATTCTTTGAGAACAAAATGACGACTCTCAGAGAGCCTAGAAAATGAGACAGAGAGATGAACAGAAGCATCCCATTGAGGAAAAAGTGCAGAAAGATTTGGATCATTGAAGATAGTTGCTCTCGGAAAAGACAGTTTCTTTCAAAACCAATATACCCCTCCATAAAACAGAATGGCCACCTCAGATAGCAAATTGGCAGGGGGGGGGAGCTGATTGTTCTTAGGAGCCCCCCCCCCCAGCCATTACCTTCCAGTTGGCACACAGAGCTATATATGCCCTCTCACAGGCCCTATTCATCTAAACTACCCTATTTACTCTAAGGACTTCATCACACGAGGAACTCCCCTGGTGCCATTTCACCAGCCTCCATGGCAAAACAGCAACTCAATCTCATCTACCTTACAGAGTCGGAGCCCCCGGTAGCACAATGGGTTAAACCCTTGTTGTGGCAGGACTGCTGATGTGAAGGTTGGGTTGCTGACCTGAAGGTTGCCTGTTTGAATCTGCAGATGAGCTCCCTCTGTCAGCTCCAGCTCCCCATGCAGGGACATGAGAGAAGCCTCCCACAAGGATGGTAAAAACATCAAACATCCGGGTGTCCCCTGGGCAACGTCCTTGCTGACGGCCAATTCTCTCACACCAGAAGCGACGCAGTTTCTCAAGTCGCTCATAACAGACACAAAAAACCTTACAGAGTTTTTCTGAAGATAATAAGGAAAAGATAATACCCATATATGTGCCCTGGGAGGGAAAGAGACAGTGTAATACATTTTTGTGCAACTTCAGCAACAAAATATAAGAATGGTGCGGACTTCTAGTTTTACTCCTTTAAAAACTTGGACTACTAGGTTATTAAAAATTTGTCTTTCTATCAGGCTTATCCTGATTAAGCCAGCATCATTGAAGTGTATTTCTTCCTCCACTAGTTAGTTCCTTTTGGAGTAGCTTAACATCAACAGTGCAAGGTGAAGTTTGTAGTGGGTTTCTATCACTTTGGCCAATTCTGTGATCTTTTATGGTATCTCATCAGAGGGACCAGGGCAGCAACTAATGGAACCTATTGACTCTTAAATTGCATTCCATTGACTGCTATGTCAGAGAATTTTAGATTGAAAATTATTCAGAGTTGAGTCTCTTTTCCCCTTTATGTCATGCATAATGCTGATCATACCAACAGCATCTAATAACACATTCCTCTACAGACCGATATGGAGGTTAATGCCAAGCAATTCAACATCATTTATACAAATCTCATTACCAGAGAGACCTAACCAAGTTGGTATCCCAATTCCATCGGTTTGCAACATCAGCTTGAGAGGACAACAAAAATTACAATACTGCCAGCAGGTCTGAAATGAGATTAAGGGACTCTGGAAAACAGATGCTATACTGATTCACAGAGTCATTGGGCCAGAGGGTTATTGCTAAATCTATTTTATGATATACAGGAAAGCTTTCTGCCAATGTCAACATCTCTGATCTTTGAGTCCATCTATAATATGCATGCTGTTCTTTCTGTAGACTGAAACATTGGTGTTAGAGATAACTTTAAAAAACACAGACACCAAGCAATCCTTAGTGTTCTCACACTAATAATTATTAATAATTATACAGGGCCATCAACCTATTAAATAACTTTAGTTCACCATCTGTCTTTTAACTCAATCAGCTAATTAGTCTGTTAAATCAAAATATACTTATATAACACAAAAATCTCATTATGGGTGCCTCTTAAATATAATAAGGGATTATTAAAATGATTTACTTACAATTTTGTCAGTAAACAAAGCTATTCTTCATTGCTTGAAAGGCCACATATAATATTTGCTTTTTAATTCTTTACTACAGGAAAATACCAAACCATGTGGAAGAGGAGGGGGGGGGGGGGGGAGGAGGAGGTGGAGGAGGAGGAGGAGGAGAGGAAAAACACAGGTCAAAAAGCAAAATCACAAGCCAGGGCAAGCTTACTATTAGAAAGAGTGAGATGATCACTATAGACCAGTGGTTCCCAAACTTATTTGGCCTGCTGCCCCCTTTCCAGAAAAAATATGACTCAGTGCCCCCTGGAAAAGGGTCATGGCTTAGAGGGGTGGGTGTGGCTCCTGCGCAAGAGGGCAGGGTTGAGCCTCTCCCCTAGTCCAAGATGCAGGGCTGCAAGGGGAGGTGGGCAGGGCCACAAATGGGCGGCCAGGACTGGGATGAGCAGAGTTACAAGCTGTGAGGCAGGGCTGAGCTTCTATCCCTGTCCTGCAGCGCCTTCCAGGAAACAGGAGGCAAGGATAGAGGAGGGGGCTGGGCCTCTTCCCAAGTGCCTGACAGGGCTGAACCTCTATACCCTGCCCCTGTGTTCTAACAAGCACCTCAGAGGAGGTATACAGAGGCTCAGCCCTGTCTCGCACTCTTGGGAAGAGGCCCCGCTCCCACCCCTACCCCTGCCCTTTAGTCCTAAAAGGCGTCTCAGGAGAGGTATAGAGGCTCAGCCCTGTCTCGGGCTCTTGGAAGGAGGCCCTGCCCCCTTCTCTAGCTCCGCCCTCTGTGCCCCAACAAGAGCCTCGGAAGAGGTATAGATTCTCAGCCCTGTCTCGGGCTCTTGGGAAGAAACTACGCCCACTCCTCTAGCTCTGCCCCCTGTGTGTCCTAACAGGCACCTCAGGTGCTCAGCCCTGCCTCCGGCACTTGGGAAGAGACCCCTGCCCCTCCTCTGGCCCTGCCAAATTGTAATGTAAATCAGGGATGACCAACTTTTGTATTCTCAGGGACTGGTCTAATCTCCAGTTATTAATCTTGTGATCAAGACCATCATACAGCCCATAAGACTATGAAACACTGTTTTTGTTCCTGGGTTATAAATACCATTTCCTAATTTGTTCTATTATTAAAACATGGGGAAAGTTTATTAAACTAAAAAAATTGTTTTTGTGGGACATCCTGTGGCACATTTTGCTATAGTTTTTTAATGAATGTCATCAAGTTTCAACAAATTCAACATACATTGTGGCAGCCATAAAAACGAGATTTCTGGAGTATAACAACTATTTTCAAAGTAAGTACTGCACAATTAAACAGGAATAACATTTTCAAACCAGGAACATTTTTTTTAAAAAAATGTTTATTATTATTATTTATTTATTTATTTATTTATTTATTTATTGGCCGCCCTATCCCCCCAGGGGGACTCAGGGCAAAAAGGCAAACATTCAATGCCTACATAGTGTGATTGGGAGATGATCAGGTGTCAGATCATCGTGATCCAGACAGCCATGGAAGTGCTTTAGGCATTCCAGAACTTCACAGCAAGTCTCAGCATCATGGTTTCCTTGACAAAGTCAGTTCAACTATAACATGGGACTTCATCACATGAGACAAATAAACTGTCATTGAAGCAGCCCACTGCCGGTCTGGCTCCCCTCCATTATTACCACATTCCTCACAATCCCACAACCTTCCTGTCATCTGTGTTGGTAGAATGGATCTCTTCCGCTTCTGTGCCTCCATACCAGCAGGAAAGTGATGTCAAAGGCTCGGCTTCTCCTTCTCTACCCCTTGCTATTCCCAAGCTGTCTATTTTCTATTTATTTTCCATTTTACGGTTATTTTTGTCTTTTTATTAAAAAAAACTGAAGTTGCAGAATTGCTCTAAAAAAACTAAAATAAAATATTGTGGAACAGTGAACATGCAGAAAGAAAGGGTTACAAGAGTATGCAGAAATAAGATTGTGTGACAATTGGTACAATTGTATAATTGAAGAGAGGTGTAATGTAGATTGCCCTTCCCAGTATGTATCTGCTATCAATGATAGTGCAACAGCATCCAATGTTATCAAGCATTATTGTCTTTTCCATTACATTATGGCATCTCATCATGTGCCCACAGTATAAAAGCTTCAATTCAATCATGGCCCCTTCTTCTCCCCTCTCCCTTCCACAATCTCCCTGTCACTCCAACCAATGTCACTGTGGGCAACAGCTATTTGGTAGGACCCATATTGCAGCCATAGACTGCCATTACTTGGAGAAAATGAGGAGGTGGTAGGTGCAATCCTCTGACCACAGGCCACTCAAATCCAGTAAACTCAGGGCCTAAAATTCACAGCTAGAATTTGGATTATCCCACCAGTTTTGTTAACACAGAGCAAAGTCACATTATGGTGGCTTGCCTTGTGTTACTCCAGCTCTATGTAGCATTTGGCCACTACAAAGTTGATTCATGGTCCTTCTGCATTAAGATATGCCCTAGAATGTACTGAATTCTCTTGCCTGTGTGAGATACTGAGCTCTGTGACAACAGCCTTGTCCAGAAATGGGACCGTGGAGTCTATCCTGGGATCCTTGTGACTTAACTTCTTTCTTTGAGGAAGACACCTTCTAAGTCAGCCTCAATGAACTGATGATGACACAAGTTTCCAGTCCCCAGTGTAAATCACATGGCACCTTAAAGGAAAGCTGTGTTTGCCAGCATGAAAAAAGATACTGATTTCGCATTGGAAACATCATTCAGAACTGCAGATGCTCTCAAGAAAAATGTATAACTGGCCCAAGAGCCTATGCATGACTAATCATTTTTCTAAAGAGATCTATGGCAATTTTCCCAACTATTTCAAAATGGGATAAGCACCTCACTGTTTTCAGGAAATAGCTTCTTTTCAGATGCTCCAAGAAATAAACTTTTTATATTATTTCAAACTATACTGAACAACACTATATGACCTATGGCTTGTTAGTGGAGAACTCAGCTTGTTTTCTGTTTTACTCATTTATACGATCCTTATGTACTTTTACATACATTGAAGAAACTACTTTATTGTTCATGTTCTTGTCTCTTTGGGTTAGGAGAGATCTTGATCACACAGTACATGCATAATCTTTGGATGCTTGGTTAAGATCAATCAAGTCCAGTTTCCCACACATGCTGATACCTCAACACAAGTAGAAGTTTAGGACACCAAATCATTCTTTCAGAGTCTCTCCAGATGTTTACAATTCACCATAGAAGACAAAAGAGCCAAGAATTGTCATTTGAAAAATTTGCTCAGGCCTTAATTTAAGTGTTTACAAAACTCCCCAGATATTTGTTTACTGTGTCCCAATGTGTGCAGAACTTACATGTTGTGGCCAGGGTCTGGAAAATATTCAGAGCTGGGAATATGATAGCTGGGAGATTCTAGAAGTTGTGCTGAAAAAAAGGACCAAGTTCTGGTTGGTAAATCCAAGAAAAATGTTCACATAGAACTCATGTATTTGCTTTGTTTGCATTCACTTAGTAAGATTGTCAGTTTCTTTTCTTTGGATGCCTGAACTGAGATTCTAATGCTCAATTTATGATTTAAGTTACTGCAAAGCTAGAGATTTCAGTACTGGAAGAATGTTTCCCTGTGGAAAGCAGAATTCTTATTTCAGTTGGGGGCACTGCCGCCAGAGCTATATCTCTGATGGAGACACTGATTTGTTCCCAAGTTGTGACAAATTGAATCACTGTCTTTCATCTTCCACAAATCAACAGTTGTCAGCAAGGATGGAAGGATTCAGGAAGGTAAGATATCAAAGAGACCACACTTTATTTTCATCATTCTGTGTCACATGGTTTGAACAGCACAATAGACAATATTGTTCTGCTAGCTAGCCCCTCCCCTGTCATTCCAATTCAACAACTATTAAAACTTTTACTTTATGAAGGTTGCTGATATACAACATTCAATATTCCACAGATAATAGCTTTTTGTGGTATTATAGTTTTGATGGCCCCAGACAGGCAAATAAATGTATCAGCCCCATTGTGAAAAGATCCAAGCCACTCTCAATTTTGGTCCTTTTGACATTAATGTTTCAGTGATTGAGCAATATGAGGTCACTGACCCTTCGTTCCTCTATGCCTTTATTGGGTTTCTTCATTGAATCCTTCAAATCTTTGACATGAAATAGAAGATCTAGTGCCCTCGCAAAAACAATTGCTCCTGATAGAGGAAACCCCGTTGTTATTGTAACTATTCCCCTAAGACAGGAGGGCATGAAAACAATTTCTCTTCTCTCTCTCTCTCTCTCTCTCTCTCTCTCTCTCTCTCTCTCTTTTTTTTTTTTTTTTTTTTTGATCCAGTGGTTTCTTCATTTCTTTCAAATGTTTATTTGGTAGTCGGGATGTATGTCTTCTTCTCAAATCATTACAGCAATTTTCCTGCTACTGAGAGAAAATCCTCATACTCTATTAGCTCTCCTTTTTTCTCCTGAATTGGGATGCCACAATGGGGTGCTTTGGGGGGTCTATACCTTTAACTTAAGTTCCAGGTTGCAAACTGGGCCTTGTGCCTGAAATACACCCAAATCCACCTTCCTCTTGTTTCCATCATGGTTTGTTCACAGAAATGCATGCAATCCATACCCCCCCCCCCCCAAACACACACACACACAAATATGTGGTATTAGCTCTTCCCTCCCTGCACAGGTTACAAATTCTTCTTGAAGTTTTAGTGGCAGGTGACTAATGTTTTTTATTTCGTTTGAGTATGATTTATGAACTCATTTTAGTTTTTTAGAATGAAAATTCAAAGGGAAAAATTTCTGAAACTAAAAAGTAACATCAGCATTTGCAAGCTTTGATAAACAGGGCAGGCTTATTTTCCTATTTTTTATAAAGTACAGCTGAAGTATTCACTGAACTTTGTTGCTAACAGATTCAGGTAAATGTTCAAAACAGTGACAAGGCACGTAAATTTTTTGCAACCCCTATATATAGTTACAGAGCTCCAAAAGGGGCTGCAACCCACAGTTTTAAAAAATTTGACCTACAGGATCATCTTCTCCCAAAACTAGGCTGCTAGAAGATATTTTCTGCAGTCACCTCCAGATGGTGGAATGATCTGCTGGAAGTGATTTGTCAACAGGATACAACAGCAATAAAGCCCAGCTCTTCTAGTAGATCTATCCAGATTATTTTAAAACTCTGAATGTAAACTATGAATGTTAAAGTATTTATTCATTAATTTTAATATGTATTGGGTTTACATGCTGTTCTTGTTGTTACTTATTATTATTTGGTCAACACTCTTCCACACACACCCCAGGTATTTTGTTATAGCAAGCTCCGTGAGCAGAGGAAAACTGTATTTGAATCAGCGCCCAAAGGAATCCATGAAACAGTTCTCAGACACACATTCTGCAGCTTTGACATAGTTTTTGTCACCCACTGCAGAGTTGAAAAGTGTGGGAAGGTAGGGAATGCAGTGCTTTATGATAATGACTTTGGGCGATAAGCAGGCTGCTTTTCTGATTATTTCCAAAGGCAATGAACAGGTTCAAAGTCTTACATTATTGAACTTTAATTAGGAGTCTAGTTTGCATATATTTTAAATGTTAATCACTGTTCAGCCAGCCAGGGAATTTTGATGGGTCACAACCTGGGCTGCTATAGGAATTGTCTGTAGTTTTCAACTGGCACTTCTGCCCGCAGCCAAACAGAACAGCACGTGCAAAGAGAACGGCAGGTTTTCTCCAGCAACGAGGCGTCACTAAAGACAGGTGGAAAGAAAGTAAAGAAACAAGGAGGGCAGATTTTAACTAGGGGCCAAAGTAGAGATTGCATGCAAATGTGTGGTTTTTAAACCCCAGTGGCTACTTTGTTTATGAAAATGTTGCTTCAGAAGAGGAAGGAGAGCCATGAAGCGCAGGGATTTAACATTCTTTCCCCATCTACATTTTTTCCCTTTCAAATAAACCTCCAGCCACCTTTGCTGTCAGATATTTCCAGATATATGGAAATATTCTGAATGGTCACATATGTGCCTCTCTGCAGTACCACTACTAACATTAGACAGTATGGGGGCAGATACTGCAGGTGACCCCTACAGTGGGGTATAGAATGGATAGAGCTTTATGTGACATATAATCTATTTGGAGCTCCTTAAGCATTGTTTAGATGAAATGGAAGATCTTATGCTGTCTCCAGTATTAACTGCCAATCAACTGGAGCCTGCTTAGATTTTATAAATGGAACTAGGGGTGAGGGTGCATTATCATGTCATTTGCCCCAGTCAACAAAAATGTTAAAGGCAGTCCTGCACCACTCTTCATTGGAAGAGTTATACACAAAGTAGAAAATCCCATTTCCAGGTCCATGGAAATCACCTCTCATCTGATAGTCATGATAGACATAATGGTAGCACACCCACCTCTGTTCTTTCTGAATTTATATGACATGGAGATGGGTGGGAAGCCTGGTCCATGGAAATCACATCTGATAGTCATCATAGAGCTTCCAGTCATCTTCTGCTGACCACTTTGGCCTCCAGGGTCCTCATTTTTCAAAAATCTATGACAATTCTTCAAAGCAACATGCTTCCCCCTCGCTTCCCCTTCTCTCACTCCAGCAATTTTACAAGGAAGGACAAACACTTGAAGCAGTGCAGTTGCACAGAGTGCTTGAAGACAGAAATCATTTCCTTAAAGTGGTTAATCATGCTTTCGAAAACTACTTTCTCTGGTGACCTAATCACATAAATCATAGCAAAAGGTTAAAGACGAAGTTCAATTGCACCAAATTACATGCGATGCTTCTACAAAATGGATTACTTCCTATTAAAAAGGGAACATATTTCACTAAATATCCATATTTTTTCAGGAAGCTTCAATGCTGCTACAGCCTCCAAGGGTCAAATGAGACATGATGGCAGCACACCCACCTTGCTGAATCTATGTGAAGTGGAGATGGGTGGAAAACCATTAAAAGTCTTCTGAGGTCTGTAATTGGAGTAGGGGATAAAAAGATGAGCTGGAACTTTCTCTTCTGGCAGGTTTGATGTGAAATTGCTTCATCCTGGTCTTTGTATCATCATCATAATCTGCATTGCAGTCAGTGGCATCACTAGGGTTTGTGTCACCCACTGCAGGAAATGGAGACAGCCCATCGACTGGAAGTTCACGTGATTCTGGGTCTGGGAAATCATTCCCCTTAACCATCTGTGGGGGTTGCTTCTTAGAACGTAGAAAGGGAGAGGAGAGGAGATGAAACAAGACAAGACTCTCCCACCTCCCATTCTTGCCACCTAAAACAGATGGAGGGGCAGGGACAGTCAGTTTGGTACTCTGATGGTGTAGCACACTGCTGGAATCACTGCAAATTGCCGTGGGTCCCGGAGATTTCGGTGGCATCCACCCAGGGGACATGGGGCCTGTCACCCCACAGCCTTCACCATCCCAGATTGCCCCCTACCTCATTACATTGGGGAAAGCCTCTTTAAGCCGGCTCAACCCATCTTTCCTTATGAAAAGACACATCATGTGCTACCGGCGATTTTTCAGCAGTGGCAGGGTTTTTATTTATTTATTTACTAAATTTTCAACCCACTCCATCTCTACCCCGGAGGAGACTCAGAACGACTTTTTGTGACAGTTCTGCCACAGAACTGCCCCGGAAGTATTTTTACTGAGTTTGATGGGAACCTGTGGACTCTGTGGCAAAAGAGCAAAAAACCTGTTGGCACCACCAAATTTTGGACCATGTGAAAGGGTTGCTAGTGTGCTTTAACCCCTACATCTCCTAATGACATCACTACTACCACCACTAAATAAAATAGGTAAACTCCAGTCATGTCTGACTCTGGGGGTTGGTGCTCATCTCCATTTCTAAGCCAAAGAGCCGGCGTTGTCCATAGACACCTCCAAGGCTGGCATGACTGCATGGAGCGCCGTTACCTTCTCGCCGGAGCGGTACCAATTGATCTATTCACATTTGCATGTTTTCGAACTGCTAGGTTGGCAGAAGCTGGAGCTAACAGCGGTCGCTCCCGCCGCTCCTGGGGATTGAACCTGGGACCTTTCGGTCTCCAGCTCAGTGCTTTAATGCACTTCGCCACCAAGGCTCCGCTAAATAAAATACAGTGTAGAAAATGTTAAACTATGCCTGGTACACATATATTTAAAACTTAATGTAGTAAAATATGACCTAAAGCAACATGGAATAAAACAAGTCTCCAAACCCATATAAAGGCCATATATTGACTAGGGAAGGTAGTCCACAATTATTGACTATCTCTAAAGAGACTCTGTTTCTAATTCTCACCACTCCAATATGTATTTAAATCAGGCTCACAACAGAGCTGCAGATGTTCAGGTTGGCCTATTGGTTTGAGTGTTGGACTATGCCTATGGAGACCAAGAATCAGATCTCTGCTTGGCTATGGAAACCCACTGGGTGACTTTGGGCAAGTCACACTCTTTCAGCTTCATGGGAAGGCAAGGACAAAAACCCATGATAGGTTTGTCTTAGGGTTACCATAGATCAAAAACGATTTGACGGCACACAACAACAACATCTTTAATTCTAGTATGATGGAGGTATTTTTTAAAATATCACTTAATGCTGTTCTGATACTTAAATGCTTAAGAAAGGTACACCATTATGATAAATAACATAACAAGCCAAACAAGATGATGAAAGAGGGTCACACATGGTTTCTCCAAGGGAAATTAAGATATGCATGAACCAGAATTACCAATGGATTCTTGCTTGAGGGCGGATTCATTCCCATCTCTAAATATTGATCAGGACCTAATGATCTCTATAAAATGAAATGTCTTTGTAAGCGAACAAGCAATACTGTGGGTGTAGACCTAATTAATGTTCTTTCCATTCCAAAATAAATGCTTGCAATCCGATGGTGATGATGGCTGTTTTATAACAAATACATTTAGAGGATTGTTTTGTACTAAAATGTATATTTATTCAGTGCATAAATTTATAAATAAGAAACTGAAATTGGAATCAATGAGCAAAAGTTTGTAGTCGAGCTGTTTGATTAACTTTGGTATATTTCTGCCCTGGTAAATATTGCTTCCATATGTTAAAAATGTATGGGACCAATTCATTTCTTGAGTTCTATGTGTTTGGGTTTGCATAGCTGATGACTGTCAACTGAATTTGTTAACTGCCACTACTGAAAAGCAGTGTGTTGGATATCATGAGTTCATTTGGAGAATTATCATAATACTAGAACTTGAAGTCAGCCAATCAAAGTGATTAGCAGGACATTCACATATGAAACTAACTTACAGGGTAGCTATTATGTAATGAATATGTATAGTACAGCTCCAAGATCCACAGAAGATATGTTCTGAGACCCATCCACAGATACCCGAAACCATGAATATTAGCAAACTCTGTATTTTGACTTGGCCAAAAACATACCACATTGGAAGACCTAGGGTCTGTCCGGACAGGTCCTATAGCCCAGGATCTGATCCCAGATTTTCTGCATTAAACAGGATTGTGAGTCCCCACTGCCTGATAATCTGGGATGAACAGAAAACCTGGGATCAGATTCTGGGATATAGGACTGAAGGGAAAGGGCCCTAGGTTTTCCAGTGTGGTATGTTTTTGGCCAAGTCAAAATACAGGGTTTGCTAATATTCATGGTTTCAAGTATCTGTGGATGGGTCTCGGAACATATCTCCTGTGGATATGTTCCTGAGGCCCACAAACACTTTGTGGGGAGAGACATTTTTTAAGCATGGTTAAGAGAAACCATGGATATCAAAACTATGGCTATGGGAGTAGTACTGTGTGTGCAAATGAAGGACATCATATACATTTCTGCTTAATACCTGTGATTTATTTGTAACTAAAACTTATGAGGCATGTGATGAGAGCAAAATCTCAGGCACATTGGATAGATCCTGCTCAAGCAAAATATTTATAAAAATGTTTCAGGGAAATTAAAAAGGGTTAATATTGGAATATTTCACAAAGTTGCTAACAAAAGCTTATTTTGGAGTATATCACTAAAGCAAAACAGGCATTTTAAGGAATATACAATTGTGTGTGTGTGTGTGTGTGTTCTCAGTGAGGGCACTAGTGAAACACAGACCTATTTTTTAAAATGCGCTGGTAATAGATTTCCCATAATACATACCAGGAGGTAAGCACTATACATGATAAAAATAGAATTTGAAGCGGGATCTAATAATATTTCCAGGAAATTCTTTCTGACAGCAGAAGTGCCATTGTGGGATTAACATCACAGCTAGAATATTCACATCTCATCACCACCAAAGCTTGGAAATCTATTTTACAAAAAAAACAAACCCAAAAACATTTTAGACATCGAATTTTTGTACTGGACGTTATTTTTTTAAAAAATCAATGACTGTTTTTTACTTGAAGAACACCACATTTCAATATGCTATTTATTATGTTTATAGAGGCAGTTTTACACTTGTTGCTATTATATGTTTTCAAGTTATTTCTGATTTATGGTGTCCCTAAAGCAAAACAATCGCAGTGTTTTCAGGAGCTGAGAGGTTATGACTTGCCCAAAGTCCTCTAGTGGGTTTCCATGGCCAAATAGTGAATCAAATCCTGGTCTCCAGAGTTGTAGTCCAAAAACACGGTTATATAGGAAAAATCATCAGAATTCCTTCAAAATTGTAAGTATTAAAAGGTAAAGTAGAGGTTTCCCCTTGATATTAAGTCTAGTAGAGTCTGACTCCGGGGAATTGTGCTCATCTCCATTTCTAAGCTGAAGAGCCGGCATGGTCCGTAGACCCCTCCTAGGTCATGTGGCCGGCATGACTGGATGGAGCACCGTTACCTTCCCATCAAGGCAGTACCTATTGATCTACTCACATTTGCATGTTTTTGAATTGCTAGGTTGGCAGAAGCTGGGGCTGACGACGGGAGCTCACCTTGCTCTGCGGATTTGAACAGCTGACCTCTTAGTCAGCAACTTCTGCAGCTCAGCAGTTTAACTTGCTGTACCACTGTGGCCCTTAGGTATTAAGACATTTAAAGTATTGCTAATCTTTTTTCTTTTTACAAAAATAATGTTAAGCATTCTAATGCAAAGAGATACGTTTGAGATGATTTAATAGGTATATGGGAAAGTTGCTACACAATACATTTTTGCAAATTCTGGACCCATCCCAAAGCTCAAATTGCAAATAGCGAAACACAGAATGCTTTGTTCCTCTGAATCCTCACCTGAAGTATTGCTCAGGGTCAACTAGTCAATTCCAGACTGGAATTTTCTGTCACAGTGTACATAACATGTCTTTATGTATATGTAGCTATGTAGTAGAGGTGCTAAGAAACCGTTAGTGAATTGCAACTAATGTGTAATGGGACACCACCAGCAGTGCCTCAGTGCACTTCAGCACTTCCTAGTCAGTATCCAAATGCACAACAGGACCAGTGTGAATCCATCCTGATGTGCATTTGCCACATTGTGCATTAGTTTCAATGTTGTTGGAGATTGTAGATGTTAAATGGAAGCTCTTACGTGTGTCCGAGAACTCAAAGTCACGCTGCAGGGTAATGACGCACCACTCAGAATTGTAGAACAAATAACACAGGAACTTTACTAACTTAGAGAGGTAAACAGGGCAATAGTATTTACAATAGTTCATCGGTTTGCCTACAGAGATCAGTAGTCATAAACAGTCCTTTTAAATTCCATTAATCTGCTTCATTTGCCTCAGAAATATCAAGGCCTCAGAGAGCAGGCAGCCATCTTATCTCCAGGCTGTATCTCAGTCAGCTCACACTCTCTCTAAGGAAAACCTGCTCAAACCGGTTCTCCAGCAGCATGACAGAAAAAGTATCCAATCAAATTCCCACCTCTTTGCAGGTTCAGCCAATCAGCTTCTTATATGTAGTTTTCCAGTAAACACATACATCATAGTGTCTTTACAAACCAGAACAAATGTGCACCAGTTACTTTGCTGGCTCTCCTTTGTAGTAATATAACAGCAGCCCTTTAGTAATATAACAGCAGCCCTTTAGTAAAGGACTGAGGATTGGTGCTCATCTCCATTTCTAAGCCGAAGAGCTGGCATTGTCCGTAGACACCTCCAAGGTCATGACTGCATGGAGCGGCGTTACCTTCCCACTGGAGGGGTACCTATTGATCTACTCACATTTGCATTTTTTCAAACTGCTAGGTTGACAGAAGCTGGGGCTAACAGTGGGAGCTTACCCCACTCCCTGGATTCGAATAGCCGATTTTGCGGTCAGCAAGTTCAGCGACTCAGTCGTTTAACCCACTGCACCATTTGGGGGCTCCAATTTAGCCCTTTACTAAATGTGAACATATTATTGGACTGCTGAGTTCTGTTTCCTGTGGATTTAAGTTCATCCATAAAATACAGAAGAGGAATCAAGTTTTGATAGCATATTACTGACTCATGTTGCCCCATCTGACAATTTAAGTCAAAAATTGCATGGTTTCCTACTTCAGAAGTAGGAAAAGTGTGGCCTTCTAGGTCAGAAGTCCATAAGCTACATGGGGCTCTTGTGACTTCTAACTGCAGGCTCTTAACACCCTACAGAAGAAGCCTTCCCGTAGGCATATGCCTCCCACTTAAAAACTGAATTAATTGGTAAGTAAACAATTGGTTGCAGGTTGTTTGTGCTCCCCAACCCTGAAGGGCTATCCAACTCCCATAAAAAATATTAATGACAAAAATAAGGGCCAAAATGGCAACTGGAATGTTACATCATTTCTGGTGCACCCAAAATATAGCAGTGCGGCCTACCAAGAGGATAAAGGGGAAGAATGCCCTCTAATCATTGAACCACGATGGTGACATATTCAATTGTCCCTTAATATGAAGGAAATATCAGTTCCAAAGTTTGCATGAATTAGAAAAATATTTCTCTCCCACTAACTTTCCAAATCGAGACATTATGTTGATAGTGCTTAGTTTTTACCTCATTTCTCAGTCTCTTGGCAGATCGACCTGAATCTAATGTATGGTTTCATTTCTGAATCCTTCCGTTCATTGTGCCATTCCTGCATTATCAGATTAGATTGTGTTTAAAAATGCATTTCTTCTGCCCTGCCACAGAATACCTCCATGGCATCTAATTGTCAAATCGATTAAATGGCGAGCCCACGCCATTTGTGCCGTATTGGTCCACATTGGGGTGGGGGATTGTTATAGGCGATCTAAATATATATTCATTACACCTTTCAATTTTGCATCTCATGACCTGGGAATTGCCTGCATTTAATAGTTTAATGCATCTTGCAGCCATTGATGTCGAAAAATTAATGTAAATGAAAATAAATTGGGTATTATGCCCAGTAGGGAAAGCCCCCTAAATGATATCCCCCATCTAATTCACTCCTCCAGCCAAAGAGCAGAATTCTAATGCAATGCAATTTGTTCAGACTACAGAACAAAATATATATTTTTTCTATTAACAACTTGCTAGAGAATGAGAGGAAGGAAGTGAGGAAGGAAAAAAGAAGGAATAACTAGTTCTACTAGCTCCATGCCCTCGTTGTATGTTTCAGTTTTTTCACCTAACACAGACTTTAAGGGCTAGGTCATGCATTCATTAAAAAGAGTGATTCTGGGGCCATAGACACATGAGGGAAGCAATCTCTGGTCAGACGCAACACATGGCTTCACAGCAATTGCTTACAGCAGTGTTTCTCAACCTAGGGGTCGGGACCCCTCAGAGGGGTCGCCAAAGACCAGTATTTTCTTTTGGTCAAGGGTGTTCTGTGTGGGAAGTTTAGCCCAATTCGATCATTGCTGGGTTCAAGGGACTCTTTGATTGTAGGTGAACTATAAATCTCAACAACTACAACTCCCAAATGCCAAGGTCTATTTTCTCCAAACTCCACCAGTGTTCAAATTTGGACATATTGCGTATTTGGGCCAAGCTGGGTCCAGATCCATCATTGTTTGAGTCCACAGTGTTCTCTGGATGTAGGTGAACTACAGCTCCAAAACTCAAAGTCAATGCCCATCAAACCCTTCCAATATTTTCTGTTAGTAATGGGAGTACTATGTGCCGAGTTTGGTTCAGTTTCATCGTTGGTGGAGTTCCGAATGCTCTTTTATTGTAAGGGAATTATAAATCCCAGTAACTACAACTTCCAAATGACAAAAATCAATTCCTCCCTTCCCTAATCCCACCAGTATTCAAATTTGAACGTTATTGGGTATTTGTGCCAAATGTGGTCCAGTGAATGAAAATACATCCTGTGTAAGGGACTGTCCTTGTTCGTCCAGCGCATTCGGATGAGAAGTAAAGGAGAGAATTCCAAGAAAGCGATAAAACAAGCCTTTTATTGTTATCACAGCTATGATAAGGCAAACAGCCGCACATACCCCAAAGGGCTGTATCATGGAAATGGCCGCCGCCCCGCATGTCACAGCAAACAAAGAATATAGACCTTTGGCTTATCTAAAATTGACAATGGCTGAGGATTTTATTCACCTTCCACACCCACTTGGCATAAGTGATACCTGTGACCTCACTTGTTGATTTCAAGCTAACTTTTGGTCTTGGAACTTTCTGGAGAAAGGCACCAGCTCACAAGAAGGGAGGGGCAAATGCAAAGGCAAAGCCACATAGGCAAAGGTTTACTATTTTCTGGCTTATGGTCCCTTCACCTGCATATCAGATATTTACATTACGGTTCATAGCAGTAACAACATTACAGTTATGAAGTAGCAACAAAAATAATGTTATGGTTGGGGGTCACCACAACAAGAGGAACTGTATTAAGGGGTCTCAGCATAAGGAAGGTTGAGAACCACTGGTTTACAGGAACACTGGGGTGCCTTATTGTCTTTTTTGCCCAGGCAAATTACTTTTGATGGAAGACTCTTTAAATAAATCTTGCCAAGAAAACACTGTGATGACAGCACCATAAATCAGAAACTACTTGAAAGTACACACCAAGATAGATAGATAGATAGAGATGGATATGCAGACAGACAGACAGACAGACATACCACTTTGTCACATTTACTAAATTCCACTGAGTGCTACACTTAAAATCCAGGAAGCCATTGTTCCCATCACATTAGTTTTGGCTTCAAGTGTAGCATAGAGCATTCTTTGCGTATTTTAAGCGTGGGAGGCCAGCATTCTTTTCAAACGTTTCAGGAGGTGGTGGGGAAGTGGATTTTTGGTAATGATTTGGATGTTTGGCCAATTCTCTAATGTGATGGCATTTGTTGCTCCCAGGTTTAAAAGCAAATGTGCTGGCATGGTAGTGCCAGGAGATTTAAGCCTTTGCTTGCATTACCAGTTTGTAGGGTAACTTCTCTCAGATTGCAATCATAGGGCTAACAACTTGGCAATCATCGTCAGGAATCTTTAGACCCGCCCCTTTTCCCAGGGTTTTGGAGGGAAAGAGGAGATTTTGCCCAGTCTCACTGTTGGAAGCCTAGTAGCAGGACGTGTGGGATTCTCTTTCCCACCTGCACAAAAGCTTCACTTCTCACAGCTTTGCTGGGGGAATAAAGAATAGTTCCACAGCACAGTTCCTACAACCTTAGTGGAGCAAATCAAAGGGACACCTTCCAGTTTGACTGAATCCACAGCAACCTTGCCTGGTAAGGGACCACTCGAGCCATCCATAACGCAGCTTGGAACCGGGAGAAGGGGCCTCACGCCAGCAGGGTAGAGAAAGATTGCCCAGGGAGGGGTCAGAAGATTTCCCAAAGGAAAAAAGGAACAGTTTACCAACAGTTGCCTGCCCCTGACAGCAGATTGAGAAAGCTACCGGTTTTCCAAAGTTTTAAAGCATTTGTTTGAAGATTTAAGCCCAACTAAAGAGCTTTGTTGAACTTATTTTGAGTCTCACTAGAACTTTGTGTTGAGAAATCTAAGGGACCCTTCAGCTGAGGCACCCCGGCGTCCCGTTGGGCATACAGAAGGCACGTCCTGTAAACAGTCATTCTTACAGGCCCAGCATGCGACCGCACAGGAAACGTTTCCTCAATTTGTGGGAGGAGCCAAAAGTACTCTTGTTGGGGAAAGCATTCTTCAGGAAGAAAAGCAATCTCCTTAGTCACAGTTTTTCACCTTCACTGAGGTCCTGTGCCCCTAAACACAGTGAATGTGGTGGGCTGAGTATATATTCCATTGTAAGCCTTCTGAGATTCCTTTTTGATATCCTGCTAAACACATGTACTCCAATAATGCTATACGTAGGTATAAATAAATAAATAGTAATGAGCTAAGATTTTGTGCAAGCAACCGTGGCAAAGGTACCTCTCTAGAGAACATTTCAAGCAAAGCTCTCTGCACATTGTGGAGAACAAAGCACCTTTATTTAAATCTCAACTTTATGCGCTCTCACACACACAAATCCCCATGTACAGTTCTAAAAAAGCACATATTAAAGTTTCTTTGATCCCCCCCATGTTGTTAGATTCCTTCATTAAAATTCAGGTCCTATAGAGTTTAGTGACCTTCTCCACAGGCATCTTATTCAATATTGAAATTGATTTTCTTCACCTTCTCATACAGAGACCCAGGGGCATATACTATCCTCAGCTCTACCTGTGTAAAACTGAAGTAACGCCGCTTGAATTGGTGAGAAGAATCCCTGTTTACACTGGTAATTAGAACTGAGTGTGGCCTTTGGAGCAGCCTGGGATGTTAAAGGTAGGTCCCAATGGGATTTTTCTACAAAGTGATACAATAAATAATACGAGCATGAACTAAAAACTGGAAAGTTTCTTCCTTTTTTCCCTCTTCCTTTCCAAGTTTCCTGTGTATCACTTTTCACCAAAAGCCACATAAAAGAAACCAAATTAAATACTTCAGAAGGTTTATGTGTCAATAGTAAAAAATCAAAGCTATATTGGACAAAAAGGGCTGTCACTGCTGTGAAGAATATTATCTTTGAAACCATTGTTTTCAGATACCAGACATTTTGCAAGAACACAAATAGATGAAGGTTTGAAATCCTTTCTTAAAAGTTCTAGCCTAGTGCAAAGGCAAGCTGTTTTGATGACAGGGAAAAAACAAGGTATGGATGCACAATATCTTTGCAGCATGTCATTTGAAGACATTTTGAACATTCATTAGGCTGGGAAAGCTACAGATTTGTTTGTTATGATTCCCTACTCGCTCTCGTTGAAAATTATTCCATGGTCAAGTGGGATTTTTAAATTGCCTTCCACAGATACGAAATACAGTGTTGTATTATTTGGCGAAGTCTTCTCTTAAGAAATGCAGGATATAAAGATATTCCCTGATAATTAACATTTCTGAAGAAAATATTTTGGGTTGATGACTGAGGTGTCTATTCACATTCTGTGAGAGATTCCTCTTCTTCAGAAGAGGAAGGGGAGCAGGAAAGTGTTCATGAATCTGAGGGCGAGTTGGAGTCTGAGGAGGAGACTTTGTTAGTACCCTATTTCCAGGAGAGGTGAAAGGAAACAGAGCAGAGATGTCATTCAGCTAGATTAGCTGCCAGAAATGCAGCTGAGTAATTAGGAACTGCCCTAGCAGCTGTGTGGGGACCCAGGGCTATAAAAGCCGAAGCAGGTGCAGCTAGCTCTTGCTGGTAACAAACTGACTCTAATGACTTCTCTCTGTATGCTTGCTCCTAGTCTGCATCTGGATTTATGCCTGTCTGAAGTAAGACTTCCTGGCTTTCTTTTGCATTATTTCACCAAGTGTATTGTACTTTATGTTTTGCTAAAGTAAAGCAGTTTTCATTTACTTACCACAGTGTCTTAAGGCTGTTCTTGAAAGACAAAACAGGACACATTCGAAAATTAGAGTACTATTATTCCATTGTATTTATTTATATTTATTGCATTTATATGCCACTTTCCAGTGGGATCCAAGGCGGCTTCCAAACAATTCAAAATAACTAATAAATACATTATAATATAACTAACTGCCATTGTTACATCTTATGGAATTCCTGGCTTCGACAGTATAGGGCAGGCATGGCAAACTTTTTTGCCTTGGGGCCACATTGCCAGGAGGGCCAGACCAGGAAGGAGGGGGTCTGGACACACATTGAGTGAGGACCAGAAAAGGGCAGGGCAGTGGTCATACTCAGGTTGTTGTCCTGGTATAAGGACGGGGCTGCTCTCCGCATCCTTATGTTGGGTGAAAGGCAAGACACATGGTAACTGCCCCGATCCTCCTCCCCTGATTCTCGGGCTGTCTTATTGGCATTATGTCAGGAGGAGGGCAAGGCAGAAAATGGCTGAGAGTGTTCCAGAAGGCTCTCAGCCTCTGCATGCCTTCCTCGAGTTGTCCTCCTGGTATAAGGATGGGGCCACTCGTACTGTCCTTATGCTGGGAGGAGGGCAAGACACATGGTGGCTGAGTGCTCCAGAGGGCTCTCAACTGCTGTGTGCCTCCCTCCCTCATCTTTTTGGAATAAGGATGTGGTGGGCCACCATGTCCTTATGCCAAGAGGCCAAGGAAAATAAGGAGGTCCTGAGGTAAGCACCCAGGGGGCCGCATCAGGCCCTGGGGCCTTAGTTTGCCCATGCCTGCTTTAGGGTGTAGCCTTGGAACAATGGCAGTTAAAATGAAATAAAATAACAGCACAACAATTATGCCATGTGGCTGGATCCCCAACAATTTTTGCCAAGATGATAAGTTCTATCAACAGAGAAAGGCGCGCACACGCACACACACCACCCAAGAAAAACTCTCCTCCCAGTACTCCCTCAAAGTCTGTTCCAAAGAACCTTAATAACCTTAATAAAAGATGAAGAAATGTGAGCTAAAAAAGAGAAGAGGGGAAGGACCAGCCTCATGGTGCAAATGGAGATGATTTTTCTGTTGTGATAATTCCAAACGTTTCTCACTATATTGGAAATACGATCAGGGTGACTGCAGGTTCTATAATAACCTGCACTCTTCTGGCACCAGAAATTTTTGGTGATGCCATATCTTCATGTATTATCATATTCCCTTTATCAAACATGACAACAGGTTGGATCCAGACGTGGGGTGCCTATACAATATAGAATTAATGGAGATTAACACAGATCAATGCTATGGAATCAGTTGAGTTGTTTTGCAAGTTCTTTAGCTTTCTCTACCAAATAATGCTGGTTCTCCACTAAACTACAACTTCCCTGATTCCACAGCATTGAACCATGGCAGTTAAAGTGGTACCCGACCACATTAATTCTAGTGTAGATGCACCCTTGAAATGTAAGCATGACTAGCCAAAATGACAATGGGCCAACTAAGTTGGTTCTAGGCCAGCTTGAAATATATTAAATGCAAATCTCTCTCAGGCTGCATCTACACAGTAAAATTAATGCAGGTTAACATGTCTTTAACTGCCATGGCTCAATGCTATTGAATTCTGGGAGATGTGGTTTAGTGAGGCACAGCATTTTTGGACAGGGAAGGCTAGAGAACATGTAAAACTTCAGCTCTCAAGATTCCATGGCATTGCATCATGGTAGTTAAAGTGGCATCATACTGCATCCATTTTTCAGTGTATGCACCCTTAGACTAAGCTAGTGGTTCTCAATCTGTGGGTCCCCAGGTGTTTTGGCCAACAACTCCCAGAAATCCCAGCCAGTTTACCAGCTGTTAGGATTTCTGGGAGTTGAAGGCCAAAGCATCTGGGGACTTACAGGTTGCAAACCACTGGTCTAAGGGGTTTGCAAATTACTTAAGGCCATTTTGGTCCTAGGCTAACCCATTGATGGCATTGGGCTCTATCCCTGTATTAGATGGGGTTTGGATCTATGTTTACTTGGTTTTTTTCCCTTGCCCTAGCTCTTTCTTGCCCTACCCTGCCCACTTTTGGCTTCTCTGCTGGCAGATCTTGGTCAGCGAAATCATTCTGGCAGCAAAATTCTCTATTTATAGGTCTCTGAGGCCCCGTCGACACATGTTTTGAAATTCAGAATGATGTGGATTATAAGGGGGGCTAGAAAACACACACCCCTAATACACACTGCAGTGCGCATCCACCTAGAAAACACGTGTTTCAAAATCAGGAGAAAGTCCAAAATTGGCGATAAAATGTGCCGCAGCTGATCAATGTATGGACACCACATAACAGAAATTTGGGAAGAACATGAGTAGTACTCATGTAAATAGCGCCATCCCTGGAAAATTTGGATAGGGGAACCAGATATGGCATGCTTATGCTCAACACCTTTTCCCTCCCTCCCCAAGAAGAAATCGCTTTCCCTTCCTTCTTTGTTTTTGAATTGGAAGATGAGCTCTATTGCTGAACATCTTCTGATGGGTTGCTGTAGTTCAACACATTTCTCCAAAAAGGATAAGAAAAAAAAATGTTGTTTTGTTGGATCGATTAGGCATTAGGGGTTCTTTCTGGGCACCGCAGGAGGTTTTTCACGATTCCTGGGGTGTTTGTGGAGACTCCATAGTAGTACTGGATTTCTTAAATCCACATTCTGATCTGGATTATATGGCTGTGCAGAAGCAGCCTGAGATGAACTAGAAGAGATGTTTCCACCAGGTGAAGGAGCTTTGGCCCTGTCCTAACTCCACGTAGCCCATGGGTATTTCAGTTAAGGTTGCCTATCAGATTTAGGACCTAATCAGATTAAGCCACCTAACTTGAAAAATCTGTGGGGAGCAGGGGAATCCATCACCCCACAGAGCCTGGAGCACCGCCTTCCCTATCATACGAGGGAAAGCATTTCTGACCGGCTTCCACCCATGCTCGCCTCATTGCTTCCTCATACAATACTTTCAGCACAGTTCGGGGATGGAGCCCCACCAGATGTAGCTGTATTTCATTTAATAGAATCTGGCATATGCTGAAAGCGTCATATGATGGGTAAATTTGCCTGGTTGACGAAGTCCTTAAGGAAAATCCACTGAAATCCATGGGATTTATATGTGAATTAATAACTATTTCTGAATCTAATTCAGTATGTTTGCATTGTGAAGTCCTTTGCATGTATTAATTTATCGAAAAGACATGTGAAAGGTAAATGTTGTAAATGTTGTACTCCAGCAATCATTCTAATAAACTCTTGCATCACATCTGTTTTCTATATTTTTTTTCTTTCTGCTCAGTGAACACTCATCTGCTGTTTTTAATTATCATCTTCATGGAAGTTTTCAGCAAAAGATAACTCAAATTAATATGAATAGAACAAGAACTTCAAAATGAAATCCAGCCATTCAGTAATCTAGCTGCATCTTAGTTACACATTTTTAATCAATATGTAGAACTGATTTACAAAATGATCAACTCAACAGAGACCATAAAGGTGAAGAGTAGTCAGAAAGGAAGAAAAAGATGAGAGACAACATTACATGCATGTAATTTAAAAAATAGATACAGGAACAACCTTGTGCAGGCTAGAGGGACAGAAGGGAATGTGTAGCAAAGGAATTATATGTCCCAAACCCAGTTTCATTTATCCCAGACTTTCCCTCCTTCCTCCTGAGATTTTGGGACTAAAATTTCAGGAATTCATCATTAGGATGCATGCATGTAGTGCCAGAGAACTGCTATTATCCAAACTCAGGAACTGTTTATGTAAAGAATTAGTGTCAGGACCCTGATTTCAGGGCCTGTACTCTGGCGCCAGAAATCAAGGACGCTGACATCACAGAATGATAAGGCACCTGCGGTTCTCGGCCCTGAAGAGAAACAGCTGGCGTGTTTGGCGGGGAGAATTGCGCGGGGTTTTCTCTAGGCGGGAATTGCTACTTTGAATGTGGGGGGAGTGTATATAAGGGAGTCTCGGTGGGCCGATCAGCACTCTCGGCTTTTTTTGTGTCAAGGTTTCCTACAGTAAAGTTCTCAGTGATAACAGAGTGAGTCTCTTGTCTTCATTTGGGAGCGGCTGGAGTGAGCTGACAAATTAGGATATAAATTTTCACTAATTTTCTTCTTGGGGAGAGCAACAGGTTATTTTAGCTATTTCTTCACATTGCAAGTAAGACTTTGAAAATACAGTGTCTGAAGGCCATTTGCAGTTTGTGACTTTTTCTCATTAGGGTTTCTCTGCATTCAAGGAACACGTTTTTCAATCTTGTTTTGAATATTTTTCAATATTATTTTTCAACCATAAGAAAGAATAAGAACCATAGCTTCTATCTAGCAGTTTTTTTTAAGGAAAAACCAAGTCCTCCTCCACTCCACTTCCACCTATTTCTCCACAAACGCCTCTCAAAATGTAAGAAGGGATGCAACCAAGGATATAATGGAGGCGGGGATCACAGGAGCAAAGCCTGGGGACTTTCTATTTAGCAGAGACAATGGTGTCTCCTATCAATTCCAGTACCATGTTCCTTCAGAGTATAGCTGCAAATCCCATTGTAGCCAGAGAGGAAAATGATATTCTGATCAGCACTTTATTGTTGTTACGATGTCCCGGTTGTAATCTAAAGTGTTGGGCTTGATCTTGAATAATCAGTGAAGATCTATTAGCTTTATAGTATTCCAGTCTTTGTTTGCTTATTGGCATTTTTGTGGTAGCCCTTAAGGGGCTGCCATGATGTTCTTCCACTTCAGAATTTATCTTTTTACACTACTGGCTGTGTCCCATCTACATTAGTAAAACAGAGGACTACTAATGAGGACTGTGATGCAAAGAGAGTTAATTGCTGAAAATCAGAGTGAGGATCCTATTAAATGGAAATCCCCCAACACAAAATCACTTTCATAGAATCATAGTATCATAGAGTTGGAAGAGACCTCACAGGCCATCCAGTCCAATCCCCTGCCAAGAAAAAGGAAGCTGACATTCAAAGCACCCCCCACAGATGGCCATCCAGCCTCTGCTTAAAAGCCTCCAAAGAAGGAGCCTCAACCACACTCCGGGGCAGAGAGTTCCAGTGCTGAACAGCTCTCACAATGAGGAAGTTATTCCTAATGTTCTTGTGGAATCTCCTTTCCTGTAGTTTGAAGCCACTGTTCTGCATCCTAGCCTCCAGGGCAGCAGAAAACAAGCTTTCTCCCTCCTCTCTATGACTTCCCCTCACATTATTTATACATGGCTACCATGTCTCCTCTCAGCCCTCTGCAGACTAAACATGCCCAGCATGTTTAAGCTGCTCTTCATATGGCTTGTTCTCCAGACCCTTGATCATTTTAGTTGCCCTCCTCTGGACACATTCCAGCTTGTCAACATCTCCCTTCAATTGCAGCACCCAGAATTGGACACAGTATTCCAGGTGTGGTCTGACTAAAGTGGAATAGAGAGGTAGCATGGCTTCCCTGGATCTAGACACTATACTCCTATTTATGCAGGCCAAAATCCCATTGGCTTTTTTTTGCTGCCGCATCACATTGTAGGCTCATGTTTAACTTGTTGTCCACGAGAACTCCAAGATTTTTTTTTCACACATACTGCTATCGAGCCAGGCGTCCGCCATTCTGTATCTTTGTGTTTCATTTTTACCCCATTTCACACAGTTTGCTATTCATGCTGCTCATTTATGCATCCCATCCTGTGGAAGGCAATGAATATGAGCATCCTTGTTATCCAGCCATCCAAAACTAGTTCTCCAGCCTTGGTGTAGATCCTGTGGTCAACACAGATAATTAAGGAATTAAAGAATTAATTACTCACATCATCTTACCATCCATCTCAACAAGCATTTGCTGGAAAACTAAAACAAACTTTTCCAGTCACATAACTCTACACAGAATTACCAGTTTCCATATGGAAGAGAGAACAGGAGAGGGGATCATTCACCAGATGGATCTCAAGAAATAATTCACCTTTTACGTCACCTTCCCCTGAAAACACAAAGAGTTAGCTTCCCTTGCAGATTGGATCTGTTTTGATTCAAGTAAGGAGTATGATTTATTTCAACACCCATGGCAGCTTTTATTCCCCCATTCATCAGGTGAATTACTTTCTTATTTTCCTTTCTTCAATCAAGAGAGTACATTTCTGATCCAAAACATTTAGAATACAAATTTCTTCATTTTCCTTTTTTTTTTCCTTTCAGAAAACTTCTTAAACTTAGCAGAATTCTTTCTAATAAAAATGATGACATATCTGCCATATTATTTGCAGGTAATGAATTGCATTAGTTTATTACAATGGAGTCATTGTTCATGTGTTAATTCTTTCTGTCTCCTGATATAAACAACTTTTTTTTTCTATTTCCATATACTCCATTATGCTGCACAATATAATGATCCTGATTAAGGTCTAAAGAGTTCTGCCTGTACAAAATGAAAGCTCTACAAATAAGTTTTGAACCACATTATAAATTCCTATCCTGAAATGAAATTTACTAAGTATCAAGTCACAATCTATTCAATCTCATGGAGTCATACACATAAAATGAGTTCATTCCACATGTTGCTGCTCTAGGTATAGATGGTAAGTATTTCAGTCCATTTTGATAAGTATTTATTTTGTAAAAATCCATACATTTCTTCACACGCATAACTAATTGAACTGACATATTCCTCCATCTTGGTCTAGGTTTTTGAGCCATTCACTCTTCAGAGTCTGGCTTTGAATCACTGTCTATTTAGTTACTAAAGTTGCCATGTTTCTCCTTCATTTTTAGATAAGCCTCATATTTAATATGTGTATGGTATATAACATCTGGAGTAAAGTGGGATTTAATCTGGATTTCCCCGTTTACCCCAGATTAGTTTGACACCTCAACAGATCTGGACCTTACTGAATAGTCCGGATTGACTCCTGGGGATTGACTCATGGGACCTCTCACTTGGAACTCAAAGGAGTGGGATGGTGACCCCACACTCCTCTTCTCCCCCTTCCCAACCTCCTAATACATCATTTTGATGTGTCAATAGCTTTGGATGGAGGGGCCTGAGCATGCAGCCAGGCCCCTCAGGTACATTTATGGGCTAAATGGGGGCTGAGGGGTGCCTCGATGCCCTCCCGGGTCAACCCCTGTTACCCCTCCCCGGGCGGGAAAGACCAAGGCTTGAGTTGGGGAAAGGGACTAAATCCTGGGATGAACTGGGATATAATATCCCAGTTCCTCCTGTGATGTTGTCATGTGTAGAAGTGCCCAGAATTTGCTATTTTTTTATCCTCTCCAAAATTGCTGCCTGGGCAGGACTGCTCTTAAGCCAAATAGTGTCTTTATTTTCTTTCAGAAAGTTATGACCTACTTTCATTCCTATAATAAACATGTTGCACTTTTTGGCACTATTAGAATTTGTACTCCCCCATTTGAATCTGTTTACTATCATCAACACTGGAGAAACCCTTGTGCCAACTGACAAAGATCCTGAAGATCTGTCAAAGTGCACAGAAATGTATTCTGCTTTGCTCTGACACAAAAAGAAACACACAAAGAATCCTGAACTATAGATCCCACTCCTTATTCCACCCCAAACTGCCCTCCTATCAAAGCATAACATCAAGTTCTGGAGATCTGTCTGGGACACACTTCCCCTTGAAAGGCAGAGAGAGGGCGACGCAGAGGAAAACACAAGACATATAATTGCTCTTAGGAACTGATTGCTGGTTTAAATTATCCTTGTGTGCATGCTTGGTTGGCCCCATCAACCTATTAAGACATTAACAAGGTCTTAGTATTTGGCATTACTAATTTTTTACAGGACCAAAGATATGCCTGGCCATAAATTGAGGCATTTGTAGAATGTTAATTTAACCCCAGTGAGCTATTCTCAAAAAAGTATTTTCCTGTGCGTGAGACATTTCAACATTTTATCAATCAAAGAAGAATGCCTCTAAAATGCCAAGGTAGTTTTTTCTAATTGTACAAATAGGATTCTTCTAGATATTTTCTCATTTCATCCTGCCCACCTTTGTCCCAGAATGATTTATTATAACAAGAACCGATTACCAACACCAGGATATTTTCTACATTATACTGGGAAAGATTAATGAGTTTGGTGGTAGTGGCTGTGATAGAAGAGGAGATGTACTAGACCAGCTGGAAAGTTGAGTAGCCCTCCAGATAATGTTGGACTATAGTTCCAGTATTCTTCACCACTGACTGTGATTGCAGCCTAACAACATCTGGAGGCCCACAATTCAAACCCCTATAGACTCAGATGAAGCCATTTCACACCTTCCACTTCACAGGCAAAGTTTAGCAGGACTACATCCATTTTATCTGTTTCCATCCCATGTTTTCATATGCCATGCGTAAGAAATAATGTGTCCTACTTTTCTTTTATGTGGAAATATTGCTCCAGTGACATTCAGATGCCAAGTTTTTCCATTCTGCTATAAGCTGAAATATCTTTTAAGCTGTGAAAGATCATATCTAGTCAAACTTTTTAAAAAGCTCTCTTTCAAAATGATGAAGAAAGATGGCAGTCTTTTAAGCAATAAATCAGCAAATGTTTCCTTTCTGTGAATTGCAAATCAAAAAGAAGTCTGTTGGGGATCTGGGAGAGAACTGTGTTGATTTTCACTTTTTAAAACAAATGGTTAAGGGAGAACAATTATTATTATTATATTCATACTTTTTCTCTTCTTTTCCTGTTTTAATTTTCCCCCTCTCAGGCTCCTTTTACACTGTCCTTATATTCCAGGAACTGATTCCAGATTATCTTCTTATTCCAGATTAAATGGCAGTGGAGACCCAGTTCAAAGCAGATAACCTGGGATCAGATCCTAGGATATAAGGACAGTGTAGAAGGGGCCTCAGTCCTTTTCTCAGAGCCAGACAGAACTAGAGCTCTCCGCTCTCAGGTCCTGAACCTGCTTTTCCATTTCTCAGGTTGAAGGGGACAAATTTCACGATGAGGGTACTGCTTTGAAAATTGTGTATTTATATTTTCTTCATTTGGTAGACTTACATTTTATTTGGATAGTACACTCAGTAACTATAAAGGTAAAGGTAAAGGTTTTCCCTCAACATTAAGTCTAGTCAATTCCAACTCTGGGGGATGGTGCTTATCTCCATTTCTAAGCCGAAGAGCCAGCGTTGTCTATAGACACTTCATAGGTCATGTGGCTGGCATAACTGCATGGAGCGCTGTTACCTTCCCAGCGGAGCGGTACCTATTTATCTCCTCACATTTGCATGTTTTTGAACTGCTAGGTTGGCAGAAGCTGGGGCTATCAACGGGAACTCACCCCGTCCTGCGGATTTGAAATGCCAACCTTCCAATCAACAAGTTTAGCAACTCAGTGGTTCAACCCACTGCACTCCCACGGCCCTTCACCAACTATGGTTGACGCTTAATGACATCACCCATCATAGGAGCTTTTCCATATGCTTCAGGGTCTTGGATAGTACTGGCCTACTTATTTCTCATCATATGCTCCCCCAGTGTTTCAACCTCCTCTCATAATCCAAAAAGCACAATGTGATTGAAAAACATGGAGAGAAATTGAAGCTATCAAGTTCACACAAAAAATGCTTCAATTATTTACACAAACATTTGTGAAAAATATTCCAAGGTCCCCCAAATATTTTAGACTTCAGCCTCAAGAAGATCCAACCAGGGAAGCCACTGAACAGGGATTCTGGGGGTTTAAGTTCAAAAATGTTGAAGGATCAAAGGTTGAGGACCTCTCTACTGGTAACCATTCTGCCGAGGATAGCAGTCTGCTGTTGCTCGCACAAGATGCAAAGTTCCAACCTGGCCTCAAATAGGTTTTCAGGCTTATGGTATCACTATCTACTGCTGGATTTTGTCTTTTTCAGATACAACCCTAAACTAAGTTTAGTAAACTGGGGAGCTCAAAATGGCTTTAGGAGCCACTTAGGCATCACTACAGTATATTGAAAATATATTGAATCACATCAGTGATTCATATTAATTCTGACAGGGAAGATTGACCTGAAACACAAGAGAAAACTATATGCACACCCAAGCAAAGCAAGTAATCTAAAGTTAGTTTGGTAGATGAAACACAGCACCCACATAATCTCACAATCTATAGAGTGTTTAAAAAGAATACATAATAACCACAAAAAAGTAAATATTTGCTGCCATTTTCTGGTATGCCTCAGTCTGCCTAATAGCAGTGACCTTCTTCACTCTCAGAAAAGACTTGGGTTGGTGACATGATTGTATTATGGGTCTATGCCTGTTGGTACCAGCTTTGAAGGGTTATTGGGCACATCCATAGAAAAGAGATAGGTTTATTCTCATGGATATGTCCAGTCTCTGTTTAAACCAGTGTTTCTCAACCTGTAGGCCATGACCCAGCAGTGGGCCTCAAGAATAAAAATCCGGTGCGCAAACCTCTTTCCTCCTTATTTATTTTATTTATTTTATTTCCTCTCCTTTCCACATAGGTAACCATTGCATTATATAAACTACATCAGCTCTAGATTATTAATTCTGGTTTCCTGTGGGTGAACAGATGATGACTAATGGATGGCATATGTTCTGTATCAGAAACTAGAGCTGATGTAGTCTACCCAATGCAATTTTCTGAATCAGCACCTCAAATAACCAAACCAAATCTAAAGTTGACCAAAACTGATTTGTAACCCTTTTGGTACTAATGTTGGAGAGTGGTCTCTGGTCAAAGAGGTCCCTAGTCAAAGTGGTCCCTGGTCAAGTGGCCCTGGTCAAAAAAAGGTTGGGAACCACTGATTAAAGGGTTTCAAAAGCTGCAGTTTCATTGTACAGTCATAGGCTGGATCTAAACTGCCATATCATCCAGTTTTAGAATTCAAATTTAATGCATTGAACTGGATGATATGGCAGTGTAGATCCAGCCCTACAACCTCATCAATGGGCCTATTTGCCCATCACAGGCTGCTTCACCTCCCTTTTTGGCACAGAGTCCTTCACAAGATGTAAAGGGACTTCTAGCTGGGCCCTATGCCAAAAAGGGAGGTCTTAACTTCAATGGGGGGGGGGGGAGAGTAGGTGGTAACACCTTCCCCCCATGGGATGGGGGAGAAGGTAAGGTGAGCAATGTGGGGCATGGAGTGGTGGCTTCTCCGTGCCCCCCGCTGGGAGCCTATCAAGTTGCCCCAATGCAGGGCGAATCCATGGGCCTGTATGGTAAAGTCCATAGTTGTAGCCTTGATGTCAAGAGCACTTCCACCTGAATATACTGTCCCTGTAAATAGAAATAAAACTCCACAGTCGAGAACCAAGAAATCACAAGGAAAAGAACAAAGAACTATAGGGGCTTAGCCCCAGGCAATAAGGGTGACAAGAAAAAAATAAATAAGACAAGAGAGAAAGGGGGATATATCTCTGAGCTTGGAGCTACACATTTTGTCAAAACAAAGAGAGACTCATGACAAATCATTCCTCATCTGTTTCCATGGGCACAATGCATGCCTAATAAATTTGCTCACCAATCTCTTTCACTTACTAAGAAAGGGAAGAATATACAGTCCTGTGGAGAAAAATACAATGGCAGAAATGCTTTGTGACTCTTTTATGATGGTAAGAAATCTGTTTTATATGAAAACAAAAACAAAACAGGAATGCAAATTTCCTACTACTTTTTTCTTTTCCCTTTTTGGTGTTGTCAACAATGAAGACTCAAATCTGGTGGCAGAGGAAATTACAAGGGGAAGAGCCAAAGTTCTTGAATAACTATGATATTTAGTTCTGTACCTAATTTACTAAAAGACAGCAGGTCGGTTAATCCTTGTAACACTGCCAGTTATATGTAAATGAATAATGAGTAGAGCTGATCCTATCATTACACAGAGGGATGTAGTCACTTGAAATATTTATTCCAAGAGTATGTATATCGTTTCCAGCTTATTTTGGAGATGTAGGACCTCTTCAAATGCAGGGTCTCCCCCACTTCTACACACTTTAAAAACCATTTAAAAACCATTTTAAAATGAATTCCCACAGAATTCATCATACAACGCAAAACCACTTCCGGCTGTTCCCCATGGAACTGCATCCTACAAATGTGTTTAAAGTGTGTAGAAATTGCGGATTACGAGTTGGGCAGCAATTGCTTTGAGACCTCCTGATTTGTGCAGAAACAGATAAAGGCTCTTGTTTACATACGGGGATAAAAACTGTCAGATTCCCCAGTGTTAGTTCGTTTCCATGACATTGAAGAGTGGGCGTTCCTGTGGGCGGTCTTGAAATAAGCCTCAATACTCCTTTACACACATGAAACCTTTACAGTATTTTTAAAATTTAACAAGTATATATTACATACTGTCCAGTCCACTACAACTAAACTACAACTAAGCAACTTTTTAAAAAGAACAAAGAAAACAGAACAAAGAAAACACACATATACACAAAAAAATACAAATTTCCCACTCTCTATCCAATGGTTATTATCCCTTATTGGTCTACTCCCTTTAAACAATAATGTAGTTACGCTTCAGCTTTAGGCATTATTCTAATGATTCAGGAAACCCACAGTTAATAAATGTTGTGAAAAACAACATTTTTGTGAAAAAAAGATGAACAAGTTCCAAACTTTCTTAAAGTTAGTCAAACATTGCTCCTCAATCAGCATAGTCAATTAGTCCATCCTGGCTAATTCACATATTTTCATCAGCCATTCTTCTTGGAATTGAATGACTGGGTCCTTCCATCTCTGAGCATATATCATTCTTGTGGCAGTTATCATTTATTAGAGCATTCCCTCAAATTTCCATTATAAATGATATCCCAGCATTCCCAAAAAATAAAACTCTGGTGTCCTCTTAAATTTAATCTTAATAATGTATTTGAGTTTAATATTTCTGGACTTTTCTGCAAGGCTGCCACAAATGAGAAAAAGTTCCAAATTATGCTCTTATTTCCAACATTTGTTAGAGCTGCCCTTATATATCCTCAGAACCTTATCTGGTGTTATCTGTACAGCATCTGATTAAAAATATTTCAAACCATTACTCAAAGTAAATTTCAAACTCTTCACTTTCTTGCATTATTCCAACTGGATTATCATAATTTTTAACATCTTTATTTACTTTCAATTTAGCAGACCACATAAAACCCACCATCCAATCCTCAAGTTACTTGCTTCCAACGGCAACAATATTGTCATTCAATATTAGCCATTCCTTAGCCCAAACTAAGGTACAGACTAGAGTGAAAAAAACATTTCAGGTCTCATACAGCAATACCCCCTTTTTATAAACTTAGTTAAAACATTCATTTTAATTTTCACTTCCAAGTAAAGATAGTTTCAACTGTACCATCTTTTTAAATCCTGTTATGTGGACTTCCATGTCTTTTCATAGTTTTCTAGAAATAAGTAGTACAGTAGAGTCTCACTCATCCAACATAAATGGGCCGGCAGAACGTTGGATAAGCAAATATGTTGGATAATAAGGAGAGATTAAGGAGAAGCCTATTATACATCAAATTAGGTTATGATTTTACAAATTAATAATAATAATAATAATAATAATAATAATAATAATAATAACTTTATTTTTATGCCCCGCCCCATCTCCCCGAAGGGACTCAGGGCGGCTTACATGGGGCCTTGCCCGATAAAACAATCAAATATCAAAACACAGCAATAAAACAATTATCCAATAAAAACATCAATATCAGTAAAAACAATAGTTAAAATCGACATAAAACATACAATATTAACACAGGAGACTAATTCATAGAACCCAGGCAAAGTGCAGAATGTGCCGAAATGGGCCGAAATGGGGAAGGTAATTTCACAGTTGAAATGGACAAAAGTGCAATATAACATTGGCAACACCTCGAGAATGGGGCTATTATAAAATGGGCAGATAGATCAGTCCGACAACAAATTAAGTGTCAAAGGCCTTTTGAAAGAGCCAGGTTTTCAAGTTCTTTCGGAAGGAGAGGAGGGTAGGGGCCTACCTGATCTCTCTAGGGAGATCAAATTAAGCACCAAAACATCATGTTATATAACAAATTTTACAGAAAAAGTAGTTCAATATGCAGTAATGCTATGTAGTAATTACTATATTTACAAATTTAGCACCAAAATATCACAATGTATTGAAAACATTGACTACAAAAATACGTTGGATAATCCAGAACATTGGATAAAAGTATGTTGGATAAGTGAGACTCTGCTGTATTTTATTTGGCAATGAAATTTTTAAATCTGATACTTCTTACTTTGCCCTAGAATCTAGTGAGATATTAATAACATTTTTGTTAATTATAACATCTGCCTTTTCTCCATATTGTTCCAATATTTTAATAAGATAGATTGTTGTTTCTAAAGGGTTAAGATCATAATTTTGTTAAGTCTTTCTTCATCTTCAAACCTTTAAATTTTTTTCTTTCTTCTTTATATTTTTTATTAACTCTCCCAAAGTTAAAATGAAAAATTGTTAATAAATGAAGCATCCTTGCCTAGTACCTTTCTGGATCTTACTATAGTTTGTCAATTCATCATTTCTTAAGATCTTTGCTAATTGGCAATCATGTATTAAAATTATGTCTTTTTTGTTGTTTATTTGTTCAGTCGCTTCCGACTCTTTGTGACCTCGTGGACCAGCCCACGTCAAAGCTCCCTGTCAGCTGTCACCACCCCCAGCTCCTTCAAGGTCAAGACAGTCACTTCATAAAATTATATCTAAAGTCATTTTATTCAATATTACAGATAAAAAGCCCCAACTCAAATTGTCAATGGCTTTTTCAGCATCAAAGAATATCATTGGATCAATTAACTATTTTAGCAAGAGAAAAATTAATTTACAACTGTATGAAAGATTGGGAGCCTCTCCTACAATTAATGCAAGAGAAAGACTGAGAAATGATACAGATCTAGAGAACTAATTGTTTATTTTTTTTAAAAAAAAACCCACATTGAAGTAGGTAGAATATTAATATATAAAGAAGTGAACTGAAATAATCAAGAGATGACAATGAGAGGAAAGATGAAAATCTAATACATTTAGTAGTAATCTCAGTGTTATTTTTTGTTTGTGAGATATATAGCTATAGATTTTGTTTTAGGTTTTTTAAGTATGTGTTCATAAAGTTACACTAAAAATTATTTTTTTAAAATATCATTACCATTTGTCTCTCATTAAGCTTTTCGAAAAATTAACACCCAGATTTTCCTGAATCTTCTTATCATCTAGTATTGAACTAAAGGCCTTTTGTAAGACAATAGATAACTTTTCTTCATAGTTTTTATAATACTTTTTAAAGAATCCATCAGGTCCAGGAGCCTTCCCACTTTCAGTCTTCACAATTGGTATGAAAT
Source organism: Anolis carolinensis (assembly GCF_035594765.1). NCBI lineage: Eukaryota > Metazoa > Chordata > Lepidosauria > Squamata > Anolidae > Anolis > Anolis carolinensis. The sequence continues at coordinate 229,491,034 of NC_085842.1, read as the reverse complement.
CAGTTTCTCTCACTTTCCTTAGGTAACCCACATTCAAATCACCCATCAATATAAAGGTTTCAAATGGAACATCTAAAATAGCCTTCAAAAGGCTATCAAAGAGGGGAAATTATTTTCTCTGTGAGCATAAATACCCAACAATGGATTCCTTCACCATGAGATTTGATTTGAACATTCACATAGTTACATAGTGAATCTACACATATCTTTTCTGAAGCAATTGTTCGTTTATATAAATCACAGTCCAAATGGTTGTTATGTGTTTTCCGGGCTGTATGGCCATATTCCAGAAGTATTCTCTCCTGACGTTTCACCCACATCTATGGCAGGCATTCTCAGAGGTTGTGAGGTATATGGGAAAAACTAAGAAAGGAAGGTTTATATATCTGTGGAAGGTCCAGGGTGGGAGAAGAACTCTTGTCAGTTGGAGGCCAGTGTGAATGTTGTAATTAATCACCTTAATTAGCATTGGAACAAAGGATTCCCCCAGGCAGGAAGAAGCCAGGAGATGAAGCTATTCAATCTCTTTTATTTCTTCTGTAATCTGAGCAAGATAATCTTTCCCCTTTCAATTCTTTCATAAATTTTCTGTTATGTTGATCCCATTTGAGTCATTTGATTCCTCATTGCCAGGATCTCATCTAGAATTCTTTGACTGGGATTTATAGTCTTTGCAGATGTTTCTACTGAGCCTCTTCTTTTATGGTTATCCTTATTTCTGTCCTTGCCTTTCTCAGAGTATTAGCGCATGGTCTACTTGTCATCAACACGGGCATTATAGTTCGATAATGTACTTCCAAAAATATCCAAATACTCAATGTCTAAAAAATGGTATCTTCAAATATAAAATAAAAATGTAGAATATGAAAAGTAAAAATAGGATCAAACCTCTGCTTCCACCTTCAGTAATTATAATAAAGAAAAAGAAAGAGGAAAGAATATCAATAAAACAGGTAAACATTTAAAAAGATATATCAAATCTATAAAGTACAATAGATCCAACTAGGGTCAAAGAAGTTTTAAAAAGTTCAAATGCTCAAAAAAAAGTCTAGTCTTGAAAAGCATTTAAATGAATTCTTCAATATTCAGTTCCACCAGGTATTAAATAAAGTGGTTTCATTGTGCAAATGATTGTATAAGAAATCTTGGAACCAATTTGAGGCCCAGATGGCGATAACACAAACCTCAGAGCACCAATACACATTAAGGCTTTCTTTCACATGGTTTTGTGGGTATTTAAGCTAGCTTTAAACTGCATTAAATAATCAGGGTAGATGGGGCCATCTAACAACATGTTTAAAACACTGTAAGGCAGTTGTTCCTTCAGATTTCAGCTACCCAGATAAACAGAAAACTAAATAACGTTCCTTATGTCTTCATTGATATGTGCCTTTATTTTTATTTATTTATCTTTAGTTATTCTGCCTTTTGTCATTCCCCAGTTAACTCAAGTCTTATATATATACAGTAGAGTCTCACTTATCCAAGCTAAACGGGCCGGCAGAAGCTTGGATAAGCGAATATCTTGGATAATAAGGAGGGATTAAGGAAAAGCCTATTAAACATCAAATTAGGTTATGATTTTACAAATTAAGCACCAAAACATCATGTTATGCAACAAATTTAACAGAAAAAGTAGTTCAATACGCAGTAATGTTATGTTGTAATTACTGTATTTACAAATTTAGCACCAAAATATCTCGATATATTGAAAACATTGACTACCAAAATGGCTTGGATTATCCAGAGGCTCGGATAAGTGAGGCTTGGATAAGTGAGACTCTACTGTAATATGCAGCTCTAACTCTTGCATTAAAAAAGTGAACCTTCTTGTTTTTGCAGTTTTGTCTCCCCACATTTTAGACTGTTTTTTCCTCCAAACTACATTTAAAAATTTAGAGTTTTACTAGCTTAGGCTTAGTACCTAAATCCAAATAAAGCCAGAAGCATAATTAATAGAAGTAATATCTTGCCTTTTCAAATTCAGTAGCAAGTTCATAGCAAGACAAGACTGTAAGCTTGCTCTTCCTATTCCTATCCATGTCTGGTCATCACTTGTGCATTGCCTAGATCACTGCTTCTTAAACTGTGGGTCCCGACTCTTCACTGGCCATTCCTGGCACCAGTGTCAATATCATATTCTCTCCCCATGGACAATAAAACCCATGCTCCTTATGTGGTTTAATACCTGGAGTTCACAGCAGGTTCCCTGAACACTAAGCCCTCCTTGCTGCTATTATGACTTGCAGCTAAGATATTCCTTGCTGTTTACATAAAGGATTTGGAATATTGTTCCTTTTAATCAAAATGCATGTTTATCTTGGGTCTGACAACATTGGCAACCAGCAGTAAGCTAAGGTACTGAATAGATCTGATTGGCCAAGTTGTCTTCAGCTGTCATGAAAACTGCATAAGGATTGGCCAAGTCGCATGCAAAGTAATATACAGTGATACCTTGAGTTAAGAGTATAATTCGTTCTGTGACTGAGTTCTTAACTCAAATTGCTCTTATTTCAAAGCAAATTTTCCATTGAAATGCTACTAATTCCTTACCACTCTCCGTTTTTGTTACATGTCTTTAAATAAGAACATTTTATAAATAACAAATTATGTATAAATTCACATGGAACAATAAAAAAAAACCTTTAACATGGTTGTGGCAAGAAAGCACATTTGAGATAACACAATGTGTGTTGGCCAGTGTAACAGCAAGACAAAACCTGCACATTTACTTGGAACAATAAAAAAGAAAGATCAACTTTAAAATGGTAGAAGCACAAAGTTGTGGCACAATTGTAGAAGCTCAAAGTTGTGTCAAGGAAGCACAAAGTGAAGAGGCAGAAGCATCATTTTCTTCATACTGTACTCATTCCAGTCTCTCTCCCTCTCTGGCACTTTCTCCCTCTCTCTCTTCATGAAGCCAAACATACTAGGAATAAACACCACACAAAATCAACTAAGCCAAAGCTCTTCAAAGCGGACAAGTGCAAAGCCAATAGCAATCTCCCAAAGCAGAACAAATACATGAGGCACAGACGCACAGGGCATGGAGGCTGCTCCCCTGAAACCTGTGCTCTCACATTAGCGCGCTCTCTGGAGCTCACACTCCTTCTGGTGCTAGCTCTTAACTCAAAATGCTGCTCTTATGTCAAAGCAAAACTGAGCCCTGGTAATGGCTCTTATCTTGAAATGCTCTTCAGTTGGGGTGCTCTTAAGTTGGGTTTCAACTATACCTTCTTTCACAGTACCTCCTCCCTACCACTTTTCACAGAGCCTAAAAAAGCTGGAGAAGCTGCAGAGGGATGCAGAGGATAAATTAAAAGGCACCAATTATCAAGAAGCAAGGAGCTGTATTGTGAAACTTGTCACCTCTTTACACTAACCTTTGAGAGCCTTCCAACTCCCATTATGCGATAGATAGCGTGACCAGATTATTGGTATTTTAGTCCCCCATGAGTAACATTTCTGGATCTCTGCAAGTAACCTGTACAGTGGTAAACAGGTCCAAATATTACAGAAGATCATTAACTCTCCTAGCATTGTGTTTGTAGTGGTGATGTTCTGCACAACCCTCCTATAGCTATACTGGATCTTACTAGTGTCATTGGCCATGGATTCATCTTTCGAGTGATGGAATTCACTAGGATTCAGGGAGGCTGTGCATTTCCAACATAAGAGATATACCAGCTATTAAAAAATCTAGTCTTATGTTTTGACTTCCATTCTGACAACTGAGTCACGTGCAGAAAGACACACACAAAGGATGGTGCAAGCAGCTATTTTGTTTATCTACAGAATGAGAATGCCAGTAAAAATTTGGTTCAATTCAATGAAACAGTTGAAGGGAATTGTGTATGTGCCTTTTTTTCTCAAAGAAGGCAGTGGGGGAGGACTTGTGTTTCTCCACTAAAGTACAGCCAGCACTAGAAGTGTTAAACTAAGAAACCCTGAATGTTTAATCTGCCAGAAACATATGAGAAGAGCAATCATATCTGGGATAAGTAGCTCCGAATGAGGTATGCCTGATTGCTTTGGGCCATGCTGTTTGTCAGTCTTTTAAAATTCAAGTCATTACCAGATGCTGATCTGCTATAATATTGTGATATTTTATCTGATTACACTTATCTGATTGTGCCATATCTGCTATTTGCCTTCCCATTTTTCCATGTATATTAAATGCAGGTGGTTTTATTATTCTGAGAGCTGGAAAGTGTTGACTGCTCTGAATATAAATGGGGATATTATATCATTAACTTGCTCTGAAAGCCAGGCCGTTCAGTGTGTAAATCACATGCAAGGTACCTTGCGGAGGCACAATAAACCATAATGTCTTGAGAGAGAAAGCAATGAGGAAAGGATAAGGAGATAAAAATTTAAGGCATTGTTAAAGAAGGATAATCTTCATAATCCTATTTAGTTCTTTCCAGCAACTATTTGTTGATAATAGAACCCTTTCTATTCAGAACTTCTTTCCTCCCCCACAAAAGTTCATTAAGCATCGCTGGGTGGAGATTTTGCCACGCAGAATGTTATCAACAATAGGATTGGGGGAAAAGTGCAGATCTGGGTGGACCATCAAGTGGCTTTTCCAGCTTAGTAAGAAGATTGGGAGGAAGATGAAAGGGTGAAATTTGCTTGCATAACGCCTTGGAAGGAACCCTCTTGGCCATACAATAGCATAGCTGAATGCTTTTTAATGTAATCAGGATAAAATGTTGCTTGTCTTAACTTTATAGACAGAGTGGGGGAAAGGGAGGAGCTGCACTGGAAGGAAAATCATAGAATCCTAGAGTTGGAAGAGACCACAAGGGCTGTCCAGTCCAACCCCTTGCCAAGCACGAATATACATTTAAAACATCCCCAGCATGTAACTATTCAGCTTTTGTTTAAAAACTTCCAGGGAAGGAGACTCCACCACATTCCCAGGCAACGTGTTCCACTGTCGAACAGCTGTTATCATCAGGAAGTTCTTTCCAATGTTCAGGTGGAATCTCTCTTCCTGACCCTTCTCAAAACATTCCAAGATGCTAGGCTCACAGTAGTAAATTACAGGGGAGGAGGAAAGAATGACAAATGACAAGGGAGAGCCAAATTACAAGGCTCTACTCCAATGTTAACTTCAGCAATTTTTTTCTATGCACAGAAATGGAAGGAACCAGTTATCTCAATGCCAGAGGAATGACCGATGAAGATGTGCGAATTAGCAGAGGAGGACAAATTGGCTATGGTGATTAAGGAGAAATTTTTGACCATCTTCAAGAAAGATTGGGACTTGTTTATTACTTTTTTACAACAACAATGGAGGCAAGTCTTAACTGTTGGATTTATGAATTAGATGCATATTATTAACAATAGAATATAAGGTAAATATAAAGGTAAGGTAAGGTAATATAAAGGTTTTCCCTGACATTAAGTCTAGTTGGGTCCGACTCTGGGGGTTGGTGCTCATCTTCATTTCTAAGCCAAAGAGCCAGCGTTGTCTATAGACAACGTCCAAGGTCATGTGGCCGGCATGACTGCATGGAGCGCCGTTACCTTCCCGTATAAGTGGTACCTATTGATCTCCTTTCATTTTCATGCTTTTGAACTGCCAGCTTGACAGAAGCTGGGGCTAACAGCGGGAGCTCACCCCGCTCCCCAGATTCAAACTGCCAACCTTTTGGTCAGCAAGTTCAGCAGCTCAGCGGTTTAATCTGCTGTGCCACCGAGGGCTCCCCCAGTAGAATATAGCCATATGATATCTAAATGGAGTAGAATAATATGGGATAAAAATCAACAGACAGTGAGTGTGAAGTTCATAGAATAGTTCCTGTAGTATGTATATGTTAATTTAAGTTTGTGTTAGTTTAGTGTGTTTGCTTGTTCTAATTTAGGTCTGTGTTATAATGGCTAATTAGACAGCAACTTTGTTTTAGTGAAACAGGCAGTCCCTGGGTTACGGACAAGATCGGTTCTGTAGATTTGTTCTTCAATTGAATGTGTATGTAAGACAGAACAGGTACATTTTTTAAGTGTGACTCAAGCCATTTTTTAAAAAGGTTTTGGATATCATAGGGAAGAGTTAACACCCCTGTGGTGTTTGTTTTGCTGTCTGTGCCCCTGTTCAGAAAATTTCGCCTCACATTCTGTCCATGTGATAAATGAATTTTGAAAATTTTGAGTTGGTGTGGAAACAAGAATTGGTGATAAGGCTTCAGTGGAGACACCCGTTTCCCATGATCTCTTACAGGAGTGAATTTCCCTTCCTGGGCATAAATTTCCTCTCACTTCCTGATGTCTCACCCCCCTTTGTAACTAGGAGTCATATGTAAGCCTGATGTTTATAACTTGGGGACTGCCTATATACATAATATAAACATGATTTTTGTATTATTTCTGTTGTTTGTTTGTTTTTACTATGTTTTCTTTATTTCTGAACAAAAATTAGAAAAAAATTACTTGGAGTGAGTGAGAGATGGATTATTTCATCCTGAGTTTATCAAAATTACCAGTTCAAATCAAGTTACCCTACACTTTGAGGCTTGAAACAGATCTTTTGGCAAGAGCATATGGATGTAGTTTTACTTTTGACATGTTTATGTAAGAAGTGTATGCATGACCCCCTTGTACAAGCAGTTCACAACAACAACAACAACAACAACAACAATTTTTATTAATATCCCACCACCATCTCCCCAAAGAGACTCAGGGTGCCTTACAAAGGCACTCCAAGGTGCACATATAACATGCAGCAAGTAAAAAAAAAGAACGTATGTATAAACATGTCACATAAAATTATAACAACAACTCCTGTAACACATCTAACATAAAATTCAAAATAATACAACTTTTAAAACATCACTAAATAAAACTAGCAGCCATCGGCACAACAACCACTGCTTGAAGATCTATTAGTATGAAGGCACAATTCCACACTCCCTTCCACACAAACCAGGACAGCAACCAGAGAAAAGTACTGAGTAAAAAAATTATTTGGAAGAATTTTGTACTAGATATCAGTTCTTTAAAGGTTGAAATTGAATGCGTGTAGCTGGACTTTTTTCTTGACCTGAAAGTAAAAGAATTGAAATTGAGTTCCTGTGAGTTTTTCAGAATGTATGGCCTTGTTCCAGTAACATTCTTTCCTGATGTTTCACCTGCATCTGTGGATGGCATCTTTAGAGGTCTGTTGGAAATCAGGCCAGTGGAGTGTATATATATATCTGGAATGTCCAATTGAGATTGAATTGGAAGTGTAAGAGATGAAGTTTTATTTTCGTGCTGGGAGATAAACCCAATGCTACAATCTGCTGGATGAAAAGGAAGTGAATTGAACTGAACTTGACCAGCTGGATTCTGGTTTTTTTACACTATATTCTGCTTCAGTTGGATAGATATGGAGGGGGCACAGCAATTCCTTCTGGTCAAGAAGAGAAATTGCAGCATAGCACCTCTTGTCAAAATGCATACTAAGGGGAATATATCTGCAGAACAACCACCCAAGGTGATGGATATGAAGTTAAACATTCTTGAGGAACTGAGACTATTTAGAATGGAAGTTAACAAAATGAGAACTGATCTTAAGAGTAATGCAAAAATAGAAGTTCAAGAGATTTTGAATATGAACTATGAGATAATATCAGAATCATTAACTCGGATATGGGACCAAGATGATTATAGTTCCAGTTTCAGAAAGCACTGTTAAAAGGGGTGATAGTCATGAATTGGAAACGGCTGCTGATGAGTTGGAGACGGTTAGTAAAAGAAAATAATCATTGGGAAAAGAGGAAAGAACTCATAGACCTGGGAAATTGCATCAGTTTTGTGAGATAATGTTGTTGAAAATGTTGGGAATTAAAGACTCTAAGTGGAAGGAAGAAATAACAGAGGAGAGAAGGGGAACAAAGCTGCCCTCTGCAGTGTGACCAGAGAGGAGCAATCAGTATTTATGAAGCAAGAGCAATGGGAGGACAAGCAGACTTTTGAAAGGTGTTAGGGAAAAAAGAAAGATATTATGGAACATTAGTAAGATATGAAGTGTCTACACTCATCTGGTGTAAAAATTAAAAATAGGAAGTAAACCTTATAAGAGGTATATGTGATTAGAAATATGTCAGATGGATGGGTTTGTAGTACTTTAAACCAATAAGCAAGAATCTGAAATTGTGTGGATTACAAAATTATAAATTAATATGTAGATTATATGATTAAAATAAACTGATATAGATTCATAATATGAGATATAAAAGGTCTTATATAGGCCTGCCTAGACAACCAATATAGCCTGAGTGTTGGACAAGGTCTCTAAGAAACCCCAAAGACCGATTTGGTCAAGGACACCCAGGCCCCTTCTACACTGCGATATAATCCAGATTATTAAAGCAGATGATCCACATGATTTGCTTTGAACTGGATTATATGAGTCCACACTGCCACATAATCGAGTTGAAAGTAGATAATCTGGATTTTATATGGCAGTGTAGAAGGGGCTCCAGTGGGTGACTTTGTGTCACACTTTCTCAAGAGAAGGCAATGGCAACCCACCTGAGCAAATCTTGCCAAGAAACCCTCACAACTGGCTCACCTTAGGGTCATCATAAATCAGGAACAACTTGATGAAATATAGGCCTTCTCTTGTGTTCCTGGACAGTCTTGATATGACTTAGCAATAGGAAGAAACTATCCCATATCACTATATGAAAAACCTGGCAAACCTAATGAGAACAGGGTGTGGGAAGTAAAGAAAATGGGGTCCCTAAGCCCCTTTTTGCAGCCCCTGAAGATCTGAAAAATGTCTTGGCTCTACAAAACTTTATATTTCCCTACTTTACAGTTCAACGATAACAAAAACTTATCATGAAATGTAAACTGCCTTTCAAACAACCAGAAATGCAGCCGAACCTCATCCTATGTGCAGCTGGAAAGTGGGGGAAAGAAGGGAAAGGCAGGGGAAACCATCTTACTTCATTCCCTTCCATTGAGGTCCGTCTTCTGTGATAGCCAGCTATCCCACGTCCCAGTTTTTTGCAGTTTGAAGTCAGGTAGTACCTGACTCCTGGAAAGTATTCTGGAAATGGAGTCCCTCCGGAAGTGCCCTTACGTCATGCGATGGTCTCCATAGGACTCAGTTTCCTTGCACGTCAGAAACAGAGCTAGGACTGCGTGGGATGAGGTCTCAGAGTGATGTGATGTGATATTATTTCTGGTTTGGTGGCAGTGCAGTAGCCTAATCTAGTGCCAGTGCATTGCCACCTGGGGTTCTGCTTCCCACACTTCCCCCAGCAACATCTGGAAAGCCAGAATTTGGCCATCCCTGAAACACTTTCTACCTTGAAGTAGAAGGCTGTCCCCGAAGTGTTCTTGGACTAGAGGACTGTCTTCCATAAAGCAGAACAAATGCCCATCCTAAGAGAGCACACCTTTCAACATTTCACAGATGTTCAGAAGACAGCTGAACATTTCAAAATGTATTTTGCCCCTTGCAGAAACTTTCCAAAACACTGTGGTTGATGAATCAAAATAAACACATCAATGGGGTGCAAAGAAGACTGCTGCTTTCAGATGATGCCTGCCTTTTATATACACTATTTTTGTAAGTGATTTTATATGCAATTTCTAAATTCCATTATTCTGGCCCATTATGAGGATATAAAATAAATAAGAAAGTCTTTGGAATGAATGCCATTCAACCACAAAACTCTGCATAGAAATGAGTTTCCAAACAAATATGGCTTATAACCTGTGCTGAAGACATATTAGAAATAAAACCTAACCTTCACCTGTGCTCCTTATAATAGCCTTTTGAGCAAATCATTCATGAATATAAGGATTTACTTCATTGGAGGAAATTACATTAGCTGCAAAAATATCTTCACAGTTTTTACTCTACTTTCTGTGTTTATTTATATGCTAATGTTTTTCATAATATTTATGCTGTAAATAAATCTCTCCCCTTTTTTTGCTTTCATTGTCAGAAGTGAAGTGGGATGCTTTTGAACATTGCTAACATGAAGTCAGATGACATGGCCATGCAAACAGGCATTTAAACAGTAACATTTATATTACTGTGATTGTACAACCCTACGTTACAAACATAATCAATCAATCAACGATGCGACCAGTATGTGTCCGATGTGATTTCAGTGACATGAAATGGATGGCATTTCTGCACCACTGTTACAAGAAAAGAGCTTTCATACTAAAAGATGGGACGTTTCTGTTTTAGTGCCCTAGTTCACATTGCCAGAGTGGAGAAGGATGGATGGGCTCTAGGAGATTTGGCTGACTTCCTGCATGTCAGTTCAAAGAACAGGCTACATTAGTCCTATCAACTGCCTAAACCTGAGGCAGGCAAAGTGCAGCCTCCCAAACACATTGATGACGATGATGACAACAATGATGATTATGATGATAAGAAGAAGAAGAATTGTAGAATCATAGAGTTGGAAGTGGCCTCGTGAGCCATCCAGTGCAACCCCCTGCCAAGAAGCAGGAAAATGGCATTCAAAGCACTCCCAACAGATGACCATTCAGCCTCTGTTTAAAAGCCTCCAAAGAAAGAGCCTCTACCACACTCTGAAGCAGAGAGTTCCACTGCTGAACAGCTCTCACAGTGAGGAGGTTCTTCTTAATGTTCAGATGGAATCTCCTTTCTTGTAGTTTGAAGCCATTGTTCTGGGTCTTAGTCTCCAGGGCAACAGAAAACAAGCTTGCTCCTTCCTCTCTATGACTTCCCCTCACATATTTATACATGGCCCTCATCCTGTCTCCTCTCAGCCATCTCTTCTGAAGGCTAAACATGCCCAGCTCTTTAAGCCGCACCTCATACGGCTTGTTCTCCAGACCCTTGATAATTATAGTTGCATTCCTCTGGACCCATTCCAACTAGTCAACATCTCCCTTAAATTGTGGTGCCTAGAAGAATTTTATTTCTTACATGCCTCTCCTTGTGACCTGAGGCGGGTTACAACATAGCTAAAAACACATGGTAATCATTATATAAAATACACATATTAAAACATATTTCTAAAAAATACATAATTAAAACACACCCAAAAAAAGGATTAAAATACAGTGTACATAAGTTTAAAATTCATCATTAAAACTCACTGCGTAGACCTGCCAGAAGAGATGGGTCTTCAGATGTTTTTTTTTTTTTAATAATATTTATTAAATTTCAATCATATACAATAAAATTCGGGTGAACTGAAATGAGAGGGGGGTGAGGGATGGGGTGATGGGTTTACATAAATATTAGTGGACAAAGAGGAAAAAAAGGAAGAAAGAACAGACAGGAAAAAAAAGAAAGAAAAAAGGAGAAGGAAAGAAAAACAAAAAAAACAAAAAACAAAAAAAATTAGAAATAGAGAAAAAGAAAAAAAAAAAGGAAAAAAAGAAAAAAACCTAAAACCAAATTGACTTCCGCTTCGCCGCCATAGAGATTGCCGTCTACTTCCTCCTGTTTTTCATTCGTCGTCTTCACTCAATTCTTCTATTTCTCATATATGGATTATTCGCCTGGTGTCCGAGGTGGTCTTCTATTTGTTTATTAATTTGGTTTTGTTCCTACTGTTATTCTTCGTCATCTTCTTCTTATTGTTATTATTCTTTTTGACAAGTATTTTATTTGTTTATTGTTATTATTTATTTGGTTTTCTTATAATTTTTCCCTAGTTTGTTATTTATTTATTTATTGTTTATTTATTTTATTGTTTTTTTTGTTTATTTATTTATTTCTGTTCTTTATTATTTTCACTTCTTATTATGGTATGTCCTCTCTCTGCTTATTCCTCTATATTTTATCTATTCATATGTTTGTTTACCTTTTGCCAATCGGTCTCTTTCCTTGGGGTCCCCTGTTGTTTGGCTATTAAGTAAGTTAGTCTATCCATATTTTTGATTTCTGAGACTTTAACTAACCATTCAAGTTTTGTGGGGATTTCTTTTTTCCGCCAATGTCTTGCGTATACTATTCTAGCCGCTGTCGTGAGGTACGTCATTAATTTCTCTTCGTTTGATCCAGCCTGTATTTTTGAAATTCCAAGTAAGTATGTTTCTGGCAGTTGTCTATATTTGATCTCCAGGATCTTCTGTATGTTTTTGTGGATCATGGCCCAGAATTCTTTTGCTTTGTGGCACTTCCACCATATGTGGAAATAACTTCCTTCCTCCAATCCACACTTCCAACAGTTGGTATTTAAGTTTTTATTTATATTTCCTAATTTTTTTGGTGTTATATACCATCTATAAAATTGCTTCATCCAGTTTTCTTTTAATTCGAATGCATAGGTCAGTCTCAATTTCCTATTCCAACATGCCTCCCACTCCTCTAGGTGAATTGATCTGCCAATATCTTTAGACCATTTGGTCATACAATTTTTGATGTAATTGGTCTCAGTATCCCATTCCAAAAGTATTTTATAAATTTTGGAGATGAGTTTACCGTTTGTAAATAATATTCTATCCCATAAGTTGTTTTTACTCATAAAGCCAATTGGCCCATCTCTTCTGAAATACTCCCTGAGTTGACCATATTGTAACCATGATATTTTTACCTGATCGTTTGAAATTTCCTGATGTGATTTTAATATCCATTCTGATCCCTGTGTTTTAAATTCCAACAGCTCATTCAATGATATCTGGGGACCCATAGCACTGACCACTATGTAATATATATATAGTTGACCCTCTGCATCCATGGATTCTCCATCCATGGATTCAACAGCCCTTTGAAGGCAACTATAAGGCTGATATAGCCCTCAATAAAAATGGGTTTGACACACCTGCTATAAACAATGAGAGTCTGTTTTCTATCAATCAGGATGCACTAGACCAGTGGTTCTCAACCTGTGGGTCCCCGGATGTTTTGGTCTTCAACTCCCAGAAATCCTAACAGCTGGTAAATTGGCTGGGATTTCTGGGAGTTGTAGGTTAAAACATGTAGGGACCCACATGTTGAGAATCACTGCACTAGAAATGCATTTCTACCACTACTTCCTGCCAGAAATGTCTAATGCTGCAGTCAGAAGCAAAGTCCCTGTTGAAATCCAGAGATCATTGGCAAAAGGACTGGAAATGGCGGCCCATTGTGCCCCAGGAGAACAGATCCCTATTGCTCACAGTAGCTGCTGCCCAGTAAATCAGGTCAGAGAACTTTTATTATCTCTCCATATTCCTTTTATTACTGAATGTGAATTGGTTAGAAATGTGTAACTTTAGGTTCTGCATTCATAAGTGCAATAATGAATTGCATTATGCCTCAATTATACTTTTACATACTAACTAGTATCTGCCAATAAGCAACAATAAAAATGATGATCCAGATAAACAAGTGTGTATGGTTGAGAACAAGAAATCACATGACTGGTGGTTAACAGAGCTTCATATAAAGCGAAACAATAACTCAGTTTATTTATAGAGATCTTGCGACATAAGCGTATTGGTTATAATTGTATATAGGTTTCTGGTTGAATAACATTGTTTCATTACAGCTTTCTTACCATCGTTGCTTTGTACACAGAAAGGTTTTCTTTATTACTATGTAGAGACAGACCTTTGACTATTTTAGACTTATTTTGGATATACATGGGAAAGGCATATAAGCTCCATCCCAATGGTTCCAGACATAAAGGTACCTAGAAAGACCTGTTCCTAAAGATAGATAGGTAGATAGATAGATAGATAGATAGATAGATAGATAGATAGATAGATAGATAGATAGACAGACAGACAGATAATCCTTCTCTTTGCAGATTTAATCATTCATTGGAACTCTGACTGGCTGCTATGGAGGGAGAAATCTCTCCCCGCTCCTAATTGAGGCTTTCTGATGCAAGCGGAATTCTGGGAAATGTAGTCTAGGGCAGGGACTTTTGCATTCTCTGCCATAAGGCTCCTTGCCTTCCTAAACTACATTTCCCAGAGTTCTGTGCTTTCTTTTCCAGCAAACTCTGCTTTCTCCCTGCTTTTCCTCTTCTAATAGCGAGAGGCCATTAATTTAAAGAGGAAAGGCAGCCTTTTTGGCTGCTTGCTATGAATATGAAACTGACTTTGAAAGGCTTCCGAGCATTACAAAATTAAAACCAAAAAAAATTGGGTAAGTTTTGATTCTTAAGATTTAAGTGCAGACCACACCGACATGTCGAATATCACTTCAGAAGTACAGATTTAATGAATTTTAATACAACTTCCAAAACTTCCATTTTTTTATTATTATTTTTGCACAAGCCTAGTAGCCAAATTTGGCTGAATGCACTTGACAAATCTTCTAATGTTTGAGACCCAAGTTTATCTGGAACATCCTTGCAAACCAATGCACGAAGATTGCCAAGGAGCCAAAAAAATGTCCGGGGCAGAAAAACTTGGACATAAGTCCTGACACATCTATCACCCTTGCATGCACAAATTGAATGGCTATGAAGGGATTCAGCCCTTTAACCCACTTTGAATCCTAATGGAGGTGTATAAATAAAATGGCACTAATGTTAAAGTGATTGTGAAGGAAAATAATCTTTAGTGTAGGACTTAGGGGAAAAGATTCCATTGATCCAACATTTTTCTCTATTTCAAAAGACTAATGTTTTTAAGTGCAAGGCAAAGCTTGACTTTCAACCCTTACCGTCAGATTGCACAAAGGCCATAAACTCCCAAACAATCTTGCCCACGGAGCAGTTGTGAATAATTTAGCTGCTGTGCTTCTCTGAAAGGCCAGAGTGGCCATTTCAAATACTGTCTTGATTTGCTATGGTGATTCACCCATTAGCATTGTTAGGCTGGTGGACATTTTTTGAAGCTCAACTATCTGATAGATTTATTTTGCTATCACCTTCGATTGTAAGCTTGTACAAGACCGCAGCTCTAAACTAGTTGGAGAACATTCTGTCTAGGGATGGATTCAAATGCTCAGCTATATACATTGCTGAATTAAAGCATTACTTCTATTGGTTTTTTAACCACCTACTACAAATTGTTTCTGGAAAACTACTTGTTTTTGAGCAACTAATTATACCTTCTGATATTGTCCCTACAAATTCAAGTTACTGTAGATATGTGACATAACATTCTTTATCCGAAATCTATTTTTTTCCAATTTTCAGCCAATCCTCTCAAGGTAGGAAAACACTGAAAAACTCAATGACTGGTCGTTACCAATTTGGCCAACTTCCATTCTATCTTCTACTACCACCGAATGGTGTTTACTATTGGGATGAAATGACACTGAACTCAAAATAAGACTACTACATTGTAGACATCTGGACAACTACATGGTAGACGTTTGGACAATCTGGACTTCAAGGCTTCCTCTACACCGGTGGTTCTCAACCTGAGATTCCCAGATGTTTTTGACCTTCAACTTCCAGAAATTCTAACAGCTGGTAAATTGTCTGGGATTTCTGGGAGTTGTAGGCCAAAAACATCTGGGGACCCACATATTGAGAACCACTGTTCTACACTATAGAATTAATGTAGTTTGACACCACTTTAACTGCCATGGCCCAACGTTATAAAATCATGGGAGTTGTAGTTTAACAAGTTATGTAATCTGCCTAGAGGCAGCCACAAAGAAAGCCTTGTCATGAAAGAGCCAGCATGATGTAGTGGTTTGAAAACTGGAGTCAATTTTTGGATCTCTACTCAGTTCTGGAAACACACTGGGTGACCTTGGGTAAACCATACTTTCTTAGCCTCAGAGGAATACAAAACTCCTAAAAATCCCATAATAGGGTCACCGTAAATCAAAAACTTGTTGGAGGAAATCAACAATCAACAATCAACATTCACAAATCTTGACTTCTTGGCCAGGTATTAGTCATCATTGCCATTAACTAAGGGCCCTTCCAGACGGGTCCTATATCCCAGGATCTGATCCCAGGTTTTCTGCATTAAACTTGATTATATGAATTTCCACTGGCAGATAATCTAAGATAAACAGAAAACCTGAGATCAGATCCTGGGATATAGGGCCTGTCTGGAAGGGCCCTAATTCCTCTCTAGGTGGATGTGAGTTTTTGGAAGATGAACTAACACTGTCTCATCAGTGATGATATGTCACCAAAACACTTCTTTATAGAAGAGAAACCAGTCCTTTTGCCCAACATGGAAGCCTCATGAGGGGAAAAGAGGAGTCACTTCTCATCCTTCACTTTGGCATTACTGTTTTCTGTCTTTTACGGAAAGTCTAAAACGTAAAGGTAAAGGTTTTCCCCTGACATTAAGTCTAGTTGTGCCCGACTCTAGGGGTTGGCGCTCATCTCCATTTCTAAGCCAAAGAGCCGGCGTTGTCCATAGACACCTCCAGGGTAATGTGGCCAGCATGACTGCATGGAGCGCCATTACCTTCCTGCCAGGGCAGTACCTATTGATCTACTCACATTTGCATGTTTTCAAACTGCTAGGTTGACAGAAGCTGGGGCTCCCAGCGGGAGCTCACTCCGCTCTCCGGATTAGAAAAGCCGACTTTTCGGTCAGCAAGTTTAGCAGCTCAGCAGTTTAACCCACTGCGCCATCGGGGGCTATAGAAAGCCTAGTAGGCAGGAAATCTTCATACTGGATGTTTGAGACCAGATCCTTGCCAGACAAAGATCATTTGGCAAGGAGGCAATTGGCTTTATGGGAACTGATTGATTGATCCATCTATTCTTTTAAAAGCAAACATCTCAACTAGAATATTTTGCCATACTTTTGTGCAAATTTGGACACTATGAGACAAGAATACGTTGTGTCAAGTGTTCTTTCTTTTTCTTTGTTTGTTTAATTATGGCTTTTCAATTTATTTCTAGCAATTCTAGATGCTTTAAAGATGTGTCGCAACTCCACTGAGGGGGAGACATTGTTCCACTATTAAATATTTCTCCTACTAGGTGACAGAAAGAAGCTCTCTCTTAACCTGATGGCAATGAAAGACAGAGGATGAATCATTGCTCGGGGAAACCAATTTATTTAGTCACTCCGTTCTGCTGTTATTTATTACTTGTCAGCACATGCTGTTAGTTCAATTAAATATAAAACTCTGATGTTCTCTGCCGGCCCTTCCTTTCTACCCTCCCCCAACTTCTCTTTCTCTCTCTCTTTTGTCTTAAAGCCCCCTCAACAAATAAGAAAAATGACACAAATATGCAACACTAAAGCAAAACCCTTTGGGTTTATTGTGCCTCCCTTGTTTTAATTAAGCATTGTTTATTAAACCTTTTGCAGTGAAGGTAAGGGGATTATTAATCTTTTTCACTAGCTGAAGATAAAAGTTTGTAGGGAAAGAGGACATTATAAAAATATAGTTTAGAGTTCCCCGCTGAGATAAACATACGGGCAGAAGGGTGGAGGATTAAAATGAGGTAGCAAGACGAAGTGTTGATTATAACACTTTATCAATACCAACATGAGAAGCCACAAAGAGCAAACTGCCATAGTAAAATATTTCTATTGCTTTGGGTATATAGCTGGCTGGGGATTTATTTTTACTTTTTTTTAGAAGGGAGGATGCCATTTCACTTTATGTAGAGTGTGTGCACATGGGATGTAGACGTCCTGCTTAATTATTTAGATTTCTTTTCCCTCCCAAAGGATGGGGAGGAGTTCTACTTATGTGGCTTTCTCCATAAAAATCAATGAGACAGCTAAGATAAAAAAGCGGGGGGGGGGGGGGGGAGAGGCATACCAATACAGGCAACGCCATAGGGAAATTGTTTTGTTAAAATGGATGCGGCATTGTGGATGCAAAAAGGAGAGTCCCAATTCCAGGAATCCAGAGCTATGTTCATAAGAAACTGATCAGCTTATTGGAAGCAGCATCAATTAGCAATTGGGGGAAGCAGCTAGGTGTTCTATTTCCTAGTATCGTCTTCTAATCCCAAAACAGTGGTTCAAGTGCTGTCCCCTGTTGTGTGACAAAGGCCCCTTCTACACTGCCATATAATCCAGAATATCAAGGCAGATAATCCACATTATCTGCTTTGAACTGGAATATCTGGGTCTACACTGACATATAATCCCAAAACTGTATAAATTCTACATTATCTGCTTTGAACTGGATTATATGGCAGTGTAGGGTAGAAATTTGAATTCAGAGATAACCATCAATCATGGTAAATGGCAATGTAATGCATCCAAATACTTAACTGAACACACAACTCAATCTATAACCCAATACATAATACAATGTGTACAGCTGAATGCACAACTCTGCAACCAGAGCCGGGAGTGGGATAGAGATTATATTATTCAGCTTGCAAGAATGTATAGGATCTTGGTGAATAATACCATTATTTTGCATATGTTTATGGGAAATCCAACAACATCGTGTGGGTGTATAATTCCCACCTTTGAATTCGATCTAATTCTCCAGGACCTTTCCTTTCTTACACAAGCATACAGTATGTCTAGTTATTTATTTAAACAAAATAGTGCCAGTATATGCATGTTGCAGTCTTTTCTTTTAATCATATGCATGATAATAAAGAACAGACCACCAATTAATTTGATCCACTATGGCCAACAAGATCGGTCCTAAACATAAACTCCAAAGAAGAAAGATAAGGCATAAAAAGAGCCCTTCTCCAAACAACTCTGAAGGATCATTTGCCCACAGAACACCCTGAAAATGTTGAGGAACACTGGAATAAACTGAAGACCTTTATCATTACAGACTGTGCACAAACCATTGGATATCATTCTCATCAAACCATTGATGAGATCCAACATTTAATTGATAAGAAAAGGAAAGCCTTCCAAGTACAATGTTCCCTCACTACTTCGCGGTTCCCTTTTTGCTCCCTCGCTGTTTTGTGATTTTTAAACACTAAAATAATAGTATAAATCATAAAATAATATTATAAATCCTCTTTCTACTTCCTTCCTAAGGAGAAGCCTAAGGAAGGAAGGAAGGAAGGAAGGAAGGAAGGAAGGAAGGAAGGAAGGAAGGAAGGAAGGAAGGAAGGGGAAGCCAAAGGGAGCGAAAAGGAGACTGAAGCAGCTTTGTTTTCACCTCATGCTCATGCTTGATAGGCGAGGAGGGGACAGAGACGCTACTTGCCAGTGAGATTGTAAACAATTTCATAGATTTTCACTTTTTGCGGGTGGTCCTGGAACATAACCCCCATGATAAGTGAGGGAACACTGTACTGCAAAGAGACATCAACTGTGCTGCTAAGAAAAAGATCTACACTATTGCAAAAGTTGAGGTCCAAAGAAGGACCAGAGAACTGGTGGACAAAAAAGGCTCAAGAAATCCAACACTTTGCAGATATCCATGATGCACAGAGATTCATGCAGATATCCATGATGCACAGAAGCCCCAAAGGTCATTTATAGCTCAACAAATCATCCTTTATGTTCATCAGATGGAACCAAACTTCTAAATGACAAAAATGCATTACACTACATTGGAAAGAACACTACCATCACCTTTTCAACTGCAGTTCCAACGTGGCCAAAGAGGTTATCACACAAATCCCTTAATTTAAAAAAGGGATGATCTTGTAGCACTGCTTAGTTTGGAGGAAGTCAGTAAAGCCATCATCCAACTAAAAAATAACAAAGCCAATGGACCTGATGGGATCCCTACTGAAATCTTTAAAGAATGCAGGTCTGAACTGACACAACAATTCCATAAGCTTATTGAAAAAGTGTTGGTGATTGAGAAAATCCCAGCAGACTTCAAGTATATCATGATCATCACCCTTTTGAAAAGAGAAGAAAGCTCTACCTGTGGAAACAATTACAGGGTCTCCCTTTTAACCTTCCCTGGAAAAATCCTCACAAGAATCCTCGCACACCATTTCAGAAGACTTCCTTCCTGAATCCCAGAATAGCTTCCGCCCCTCCAGAGGAACACTGAATCTTATTTTTACTGTGCAAAGGCTCCAAGAAATATGCAGGGAACAAAATCAACTTTGTACATGGCAATCATCGACTTTGCAAAGGCCTTCAATACCATGAATCGTAATGCTCTTGAAAATCAGATGCCCTGATAAACTTATGAACATCCTGCTCTCCCCCATGATTACATGATAGCAACAGTCTTGGACAAGAACGGCTCTCAAAGTGACCCATTTAAGATGGGATCATGTGTCAAACAGGGATGTATTATTGCCCCAACCTTATTTTCCATCTTCATAGTTATAAGGGGAAGCTGCTCACCAGTGTGGAAATCAGATATCAGACAGATGGCAAGCTCCTTAATCTCAGCATGCTGAAAGCCAAAAGTAAGGTCACAAAAATTTCTGTTACAGAATTCCAATATGCTGATGATAATGTAGTCTGTGCTCATTCACAGGAACCCTACAAGCCACTTTAAATATCTTTGCAGAAACATTTGAAAATCTTGGCCTCTCACTGAACACTGAGCAGGCACCTACCAACCTCTGCAATGCCAGAAAGAAAGTGTAATGGTGTAACGCTAGAAAACATTGACCCTTTCCACTACTCAGGCAGCCATCTCTCCACAAAAGTTGACAATGGCACCGAAATACAACACCATCTGAACTCTATTAAGTGCAGCATTTTTTAAATGAAGCAGAGTTTGAGGAATGGGACATTCATAGGGCTACCGAGATGCTTGTTTATAATGTTATTGTGATTCCATCTCTGTTGTACACCTTTGAAACATAGGCCATCTACAAATGTCACTCTTGACTTCTAAAAAGATTCTATCAGCGTTGCCTTCAAAAAATCCTGCAAATCTCTTGGGAAGACAAGCAGACTAACATCAGCATTCTGGAAGATCACCAACATTGAAGCGATAATCCTCCACCATCAATTTTACTGGATTGGCCACATTGTCCAAATGCCAGATCACTGTCACTCAAAGCTGTTTCTTTACTCTCAGCTCAAAAACAGAAAATGGAATGTTGGTGGACAGCAAAAAAAATTGAAAGATAGGCTATAACTAACCTTAAAATGTGGCATAAACACCAAGAACAGGGAAGCCGTGGCACTCGAGCATTGTTTCTGGAGATCAGCTGTAAACAACAGTGTGATGGATTTTGAAGAGGCATAAATGGAGGAAGAAAGGGAGAAACATGGCAAGAGGAAGATGCATCAAGCAAACCCTTGTCAGGACTGCCTTCCATCTGGAAATCAATGTCTTCATTGCAAAAGAATATGTAGATCAAGAATAGGTCTCTACAGTCACCTACAGACCCACAGTCAAAACTCAATCTTTGGAAGACAATCATACTCTGTCATGGGTGATCACCTATGATGATAAATAAAAGACAAACCAAAGAAAATAAAGCAAAAAGAATTGGTAATTAGTTAGATCTTAATACTAGAAAACAATCATCAAACTTTCCCAAAATTATCTCAAACAGGAAAGTTAGGGTAGACATTGAACTGTTAGTTGAATTAGAGACATAGATTTTCCAGCATTCAGAGACAATACAGAGCTTGGAAACATTGGGTTTAAAAAAATACAACTCCATAATTATCTGCGCATAGAGGTTACATCTACTGATATCAAGTTTTCAATGATGTCAGCTCTCTCACACATATAACTCTAAAATGGAGGTGGGCAAAGAGCAGTCCTCCAGATACTACTCCTATCAGCCAACACTGATGGATGTGCTGGTTAAGACTGATGGGAGTTGTAATCCAACAATATCAGGAAGGTCATGGTTGCCCACCTCTAGTGTAGAAGAAAGTGGGCAAATTTAACACATAAAAGTTAAAATACAGCTAATACAAGCAGGATAACAGGCGGGATTCACATCCATCAAATCTGCACTTCTGTCCAGATATTTATAAGGGATTGAAATTCTTCTCTTATGCTGATGTGGCATTATGTCAAAAGAAGAGGAATGGATTTGAGTTTAAAACATGAATCTCAGGCTTAAAATTTAGAAAGCGTCCTGTTGCATCCCAAGACAAAGAAGTATGCCTTGACGGTTCTTCCATATGCAAGCTTGCTTAGACAAAAAAGGAGTTCACACAATTTATAGCTGCCACATAGGAATTCACTGTTCACTTGGAACCATTTATTCATGTTAAGCATAAAAGCTCAGGTGGAAAAGTCTGCATTTGGAAAAATTTGTCTGCATTTGCACAATTCACTGGGAGCAGGGGGAGAGAACCTTCCCCATAATACCATTCTTCCTCTCTCTCTCCCCCCACCACCACCACCGCCCAATAAAATCTCTTGTCTTTTAGATTAAATTTCTCATCATTTAGACACAACCAGTGTGATGAACTCCGTCCACTGATTCTTGGGGCTGATTAGAGCATTCAGTGATAGGCATATATTATACCCCCAAACAGCTTTATGAGGCCTGCAGTTCTTCATCGACCATAGATCTAACTCGGCCCGCTTCATTCTCTTTGGCCTATTGATATTTAATGAACAGGAGTGACAACATTATCTACTTTTCCAGCAAAGTGGAAAAGGAAGCACCTCTAGTGGCCAAGCAGCTTGCTTCTCTCTCCTCAAGCAGAGAAATTTGGATCACTGTCAAGATTTGAGACACTACTTGTCTATGGATTGCCCATGAGCAAAGTGCGCTTTCAAGTTGTTTGGGCAACTTAGTTGTTCCTGTAATTGTATAGGAGAGGACTCGAAGAGTAAATTATAGCCTTTTGTTCAATATCTTATACAGGACAGTTAATTGGAATAAAACTCCTTAACTCCAGTTAACTCCAGTATCTCAAAGCGTGAGGGTGTTCCAAAAGCAGTTTTCTTAGAGGTGCAGTCTCCTGAAATAAGAAAGGATTATATATTTGTTAATTTCATATATTCAAAGATTAACAATGAGTAGAGGGAGATGCTGTCAGAGTTGCAAATACTATGCTAAATCCAATTTCCATCTCAGTATATTTCTTTATATGCCACTTTTCACAGAGCATGATACCCAAGATAAGATGCAAATGTGGAAAACAAGGCTAGTTGGAAACTGCACAAAAATTAAAAGACAATTAAAGAAGCCACAAGCTAATATCTGAGTACTCACATTACTCTCACAACATTAAAGTAAGGTACAGGTTTTCCTCTGACATTAAGTCTAGTCATGTCCGATTCTGGGCGTTGGTGCTCATCTCAATTTCTAAGCTAAAGAGCCGGTGTTGTCCGTAGACACCTACAAGGTCATGTGGCCAGCATGACTGCATGGAGCTACCTTCCTGCTGGAACTGTATCTATTGATCTACTCACATTTGCATGTTTTCGAACTGCTAGGTTGGCAGAAACTGGAGCTAACAGCGGGAGCTCAGTCTGCTCCCCGGATTCAAACTGCCAACCTTTCAGTCAGCAAGCTCAGCAGCTCAGCGGTTTAAAATCTATTGAAAATTGGAATAGGAGTTCCTCAGCATCATTTTATGTAAATCACAATCAAGAAAGCTGTGGCCCTGAATTGTGAGACCTGAGCAGAGCTGTTGGGAACAGGGTGACCTGGGGGGTCTCTCATTCATAGGGTCATAACCATAAGTCAAACCCAACCTGATGATAATTGACAACAAAAATTGTTTTTAATGGTTCTACAGTAGTGAGAACCAGCATTGGATTTAGTTCAGCCAATGCTAAGTTTTTAAAACAGAGTTGATTCCCTTGTAGCATTTTTTTACTTCTTTTGTCCACCCACAAAACTCTTTCTAGTCATCTTGCCTGTAAACTTGAGACTTAAGTATCCTACACTGACTATATTATTACCAAGCGGTCCATCCCATAGCCTTCAAAACCTTTCAGCTAGTATTCTCACTTTGCAAAGTTTACAAAGGTCTTGGCGAAGTAGCATTATTTATATACCAATAGTATATTTTATTGCTAGAACACATTTTGATTTATTTATGCATCCAATGCATTAATAACCTCCCTGTTACACCATGCCAAAGAGTAATGTACAATTTCCAGTAACAGCTAAAAATAATTCTGCTAGAAGCTGTAAAAGAAGTAGAAATAAAAGCAGCTTACAACTGAAAATCTATTGAAAATTGGAAAAGCCCTTGGGTGCATTTTTAAAAGATCTCAGATCATAATACTGATATTATATATCAGGTTAGTAAAATGTAGCCCTTCAGATGTTTGAAGCTCCCAGCATTCCTCACCACTGGCTATGCTGATGGGACTTTCAAGTCTATTAGTTTTGCCCAACTACACTAGATAATGCATCAAGAGTTTTCAAATGTTGGTGTGTGCTTCCCAAGAGGTCTTGCCCCATAAGACAATATTATCATCCCTATATAACATACAATGGTGGAGGGGGCTTACTTGAGGCCTGGTGTAGCAGGAAGGTTGATCTGTTAGTGCCTTTCAACACAGGCCCTAACATTCAAGAGAAAGGCAAGTGCTTAATCCGTCATGGGAAAACCTAAAAGAAACACCATTCCCCCCTTCTTTCTCTGCCATGGGGCTGCTTCTGGCCTTTTTCAATGCCTGGGCAGGAAAATGACACTGGTAGTGGCCAGAGGTGGCTCACCTACTGTCTTCCCCTCTCTGCAGAATGACCCTTGATTTATCCATGAGTCATATCAAAACTTACAATTTTGTCCCCCAAATCTGCTCTCAACTTATACATATAGTCAACTTCAATATGAGAATATATGGTAAATGTTATTATTCAGTAACTGATTTAATAGGTCTGCTCTAGTTGGGACCTGCAATTGGATTGAAGGCTGACACTGCAATAATTCGACTCTGGTGAGGCACTGAATGTTACTATATCATTTATTTAATGTATTTTAAATCTTACCTTTCTAATAAAAATGCTCAAGATTGCTTACAGGAGCAGTAAAAACAAATAAAATAGCAGTAATTAAAGAGAAGCGATAAAACACAAAATGAGAAGCAGTGAGAAATATTTTCAAATGCTACCAAAGGCACAGGCAAACACAATGGACCTTACGCAGCATCTAAATCAGTGGTTCTCAACCTGTGGGTCTCAAGGTGTTTTGGCCTAAAACTCCCAGAAATCTCAGGCAGTTTACCAACTATTAGGATTTCTGGGAGCTGAGGGCCAAAAATCTGGGGATCACTGATCTAATTGATAGCAATGACTTCTCTTGGAAAGCATGAGTAAGGAAGCAGTTCTAGAACTGAAAGGTCTTCAAATAAAAGACTTCTCATAAATCCCTAAAGGCAGGGAAAAAAGATGGAAATTTTATTTGGTGGGCAAGTTAAAGGAAGTCAATTTGCAAAAGTGCCACACAGTAAATGGCCATTTTCATGGCCTTGGAAGGAATGCAAAAGAGGATGGCACAGCTCTATCATGCCTGGGTTCAGGCCTGGGTTGGGAAGAGAAAAGAGACAGACTTACAACCTTATCTCATTACAATGAGGATTCACCATGTATTTTGGCAAATGCATGGGGTCCCGGCAGGATGTGTGGAGAACCTGTCGCTTTATGCCCCACATTGCCCGACTTACCTGGATCCACATCCCACAGGGGAAAACATCACTGCCCGGCTTCCCCCCATTGTTCCAAAGGCAACACAGGAAGCCTCCCATGTGCCATTTCCTTTCTTGTTTCTTTTGCCATGGAGCCCAACCAGATGATCCTGTGCATCAAGCAATGGGTTCCATGGCAAAATGGGAGAAGAAATGGTATATGACAGATAAATCGGCCTGTCTGATAGGGTTCATACTATCATGGCTAGACCCAAAGCAGATGAAAGGGCTTCCTTCCATGCCAACAGACTCCATGCTGTTGCCCTGGTCTTGGGGAAAGAAAAGGAACCAATACAGCTCCATCATGCCTAGACCCAGAAGCAAATGAAAGGGCCTCCTTTCATGCCAACAGACACTGAACTGACCTTTGAGGGAGACAAGGGGCAAACAAAGCTTTGCCCAGTAGATGAAAGTCCCTCATTCATCCCAACAACCACTGCCTTGAACTCAGAAGGAAGGAAGGGGAAGCAGGCACAGCTCCATCATGCCTAGAAGGCTTCCTTTCATAAGCTTCCAACTGCTATTGCTCTGGAAGCAAGGAGAAGATGCAGTTTCTGTTGGAGTTAATCCCCTTCCACACCATTTCCTTATCTCTTATTTAGATTGTAAGCCTGAGGGTAGGGAACTATAAAAAATAACAATTTGTAAACTTCTCTGAGACCTTGTGTGGCTGAAGAGCAGGGTATACATACTTCAAATAAATAGAGGTAATAATACTCTGATGTCGATCATTCTGTAGTTGACAAGGATGTAAATACAACAGCACGTAGTTATTTAATTCAGTGATGTGTTCAATGTAGAGCTCAACTTCATTCCTAATATCCCGATACAGAATTCTGAAGTGGCTAAAGCTGTAGTTCTCAACCTGTGGGACCCCATATGTTTTGGCCTTCAACTCCCAGAAATCCTAACAGCTGGTAAACTGGCTGGGATTTCTGGAAGTTATAGGCCAAAACACCTGAGGACCTACAGGTTGAGAACCGCTGGGCTAAAGGAACCATTCCACTTCCAGTTAAAGGTGAGGGATATTTTTTATCCTTCCCAAGTTAAAATGCAGTAAGCAGAATGACATCACCAAGGGTGCCTACACTGTAAAGTTAATAGAGTCTGGGATCACTTTAATTGCCATGGCTCAAGGCCATGGAATCCTGGGAGTTTAGTTTTACACGTTCTTTAGCCTTTTCTGCCAAAGAGTACTGGTGCTTTACCAAATTATAAATCCCAGTATTCGGTAGCATTGAGCCATAGCAGTTGAAGAGATATCAAACTCCATTAATTCTACAGAGGTATTATTTGCAAATGTTTTACCTCAATCCACTTCCAGATAGGGTTTTGTTTTTTTGTTTTTTGTAATATGGGGAATGTGAATCCCACCCAAAGTCTGAACTGAGGGAGGCTTTCTTTGACATTTCAATGTTCTGGTGCACTACTCGTGCTTGTAACATTGGAATTTTCCTAGATGCTCTTCTGCAATAGCAACCTTTTGCCACATTTTCTCCTTAATATACAGGAGAAGTCTGTATTATCAGTAAAGTAAGTTAGAAAAGAGACCTTCATTTTCACATTCGCAAAAGCCTTTTAGAAAATAAAGAAAGCCAAAATGCCACGAGGGTCTATAACAGAAGGAATAATCCTTAATCTCCACTTGATCCAACTGGTGCTACTCTTTTATTGTTGTTAAAGTGGTCTCAAACTACATTAATTCAACAGTGCAGATGCGCCTCAAGAGTCACTCAGCCATCCCTTGCTTGCCCCAGTCAGAACTCTTTTTTCCTTCAGTTGCTGCCAATGCTCATCACACAAAAAGTCCCCTTTGTGTGATCACTGCCCTACTGTAGTACCGTGTTTCCCCGAAAATAAGACCTCCCCAAAGAATAAGACCTAGCAGGGGTTTGGGGGGATTGCCAAATATAAGGCCTCCCCTGAAAGTAAGACCTAGCAACTAAGGCTGCAGCAGAGTTCCATTGGGAAGCATGGCTGCAGGGCAGAAGCAGCACTCCTCATACACACCCCGGAGGGAGGGAGGGAGGGAGAGAAAGTGCTTGCTTTCTGTGCTTCCCTCCCTCCCTGCCTTGCCTTGCCTGTCTCCCAGCCGCGGCTTGAAAAACCTTCCGTGGCTGCTGCTGCGCTGCCGTTTCTTCCTTCTCCGTCCTGGCCATGCTGGCCATGCTCCCTTGCTTCCCAGAGGCTTCTGATTGGCTCCTGGAGCCAGGGCAAGGGAGGGTGGGAGGGAAGGAAGAGGGCTTTCCACTCGTCCCCAAGGCTTCGCTCCTTAAAGGTACAGGACGCATTGGGATTCTCCTCTCATCCTTATTCCTATCCTATGCCATGAAACTGATTATTTTATACTATTATTCTATTGCCATATTATTATCATCATATTCTGTTACTATTATTATATCCCATTATATTATCCTAATAATATATTTTAAATCATTATATTATATTTTTTCTATTATTATTATATCATTATATTATTATTCTATTATTATTCTATTATATTTTCATATTATTATATTATTATTCTGTTATTATTAAATTCCATTTTATATTACCCTATTAATATATTTTATATCATTATATTCTATACTATTATTCTATTATATTATCATATTATTATTTTATTATTATTAGCATATTCTGTTATTATTATTATATTCCATTTTATATTATCCTATTAATATATTTATATCATTCTATTCCATTCTATTATTCTATTATATTATCCTATTATTATTATATTATTATGCTATTCTGTTATTATATCACATTATTATATTATCCTAGTAATACCATATTATTATCCTATTCTGTTATTATTATATCGTATATTATATTATCTCATTAATATATTGTATATCATTATATTATTATTATATTATCATATTATTATTATAGTATATTATATTATTCATCATTCATGACTACATTGAAACTAGAATAGAGAAAAATCAGCGTGGAAGCCTTGGGAAACCTAAATTGCAAGAGGTACCATAGATTGTTGTACATGTAAATAATGGTAGTAACAAGAAATTCTTGATAGGATTCATAGTTTGTCTGGTTATGCTAGTTTGTAATGACAACTACTTTACAGTATATAATAAATGTTCATTTTGTTGTTCAACAATAAATGTGAGCTCTTCTTCATAGAAAAATAAGACATCCCCTGAAAATAAGACCTAGTGCATCTTTGGGAGCAAAAATTAATATAAGACCCTGTCTTATTTTCGGGGAAACAGGGTATGTATTTAGGAAATATTAAAACCAAGACTCTGTTACCAAGGACACGGTTATAATTTTGTCACAGCCTTTGTTCATCCAAATTCTTGAATGATGGGTATCAAAATCCAATAACATGTAGGCATCTGAAATTGAAAAGTGTACTAAGTGCAGGCTGCTCTTTGGACATCTGGTTGTTTCAGTGATTACGAATGAAATAGCCCTGTTGGTTTTGCATAGCCTGAAAAGTATGCTAGAAGGAGAATACACAATCATTGTGGGAAAGTGTTTGGTAGGAAGACTGATACAATATTTTCATCTGTTGATTCAATGTAAAGTGTGGTAATTCTGTGTATGGTTTCAAGTTTATTTATCTTTTCAGGGACCAGTTACACCAGGAGTGTCAAACTCACTTTCATTGAAGGCCACATCATAGAATCATAGAGTTGGAAGAGACCTCACAGGCCATCCAGTCCAACCCCCAGCCTAGAAGCGGGAAAACCACATTCAGATGGCCATCCAGCCTCTGTTTAAAAGCCTCCAAAGAAGAAGCCTTCACCACACTCCAGAGCAGAGAGTTCCACTGCTGAACAGCTCTATCAGTTAGGAAGTTCGTCTAATGTTCAGGTGGAATTTTCTTTCCTGTAGTTAGAAGCCACTGTCTCCAGGGCAGCAGAAACCAAGCTTGCTCCCTCCTCCCTATGACTTCCCCTCACATATTTATAAATGGCCATCATGTCTCCTCTCAGCCTTCTCTTCTGCAGGCTAAACATGCCCAGCTCTTTAAGCCCCTCCTCATAGGGTGTGTTCTCCAGACCCTTGATCATTTTAGTTGCTCTCCTCTGGACACATCATCCTTATGGTTGCTTTCAAATGGTCCCTAGATGTTTTTGAATGACAGCTCCCATCACTTTTGATTATCCACCAAGCAGACTGGGGATAATGGGGATTGCAACCCAACAGCACATGTGGCTCTTAGGTTGGGGAAAGGCTAAAGGACATTTCACAGTTAGCCATCATATCCACAAGCCTTGTATCTGAATTCGAACCCCGCCATCCTGACTAAACAAAACAAATTGCAGCCTCCGAGCTGTTGCTGTATTGCAACTCTCATCGGCTCTAGTCATGATGCCTAATGATGATGATAATGATGATAATAATATTTCTAGGCTGCCCTCTCTCCCAGAAGAGACTCAGGGCGGTTTACACACAGAAAAAAGACAAACATTCAATGCCCAAAATAATACAAACACATCAAAAATCAAAATAATACACAATAATAACAATAAACTTATAGCCAAAGAATTAAAACAGTATAAAATAATCCAATAGACATGATAACACTAACAACATGAATTAACATTAAAACATATACCCTGTAAGATAATTTATTTATTTATTTACAGTATTTCTATTCTGCCCTTCTCACCCCGAAGGGGACTCAGGGCAGATAAAATTGTATACATATAAGGCAAACATTCAATGCCATATACACATAAAACAAAGACAGAGACAGACGCAGAGGCAATTTAACCTTCTCCTGAGGGGATGTTTGATTCCGACCACAGGGGGAGCAGCTGCTTCATTATCCACTGCGACGGCACTTCCTCATTCCAATGGCGGCCGGATGATTTTTATGGAGTCATAAATTAGTTACATTTGCCACCCCACTTTATAGTGGTACCATTATTTCCTACTTGATAGATGCAACTATCTTTCGGGTTGCTAGGTCAGCAACGAGCAGGGGCTATTTTTTATTTTTGATTGTTGGGTGTTCACCCCACCATATATTTTCTAATAAAATATATTAGAAATGGCTAACATAGGTGTTCACTTAAAATGATGAGGAATGCAGGAGTTGTAGTCCAGCATCTGAAGAGCCACATAAAATCACATGGTGGGTCGGATTCAGCTCGTGGGCCTTGAGTCTGACACGTGAGTTGTACTATTGGATACTGGAGCAAGACCATTCAGTAGCTGTATGCAAACACATAACAATACTGAAAGAAAATTTTAATTTCAAACTACTGCTTACAATAGAGCATATATGTTTACAATATGTTTAAAATTAGAGCAGTGAAAGTTGGAGGGGTGAGGGCTTTCCCCCAAAACAAACGGAGAGGGAAGGATTCCTCCCACCAATTTTCTGTTCCCAGGTCTTCACATCTGTTTGCACTAAATGCCACCCATATGGATGAGAAAGATTTAAGCACCGCCTTAGTTATTCCATCCTCCCCCCTCCATTGAAATCAATGAGTCTTAAAGGTGCTTAATTTAGGCTGCGCTGCGATCTAAAGAAAATTTATCTAAGCGAGCCACAAACGTTGATTTACTGAAGGGTGAGACCAGATTGGTAGAGTCAAGCCTTTAATCTTTATTTCAGTCTTCACATTTAAGTGCAAATGAGTGAAATTAGAGAAAGGAAGTAGAAATGGATGTGGCAATTGCTTCATAAAGCATTTCTCAAATAGCAAGTAGCATAAAAGGACACCATAGAATTCCCCTGTATATAGGGATTAACCACCCAAATCAATGGTTAAAGACAGAATTTGGCCATGCATTCCAGAGCTGGCTGCTGGACCATGCAAAGATGCATTTAAAAAAAGAGAAAAAGAAATGATAACTTGTCCCCTACAGCTTAATAACCATGCAATATTTACAGTTACGCTCTTTGGTTCTTTCCCCCTCTGACTAGAGAGAGT
Organism: Anolis carolinensis; assembly: GCF_035594765.1. NCBI lineage: Eukaryota > Metazoa > Chordata > Lepidosauria > Squamata > Anolidae > Anolis > Anolis carolinensis. Next base: position 229,459,771 of record NC_085842.1, on the reverse strand, counting down.
CATTTTGATTAACTGGTATGCCGCAAAAACCTTTTTACGGGCTTCAGACTTTTCTTCACCTTTTATGTATCCTGTTTACATATTTTAATATTAATGGAAAGAAACAACCATAAAACATGGGTCTTGACAAAAAAATTGCAGGATTTTAACATTTAAATTTAGCTGTAAATAAGGGAAACATAAACACAGTTCCCCCACCCTCCATCGGCACATATTGCAGATTGACTTTGCAATAAATATGAAGCTTTATATTATCATGGCTAAACCACAGGGCTTAATAATCAGGTTTTAATTTGGGAACTGGTCTCCTATGGTTTTGCATTTTACCTTTGTTTGTTTATGTGGAAAGGCCATCAGTTAATAACACCTCACTATCATTTTCACTACATAACTTAACAGCTGAGATCACTACACCAATGGAAGACTATGAAACAGTTGTAGAGAAACCTCAGCTCTTCAGATGTTGTCAGGCTACTGCTCCCATCATTCCTAGCCATTGAATATGGTTTGAGGCTGATCAAAATAGGAGTCCAACATCATTGGAAGAGACCACCAGTTTCTAATTCCTGTTACAAAAACCCTGTTCTACGCAATGAAGTGAAATGGATGTAATAACGAAGCATAAAGGGTAAAAATAAAGGTTTCCCCTTGACATTAAGTCCAGTCGTGTCCGACTCTGAGGGTTAGTGCTCATCTCAATTTCTAATCTGAAGAGCCAGCATTGTCTGTAGACACCTCCAAGATCATGACTGCGTGGAGCACTGTTCCCTTCCCACAAGAGTGGTACCTATTGATCTACTCACATTTGCATGTTTTTGAACTGCTAGGTTGACAGAAACTGGGGCTAACAGCAGGAGCTCACCCCTCTCCCCAGATTTGAACCACCAACCTTTTGGTCAGCAAGTTCACCAGCTCAACGGTTTAATCTGCTGAGCCATCAGGGGATCCTTAATAAAGAAGCATAGGTCAACTCTACCTGTACAATATTTTCATTTTATTTTATGGTGGGCCCATTGGACAAACAAAAAATAATTGTTCTGTGCCCGTAAGATACTGCTACTACTCCCCTCTCTTCATTTCACTTTTTGGTTATGAACTATTAGCTGCTAGAATGTGACCTGCTAGATTGGTTTGCTGTAAGTTTTCAGGACTGTATGGCCATGTTCCAGTAGCATTCTCTCTCCTGCCATTTTGCTCACATCTATGGCAAGCATCCTCAGAGGTTGTGAGGTCTGTTGGAAACTAGGCAAGTGAGGTTTATATATCTGTGGAAGCTGGGGCTAACAATGGGAGCTCACCACTCTCCCCAGAATCAAGCCACCAACCTTTAGGTCAGCAAGTTCAGTAGCTCAGCGGTTTAACCTGCTGCTCCTCCGGGTGGCCATCAATGATAATGTGAATGCAACAGAATACCATGTTTGTGCAAATATCAAGTTTGCCACATATTTAGTCAGAAGTATCACAGGCTTTTCCTTACTGTGGATCCTGTGCAAAGTATTTTTGTTTTTTGTTGATGTTTTTGAAAGGTATCTGTGCAGTCTACTAAATCTGAAATGGAAATTATGTACAAAAAAGCTATATGCATATTCCCAGTTCTAAGTGTGGACCACTTATTGATTTGTACCATGGAAACTTCTCTAATCTGAGAGGACTGTTATACTTGGGAAGACCTTGAATGTTGCTTTTTTTCTGTTGGGAACATTTACATACAGAGCCATTGAAACTCCTCATTTCAGACTGGGCACAACTATCTATAGAATCAGCTTCACAGCTGAATAGTTTGACAAGTTTGAAGGACAATACTTTCATTGGCAGCCTTTTTACGAAGTTGCCTTTAGGACGCTTCACAGGATTTTATTTTTATTGCTATCTAATCACCTGCCAGCTTTGTGATCAATGTATTAATCCTTTGCAGTTAATTATTTCAACTCCCCCCATCGCCCCCCAAAACGATGGCAACATTCCTAAAGATATTTAGAAGCAAATTAAGCAGGCCTCTAGTTAATCTAAACGGTTGAAGCAAAACATTTCCACACAAACACGAACCACCATAAAAGAAAGTGCCGCAAACAACCCTGAATTGTTTGAAGGAAATGTCTATAATTTGTCTTCTGAAAGTGACATTTTGAAGTCTAATTATTGTTCTCCATCAAATCACCATAAAAACAGCATTAAAGTCGCTTGCCAGCAATAATTGGTACTTTTGATTCTCAAGGGAGTTGAACACCTTTTTGTTTAGATCGTCCAACTGCAGTCTTGGCAATGCGGAAGCCACACAAAATCGCTGAGCGAAATGGCCTCCTTCTACTGCTCAATAGGCGTCGGGAAAAGGCTGACTTTCTATCTTCACTTGACCAACAACAAAACTTTTTCATCTTGGTGAGAAAGAGAGGTTTTCTCTCTTGCTTATGTTCTGAAATGAAGAAGCAGAGCTCCTGCGCCTTTAATAGTTGTGCAGATAAGGAAACAAGGAGCACTTGTCATTCAACCAAGTAACAAATAACACTTTTTGGAATTTCCTTTTTCTACACAATCGTTTAAGGTAAAAGATCCCACTTTAGTTTTCACTTTGGCAACCCAGCTTTTGTGTGGGAAGTTGACAAGAGACAGATCGGCATATTCATGGGAGTTGAACTTCCTTACAGTCTGGCAGTGCCCATTATAGGAAGGGTGCCCATTCATTTGCAATTGAGCAGCCCCCGGAGTAACAGTGGGTTAAACCCTTGTGCTGGCAGGACTGCTGACTTGAAGGTTGGGTTGCCGACTTGAAGGTTCCTGGTTTGAATCCAAGCCGGGGAGAGCGTGGATGAGCTTCCTCTATCAGCTCCAGCTCCATGCGGGGACATGAGAGAAGCCTCCCACAAGGATGGTAAAAACATCAAAACATCTGGGCGTCCCTGGGCAACGTTCTTGCCAACAGACAAATCTCTCACACCAGAAATGACTTGCAGATTCTCAAGCCACTCCTAACATGAAAAAAAATGCAATTGAGGATAGCTATGTTGCGCTCATAAAGGTGAAAGTCACCACCAAGCAAAAACGTTGGAGTGTTTTAATTCCCTGGCTTGCTGAGAGCTTTTCGGGCTGTATGACCATGTACCAGCAGCATTTTTTCCTGACATTTTGCCTGCATCTTTAACTGGTGTCTTCAGAGGTTCTGTTGGCAGTGAAGAAAGTTGTGTGTGTGTGTGTGTGTGTGTGTGTGTCTTTTTAGTTAAGGTCACCCAGTGGGTCTTCCAAGTCATAGTCCAATGTTGAAACCACTCTGCCACGCTGCCTTCAAAGCAATGACAGAACAAGTCACAAGAGTAAATACAAAGATCCACCCAGAGGAAAAGCGTTCTTACCACAAGAGAACCACTGACCACATAGGGAAGCTGATGAAGAAATACAATCTACAAACTATCTACAGACTCACTAAGAAAATTCAACAAATGTTACGTTCAACAAAGGACAAGAGGGATCCTCTCACCTCTGCAGGAGTCTACCGTATAGCATGCAGCTGTGGACAAGTCTACAAAGGGACCACCAAACTCAGAAGAATTGCCCAGACACGAATCAAGGAACATGAAAGGCACTGCAGACTGACTCAACCAGAGAAGTCAGCCATAGCAGAGCACTTGAGGAACCAACCTGGACACAGCATATTATTTGAGAACACATAAATCCTGGCCCATTCTAACAACCAACATATCAGACTACACAGAGAACCCATTGAAATCCAAAGACATGTGGCCAATTTCAACAGAGAGGAGGAAACAATGAAAATGAACAAAATCTGGCTACCAGTATTTAAAAAAATCTCTAAAATCAGGACAGTAAATAAACAACAACATCCAGAAAACGGGGGAATTCCAAACATGAAACAATCAGGGCCAGTTAACACCTCCCTGCAAAGGATTCCCTCAGGCAAGAGGCAGCCAGGCTTTGAATCTGCAAGGCCATTAAATGCTAATCAAGCTGGCTAATTACAACATTCACACTTGCCTCAGACAAGAGTTCTTTCTCCCACCCTGGACTTTCCACAGATATATAAACCCCACTTGCCTAGTTTCCATCAGATCTCACAACCTCTTAGGATACCTGCCATAGATGTGGGTGAGACATCAGGAGAGAATGCTTCTGGAACATGGCCATACAGCCTGGAAAACTCAAAGCAACCCAATGACAGATAAATTTGTAACTCAATAGGATCTTTATACTATTGGCACAGAACATTCAACCTACGTATCTTTTGTCTTTTAGGAGAATTATTACAAAAGCATTCCTGACTGGTGGTCTGTTTATATACTATGTAATGCCATTTTCTTGAAGATTAAGATGTCCAGAACTTTCCAGAGGCAAATTCCGGGCAGCAGAACAGTTTTTTCTCTCCAAAAAACGGAAATTAAATGGCCATGCCATCTGACTGACAGAGTCTAATTTATACAATAAATATAATAAATGGCAATTGTCATATTTATGCATGATTTCAGAAGTCTGGTATCTTGACATTCAGTCCATTCTTTCACAGAAAAAGTAGGTCTTAATTCTCGAGTGTTTGATATATGTGATGGATTCACTTTTAAGTTATGATGGAAGTGATTTTAAAATGCCTGACTATATTAAATTCAGATTTCATTTCAGATCATATTATTTTAAGGAGCATTCACTGCCAATAATATCTTTATTTTTAAAGCATCAGGATTTCATCAATTACTAGTCCTGCCTAGGGCATTCCCTTTGGAATCATAAGGTTTTTTTCATTACAACTAACTTAAGTCCCATTGTTTTCAATGGGTCTATTTTTGGGAGGACTTATGTTGGATTTACCTTCTAGTGTGGTTTCCCCCTATTCTACTGCAGTGCCTAATATGAACAAGCAAAACAAGCTCGTTCTAGCAATGGTGCCTCCACTGGATTAATAAAACATGCATAAATTTTGACTGACACAAGTAATGACTTTTCTGTGGTCCTGCTACAGTTGGAAATTAGATGATAGACAATGGATGCTGATTTAGAACCAAACCAGGTGTTATATTTGCACACAATTTGGCTTTTGATGAGTGATTTTTAAATTTATGTTGTGAGTCTTGAGACATATCAGGATTGAGGCAGTGCAAGTGACAGGTATCAACCCCATTTTGGAATATGCTCAACACACACACCTGCTATTGGCAATGGGAGGATACCATTGGGCTTATGCCCTATATGAGACATCTGACCATCCATCATGTGAATAGAATGATGTACAACATATAGCACCAGGTTTAATCTTATGTTTTCATCATCTCATTGGCATCATTGGTAGCTTTCCTTCCATTGTAAACAGCAGATGGGTAAGAGTATTCTGATCAAGACTAAAGTAAGATATTTTGTGTGTGTGTGTGTCAGAAGCGACAAGAAACTGCAAATCGCTTCTGGTGTGAGTGAACTGACCATCAGGAAGGACATTGCTCAGGGGACACCCAGATATTTTGATGTTTTTACCATCCTTTTGCAAGGCTTCTCTCGTGTCCCCGCATGGAGCTGGAGCTGATAGAGGGAACTTATCTGAGTTCTCCCCGGGATGGATTTGAACGGGCAACCTTCAGTTCAGCAACCCAATCTTCAAGTCATCAGTCCTGCTGGCACAAGGGTTTAACCCACTGCAACACTGGGGGCTCCTTACAGAAGGAAGGGAGGGAGGATGCCCGCCTGCCCGCCCGCCCGCCCGCCCGCCCCAGTTCCAGCTTGATTCTTTCCTCATGTAGGAAACAAACTGTGTACTGCTGTTATCATTCAATCAGACACACAAGGTGAAATCAAGGACCAGTCAAAGACATCATGCTATCTAGTGCAAAAGGCAACACTAGTGGTGGGACTTTATCCACTGTTGCATCTGAGGATTACAAATGCAATGGCTAACCTCCTCTAAATAATTCTTGCACAGAAAACCCTATGCCACCATTGCTGTAAGCCAGAGTCCATCTGAATGCCCAAACCATCAACAGCAAATAGGATATCTATTTTTTTTTCTAATTGAAGCCATCCTTATCAGAAGACAGAAGGAGGTACTGTAACTGCTAAACAGAAGATGCAGGGAGGTGGCAACAACAGTGAGATATGTATACTAAGCAGGCTGCCCTGTGCCACCCTGTCAGGGATTCCTCTTCTTCAGAAGAGGAAGGGGAGCAGAAAAGTTTTCATGAATCTGAGGGTGAGGTGGAGTCTGAGGAGGAGGCTTTGCTAGTACCCTCATTCCAGGAGAGGCGAAAGGAAACAGAGCAGAGACGTTGTTCAGCTAGATTAGCTGCCAGAAATGCAGCTGAGTAATTAGGAACTGCCCTAGCAGCTGTGTGGGGACCCAGGGCTATAAAAGCCGAAGCAGGTGCAGCCAGCTCTTGCTGGTAACAAACTGACTCTAATGCCTTCACTCTCTGTGTGCCTGCTCCAAGTCTGCATCTGGATTTATGCCTGTTTCTGGCATAAGACTTCCTGGCTTTCTTTTGCATTATTTCACTGAGTGTACTGTACTTTATGTTTTGCTGAAGTAAAGCAGTTTTCATTTACTTACCACAGTGTCTTAAGGCTGTTCTTGAAAGACAAAACAGGACACACCCTAAGCTAACCTGCTGCCTTTGAGCCATTGCCAGTATTAAGTTGCCAATCCAAGTAACTGTTGTACACAGAAAATGGAGGAGGCCATGCATGAGACCATAAATCAGTGGTTCTCAACCCATGGGTCCCCAGGTGTCTTGGCCCACAACTCCCAGAAATGCCGGCCAGTTTACCAGCTGTTAGGATTTCTGGGAGTTGAAGGCCAAAACATCTGGGGACCCACAGGTTGAGAAGCACTGCCATAAAGTGTACTGTTTCTGGTGTCACATGATGGAAAGACTCATTTTGAACTCTAAATAACAAATTGTAGGACAACTGCATTTTTCTAGCCTCCCTGTAACGTAAAGGACAGGCACACTCCTGGCTGTAAAACAGAATGGGAGAAACCACTGCAGTGCGGATTAAATAAGCACAGCAGATGGAGCAGAGCCTTGAGCAATGCGACTGGTTCTGGGGCCGAAGGGAGGGAGTGGGAAATGGAGCATTGATCTTTGATATTATACTAAATGTTTTACAAGCATAGCTGTTTTCACCAGTGAAATCAAGAGACCATGTGCTTCTCAATTCCACTTGGTAGAAAGATGAGGAGCATGGGGATGGTACTGTGGGAATACTTTCCTGGATCAGATGGCCCAATTAAATTGCTAACAATTTAGCAGAACTCTTCTTATGTTCGCTACTCTTTTTATGTTCTCTTGTGATAAGTTTTGTTTATCTGAACCACAGCTATGAAATGGTAACTCTTATTTTAAGTTCCCTCAGCAATCTGAGTTCTCAAATACCTCCTCACATCCTCTTCCCTTTGACATATGACCTAAAACAATCACTTCCAGTCTTGAGCTTTGTGCCAGTATTGGTCTACAACTTCCATAATCCCTGACTGCTACTGATGGGGATTGATAAAAATCGTAGCTCAACACTGTTTGAATGCCTGAGAGTGGGGAAGGCTGTTTAACTCACAGTGTGAAAAGCAATCTGTAAAGCATCTTAACTTTCTGTATTTTTATATTATATTGGTTTCATTATACAGGAAGCATTCAAGTGGGGATTGATGCAGACTAGTAAAAAAATAGGGCTGATAATTCTTAAATACGAATGCTTGGTAGTACTGAAAATGAATTAGTGCATGAACAAGTGGTTGCTTGCACTCTCCCAGGCATAATGCTCGACAATTAAGAAATAAGTTATTCCTTTGTAAATATTTCTCATTTTTCTGGAGTTAATGGCTTTATTGCTCAATTGACTTATCAATCACTTCCATGTATCAGTCTACACTTCTTTGGAATACATTGTAAAGCTTCAGCATGCCATTGCCAATCTTAGATACGTGAACATCACTGCATTTGATTACTGAATTTCAAAGCATAGAGTCACAGTTAAATGCCTGGGTTGACTTACTTGTTCCAGAAACCTCCATGCCAGCAATGGGAGAATGGTGAAGGAAGTCTGGTGAAATCTAGACACAAATTTTAGTGCTGCATGTCTGCAGTAAAAAATGCAATAAAACTTGGGCTGGGAAAGAATGGTCATTTTACTGTAGCTACAAGTAAGGCAGCAGCAGTTGCCTCCAGAATTTCTGAGTATGTGTCAATAGCAAAATAGAAAGAGGTGAAAGAAGGAAAGTAGGTAAGTCACACAGAGATTTTGTGTATTTTTTCAGTTTCTACATGAGTATGTACAGTATTTCATTGGGCATGGCAATTAGCTCGGTAGGCACCAGACTTAAAAGCAGACTAAACAAAACAGAAACCTTTTGAGAGCCAGATCATAGAATCATAAATTCTATGCAAAAAGACCAAAGAACTCCTCCAGCTTAACCCAAAGTTATATTATTTTACAAAGCCATATATCACTGAGGACATAAAATCTTTTGGGCACAACTCTCTGTTTTGGAAAAAAAAAGTTTCATAATCCCATGTTAGCCTAGTAATTTTAATGGGAGTATATAACTGTGAAGGTCATTGTTGTTCTAAAGAAAGTTATGTTGTATATACAACTTATAGGGATTTTTAGCAGAACAGTTTCAAAAAATGCACAATGCCACCTAGATCACCAAAAGTAACCATAATAATTTTTTTCTTCCTTATTATTCATTTAATGTTCTACTACATTCCTGCCTTGAAAAAATCCCCAAGTCTACAAGTTTCCAAATACATCAGAGACAAACTGGATTCGAGACCAACTTTAAAAGGATAGACAAGTTGAAGCTGGTTAAGAGAAGGGAAAAGGGAATGATATAAGGTATAAATATAAGCGTAAGGCTTATTATTATGATGAAAACCAGCACTGCGACCCACTTCAGAATAACTCCTATTGAACCCGATGGGATTTGTTTTCAATAAATATATCCTCTAACAGACACTGGGAGTTTTAAAATCACATTGGATATATAGTGTTTTAACTTTTTTCCATTCACTTTCATTGAGGCCAAACTGACCCAAAGAAGCTTTTAATGCCATTCTGACATTTAAAACAGAAACAGGTATCTGGGGAATTACTGGGACTGAAAATGCAGTTGGCCTCCTTACAGAAGCTCAGGGCAAAAGGTTACACATATTTTGTACCTTTTTCTCTCACTGATGGTTCAAATAAACAGAAGCATTTTTAGAAAGTGAAATGGATGAATTTCAGATGTTTAATTTAACGTTTATCTGAATTTAAACATTTACCTTTAAGGTGGACAGGCTTAAACCTCAGGATACAAATAACATGATACAATCTGTGTGTGTGTGTGTGTGTGTATATATATATAATATTATATGTGTGTGTGTGCATAAACACACATCTATTCACAACACCAATGAATGAGGTGATTAAGTAGAAAAATAATGCTTTGACTCAACAAATAAAAAGTTAGGTGCTTATAATCCCAAAATATATTGATTTTTCTACAAGAAAATGCAATGGTAACTAAACACAGAGATATCAAGCCTGCACCTCCAAGAATTAAAAGACTTTAATCAAAAACATTTAAATATTTCTTGGATCTTCATTATTATTATTATTATTATTATTATTATTATTATTATTATTATTATTATTATTGCTGCAACTAACTTTACAGATGAGTTCTTATAACTAGTCAGGCTAAGAGATCATTTATAAAGTACCCTTCATACAAGGCTATGGAGGGATTTCAGCACTAAAGGATAAAAACATTGAATTCCTTTCCAGATCCCTCATAATCATTCTCCTCGCCTCAAATTTTCTTTCAGTTAAGTATCTATTCTACTCCCACAACTCAAAGACAGGAGGGGAAATCTTTTTTGTCATTCAAAGCAGTGCTGTCTCCTTCAGTCTTCACTACACAGCTGATGACCCTCTTTAAAATGTGCTAAGCTTGGAGCATATTTTTCTTTCAAGATTTTTCAACCCAAATACTGAAATTTAAGAAGGTGGGAAAACGAAAGAGTGATTTCTGTTCTGATACTTGCTACTCATCTGCTTCTCCCATTTCTATTTTATCTATACGGTATATCCCAAAATCACCAAAGATGTAGAATATTTTAAATTACATAATATTTATTTAAATCATTGGTACATAGTGTTTTCTTGTTTCTTTTTAGTTCCTCTTCAAAAACAACAACTGTTGATATGCTGAGTGTTGTCAATAAGGGGTCAATCAGTAATTTGTACAATGGATGCAAGAATACATACAGTATATCCAAATGAAACCCTAGCATATTGGCAATTCACATTCTGGAGTGCTCTGCTTCATCTTACAGGATGGACAAGTGAATGACAAATAAATACAAAGACTCCAACTGCATGGAAATGTCACCATCAAATAAAAATTAGAAAGCCTTACTAGTAATGAAAGGAGAGGAAAACACATCTGCTGAGAAATAAAACAGTTGTGGAACAGCTAGTCTGAGCAATCAGGCACTTCTGTACTTTCTTAAATATTGGATCTTGAAATTATCTTTAATCACATTAATTCTACAACGTAAGCATGCATTTTAATTTTTTGAGGTTTAACAACTCATTTTAAATTACGTTTTTCATATTCTGTGAAGTTGTGCACCACGTACATAACTACTTTCAAGTACCAAATGTTTTGCAAAGAGTGTGATTTAAGACACATTGACAGACATAGCTATGGAACTCACTGCAATTAAAGGAGACAAGAACTATTTTTGTTGAAATTACAAATATTATGAATGTTTAAGGCTGGCTCACCAGAAACTGGCAAATTGCTAAAGCCAGACACATTGTTTCCTAATTCCTGCTGAATTTACTTTCAAGAGAGGACCATGCAGGTCTAATTATGCACTGATATGTGCATAATTTGTATATATTTTAGAAAGTCTTCCAAGACTTAACTGTAGCTCTTCCTCTCTTATGGGCTGTGTCCCTTTCTTCTCTTCAACAATTACATTTTCTAAGTAAAGTAAAATGGAAATGAGTGCCCTTTCAAATGGTATTGGATGGTAACACCCATCGTACCTCACCATTGGATACATTGGTTCAGACTGATGAGGAATGCAATCCATCACTACTTGTTCTAAATAGACAAAACATCTACACCACTTTTATTTCTTTGTAAAGCACTGGGATTTAGCCAGAGATCTATGTCGTCTGTGACTATTTGTTTTCTGATTGCTTTTGAGATATAATCTAACTGGGAAAGAAGAGTGACCAACCAGGCTAAACAGTACCAAACCAATCAATGTTTGTAAGTCACTGAAGCTGCTTCCTGATGACAGTGACAAACTGCTGCCGATTATTTCAGCCACAAGTTAGGATACACAGAGGGTTTGAAATGAGGAATGTCGAAGCTGGTCCAAACATCATTTCGGCACTGAAGGGAGCCGACATCACACAGACCCATCAGAACAAATAGAGACATCATGCAAACGAAATGGGCCTGGGGCTATTTTTTTGCATCTCCAGCTTTCATAAGGGCCTTAATAGCCCTTGCTCGCATCTCAAGCTCTAGGAGCTCCAGCTGTTGCGCTGATGGCTGAACATCATCTGCGGGAGGAGCTGCTAGTGCTGCTGCTTTCGTCTCCTTTGGGGAGGATTGAGCCAGCCCCAGGATCTCATTGACGCTTTTCTCAATGTCCTTCTGAAGGTCGTCTATCGGACCATCTCCACTCCTGACAGTCCTTTCTGGCACATCTGGAGTCTCTTCTTCATTGCACGGGCCTTCAATGTCACTGTCATATGCGTCTGCATTGATGCTGAGAACGTCGCTATCCTCCCCTTTGCCTGCAATGCAAAATTAACATCAAGAAAAGGAGTCAGAAGCCAAACCAAAAGAGTTACTTTTTGCCTTGCAAAAGACTGCCTTGGCAAACAAATATTCCCTTGCACAGATTTAAAGTAGAGGAAAGGCCCCTATAAATTAAAAACAACAGTTTCTCCCTCTTCCGTCCTCCCCCCAACCTTAAGACTGATTTAATTTAGACAAGTTTTAATGCATTTTTATTCCAATTTAGAGGAACATGCAGTAGACCAAAGCAGCAGCGCTTGGAAAATTTATTCCATCGTATGGAATTGCATGATCTATTTTCCTAATTAAAATGTCATAAGGTTTTATATCACAAGGACTCGCCTGCATTACAAAATGAAAGTTGATGTGGGGAGCCTTTGGGACCGACTACTGTTTATTATTTTAGAAGTAAATTTAATTCCTAAAGTGCAGCTTTAAAATACCCCTAGAATTACTTTATATGTGGTAACAAAAAAATACAAGGGTACAATTCTCAGTATACTAATATACTTATAAGAGATGCTTGTGCAAAGAATTTAAAATGTAATGTTTCTCGAAGCACAATTAGGACATTCTTTATTCCTTCCAGTTTGATTAAACACAAAGGCTGGGGACCAGAGCCTTCTCTAAGGCTTGGGCATCTTTAAAATATCCCCTTTAAATGCCAAAGCAAGATTCCATTACTAACGTCAGTTATGGATCTACTATCGGTTCCAAAGATACATTATTGGTGAGACATGCTAAACTATTCTAGAACCCAAAACCCCAAACTCCCATGAGTGCCCTGAACTTTAAAATCAGGTTATATATTTCAAGAACATTTAGCCAACTACAATGCAAACTAGCTACATTTCTGTATATTTTTTAAAAGGTAATTCTGAAATGTTTTTTTTTCTGACATCCTGTCCCTGGATACTATGGGTATTCAATCAATTATCTTTCAATGTTCCTCATTAACAATGAATATTAGATAAATGTACAACAAAGTAATTTATTCTGAAAAAATAACAGAACAACTGATTTCATGGGCAAAAATGTATAAACTAATTTGCTAAGTCAGAGCAGAGACTGAAGAAGTCCAGTACAACATCACTCAATGGGGCAAGTCAACAAACAAGGAAAACGTGCCAGCATAAGCCAATAACACAATGGAAAAAGCCTCATCCTGCAGTATGCTCACATTGTAGAAATTCCATTCATGGTTATTTTAGTTAACTAAAGTGTGTGTGTGTGTGTGTATGAATGAGTTTGTCTTTGGAAGACAATGTCTCTCTGTGAGGTCCTGTCCTTTCAACAACTTCTTTTTCTATCATATGTAAGGTTCTGCCGAAATCACCACTGCCACCGTTATGTCAGGGCTTCTTCAACCGTGTGTCAATTGCAAATGGGGTCCCTTTCCTAGTTCAATATTGGGGTCACGAAAAATTAGCAGCAGTAAAACACCAGCTACTGGCTGTTTTAGACATCTGCACGAATCTGTTAGCAACAACATGCAATGTTTACAGTAAACTCTGCAGAAAATGCTTCAGCTAAACTCCACAAAAAGGAAAATCAGCCCATTTAGCAATCCTTGCAAATGCTTATTTGTTATCAGTAAATGTTTGATTATATATCTGTTTTATATATTTATATAACCAGGGTTGCATAAAAAAATTTCAGGTGGAATGGAAAAGATTAAAAAGTCTTGCCATCTGTGAAGACTTCTAAAAATCTCACTATCACCAAGACAAAGGCCCCTTCTATACTGCCCTATATCCCAGGATCTCATCCCAGATTATCTCCTTATCCCTGATTATATGACAATGGAGACTCATATAACCCAGTTCAAAGCAGATAATCTGGGATCAGATCCTGGGATATAGGGCAGTGTAGAAGAGGCCTGAGGGTTTTCCCTTATCCATACCTTTGCCACCAATGTTAGGACCTCCTCCTGCTCAATGGCTGTGGCCACCATAAAGTAGACATACTGGATGCTCTCAAGGCTCCTCTATTTTGCAACCTCTATTCCCATTAGACAACTCTTTGCTGTCAGCACAGACACCATGTCTGCATATATATATAGCAAGACCCCTTTGTTCACAGGGATACATTTTCTTTAAACTTCAGTTAACTGAAACCACAGATACAATGAGACACCATTACATTATCTAACATTTAGTCCCACCATATCATGGAGTTGAGCTGGAGAACCTAGAGGTATCCTCTCTAGAAATCTATGGTAAATTATGGGGGAAGTATACCAAAGAATTGCCTGGAAGACCTAACGAATTCATAGAAAGATCATTTCCTCTGGTTTCAGGTAGGTGAATCCATGGATATGTACTCTGCTATTGCAAAAGTGTGTGTGTGTGTGTGTGTGTGTGTGTGTGTGTACTGCATTACTGAAGGCCAAAAGCATATAATGCCCAAAAACAATACTTTATTAACAGAAATTGGGCACAAATAAATAGATGAATAGTTTAATATATTTAAAACATATATTTTATTTTCACATTCTAGTCCACAAAAGGTACTGAGATTCTTAAATTTTAGTCATGAATTTCTAAATCTAAATGATTTATTTCTAATCCTCACTCATTCCCTCCACACATGTCTCCAAAGTACGAGCTCAAACTTGGCAGTTCCCCACTTTATTTTACTGCAACAGTGGTGCTAAACGGAGCTTTGTACTTGGCTTGCAAGAACTTCTTGAGTAGTTATAGGATTTAAATTTTAGGGGATAAATTGTAGAAACGCATAAAATATTTTTTAAAGTTTGACCTTATAGTTAATGTCCAGTACAATGCCGAAGCAATGAATACTCTCTCTAGCATAGTTATATCGCTGAACAAACGCTCCTGCACCCATTAGGGATGGAGAAAGGGCAGGTCATTGAAACATGCAGAATCCATTATGAACACTGCATTTTATTGTTAGCCGATTTGTGTAAATATCTTGGTGGTGTTCAACAACCTTTTAGTATTCTCAACTTTTCTGTGACCCCAACACTGAGCTAAAGGTACCCCATGTAGAGTCGGGATCTACAGCACAGCTATTGTTGATTGGAGCCTATTCTCAAAACTTGGCAAGTTACCTTTGTGGTTTCACAACTGCACTTAAATAATTTGTTTTTACAATTTTACAACTGTTGTAAAATAACACTTTTCTGTTATTGTAATAAAGGTTTTTTAAAATATATATATCCTTGATCAAATATATTTGAATCATTATTGAACAAACTATTTTTAACAAAAAGGCCATGTAATTTCACCATATACCTATAATATTTTCCTTCAATGCACAAATATTTCTCTGAAGGCTATGAGGATCAAAGCCGATGTACAAAATGAATTTATTCAAAAGGGAGTTGTATTAAATCAGTGAATCTGGTCTACCAGGGATGGTCTTCACATGCATATCCCTCACTTGTTGCCTGCAGCGTGAAATTACAGCCTGCATCTGTGAAAAAGTTATTGCGAATCAAACATCATGGATTTATGTTTATTATCATCACTCAAATAGAGTATTTTCCAACAGAATCAGCTCACACATTCAGTTTGGGCGTTTTCAAGTGATGAAACATCAATGTAAAAATGAGCTCTTTGTTAACATATTTAAAATTAGAGCATATCACAATCCACTATGAAACATTACAATTACAGACTAAATGAATTTCAGAATTTTTTGTCTATGATAAAAAGATACATGCAAGGCCAACTTACCGACTGATACATCTTAAAGGATGTATATACCCTATTATGCTAAAGATCGATACGCTGCTTTTAGGGAAGATAGTTTATGTGCAGTGTTTCCAAAGAGACAATGAGAAAACCTTGCCAAGAATTTACACACAGCTTTGCAACAGGAAAGAGATAAAATGCGCAACTGCTTCACAGCTCCATTTGCTGCAGATCACAGCATTATATCTGTTTACATAACACAGTAAGGAACGCATGGTTCCATAGGTCTTGATTTGCAGATTCAAAAAAAATGTTAGGAAACAGGGCTTACATTTGACATTTTAGCCATTCTGGCAAGAGAATGTCACTAAATAGTTATTTGATTATTACCGAAACCTCCACAGTCTGAAATTGATGTATAGATTATAATACAGATAACTGTTCGGCTAACACTGGAGGAAAAACCTAAAGTTACAATGTGTTTGCTTACAAGTTTCTTTGTTCCATTAAAGGACAGAACTAGATCAGAGGACCAAGAAATAATTACATACTTTATCAATACTTCTTTCTTAGGGATTTTGTTTTTAATTAGCCTTTTCCCATTTGGGGCGAAATATTTTCTTTTACTGGACTGCTTTTACAGAATTAGAAGTTTCGTTTTCTCTAACTTCGACTTCCAAATCTCTAAGGCTGGGAGCCTTATTGATCTCCTCCTATTGCTCATCAGCGCTGCAGTCACTGATATACTGGAAACCAATACAAATCTGCCTCTGAATAGCGCTTTCTGAGTACCAAATAATTTCTGTCTTAGTGAAACTTGGTTCTAAAGGGGACACTGGTTAATGCCAGCTCAAGTAGCAGTAAATATTAGGACCCAAATTCAATTGTTAATCCCCACTTAGATCTATTGAATTGATGGGGTTTATACAAGCAGTGACTTACCCTTCAGCTATTCAAAGGGTCAAATCTATATGAGGCCAACTATTATGTTTTGGTTTAAGTTTTAATGTTCTTCTAATTGTAGTTAAAATAAATAAAATTGCACTGTAAAGGTCAGGTTAAAGACAACAGAATACTAGAAAACAGTTTAGATTTTAGATGCATACAAGTGATGCAGTAAGTCCCCCATATCCATGCATTCTGTACCCACAGATTCAATAATCTTGAAAATATTTTTTTTAATCTTAAAAATAAGATTTGATGTTGCTATTTTCTGTAAGACACTATTTTATTTTGTTGTTGTATATAATGGGAATTGAGCTTACACAGATTTTGGTATCCATGAAGAGTCCCACTGCATTGAGTCTGTTATTGAAACTAGCTATAAGCAGAAGTAAGAGTTTCTCAAAGTTGGTACTACTATTTATTTATTTATTTATTTATTTCCATCATTTATATGCCGCCCTTCTCACCCGAAGGGACTCAGGGCGGCTCACAATACAGTAGAAAAATAAAACATAGCAATATAAAACAATCAATTTAAAACAATTTAATACTATTGAATCATCATCATCATCATCATGTTTATTTATATCCCATCCCCTCTTCCCAAGGGGATACAAAGCGGTTTAAAACAGGGAAAAACAATGTAAAATAATGATAATAGACACCTAACAATTTAGAAATTATCTCAAGTAACAAATAAAACATATATGAAAGAGAAGAAATCACAAAACATGATATATATAACTCAAAAACATCATCCATAAATAAAATGGGTGATAATTATGTTATATCATATCAAATAACACAATTAAAACATCCCAGGACCTGCTTTAGTTAGCGAAACAATAAGATCCTGTTGAAGTTTGCTCCATTTAAGTTCTCCATCGGTTAAATTACAATTAGACATTGTCAAAAGCCTGCTTCCAGACCCATGTTTTCAGTTCCTTTTTGTGATGACTCATGGGCCTTGTAGTCCTGTTCCTAGTACTATTGTGGCAGATGAAGATGAAAACATGGGGTTTTCGCCGGTTCAACAAGAACTGGAGTCTCTTCACCTGCAGGATGTTGATGTTTGCCCACAAGAATTCAGCCAAACAGGCCTTGGGCAGAACTCCCCTCCGTTTCCCAGGAAGGAAATTTATTCTAGAAAAAGGGGAGTCAGGGAAGCTAATTGGAGAAGTCTAAGAATCGCTGCCAAACAAATGGCTGATTAGGTCTGCTTCCCTTGGGAAATTCTAAGGAGTCATGCATCTGGACAGAGTTGGGTTTCGCTTCTCGTTCTCTAGGGAAAGAGTTCTGTTGGCGGGAAAACGAGACCCAATATAGGTGTTTGGCGCGAGGGATTCTTTGCGGAGTCAATTGATCAGCTTGAGGAGAGAGATCGTGTGTGGACTTCGTAATCCCAGTTCCTTGCTTCCCGGATCAAGCTTCAAGCCTTGCCCTGTCTCACGGTTTTACCACGGACTCTGTTTCATGCTTCATGTTTGCCTTGTCTCCAGTCACGGATCTAGCCAAGAATCAAGTTTATTTCCAGCCTTGTTGTCAAGCTTCATTGGACTCTAAGACTCTGTTATTTCCCCACACTATTGCTTGGCAAAGTGTGTGTTTCGGTCAAGTGGATTAAAACTTTGAACTCTAATATCATTTATTGGACTATACATTTTTGGACTATATTTGACCTCATTTGAAAGGTCTGCTTCTGAACTATATTCTTCACTTGTTTTTATTGATTTTATATATTTCTTTAATAAAGATATTAGATAGAGACTGGCCTCTGTGTAAGGTTATTGGTGCTCTGCTGCCAGGGTTCTGACACTTTTTGAAAATCGCGTGGGAGCCAATCTAATCTCCCTGGGGAAGGCGTTCCAGAGCCGGGGAGCCACCACCAAGAAGCCCTTCCCTCATTCCCACCAGCTGTGCTTTTGACAGGGGTGGGACCATGAGAAGGACCTTCTTGGCAGATCTCAAGGTCTGAACAAGTTCATAGGGGGAGACATGATCACGCAAATAGGCTAGACTCGAACCATGTAGGGCTTTGTGGGTAATGACCTACTATTTGAATTGGGCCTGGAAACACATAGGCAGCTAATGCAGTTGTTTTAACAGGGGATGGTAAGCTCCCTGTAATTGGCTCTGGTTAATAACCTGGCCACTGATCTTTGCACTAGTGTAGTTTCCGAGCTGACATAGGGTACTAAGGCAAGATGTAACTAAGGCTTGAACCATCGTGGCCAGATCTAGCTTTTCGAGGTAAGGTTGCAGTTGGCACACAAGCTTTAATTGTGCAAAGGCTCTCCCAGTCACCGCCGAAACCTGGACCTCCAGGATCAGCGCTGAGTGCAGGAGGATCCCCAAACTGCTGACCTGTGTTCTTAGGAGTGTTACCCATTCCAGCACAGGTTGCCACCCTACACACCGATCGGCTTCCCAACTGACCAGGAGGACCTCTGCCTTGTCTGGATTAAGCTTCAGTTTGTTAGCCCTCATCCAGCTCATCACAGCAGCCAGGCACTGGTTCAGGACCCGGGCAGCTTCCTTGGCTTTAGGTGGAAATGAGTAAGAGTTGTGTGTCATCTGCATACAGACAACACCGAACTCCAAAACTCTGGATGACCTCCCCCAACCGTTTCATGTAGATGTTAAATAGCATGGGGAATAAAATAGAGCCTTGCAGGACTTCAAAGGCTAGTGTCCAGGGGTCCAAGCAGGCATCCCCCAGTGTCACATCTGGGTCTGGCTCTTCAAGAATAATGCCCCCAAGTCCCATCCCGGAAAGCTGACCCAGAAGGATATCGTGGATCTAAATCCATTTATCTAACTACATTCCGGTTTTAACATGGAAATTATATAGATCTGTGGTGTGCCATTCTGTGAAGGGTTATAGTAGACTCTTGGAATCATTTGGATGTATTTTTTTCAAATTGGTCTTTAGGTTTGTTCTTAAGTTGAATTTGTTTGTAAATCGGAACAGGTACATTCTTTAAGTGTAACTCCAGCCAGATCTATCTATCTATCTATCTATCTATCTATCTATCTATCTCTATCTATCTCTCTATCTATCTATCTATCTATCTATCTATCTATCTATCTTAGCTTTGGATAGCATAAGGAAGGGTTTACACCTGTTCTCCTGTTCAGAAGACTTTACCTCGCTTTCTGTCCCTGTGATAATTGATTTTGAAAAATTTGGCTTATTGTGGAAACAAGAATTGGTGATAAAGCTTCAGTTGAGACACCTTTTCCCCATGATAACTCTTTCAGTAGTGGATTTCCCTTCCTAGGGGTAGATTTCTCTCACTTCTTGTTGTCTCACCCCCTTTTGTCACTATGAGTCATTTGTAAGTTAGATGTTTGCAACTCGGCGACTGCCTATACACAGTTTTATACAAAAGTTCCAAGGGGATTATTCATTGTTTTTTCACTTCATAACAAGAACATCTATGGAGAACCAGAATTTATTCTCTCTCCCCAAACATGTACTGGTACTTGTTCATCATGCAAGTATCTAAAAAATAAAAGAGCAAAGATTCTAGATGTCTATTGCTTTCCTGATAAATATTTCAGTTCCTTTGGCAGAAAGAGTATGCTGTATCACAAGGCCTGTTCCATGTATGCAAGAACCTTGCTTTTGGAAAAACAGGAAGGAGAAGTGAAAACTTCTTCCCACACATAAAAGAGAATATTTCTCACTTGATCTTTATACGGGATTATTATTATATTTATTTATACCCTGCTTTTTCTCTCCACAAGTAGACTCATTAACGCATTTCAATACAATTAAAAATATACAAATATACAAACATTAAAACTGGATTAAATATCATTGGTATTTTAAAAATTCAGTTAAAAATCACTGGGATGCTTTCCATTCGCAGCATGTTCAGTGGTAACAAAAACAGAAAACTATACACTACAGCGTCTAATGTGTACCCATCTAAAAATGAATTCAAGTAGGACTACTTTTCCTCTGAAGTCAAAGTGGGGCATGGGTGGCTTTAGAAATTCAATCCTTTTTCTTTTTTTAATTTAACTTCTCTGTGTGTGTGTGTGCATGTGTATGTGTCTCAGTTTCTGGTTATGAGCCAGGAAGAAAATCTTTAGAAAAACATATTTTCTTTGTCTTTTTATGATATAACTGCTATCTGGAGGGGAAGAAAAATCAATACTGAACACTAAGAGAAATGTATAATAAATGTGCTTCCCTTGTAAAGGAGGAGGCAGCTTTTTTAAAAACGGCTGGGAAGGAAACCATAATACAAGTAACAAGCTCACACTTTCTAGAAATATATGTAAATTGACAATTGCTTACTCTCATGTTAAACTCAGTAACAATTCACGGTCCCTCAGATTGTTGGGGGATCAGACTATAGTTTGAAAAAGTGACATGAACGAATTCCTGTGCACACTGCATATATCTTATTTGGAGTGTGAAAAAAAACATAAAAGAACAATACAATATTTAAAATTAAGAACAATTTTAACAAACATAAACTTGCCAGTATTTCAATGGTAAGTTTATGCTATTGACTAATGAGATAGTCAAGTTAATTAGGATTGTTGTTGTTGTGTGCCTTCAAGTCATTTCAGACTTAGGGAGACCCTATGGGTGGGTCTGGGTACCTCTGGTGTAGGTGCACCAAGATCAAAGTCAGACAAATCTATGCCGCACAGCCATTGATAGTCTCCCATTCCTTAGGGAGCTCTACCATAGTTATAACAAAACAGAGGCTTCAAAAGTGTAGCTTCTTCACAATAGTTTTCTGAGGAGAAGCTGTTAAAAACAAGATCAAATGCCCAACTTTAATCTGCGAGGTGTAGTTTTTAATCTTTTCCACACATTGCCTCCAGAAAGGCAGCCCTGAACTCCAAACATCACCTGAATGCTTTTAGCTTGCAAGAAACAAAGTGAGCGAAAGATCAAAAGAAATGGGAATCGATAGGATTAAGGAATGGAAATGCTTTTGCCTTGCTATAGGGCAGCAGTCCATATTTACTTAATACATTGTTCACCTGAGCAGAAGCTCTCCAAAGAGAGAAAACATTGTCTACTAAATAAGCCTGGTTCAAAGTTCAGAAGTTACATTCCGGAGCACTCATTTCTTTTTTGCCAAAGGCCAAATGATCCAAGTGAAAGGGGCACTGACCTTGGGGAATGAGACAAAAC
The DNA here is from genome assembly GCF_035594765.1 of Anolis carolinensis. Taxonomy (NCBI): domain Eukaryota; kingdom Metazoa; phylum Chordata; class Lepidosauria; order Squamata; family Anolidae; genus Anolis; species Anolis carolinensis. Next base: position 229,438,209 of record NC_085842.1, on the reverse strand, counting down.
TATTTTTTTTTTTAGAGAAATCGTTTATCCTTCTCCTTGAGAATGAGAAGCTCCCTAAACCTTAAAGGTAAAATCAGCACGGGTTTGCTCTCCAGCGCTGGAAATCTCCACAGACGCACGATGCACAATAATCACACAGCCCTACTGGCCTAACAAATGTTTAATTAGCTGAACTGCTTTGTTTCCTTTCCTTTCGTTTTTTTTCCGCAGCTGTAATTTTACATAGTAATAAAAGTCTCTGATGGTATTTTTCTCATTATCTTTTTCATTTTGATAACTTGTATTTATTCCTTCAACTTGGATTGCGAAATTCATTTCCAGGCACTTAATTTCCTTTTCCTAACCACTTCTCCTCATGCCTGCTTTACCCCTTGGCTCTCCTACTTTTCATCTTCGGCATCACAGGCTCCAGCGTGGAAGGAGAGTTGCTGCTAAGTTTGACAATTTATGTTGGCCTATCCTCGAAAGCTCTTTAAAAGCGAGCATCTTGGCTAGCAGTGTTGTCATTGCCCAAAGCCATCATGAAACGGTGGCTAATAAAGTCATAAAAAGGACAAAGAGGCAATCACCTGCAACAAGTCATCAATTCCCTCTGATAGCAGAGAAGGAAGAGAATACGTCTACAGAAAACACGTCAATTCGGAGGTCATTCCAGAGAGCGCAATGAGCAATATTTAAAACATTCTTCACAAAATCACAGTACCGTACTAGCCTCTCGGGACCAGGTTCATCAAGTCCAATTCCTCCATTAGTAACTTTGGGATTTTTAAAGAAAGAACAAGAAATTCTCTTCCTGGCTTCAAGTCATTTAGTTTGTTCACCATAAATGAATGAGAATTATTTGAGGAATGTCTGTTAATTTTGTCATCCTCAACCAAATACAGCATATTTTGACGTTCAAGATACCAAAGAAGGAAAACTGTGTACTTTGGGATTTTTTTCAGATATTTGTGCAGAAAAAAAATATTCTGCACAAAAAAGAAGCAGCATTTTTTCACAAAAAATACCATATTGTATTGTATTTTTAAATAAACCACAAATTTAAAATGTATATTCAATTCTATTATTTTCTAATCTTTACACCATGTATTTTAATACGTATATGTATTTTTAATACATGCATTTTATTGTATGTATTTTATGGTGATGTGTTTTAATCCGTGTTGTGTCCCACCTTGAGCTGTGAGAAAAGGTGGGCAACAAACAAAATTAGTTACTGTTGTAGCCTTGCTTAGTTTTCTGTACAAAACTCACATTTTTCTGCACAGAAAAAAACCATGTATTTTTGCATGAATGCAGCTTCCCCAAAGAAATCCTGAACCGCAAATAGTAACTGAGTTTTGCAAAGTAATCTTATTCCCATGTGGTAAGGAGAAAGTTGCTAGCATTATTGCTTTTTCAATGTGGGGAAGAAACCAGTGACAGACTCATCATCACTGACAAGACAAGGAAACAGGTATACAGGTTGGATTCTGAATGACAAGTTTTTCAAACTTGCCATCAGGATCCAACCAGCACACCATTCTTTCCCACTCTTCATCTCACAATGTAAATGAATTCAATAAGGAATGAGAGGGAGGAGATATGGAGAAGTACAGCAAAAGGTTTGGAGAAAAACTGATCCTCTTCAATGAATAGTAAATCCATTTGAATTGAAGAGGTCTCTTTAGTAAGTCACCCATGAAAGCCCCAACTTCTCTCACTGAGTTCTTGGCTCCCTATTGTTCTATTATGAAAAGGTGGCCACCTCAACCTGCTCACTACCTGCCAAACAACAACCCCATCACCCCAAGCTTCCATGATCACTGCATTCCAATATATAGTGCTCCCTCGCTAATTCGCGGTTTGGGTTCAGCAGATTCGCTCTTTTGCAGAAATGTATTAATTTATTTGTTTACCCACCCCATTGCTGCTTTTAATAGTTAAGTGGTGGAGGAAGCTCCAACCCTCACTTCCGGGTTTGCTCCAGCATCAGCCATTTTTGGGCACGAGATTTCAGAGTCTCCTGAGAGCACCCTGTGCGCACGGGGCACTCTCGCAAGACTCTGAAATTGTGCACCCAAAAATGGCCACTGCCAGGGCAAATCCGGAAGTGAGGGTAGGAGCCTCTTGCGCGTCACAAAGTGCTCGTCTGAGGTGGTGCTGGGGGTGGCACAAAAAGGTAGAGCGAGCGCGAGCACTCAGACGAGTCGTTTCTCACACGCAGGAGCCGGAAACAGGCGCGGCGAACCTGGGAGTGTAGCTCCTCTGCTGCCGCCAACCCCCCCTCTCTCACACACCCTCCCTTCTTTGCTCGCTTACTCGCTTACTGGGCAGAGTGGCCTTCCTTCTTCCCTGGCTTCAGGAGCAGAGGCAGCCAGGGCAACATGGCAGCCACAAAGCAAGGGGCCCACCGGCACTGGTAAGAAAGGCTTCACTCCCTCCAGGGTTTGCAAGGGAAGAACGGCCACTTAACTATTAAAATAATGTTTATATATTAAAATAAATAGAGTGCCGCTACTTCATGGTTTTTCACTTTTTGTGGGCAAGCCTGGAACCTAACCCCCGTGAAAAGTGAGGGCCCACTGTATTTGTAGAGAACTGTGTTGGAAAAGATGACTCCAGAGTAAGCAACAAAGAGAATCCACAACTAAGGACATAGAGGAAGAACAGGCACTACCAAATAACGTTGAATGAAAACTTTTAACATGCAGGTGCAACCCATTTGCAGTCAGACAACCATCAGCTTATCCCCTGCCACCCCAAGCAAGTACATCTGTGTTTCATTTGACAAGTTATAGGATACTGCATTTATTTATTTTTCTCTCTCTCTCTCTCTCTCTCTCTCTCTCTCTCTCTTTTCGAGAAACAAGAAGACATCTTTTCTGCACAATGCCAACATATCAATTCGACTTGGGTAAGCTATAAAAAGAGATTGGGATTAATATTATATGATCTGGGTGGCAAAGCCTCTTTGGGTAGGTCAACACCTGCACTATGTGTAATTCATTTTTTCTCTCACACAAATGCATCACTCTGGCTTGGAATATTTAAAGTCTATGAAACCAGATGTCTTAGAATACTCGATCTGCTGGTAAAACCTGGTTATGGAAAAATCACATTACTATTAGTGTTTTATTCAGGATGCTTAGTGCAAAGGCAACAAAAATTATGACCTTCCGCAGTCCTTACCTTGCTTTAAATCCAGCCCTTCCAATTTGTTGTCTTCTTTCAGTGAAGAAGTAGAATCTATGCTATTGTCTTGCCTGAGAACAAACAATAACACATTTGAATTAGTGTGTGTTTTCACAGTGCTAAAATTGAACACTTTGTACTATAAGATATTTCTCACCACCACCATGTTAATGTTGGCTTTATTACACAATACAGTTAAACATAGTTATTGACCAATTTCAGAAAAACAAAAACCTAGAGGATGGTTGAAGATTATCTATTCTAATTATTTTGGAAGACAACTATTTTATTTGTCTATGCGCAGAGTTTTATGCCAAACAATAAATTGGACCCAGCCAGTGCATTTCTGCATTCCAAATATGAGATGGGAAATTGTATGTGATGGTTCTCTCCCTACTTTGTACACTAATACTAATAGAGATATCATCTCTAACAGACAGGAGTTCTTCTGCCAAAAAACAAAAACAAAATAAATTGTTGTTAGAGACTAAGAATCAACAGTTACTGAATTAAAATCTCAATTATTCAGGCAAAGATATTGACAGCATTCATTTTATATCTTGTAAGGTTTAAGTATTGTAGCTTAAAAGGTACTTCTGCCATAGGATTTGAGCTAGTCAAATTAACATATTTATATCACTTTCTGAGGAGTTAGATATGTTGGGTTTTTCATTCAATCTTGATAGAACTCCAGAAAAGTAGCAAGAATATTATAGGACTATAGTAGGATATCTCTTTGTGGTTAAATACATGAAACCTGATGTCCAAAGAACTCTCTCCCCTAGGCTTTAGGTGAGAATTATGAGACATGTGGTTCTCTTAATGTTGGTGGATTGCAAAGCCCATGATCCTCAAATTCAATGATGTTGGCTAAGGCTGATGGGAATTCACTGCTGCCTTAAGTGTTTATACAATTGCATCTCATCATTTAGCCAACCTACAAAAATATGATGAACTGTGAAAGCAAAAACAGAAGCAATAACAAGGAAGTCTGGATCAAATCTCAGCAACAAGAGAATTTTATGAAGCCAATATATTGCAGTCTGATCTCCCAACATAGAAGATCAGATCTACTCCACTGTTGTAACACTGTTGTAAGGTGTACTGAGATAAAATATGTTATATGGCTATAATGTTTATAATGTCATTGTATTCCTATATATTGTTATGTGCCTTTAAGTAATTTCCAACTTATGACAACCCTAAGGTGAACCTACAATGATTTTTTATTGGCAAGGGTTGTTCTCCCCTATGAGGCTGAGGGAGTGTGACATGTACAAGGTCCCCCAGTGAGTTCCCATGACCAAACAGGGCTTTAGAGGCTGGTCTCCAGAGGTGTAGTCCAACATTGGCTTTTGACTATATATCACATATGTTTATATTTGAATGTACTCAACTATAAAATAGAGTAAGGTTGCTGCCTTTTTAATAGTTGTATTGAAGAGAAAATGAAATCAGGTAGCTTACCATGAACATTTCCTCTTCTATGTAACTACTGAAATTCCTATTCCCTTTTGTATGGGACTACCCTCACTGCAAAAGGAGGCCACCATATATCAACAAAATCTGGGTACTGATCTAATTAAAATATTATATTTCATAAAAGATCAAAATGGAGGTGGTGGTGGTGAGGGAGGTATGGACTAGAAAGCAATATAATCCAATTTAAACTATTTACAACAATTTGAATCCATAAACTTTAACAGGACACTGCATCAAAAGCCTTCTTTGGAGACTTTTAAACAGAGACTGAATGGCCATCTTTCGAGGGTGTTTTGAATGCAATTTTCCTGTTTCTTGGCAGGGGGTTGGACTGGATGGCCCACGAGGTCTCTTCCAATTCTATAATTCTATGATTCTATGACAGGTTGCTTATCTAATTCCCATCCGGGGAGTGACTAATTCACCATTTTGACAGAATATAGCTTCAGATTGCTGTCCCAACCCATTACTGATTTCAGGCACTGATTCACCAACTTCATCTGATTTTAATGAGAAAGAGAATACAGCTGAATATCATGAGCATACTGAAAACCTTTGGTTTATCCGACTGAGTATAATCAAACTGAGAAAGGTTCAAACCCATGTGATAAGTGAAACCTTAACTCTTCTGCATGTTCATCATGTGCTATTGTCCTTCCTCAAAGAGATACCCTGCACACATAGCTGTATTCTTTGAGTGGATAGTGACTTTAGACACAGCCTACATCTGACTTCAGGGCTAATATGATATTGTCCCTTCCTCATAGTTGCCTTTGATACCTTCAGTCCTATGTCATTAGAAACATAGTCTGCAGCTAGAATTAGCAAATTTTGAGAAGCAAAAGAGAGGACAGATTTACTCATTTGACTTCAAACAACTAATCACTATGACAATTTTCACTACATACTCCACATTCTTTCTACACTATTAAAAAAACCATTTTTAACAGCAATCCTCTTTATATCTGCAAAATTGAATTTTCTTTAGTTATAAATCCATTGGGTCACCAAGGGCAGGTCAATTCTATTAAATTGCAAAGAGCCACTTAACTCAGAGCTGTTGCTAGTAAACTTTTGAAACTTTTTAAAAGTCTTACACAATTCATAATTTGCCCCCCAAAAAAAGAAATATTAATTGAGTCGCATATAGAGATGGGGAAGTCAGATTCTGGTTTTGCCATTTCTACATATTTTCACTCTGTACAGAGCGGTGGAATCTATAGCTCAAAAGGTTGGCCTTTTATCCATTTCCTCACCATGATATTCAAATGTCTTTATAGAAAACAGGAAAGCAAATGAAAGATTATAAGACACACTTGAGGAAACAGGATATAGCTCTCTGCTGGATTTTGAAACCATTGAAGGCGAGTCCGATTGTTGCGTTTAATGAGCATTTTGGCCATAAAATTATTTTATATTCATCTAACCAATTTCATACCTCAACTACCTTGTCTAAAATTTGTCAAGTCTGTATTATGTTAATATACTCACAATCATAGCACCCAGATAGCAGGTCTGACTTAAAATTTTAACTTTTTTAAGATTAGTGTCATTAGATGTTTACCCTTCACAGGTTCACTTATACCTTACATCCAGTTACTCTAAGGTCCCTTCCACGCTGCCCATTATCCCAGGATCTGATCCCAGAATATCTGATTTAAACCAGATTATATGAGTTCTCACCTGGGATAAACAGATAATCTGGGATCAGATCCCAGTATATAGGGTGTTGTGATGGAGTCTTTGAGTAATGATACTACTAGGTGCACTAGAAGAGGAAGAAAGACTACTCGTGAGCAAGACTCCGATGAAGAGCAACAAAGGAAGCGGATCCGGGAAATACTTATGGAGCCTACTGATGGTGACTCATTTGAGGGCTTTGAGGGGGATGATGGGGTTGAGAATCAGGAGGATGGGATGACAAGTTCAGAGGATGAAGTAATGGACTGGACTAAGGTGCGAGAGATCCAGGACATCTTTAGAGAACCCACAAGTAGCGACATGTTTAAGGGTTGGCACAGTGGGGATCCAGCTGGGTCTTGGGGAATTATGGGTTTGGATAAAAGATGGACTGGGTGGAGGGATTGGCAAGGGGCTTCGGCTGAAAGGAGGTCTGGTGGGGCGTTGTCTGATTCTAGCTCTGAGGAGGAATTGAGGCAACAGGCTGCAGCTGCTAGCAGTGTTGGCTGATTCTAGTTCTGAGGATGATTTGTGAATAAAAGTGGGTATGGGAAATGGATCACCTTTGCAGTCGGCAAAGTGTTGTTGGCCGTTCGTGTGTCCGTGTGAGCTGTTTGGGAAGACGTACTTTGGGAAGACTTCTGTGATCTTGCCATGCTGCATTCTACGCTTTGGCTCTGTGTATGACCTGGACTGGATTTCATATTGCTGACTTCTACTTCTCTGACCCGGACCAGATTTCATATTGCTGACTTCTCCTTCTCTGACCTGGACTGGATTTCATACTGCTGACTTCTCCTTCTTTGACCCGGATTGGACTCAACGACGTCAACATTGTGTTTGGGTGACTTCGACAGACATCTTCAGGCCCCTGTTGGTCGTCAATTCCTGCCTGCTGACGTCCTGCTGGGAATTGGAGTGCCTTCTCTGTAGTTTTACAAAGTTTGTTTTTAAACCGGATTATACTGACTGATTGGGGTTTTGTGTTGTTTGCTGGGAATTCTGTGTTTCACACTGAAGATTAAGTGTTCTGAGCCTTTTGAGTTTGTTTTTGGGCTCCTTTTTGTTGTGAATTAATAAACTGTATTTTTACTAACTGGTCTGGCGCTTTAAGGAGTCTGTGTTGCAACATAGGGACAGTGTGGAAGGGGCTCAAAATTATAACTAGTGATCTCTTTCCTTAGTAAGGACTTTTATGTTGATTTAAAGCAACCCCCTGACTAATTTAGCTCTCAATGAAGAAAGCTCGTTTCCATTGAACCAATATTTCTTTCATATGCTTCTCTGGCTATATTGGTGGAAATTCAACATAATATTATAAAAAACTTCCCCATTCAGGATGAACAACTGTCATTGATTCGGCCTGCTAGCCCAAACATTCATGCTATAATCAAATACATTTGAAATTACACATTTTTAAAAGCTTAAGCAGATACATCAGTGGCACATGTATATCTGCAATTTTTAAGTAAAACATGCCACGCAGACATAATTTTAGCACTATGGAAAGCTGCATCCTATGAACTGCTGCTTGCAAACCAGACAACAATAGCACTTTTGTTCTCCAATACTGTGAAAATGATGCTTAAATTGCCTTGCAAATGCTGAGTGATGATAAACTAATAAATATGGGCACACGTGTTTGATTATGGGATTCAGCTACAAAAATTGCCTTGTTCTAGCACATAATTCTGAAATTATTTAGTGCAGAGTATATACAATCCAGAGTACAAGGGCAGACATAACAGACATGCACAGTGTCGGAACGTATCTTCAGAGTACATTTCTCTTTGTGTTCCAGATAGGCTTGAGCAATGAAAGTACCTAACAATCATACCACTGCCATTTATAGCTTTCATTCAAACCAAACAAAGGATGAGGACATCAATTCCCCCATTGATTCATATAGGTATCATTAAATACTACTCATTGGCAAACAAAACAGTGGATGACAGGACACAATCATATTGTTTGCAGGTGGAGAAGGCAAAAAATGGTATCTGTTCTGGGATAATAACACTCCTGCTGCTCTGAGTCTTCCTGCCAAATATAACTCAGCATTGCTCTTTTGGCAGTCACTTCTTTATTTCTAACTGCATTACCTGTTTTAAGTACAGGTCATGGAAATGCCCTGATTCAATATTCAACATGAATCTCAAATTTATAACAAACATATAGTCTGCTCCAAAACCAGCTGGAGAAACTTTGCAGCACCTGGCTTATATCTGCCACTTCAGGAGAAAGGTACACATACTAATATAGACGATGTGCTGTCCAAAACACTTTTGTCACTGAGCACTGTCTCATCAAGATTTCTTGGTATAATTTGCTATTCCAGTTTAATATGTATGTCTTTTCTGCCACCTTGTGGTCAATACATGTAAAGATGAGCTAAGATTTCTCCCAGTTAATGTTAGCTTGGCCCACAGCGGCCTGAGTGTTTTACTCTGGAGATGAGCTGACCATGAGCAAGCCCCAATCTCTCAACCTCAGAGGAGGGTAAAGGCCGGTAAACCCTTCTGAACAAATATTGCCAAGAAAAGCCCATGATAGGGTCAACGTAAGTCAGAAACTACTTGAAGGCACACAACAACAACAAAATGCTAGCTTTCATCATAATAAATGGTCAATACAAAAAAGATTTTTAGAGAAGATCTTTATGGGTAAACTAAAGGTGATTCTCCAGAATTCTTCACCAGACGAGATGGAAGGAAGTGCCACTTATGCTCCACTTTTGAAACATTTAAGTAGACCTAATAAAAGTAACATCCAATGCTGATTTCTATTTTTTTTACTTACATGCCACATAGCTATTTTTATTGGCTAATATATGTAAATCACTGTCACAGATCTCTTTCTTCTTTATTATGTATGTATATTATGAGAATACTGATGAATCAGTGGTATTCACACAACCACCAAAATAAGCCTGTTAATCCTCTTCTAGGAAAGAGCGGTCTTTCCACAACTTTATGTGTCAAATTGAAAAAAGATTCTCCAGATTCATTCAATTCTGGCCACAGACATTCAGGCCCCTTCCACACTGCTCTATATCCCAGGATCCGATCCCCGATTATCTGTTTTAAACTGGATTATATGAGTCTTTACTGTCAGATTATCTAGGCTAAACAGACATTCCAGGATCAAATCCTGGGATATAGGGCAGTGTGGAAGGGGCTCATCTTACATCCCAAAATACTCAGGCTCTGGAGTAACTTTTGTACAAATGGGGTTTTCATTGTCACTAACAGAAAAAAACAAATTGAGGAGAGAAACTGATTCGGAATTTCACTGTTTACAAAGGTTTAACTAGAATTTGAATAGAGTTTCACCATGACTCACATGATTCTCAAAAACATCCACCAAGGCCCCTTCTACACTGCCATATAATCTGGATTATCAAAGCAGATAGTCCACATTAATCTGCTTTGAACTGGATTATGAGTCTACATTGCCATTAAATGCAATTCAAAGGTGATAATCTGTATTTTATATGGCAGTGTAGATGGGGCCCAATACTCTTGAAAGTTTCACCCACAATTTTGCAGAGTTTCATTTCCCAAATGTTTTGTTTTCCAGAAGCAGGTTAAAATTTAGGAAATATGTCAGGAAATTTTCATACCTTTCCACCCAGACTTTGCATTGTTTCAACCAAGTGTTTTTCCAGGTTTTAACTAAAATCTGTGCTGGGATTTTATTCAGATGGAATGCTCAGCGAAAGGCCAAGTTAAAACACAATCTCTGCATCATATTAAATTTGATTTGCTCATTACAATTACTTACTGACTAGTGGATTCAATTGCTGTCTTCTCTTCATGACCATCAGCCTCTTCATCACTGTCAGAATCAGCTCCGTTCTCACCTTGAAAGAAAATGTCAATGTGAGAGACTGTCTTAGCAGCATTTTTCTGCCTCATTAATACTTACATCAGTAAACACCGTTACGCCTGTCAGACAAAGAGACACAGTCCACCTGCATGTAGAAAGTTTGATCAAAACCATATGGCGTTGCAATCAGTGAAGGAGACGGTGGCCTGGATTCTGCATATCACTGGCAAAATCGAACATGGCTGGTTCCAAGGGTATAATACATCCGCGCAATGGGAAAAGGCATGATAGGGAATGACATGCTGCTCTGAAAGCTACCACTGACTGATTGGGTGTTTGCTGGCTCCCTGTATACCCAAGAGCAGCTGTCACTGAGAAATAGAGCAAAAGTTCCCAGGTACAGTTTTTGCCATCTCCCATCTAAAATATTACCACTCAATGCAAAGAATACTCAGCTACAGGATGCTCATCTCCCGTATGATCCACTTGGGTCCTCTGGGGAACACTGAGTCCAAAAAGCCAGAATCCAACTGACGACCATCACCCAGAGGACCTTTTCATTGGTCACTCCATGACTGTGGAATGACTGGCCAGAAGAGATTCAACTACTAAATCAGCTGTCATAATTTAAGATGTATGCCTATCCAATCATTTTAAATTCACATTCTACTTTTAATGTGATTTAATGTTTGTTCTACATATTTTAGATGTTAATTTAATAGAATTATATTTTAATATGTGATTTTTATGGAATGTATTTTAGTATTATGATGTATTTTAACTACGTTGTGCCCCACCTCGAGCCGCAAGGAGAGGCAGGTAATAAATAAATAATTTATTATTATTATTGTTATTATTTTATCTGGCACTTGACTGACTCATATAAGACAACATCATCCTAGGGAAGGGCTATTAGAATGTATGATTCACACAATTAAGGTCCAAGAGTCAATGCTTGCCATCTTTTTAGGGAATCACCTGGTAGGGATGGACTTCCGTCTGAGGCATTGGCTGTCAAAAGGGGCAAAAACTAGGGTTGGGTGGTCAAAACATCTGAAACAAAGAATGGCAACTTCCTATAACTGAATAGGCTAGACAACCATGTGTTGGGACTGCTGTGATGCTGTTTTCCTACATGGCAGAATGGGGCTGAACTGGATGGCCCTTCTTGTCTCTTCCAACTCTAGGATTCTATGAAATAGATATTAACCACATATCATAAATATATAGCACTTCAGCCCCAAATAAACTTCTATTGTCAAAGGAGGAAGAGGAAAACAGCAGCATGGACTGCTTCTGCCCTTCCATTCACAAGCACAGAAATGCCTTCATAGAAGACTATCACTTGAAGTAACAAAGTGGTAGGACAAAACCATCAGGCTCAGATATGGACAAAGTGCATGCAGGTCCTCATTTTGCTGTCTCCCCAACCCTCTGGAGGCACTAGGTCTTCTATTTAATTGTGTTAGTTAAATTTTAGCAAGGAAATGCCCCAAACAATCTAAAGTGCAGAAACTAGAGTCCCTTTGTTTACCACTAACTACAAACCCTGGGGAAATGGTAACAATTGGCCCTTATTATTATATTCATTCTTATCCTTTCTCCAGTTTAAGTGTTATGATTGAGCCTCATGGCTCTGTTACTGACAGACGTGGGCGTAAGACTCCTCGAGAGTCAGATACTCTCGAGGAGCGAGAGAGAAAAAGACTGCGAGACATATTTGCAGCACCATCTGACGAAGAGTCTTTCGAAGGGTTTACGGAGAGAATGGAGGAAGGGCTGGTTAGCTCAGAGGAGGACGAGATGGATTGGACTCGGGTAAGGGAGGAATTGGGTGCCACTGGCCATGATGGGACAGAAGATGAATGGGGACCTTCAGGATTAGACCCATGGCTTAGCTGGAGGGATGGGACGGGATCCACAGCTGGAGATGCTGTTGGGCGTAGTCAGAGGTGTTCCAGCTCTGACGAGGAAAGTGATGAGGAAACGCCCGGGTTAAGGAGGACAGCTGACAGTGATGAGGATTTGTAACTGGCATAAAATGGGGCTTGGGAGCAATTGCAAATTGCGTCGGGCAAGGTAATCTGGGCAAACGCTTGGGATTCGTGTGTGTGTGTGGGACGCTTCCCTGAAGACTTGTGTGCTTTCCTGTGCTGAGACGTAAGTTGATTGGAATCCAGGGTCAGACGGCGGGAGGGATTGTGTGGGCATTTGTTTGTGCAAACCTGTGCTTACTCTTATTAGCTTGACCTTCCGTCGTCTTCTTGACGGACGCCATCTCCTGCTTTGAGAACTCGGACTGAACTGACCACGGCTTGTCTTCCCCCCCTTCTTGGACTTGGAAAAACTACAAACGTCTGCTTCTGGCTTTGATCTACGGAACGGAACTGGTCTACTCTACTGCTAAAATCCCTGGCTGATTTGTTCGTGTTGGAATCCTGTCTGCTGTGTGTGTGGGAGCGACGCAAGTTACTCTAAAAACAGTGTTGGCAGCAGAGAGGAATCTGCTGCCAATTAGTTGCATTCTTTGTATCTTTTGTTCCTTGGCTTTCGTTTTGTTTATACCCAGGCTGAAGAAAGCAGTTTGTTTTTACCCGGATTAAACTCCGGTTTAATCCGGTTTATCTTTTGAACATTTACTTTTGCCCCTTTTTGCTCCTAAAGGCAAAAATTGCCTGGCCCTTGTGTTTTACGGGCATTTTTGAGTTCTGTAATCTAATAAACTCTGTTACTTTGAATCTTGTGGCGTTCTGTCCTTGACAGATTGCCCGACGCCCATAAAAAGGTTTATTGCAGCAATAAACCCGTCAGGAAGACGATGGATGAGTTAAGGGTCAAATTAGACCAATTGCAAACGGCTTTTACCGTTAGCCAAACAGCTCATGCCGTGAAAGGACATGTTTTGACTCCTGAACGCTTTGACGGAACCAGGTGCAAGTTGCCAACCTTTTTGGCACAAGTGGAGCTTTATTTTTCTCAGCTCAGTGCTCATGCTTTTCCTACAGACACTAGCAAGGTGGCCTTTATTTTGAGTTTGTTGACCGGTCCCGCAGGACAATGGGCCACTAATTTAATTTTGGGAAATGACCCAGTCAAGGACAATTTGAATAATTTCAAAAAGTTGTTAACTGATACTTTTGGGGATCCTCTCCGCACGGAGAACGCTGGGTGGGCTCTGTATCGGTTGAAACAGGGAAAGGGGACTGTTTTGGATTACTTAAATAAGTTTAACCTGTATCGCCACCAGCTGGATTGGGGGGAAAATGCATTCATGCTTTTATTTACTGCCGGGTTAAGTGATATGCTCCAGGATGAATTAGCACGCTTGGAGCCGGCTGAAAGCTGGGACGCCTTAGTAGCTAAGGTGCTGCGTTTAGACGCAAGGTTCGAGGCTCGTAAACATTCAAAAGCAATGTGTGCGCCACCCATGCATGTAACCAGGGCACCTGTGGTGATGGGGGAAGAGCCCATGGAGCTTGGGGTCTTTAAAAAGCTGTCTACAGAGGAAAAGAGCCGTAGGAGGCAGCTGGGCTTGTGTTTGTACTGTGGGAATGCTGGGCATTTTGCCAAAAATTGTAATGTGAAACCTTCCCAGCTTTCGGGAAAAGGCCAGCCCTAGTGCGACGTGAGTCCAACGCACTAGGGCTCCTCAAGCAGTCAACTGAGGGGAGGAAGCATGTTTTCGTACCCATTACATTATCTGTTGGGGGAAGGGAACTTGTTTCTACTTTGGCACTGCTGGACTCAGGGGCCACGGTCTCTTATGTAGATATTGAGTTTGCTAAGAAGCATGGCATTCCTAGAGTGCGCAAGGCATGCGACGTGTGGGTGGAAGGAGCAGATGGGAGACTGCTGGAGACTGGGGTGGTTAACCAGGAAACCTCAGCAGTAACGTGGGAGGTGCAGGGAGTAACGGGAACGTTTGTGTGGGATATTACGAGCTTGCCTAGATATGATGTGATCCTGGGGATGGATTGGCTAGCTGTAGTAAACCCACAAGTAGATTGGGCAACACGTAAAGTGATCTTAAAGAGGCAGGATTGTTGCACTTTAAATGTTACTCATTCTGATATGGAGGGAGTGCCTGCTGAGTATGGGGAGTTCTCTGATGTATTTTGTAAAAGAGAAGCGGACAAATTACCACCGCACAGGCCATATGATTGCGCCATCAAGTTGGCAGAAGGTGCGAAACTGCCAGCAGGGAGGCTGTATGCCTTGACTGTACCGGAAAGGCAAGCTTTGCGGGAATTTCTAGATGAAAATTTAGCCAAGGGGTTTATTCGCCCATCTAGTTCTCCAACTGCGGCACCAGTATTCTTTGTAGCCAAAAAGACTGGGGAACTTAGGCTGGTCTGCGACTATCGGATCCTAAACAAATACACCATTCGGGATAGGTACCCGCTCCCTTTAATCTCGGAACTGTTATCAAGGGTGCAAGGGGCTAAGGTCTTTACCAAGCTTGACCTGCGGGGGGCCTATAACTTAATCCGTATACGGGAAGGGGATGAATGGAAGACGGCATTTAACACGTGTTTCGGATGCCACGAGTTCCGAGTCATGCCTTTTGGGCTTTGTAATGCTCCTGCGGTCTTCCAGAGGTTCATGAACGATGTGTTCAGGGACCTAATTGACCAATTTTTAGTGATTTATTTGGATGATATCTTGATTTTTTCTAAGGACGAGAAAGAACATCGTCAACATGTCAAGCAGGTTCTGCACCGACTGCGGGCTAATGGGCTTTTCGCCAAGGCTTCCAAGTGCGTCTTTCATGTGCCTGAAGTGGAGTTCCTAGGTCATGTAGTGTCAGGTAGGGAACTTAAAATGGACCCACATAAGGTTGACGCCGTCAACTCATGGCAGGAGCTGAAGACTAAGAAGGATGTACAAAGGTTCTTAGGTTTCGCTAATTACTACCGGGAGTTTATTCCGAATTTTGCAAAGCTCACGGTACCTTTGACGCAGCTTCTGCGCAAGAAACAGCCATTTGTGTGGGGGCGGGAAGCTCACGAGGCGTTTCTACAACTTAAGTCTAGTTTTCAATCGGACAACATACTAACCCATCCTGATGTTGACAAACCGTTCGTGGTAGAAGCGGACGCTTCTAGCTACGCGTTGGGGGCTGTATTGTCTCAGAAGGATTCCTCAGGGACCTTGCGTCCCTGTGGATTTTACTCGCGGCAACTAACACCCTTCGAGCAGAACTATACCATATGGGAGAAGGAGTTGTTGGCGATTAAGGTGGCGTTTGAGGTGTGGCGGCACTGGCTTGAAGGGGCACGGCACCAGATCGTGGTCAGGTCTGATCATAAGAACTTAGAGCACTTGCAAACAGCAAAGAAGTTAAACCAGCGTCAAATCCGCTGGGCTTTGTTTTTCTCCAGGTTTAACTTCAAGGTGCAGTTCGTGGAGGGGAAGGCAAACTTGCGAGCCGATGCTTTATCCCGCAAGCCAGAATTTAAGACCAATGAGCAGGTAGTATGTCAGACCATCTTGCCTACTGCCTCGCTGTGTGTTGTAGATAATGAGCTCGGGTTACATGACCAGATCCTTGAGGCTCAGAAAGATGATGTGTGGACACAGGAGCAACTGATGCTGCTCTCAGCAGGTAACCGTACCATACTGCCGCATCTCCAAGATCAAGACGGGGTATTGGTGCGTAGGGGGCAGGTTTACGTACCAGTGGGGGCCCTCAGGTTGGAGGTGATTAGAGCCCACCATGACGAACCCATGGCTGGGCACTTTGGCAGGTTCAAGACCGTACAGCTTATCACCAGGAGCTACTGGTGGCCAAAGATGCGGCAAGACATTCTGCGCTTTTGTGACAGCTGCGCCGTTTGCCAGCAGAGTAAGACGCCTGTTGGGCGCCCTAGAGGGTTGTTGTCGTCTCTACCTGTTCCGGAGAGGCCATGGCAAATCATTTCCATGGATTTTATTTCAGATTTGCCTAAGTCTGGGGGTTATACTTGTATTTGGGTGGTGGTGGATTTATTTAGTAAACTGGCTCATTTTATTCCTTGTTCAACCATTCCGGCGGCCCCTACGTTGGCCTTACTATTTACTAAGCACATCTATCGTTTGCACGGAGCACCCGAGGTGATTATTTCAGATAGGGCTCCGCAATTTGTGTCACGCTTTTGGAAACACTTCCATGAGTGCTTGGGGACTAAGTTAAACGTTTCTTCAGCCTTTCATCCGCAAACGGATGGACAGTCGGAACGGGTTAATGGGCTCTTAGAGCAGTATCTGCGTTGTTTTTGTTTAGATCAACCCACGGCTTGGGTGAAGTGGCTACCGGTGGCGGAGTTTGCTTACAACAATGCGGTGCACACGTCTAGTCAGCATACGCCGTTTGAGCTAACTTATGGTTTTCACCCACGGGGAGGTGTGGCGCCGTCGACCAATGTGGTCTCTTCGGACCCTGTGTACCGCTCTTCGGAAATGGCTGCATTGCATGATGTTGCCCGTCGCTTACTGCTGGAAGCTAAGGCAACGCAGAAGACTCAGGCTGACCGCCACAGGCAGGCAGGGGAGGAGTTGGAAGAAGGGGATTTGGTGTGGTTATCTTCCAAACATATTAAACAGGCTGGGGGAAAGTTTGCGCCTCGGTATTTGGGTCCCTTTCCTATCGTTAAAAAGATTTCTTCTGTTGCGTTTCGTTTGCGTTTACCGTCTAGTTTAAAGGTCCATCCAGTCTTTCTTCGTTCGCTGTTGAAACTTGATACCTCTAGTCGTCGTGGTGCTATAGCGGAGGGTATCACTGCCACTTCTCCGCCATCGGGGGAGGAGGCCTTTGTGAGAGGGGATAGTGTTATGATTGAGCCTCATGGCTCTGTTACTGACAGACGTGGGCGTAAGACTCCTCGAGAGTCAGATACTCTCGAGGAGCGAGAGAGAAAAAGACTGCGAGACATATTTGCAGCACCATCTGACGAAGAGTCTTTCGAAGGGTTTACGGAGAGAATGGAGGAAGGGCTGGTTAGCTCAGAGGAGGACGAGATGGATTGGACTCGGGTAAGGGAGGAATTGGGTGCCACTGGCCATGATGGGACAGAAGATGAATGGGGACCTTCAGGATTAGACCCATGGCTTAGCTGGAGGGATGGGACGGGATCCACAGCTGGAGATGCTGTTGGGCGTAGTCAGAGGTGTTCCAGCTCTGACGAGGAAAGTGATGAGGAAACGCCCGGGTTAAGGAGGACAGCTGACAGTGATGAGGATTTGTAACTGGCATAAAATGGGGCTTGGGAGCAATTGCAAATTGCGTCGGGCAAGGTAATCTGGGCAAACGCTTGGGATTCGTGTGTGTGTGTGGGACGCTTCCCTGAAGACTTGTGTGCTTTCCTGTGCTGAGACGTAAGTTGATTGGAATCCAGGGTCAGACGGCGGGAGGGATTGTGTGGGCATTTGTTTGTGCAAACCTGTGCTTACTCTTATTAGCTTGACCTTCCGTCGTCTTCTTGACGGACGCCATCTCCTGCTTTGAGAACTCGGACTGAACTGACCACGGCTTGTCTTCCCCCCCTTCTTGGACTTGGAAAAACTACAAACGTCTGCTTCTGGCTTTGATCTACGGAACGGAACTGGTCTACTCTACTGCTAAAATCCCTGGCTGATTTGTTCGTGTTGGAATCCTGTCTGCTGTGTGTGTGGGAGCGACGCAAGTTACTCTAAAAACAGTGTTGGCAGCAGAGAGGAATCTGCTGCCAATTAGTTGCATTCTTTGTATCTTTTGTTCCTTGGCTTTCGTTTTGTTTATACCCAGGCTGAAGAAAGCAGTTTGTTTTTACCCGGATTAAACTCCGGTTTAATCCGGTTTATCTTTTGAACATTTACTTTTGCCCCTTTTTGCTCCTAAAGGCAAAAATTGCCTGGCCCTTGTGTTTTACGGGCATTTTTGAGTTCTGTAATCTAATAAACTCTGTTACTTTGAATCTTGTGGCGTTCTGTCCTTGACATTAAGACTCAAATTAAAAATTGCATTCTCTATAAAATCCACAAAATACAAACATTAAAATAAAAGATACAATAAAAATAATACAGATTAAACTATATATAGAGGATTATTAGGGTGAATCTAGGGGTGGGAGACTGATGCAAAGTCACTTCCAGCTGTACTGATACAGCTTTCAGAGTGAATGGCCACAACTGCCTTTGAAGTTGCTCACCCTAACCTACCCAAAGAGTCTTTACCACACAGATCATATAATATTAATTCCAATCTTTTTTATAAGTATATCTATAGCCGTCCAAGTTGAACTGATATACTGGCACCTTACAGAAGAAATGTGTTCTTGTTTCTTGAAAGAAAAAGAAGAAAAAGAAAGAAATGCTGGCTGCCAAGTCTGTTCAAGGACCTTGTAGTGTATCACAACATGACACCAAAACATCTATAGCGAGAATATAGCTCTGAATGCCTCTGGAAATACATATAAAACTACTGGGAACTTCTCCAAGAAAAATCGGAAAGTGAAAACTACAAAGCTAACACGTGCACACTAAATTGTTAAAAATTAGCTTTAGAGGCTACAGAATTATTTATGGTAAACTATAAATAAATACTGCATGCAAAGCAGCTTATGAAGCAACCTTTGCTGGTGGTTTCTTCAGTTTACAGAGCAAGCTTAATATAAGGATAACCCCCACTCTTAAGAAGACGCTTCCTTAATGCTGCAACCATCCAGTTATGTATTAGATAGAAACGAAGTCATGCTTCCTTTAATGTGTTCAAAGTGTCTCTCGTTACCTATTTGTTATGTCTTTTTACTTCATATACAGTAGAGTCTCACTTATCCAAGCTAAACGGGCCGGCAGAAGCTTGGATAAGCGAATATCTTGGATAATAAGGAGGGATTAAGGAAAAGCCTATTAAACATCAAATTAGGTTCTGATTTTACAAATTAAGCACCAAAACTTCATGCTATACAACAAATTTGACAGAAAAAGTAGTTCAATATGCAGTAATGTTATGTTGTAATTACTGTATTTACGAATTTAGCACCAAAATATCACAATATATTGAAAACATTGACTACAAAAATGGCTTGGATTATCCAGAGGCTTGGATAAGTGGGGCTTGGATAAGTGAGACTCTACTGTATTATCAAATAGCCTTGCATTTGGTATTTATCAGGGGCTCCATACTTTCAAGATAGATGTAATTGCTCTAGTTATCTACAAATAGTGGTAGCATGGCAGTATGCTACACAACAAAAATGCACATTGACAAACTATGTGATCTTTTAAACACCTAAACATACTCATGTAGGAACACTGACTAAAAATCAGTTTCCTCCAATGAGGATTCAAAGTTATCTATGTTTTCTTCATTTGGTTTGGGAAACGTCAATATGATATTGGTGCAGCTTCAGCAGTGGCATCAGCCACTGACAGAGCTGAACTGTCAATAATCCACACATTTATAATTGCAAACATAGATTACACTTCTGATTAGAACCTCTACTTGGCTCAAAAGCATACCTTAAATTTATGAAGCAAAGCAGTGGTTCACAGCCCTGTCACCACCCGCTTTCACTACTGCAATCCTTTCTTTTTCTGGACTTTCTCTAACCAACATTTAATTCTTTTCACCTCTACCCAGCATTCTGTCACTAAGACCCATATTTATTTTAATCATGTAACAACTCTACATTCTGTTCTGCAGCCGACCAACTGGTTTTATATGTTTGGGAAGGGAATGGGAAAAATAGTCTGAAACCAAAGGCTGAGAAGCAACCCTGAAGGTGCTCATGAACAGCTAGAAACTGATACAAGCGGGAATTGCTGGCCCTCATATACCGTAAGTCAGATGGCTAAGGAAAAAACTAATTAAATTGTAGTACATATAGAAGGCTTCAGGTTCCATTTATTTCAAATCTAATTAGTTCTGGAAAATATTCTGCTTTAAAACAGTAGACACAGCTGGTGACAGTGTAGACAATGCTATTCCAGTTGGCCAATGATTCCAAACACCTTCCTATGCTGCCTTTCTATATTTAAAATCTTTATTTACTTTTAAATTCATTTCAAATCTTTCCCTACTATTTTTAACATCAAAAATTGCCATTTTTTGAGAATTAGAAATGGATTTCTGACTATTCTGGGGATTTTGTTTTATTTGTTCAGGAGGCCTTTAAGTGTCCCAAAGTATAAAAGGACCTTCGAGATATGACATAATTGTCTGCTCCTTCCTTATTCTGTTGTCCTTTTTTGCCCCCTGTGAAATCAGGATGGTGACCAGACTGTTTTATTCTAGGATATTTTGTTTTGTGCTAATGCTACCCTGGAAAGTGCTGTGGCTGATGGAGTGATATAAATAACTGAAAACAAAACCAACATTGTAGATCACAGCCAAATTGCAGTGAGAAACAACAGCTTTTGCAAAATTGTAGTATAGTGGGGATGGATGAAAGTTTATTCCTGTCCCTAGATAGCACAAACAAATCTAAACAACCAATGAACCAAAATGGTCCAATGCTGCTACTAGCATCTGACAAATGTACATTGCTTTCCACTGCAGTAAAGCAAAGATTACTGATTCAAAATCATAAATCATCTGCTATAGTTACTCCTTTTGCTATAAACTGCTCTGGCTTCTCAATCTGGAGTGCTCTGAATCATGGATCTGATTGAAATGCATGAAATAAAGAACCTCAAGCTTGCTGAGGCTTCAAAAAGTCCCATTTTATTAGATGTATTTGAGGCCTAACTACAGAGTTAAAGTATTTGGATGCAACCTGATCCATTCATGAAGGGTAATAAATCCCATCTAACTCTTCTGAACTTACTTCTAAGTGGACACAAGCAGAATTGTGCTTCAGTCAAGTTACTATTTTTTGTACCAAAATATGTATTATTTTATTTGCTGACATACTTCTTTGATGGGCATTAGTCTAAAATTTTTACAGTGAATGCAATCTAATACAGTAGAGTCTCACTTATCCAAGCCTCGCTTATCCAAGCCTCTGGATAATCCAAGCCATTTTTGTAGTCATTGTTTTCAATAAATCATGATATTTTGGTGCTAAATTCGTAAATACAGTAATTACTACATAGCATTACTGTGTATTGAACTACTTTTTCTGTCCAATTTGTAGTATAACATGATGTTTTGGTGCTTAATTTGTAAAATCATAACCTAATTTGATGTTTAATAGGCTTTTCCTTAATCCCTCCTTATTATCCAAGATATTCGGTTATCCAAGCTTCTGCCGGCCCATTTAGCTTGGATAAGTGAGACTCTACTGTACATCATATTTTCGGTTTGGCATATACTCCTTACCTTCAAGAATTTTCAGTAATTTTTTCTCAGACATGAGTTCCAGCTGATCAAGACAAAGCTTTTTGATTTCTTCTATGGAACAGTTCTAGGGGAAATGATGACTCTTTTTTTACAAAAGCAACATTAGTACAAAGACATTTTTGAAAGCTAAATACTAAACATTAATTAAATAAACTACGTAAATAACAGCATTTATCAAATTCAGCAATCCAGCACATGGATATGGCTTCTTCCTGCTCCTATTCTCTTACTTGTTACAGATTTTCCTTTTTCCTGAATCAGTCCCAGTCTTAGATAATCTCCAAAGCATTCATATTTATTCTGAGAAGGAAAACATTGCTAGTCAAGCAACCCTAACCATAGTTCTTTCATTATCATCCTTATTTTCTCATTAAATGATCCCAAACGCACTTTGCTCATGTCTACACTGTACTGACAGACACTGAGACCAGCCTGTGAGTTTGTGGGAGTTTATGCCTTAGTAGGCTATGAATCTTAAGTTTGGATGGAGGAGAAGTACAGTTTGCTATCCAGCTTCAGGTAGCAAAATTTCTGGAGACTACCTGGCTTTTTGTAAGCATTACTAGTTGGCATTAGCTCTGCAATATGGTTTGCCTTCCTGCTACAAATCCCATGCTTAATCATGGTGAAGGTGTTGTTAGTATCATAACTATCTCTGGCTGTTGATCAGATTTTAACTTAAGGCTGAAACTCCCTCCAAACTCTCATATCTAAGAAACCAATTTATTATTTTTTTATTTTTATCTGAAAAGATAGTTCACAATGGTCCACAAGATAGCCCACAATAGTCTGTTCTAGTCCCTCTAAGCCAGTGGTTCTCAACCTGTGGGTCCCCAGATGTTTGGGCCTTCAACTTCCAAAAATACTAACAGCTGGTAAACTGGCTGGGATTTCTGGGAGTTGTAGGCCAAAACACCCAGGTGGTCCCACAGGTTGAGAACCACTGCTCTAAACCATTCCAGCTTCTTGCCTCAACCGCTTAATGGAATGTCTAGATTCTTTATCAAACCACTCCTGTGGCAAGGGTACAAACAATTTAAGTGCTTTTCAGCAGATTGAGAAGTTTTAATTAATGTTCCCCATTACATATTATTATTTTTATTTTTATTAACTTTATACCCCATCTTTCTCCCATGGGGACTCAAGGAGGCGAGCAACCACACAACCTAAGACTAATTTAAAACAAATACAAAAGCAAATCCAATTTTTTAAAAATTAAATATTTGTGCATAAAGTTAAAATACAATTAAACTACAATAAATATAATTAAATCTTACATTAACATCTCATCATTCCCCCCCCCCCCCAACATACACAAGTTTTTGCCACAAATATATGCGAGGGATCACGCTAAACAGAATGTTTGTGGATTAATATATTTTGCTAGGTTGGTTTATAACAGAAAGAGTACAAAGATCTATACAGGCAGTCCCCAAGTTCTGAACAAGATAGATTTTGTAGGTGTGCTCTTAAGTTGTAGTTGTATATAAGTCAGAACGGTACATTCTTTAAGTGCAACTCCACACACACACACACCCCACAATGCTTTGGATAGCATAGGGAAGGGTTAATATCCCTATGGTGTTTGCTTTGTTGTCTGTGCCCCTGTTCAGATTATTTCACCTCACTTTCTGTCCATGTGATAATTGGATTTTGAAAAATTTGGCTTGGTGTGGAAACAAGGATTGGTGAGAAAGCTTTGGTTGAGAAAGCTTTTCCTCAAGGTAACTCTTTGAGAAGTAAATTTCCCTTCCTAGGGGTAGATCTCTCCCTCATCCTGTTGTCTTGCCTCTATTCTTAACTAAGAGTTAGATGTAAGTCGAATGTTTGTAACTCAGTGACTGACCTTATAGCAAGCCAACAGGCAAGCTCTACATGTTGCTATGGAGCTGGTTCTAGAGCCTTGGGGAACAAAGCAAGAGCACTTACTTTCTTCCCTTTCCAACAATTACAAAACCTTCCTCCTGAGGAATCTCATAATTGCAATACTGGCTATTTTTTTCATAACGAGTAGAGTCTGCAATAGAGAATCTGCTTAAAGAACGCCGACCACCAGTGATGTTGTTTTCCATTTATTTTGTAAATTCTGCCTGCCCTCAAGTTGTGGTTACTTTATTTCCTAGCAAGCAAGCCATGCATCTCTAGGGAGTGGTGTTCTCTTTAATTATAAATGACTTATTTATAAACTGCCAAGTTGCCACATTCATAGCTGATGCCGTTATGTCCAATTAAAGAAGAATTTCAATATCCCCGTGGAAATGCTATAATTATATACTACATTATTCCATATGCCACAGTAATTAACGTTATTTACATTTCCAGCCTGCTCCATTTCGAGGGCTGTACAAGAGTATTTATTAAAACACACACAGAGACAAATATATAAACACAAAATGCTTTTGTAGCCGTCTGATCTTAATGCCTACTGAGCTACTATTGAACCAGCTTACAAATACAAGGGGCGCACCCTGAAAAAGACTGCCAGCTTTAATTGGTAGGTTAATCAAGTACAGCTTAGTTGATTAATCAGTGAAAGAGTCAATTTTAATTGGGAAAAACATATTTTAATTGGTGGGTTATATGGTAAGGTCATAGTTGTCTGGTTTTATTTTTAAGATGTTCAATTTCTAGTGTATCATCATAAAAAGCATGCTTTTCCTTTGCAACTATGTGTAATAGCATTTGTTTATTATTTACAATGTTTTCTAAACAACTTATAGCTGAAGGACAATTTTGGATAGAGTGATAAAATTCAACCCAGAATTCAGTGGTGGGAAAACTGTAGAGGTGGGCCGCATTCAGCCTTAAGTTCCATTTTGCAGTTCCAGGCTTTCAGGAATCTCTACCAAAAAAAAAAAAAAAACCCAGACTGCCTATTAAAAATATTTCCAGATTGTTTTTGCTCCCAAAGAGCAAAAGATCCCAAACACGTTCAAATAGATTACAAACGCTATGGTTTGCCTGGCTCTGCCAACTCCTTAACAAATGCAATCTACAAAAATGGCTGAAAAGTGGCCCAAACAAGAAACGTTGTGACAACTCTTCTGGTTTGTCCAATGGGGTCAAAGTGGGCACACCAATGAAGTGGGTCACCCCTGACATAACCAAAAGAGGTTTACAATGTGTTTAATAAGCACCACCTTCAAGCCAAGGAACTGATGGGTGGACGGACTTTCTCATAGCACTTTCTGCTTGAAAGAAGCTCATCCCAAGATCAATGGGACACAAAAAAAAAAATCCCATGGGCTATTGCTCTGGGGCTGAGAGGTGGGGTGAGAGTACTTCGTGGTCTTAGGAGCATCTAACTTGTGTATTACTTATATCAAATTAGAAATTTACACACATCACACAATTTAGGAATTCCTGACTAACTAAACTGTAAGTTGTTTTACCCTACTTTCAGCCAGCACATTTGAGTATTTCAGAAAGCCTTGGCCTTTTCAGCATGACATCCAAACTGGAAACTCCAGGTTGTTATTTTCCTAACGTCTAGATGTTAGAAGAAGAATTACCTTGTATTCCATGTTCTGATGTTGTGCTAAACAAGCAGAGAACAGGGCATGCAAAGACATTAGAATGGCCCTGAATGCAAAACAAGACTCGGTGAGGGACTGAGTATGCCACAACTAGTGGCCATTGCCACAGTAGTAGCAGGGTCGGGCTGTGGCGCAGATGGCTAGTAACCAGCTGCAATAAATCACTACTGACCAAGAGGTCATGAGTTGAAAGCCCATGTCTAGTTAAGCCCCCAACCATTAAATAGCCTGGCTTGCTGTTTACCTAAGCAGCCCGAAAGATAGTTGCATCTGTCAACTAGGAAATTTAGGTACGCTTTATGTGGGAGGCTAATTTAACTAATTTACAACACCATAAAACTGCCAGCAGCACGTGGAAAGGAATGAGGAAGTACAGCACTCAGTGTCACTCATGGATGATGAAGCAACAGCTCCCCCTGTGACTGGAATCAAGCATATCCTCATGAAACTGGAAATGTTAAAATTGCCTCTGTGTTTGTCTATACTTTATGTTGTTTGTCTGATGGTATTGAAAGTTTGCCATATATATGTTCATCGTAATCCACCCTGAGTCCCCTTCAGGGTTAGAAGGGCGGAATATAAATACTGTAAATAAATAAATAAATAATTTTTAATGGAATTGTTGAAAGGAAAAGAGAAAAGAAAACAAGGAGGGAAGGAAATTCCTCGCAGCCTCCATAAGCGAGGAAGATCTGCAAGAAAGGGGACTTCAAAGGAGAGGAAGAAGAGGAGACATTGGAAGAGACATAATAACTTTTGGCACTATGGGGAATGCCACATGAAGAGGGACTGTCTCCTCACATCACATAACCGAAATCCAGACCCCAATGGGAATGGACGGAGGGTGGAAGGAAGGGCCACAGAGGACAACCTTTTCAATATCACAAGCATATCAAATCTATCATAATCAGTCTAGGGCAGTGGTTCTCAACCTGGGGTCCCCAGATGTTTTTGGCCTACAACTCTCAGAAATCCCAGCCAGTTTACCAGCTATTAGGATTTCTGGGAGTTGATGGCCAAAAACATCTGGGGACCTCAGGTTGAGAACCACTGGTCTAGGGCTTTTAGCTACTAAAGTTGGCAGGAAGCAAGAAGGCCCATATACCAGCATGCTTGCTTACATAAGGTAAGCCATGATTTATGATTCATTATATTTACCTGTTGTCAGCATTTTCTTTTCAACATACTGGCGTAGTTTGAAGTCAGTAGTATCTTCAAACCAATGCAGATCAAATCAGCATCTTGACAATATTAAAATGTTGACAATATGCAGGTATAACTCACCAAAACGGATTAGCCAAGTAATTAAAGATATGTATTTTAACTACATCTTTGAACTGTGATGAAAGACAGGGAATAAATAAAATGCATTGTTGTTATTACGGTATTATTATTATTATTATTATTATTATTATTATTATTATTATTATTATTAAAAAGGAAGATTAAAAGCCAACAATAAATGCTCCAGTTGCCTTCAGTCCTAAAACTGAATATTCAACAAAAAAAACCCTGCCACAATCAGGATTATATACAAATACTCAGGATTGTGCACAAATACTGGGAAGCCCTGGCCCTCGTGCATTCTAACTGGAGGTCAGCTGTTACCAACAATGCTGTGGATTTTGAAGAGGCAAAAATAGAAGGCGAAAGGGAGAAATGTACCAAGAGGAAGGTGTGTCAAGCAAACCCTTATCAGGGCCACCTTCCATGTCCTTGCGGCAAAAGGCCATGTAGATCCAGACTAGGGCTCTACAGTCTTTTGCAAACCCACCACCAAGATCCTACATTTGGAAGGCAATCAAACTCGGTCACGAGTGATACCCTATGATATGATGACAAATATAATTATGAGAGGATAATATACATAACATGTTTATTACATAATCAGTTTTATGACTATGTTAATTCAAAATTGCCAGGTGCATAAGTTACCTGAAGGCAGAAAATAACAAAGCTCTGGCCTCAGAGGGCTGTCCCCTCCCTCAACTGCCGTCTGGCAATGGATGCTCCATCAGGATGCAGCAAACTGACAGAGAGAAAACAAGTCCAGCCCATCAGCTTTGCTGAGAGACCAGCTTCATTTTGGCTCCTCTCCTCCTTCAACTGATTACATCCCAACCTATCGTTATCAGTACTGATATGTAACTTTAACCAATGCTGGGGCTCCTCCTGAGTTCCTCTCCTTATTTTTTTCTTTTTGTATTGAATCTTCTAGATGGTAAATTTACAGAGTGTTTCCGTGAGGAGCTTTGTCTGTGGAGAAATGCCTTCCGCTTTTGGCTTAAATGAATGGCACATCTTTAGCATCTGAAATATTAAGTGTTTATTTTTAATTTTTGTATTTGCTTTGTCTTAAATTGTGATAAGATTGTGTGGTTGTTAGCTGCCTTGAGTCCCCACGAGGAGAAAGGCAGGATATAAAGATATTAATAATAATACATTACTAGAGAAGCAACAAGAATGGTCATACAGTATATTCTCTTCACACCAATGTTCTCAAAAATTAACTCCCAGAATTCCTAAACATTGGCCATATTTATAGCTGAAGGCCAAAACTTTTGGAAGATTACAGTTTTTTAAAAAACCATTGCTTTAAACTACAGTTAAAGAAGAATGCAAACATCCCTGATATAAGCTGATCTGGTTTCATCATTTTTAAAATCCAAAAACAAAGTTTTATATTTCAGTACCTTTAAAATGTCTGGCAACATTTTTTGCAATTTCTTTTCTCCTATGATATAAAAACATTGCTGAAGCATTTCCTTCTTGTCTGTGATGTAGAAACTAACTGGCTTTAGCTGCACGCTGAGATCTAGTCCACCTTCTTCTATGTCACTGGGTTCTTCCCTCACATCTTCCTTCTCTGGAACTTGTGCAGTACATTTCGTTTCCTAAAATGACAGAGAAAATGGTTTCAATTATGTGCCTATTAAAAACGTGTTTGACTGTATAGCAATCTCAGCAGCTAAGTTTTGTCTACAGATCTGACAGCAGAATCATATGTATGAAAACCCCACCGAGTTAAATTTTTATGGTAATTTATATCCCACCTTTCTTCAAAATATGAGGCAGCATACATGCCTCTCCTCTCCCACATGTCATCCACACAACAACCCTGTGAAATATTTTTGTTTGTTTGTTTTTTGTTTAAAGTTTTTCTGTATTGCCTCTCAATCAACAAGAACTCCTGAGGTGATGAGCAAATATAATAATAAAAAGATAAAAATGCTTTTCTAAAACACATTAAAATACCATTCAAAGACTCCTAAAAGCACATCAAAAGCAATCCCAGAGCCCAGTTTTGATTCAATTAAAACAGCAGTAATGCAGCAGAATGTTAGTAATAAAGTGATGGAAGGATATGGGGCAAAGGAAAAGTACGAAGGATTAATTTTCAGAAAGATAACTCAAAGGCAACAATCCTGTGGTACCTTAAAGACTAAGCAATGTTATTTATTCTGAAAAAGTGGCTTTAGCCTTATGCAAAATAAAACCTGTTCGTTGTTAAGATTCTGCAAATAAGCATCACTATATAAAAAAAAAAGACTACAGTAATCAAGATACTCAGAACAGGGACATATTTTTGAAACAAATCAAACAGAAAAATCATATGATTTGGCAATGGGCTCGGTATGCCCATTGCCAAATCATGGTCACGGTTGCCAAAGGATGATCAGTTATGAAGCAAAAGCTACATGCTGTAACAAGAGAGAAAATGGCGAAAGGAAGGCTCACAAAGGAAGATATCAAATCTTGGACGAATTGAACTTCAGACAACAATAAAGTAAACAAGTGAAAAATAGTATGGAGGGACATTAAGAGATTCTTAATTGGAGGAAAGAAAAGGTTCTGAGGTAGAGAGACAGAGCTGAGTGTCATCACACATACAAGCAGAAGAGAAAATGATGGGATTTGATGAGGTCCCATGGGGACTGTCTGTGCTGGCGTTCAAAACACATAATTAGGAGCCACTTGATCATTAGCATATGGCCTTTTCCAAGCTGCAAGGTCTTTAGCATATGTTTTTCCAAACCAGTCACATATTACAATCTACCACTTCCAAATAATTCCTTGTGCTTTGCTATGGTGAATGTATAAAAAGAACAAAGAATCAGAAGATGTCTCCAGTTACCTTTCTGTATCCAGGAAATAATCCTATGCATGTTTGCTTACTCAATATTCCACTGTGCCCAGTGGGACTTTTTTCTGGGTAAGAGTGCACAAAAACCACAAAGACAGAAAAGACTGAAGGCTCTTTGGCAACAAGTCCCAAAGGAGCAAAGCCCACTTAGGCTGGATCTACATTGCCATATTACTTAGGATCTGATCCAAGATTATCTGTTTGAACTGGATTATATGAGTCTAGACTGCCATATAATCCAGTTCAAAGCAGATAATCTAGGATCAAAAATTGGATTATATGGTAGTGCACGTGGGGCCTTACTGGAGGGTCCTTTCCCTCTGCTCCAGAACTTGCAATGTTAGGGTCGTCTTAGTGGCTGCCTCCAGGCAGTGAAACTCCATTCCTGGGAAGGTTAGACTCTAACCATTTAATGCAGTTCGAATCTAGCTTCAAACTGTGGCAGCCATATGACAAATTCTCACAAAAGCATGCAAAAGCAAGCCTTAATGTACATCAGTGCTCTGTGGTTTGTTTCATCACCATGGGAAGAGACTGATAGCCATACAGTGAGTGTCTTTCAGTGTTCAATCTTATTTCTCTTGCAATTGGCAGCAACTTTCCATTACACATCCGGGGGGGGGGGGGGGGGGGCAATGCCAGCTAACTTATAAAGTCTATCAGCAGGTATAGGTTTGAGACATCCTGTGATTATTCTACATGTTTCATTCAGTGCTATATTCACCTGCTTCACATAGGCAGATCTATGTCAGACAGGGCAGGCATACTCAGCAGTTGAGTAAGAAAAAGCCAAGGCTGATGTTCTTATTAATTTTGGGTCATGCACTCTCAGTGAGTTTCTTCAGGATGTTATTGTGTGCAGCTACTTTGTGCTTGGCATTCGCATGGTGTTTCCTAAATGTTAGTGTTCGATCTAAGGTGACGCTGAGATATTTAGAGTAGGAACAGATGAATGAATAACGTGAATGCAAAATAAAAAGGAAATCCCCTTTAGGTTGCTGTGAGTTTTCCGGGTTGTATGGCTGTGTTCCATAAACATTCTCTCCTGATGTTTCGCCTACATCTATAGCAGGCATCCTCAGAGGTTGTGACGTCTGTTGGCAACTAGGCAAGTGAGGTTTATATGTCCAGGGTGGGAGAAAGAACACTTGTCTGTTGGAGGCAAGTGTGAATGTTGCAATTGACCACCTTGATTAGCACTGAACAGCCTTCCAGCTTCAAAGACTAGCTGCTTCTTGTCTGGGGGAATCCTTTGTTGGGAGGGGTTAGCTGGCCCTGATTGTTTCTTGTTTGGAATCCCCGTTTTCTGAGTGTTGTTCTTTATTTGCTGTCCTGATTTTAGAGTTTTTAAATGCTAGTAGCCAGATTTCTTCCTTTTCATGGTTTCCTCCTTTCTGTTGAAATTGTGCATGTTTGTGTGGATTTCAATGGCTTCTCTGTGTAGTCTAACATGGTGGTTGTTAGACTGACCCAGCATTTCTGTGTTCTCAAATAATATGCTGTGCCCAGGTTGGTTCATCCAGGTCTGTTATGGCTGACTTCTGATTGATTTACTTTGTTAGCCAATGTAGCTATAGAATAGATTGTGTATCCAATGTCGTTGTATAGAATCTTTTTGTCTAATGTCCTGCTTTGTGTAAAAGTTGCTCTGATATATCCTCACACTGAAATTACAATAAGAACCTTTGTTTACAACGCATTCATGACAACTGTATCAATTCTTCAGTGTAGATCAGGCATGGGCAAACTTAGGCCCTCCAGGTGTTTTGGACTTCAACTCCCACAATTCCTACCGGCTGTTAGGAATTGTGGGAGTTGAAGTCCAAAACACATGGAGGGCCCAAATTTGCCCATGCCTAGTTTAGATGCACCCAACGCGTGGAATACCATGACTCCCAACAGAGAAAGACAACACAATCCGTTCAATCCCGCGCATGCGTAATAAAACAAAAAAGCCTTTCAGCGGGAGCATTTCGCACATGCGCACCTCTACCGCCCTCTTCATCGCCCATTCTGTGGTTGCTGGGGCGTTTTACCTCGCTGGCGCCGTGTAGCGATTCGGTGCTGCGCCGTTTCCGCTCGCTGCCGCCTCCTCCTCCGCCCCCTTCTTCGGGGCCGCCCAAACGGGAGCGGTGCCGCTTCTTCTCCTTCGGGAACTTGCGGCCCGTCATGACGTCCCTCTCTTTCCGAAGACGAGGCCTGTTTCTTTAAGAAACATCCGCCATCTTCGCCACAGGAATGATGCCCTCTGAACGCGGCGCCCGAATGACGGCGTCACCAGCGAACATAGAGCTAGGAATGTTAGAGCCTCTCGGTGCATTTCTTGGTAGGGAAAGGAAGCTTCCTGGTATCCTTGGTATTGGAAGGTCTTCCTTCTGACTCTTTCTAACTTTGGCGCTGTTGTTTAAACATGTACTGAAAATAAGAGGAAAGAACCCCTAGTACCCCTAGTATCAGCCACAATGCAATTCATTCTTGTAGTTTGCCATACAATTTACCTAAGCATTGTTTTGTCACCCAGCTGTGTAGTTTAATTCTTACTACTGCAATCTATATATATAAAAGGGTAATGAAATTTCGGCCTAGGACAAAACAACAAAACTATATATCCCAGAAACACTAAGCTTGGCAGCACAACCCCTCATCCATGCCTCTACGTTCATATAACAAAAAGAAAAGAAAAATAAAGTCCTAATTAGAGGGAGAGGAATAATGTTTTTTATCCAATTGCTGCCAGTTAGAAGGCTAAGCTCCGCCCACTTGGTCTCCTAGCAACCCACTCAGCCCAGGGGACAGGCACAGTTAGGCCTCACTAGGCCTCTTCCATACTGCCTATAAAATATAGATTATCTGATTTGAACTGGATTATATGGAAGTAGACTCAAGGCCCTTCCACACAGCTATATAACCCATTTATAATGGACTTAATGTCAGGGGAAAACCTTTACCCTTTACCTTAACTACCACCAATTCCTCAATACTTTATTTCCCATACCACCATATTTCACCACAACAACGCGTGGCTGGGCACAGCTAGTACCATTATATTTTTGAGCCATTCTTTTCTCTTTTGGGGAGCCACCTTAAAATCAATACAGTTTGAAACCTACAAAATGTAAACACGATATAGAAATGTAACATGCAATTAGTAAAATGTGGTTTTATTATTATTATTATTATTATTGGGTTGCTATGAGTTTTCTGGGCTCTATGGCCATGTTCCAGAAGCATTCTCTCCTGGCATTTCGCCCACATCTATGGCAGGCATCCTCAGAGGTTGTGAGGGCTGGTGGAAACTAGATGTTGTATATGCTACTTATAGGTTGTTGTATATGCTACTAGGCAAGTAGGGTTTATATATCTGTGGAATGTCCAGGGTGTGAGAAAGATTGTTGAAGTCACATAAAAGAGAGAGAAAAGGTTTTAAAAATAGTTACACAAGCCTGCAAATTTATTTATTTATTTTTCTCGCGGCTCAGGACTCAAAGTGGCGAACAACATATGAAACGCAAAAACAACACTCAATAAAGGTAGACGTTATAAACATAGTCATTACACATAAAATCTAATAAAATTATAAAAACTGACATTAATGTAATCAGCAGAAATTCCTGAGTCATGCAAAGAACACTCAGGCTTCTGTCCTCTTTGCTTTATGGGTATGATTGACCCAAATAGTGGGTATGATTGACAGCTGCTTTTTGCCTGAAATGCCCACATGTCCATATTTAGGGAGCAGGGAAAGAGGTGATCAAGCAAAGCCATACTCTTGACCAGACAAGTGAAGAGAAGACAGATGTCCATTTCTCATTGGCCAGAAGAGTCAAAATCAAATATTTATTATGGGCAATGACTAACATTAAAATAAACAGTAAAGGGTAAATAAAACATAAGTTCAAGCATTAAAATACAGCTTGTAAAACCAGAGTTAAGAGACGGTATTAAGTATGAGAGCTAAAACAGTATTAAATATCTGTATGTTCAAATAAGAGCCCCCAATGGCGCAGCGTGTTAAAGCGCTGAGCTGCTGAACTTGCAGACCGGGAGGTTGCAGGTTCGAATCCGTAGAGTGGAGTGAGCGCCCTCCCGCTGTTAGCTCCAGCTTCTGCCAACCTAGCAGTTCGGAAACATGCAAATATGAGCAAATCGATAGGTACCGCTCCGGCGGGAAGGTAACACTCCATGCAGTCATGCCAGCTACATGACCTTGGAGGTGTCTACGGACAACGCCGGCTCTTCGGCTTAGAAATGGAGATGAGCACCAACCCCCAGAGTCAGACACGACTGGACTTAATGTCAGGGGAAACCTTTACCTTTTACCTATGTTCAAGTAACAACTATTAAAGCAAATATAAACTAATAAAACCTTATAAGACTTTGGCAGCATCTTGTGTTGGCAAGCTATTGCTGCTGCATAGAAGCTAGCAACTTTGACAGTAATTTCAGAAGATTGGTCAGCCAAAAGATAATCAATATAAAACCTTTCCAGTCTCCCTAGTAAACTTTGTAAAATTGCATTAATAAAATGTTGTGGAAGGTCTCGGTAGAAAGAGCAATACAATATAATGTGCCCCACAATTTCGACTGCCTCAGCCTCACAGGGACATAGGCATTCACAGTATGGTACACTGTTGTATTTTCTCTCCAGTACTGCAAAGGGGAGCCCATTGAATTTAGCCAACAGGAATGCTTACCTATATTTTGGGATAATTAGATTGCTTAAGTACTCTGTAAGAAGAAGAACCCTTCCATTGCCTGTGAAGACTGGAAAAATAGAAGCTGCGTTTAGGTAGTTTTGCAACTCAATATCCCAAATACTCTGTCATATATTTTCTTTGGCTTTTGTGTAACCCAAAGGTTTTTTTGTGTTTTTTTGTGTCAGGAGAGACTTGAGAAACCGCAAGTTGCTTGCGGTGTGAGAGAATTGGGTCCTCCTGCTTTTGACTTTGGATTAAGAGGAGTATTTTTATATCTTTTACATTTTTGCCCCTTCAGTTCTATTGGGTGCCCATTGATTTGCCAGCGGTATTTGCATCTTTTTCAAGGAAATACTAGCACTTTAGCTTTATCATAATTAATTGCCAGAGGTTAACTATTACAAGACACATCCAGCATTTTTAGAAGCCGTCTCAGACTGACACGTCAATGATAAAAGTACTGCATCATCTGTATAGAGTAATTTAGGGGGATGAGGCCACAAAATGATGGTGCCAGTTGGTAGAGATAAGGTGAACTATAAAACCATTGTTCGAATGTCAGCTATTGTTCATCCTATACAAGATAGGCTGGTTCCCATATGAATGTCCATTCTGGGTTTTTTTCTTTTTCCTCTTAGTCCAACAAACATCTGGTTATTTTAAGCTATCCTTGAAGCTTCTGATGCTGTTCGTCTCTGGCCTGAGGGGCTGACACTATCAGCGTAGACAACAGATAATTTCTAAAAAGCAACCAAGAGTCATATAGCACCTTAACCACTCAGAGTCCCTATATCAGGAGAATGGTAGGATAAAAACAAAGTAAATAATAAATGATAAGAAAATTACACATCATGGGAGTTTATGGGTGATATAAAAACATGTACTGTACTGATATTTTGTCTTTAATGTGTCACTACAAAACTATTATTATTTTTCTGCAAACTATTCCATGACTACTTATTTCAGAAATTCTGTTTTGAAAAAATAATTGGCAAGGATAGAACGAGTAAAGGGAAAAGGTCGAATAAGCTCCCATATCTTTACAAATTGAATAAGGAAAAGGGATTCTTGTAAGTATGACATACAACAGTGAAGAACTAGCAAAACCTGCTTTCTTAAAGATAATGTGGTCTTGAAAATAACGGTCTCGTCTTCCATCATTTTGATCAGAGCTTTTAAAACTTTTCTACTCACAACACCTTTTCACCCAATAATTATTTTACGTGACCCCCGTAACTTTATTCCTAAAATAGGGGTTAAATCAAACATTTGCTAATAAGAAATCAGTATTTGCAAGGCTTGCTAAACAGGCTGATTTCCTTTTTTATGAAGTATAGCTGAAGCATCCTCTGCAGAGTGGACTGTAAACACTGCACAACAAATTCATGTAAATGTTTAAGTGACATTCAGAAAACTTACTGTTGCCAAATTTTGGGACCCTAACATTGAGCAAAGTGAACCCCATTTGGGGTCACGACCCACAGTTTAAGAAGAAATGCTTTTGGTCTCACTGTTTTAAAGGTCTTGAATCCAACATCTTTCCTAAATTACATATAGGCACTAGTTCAAGGGAATTAAGCACTAGTCTAATAGCACTTTCAAGTCTTCTATAGCTCATCCGAAATATTTTGGGAAAGTACAGCCTCTTCACTGAAGAATTCTGGATGCTGTTAAAAGATGTAATGCACATTGTAGGATATGGGATAACATTCCTAAACTGTTAATCATCTGTTAGATTATTTTGAAAAGACAACTTCACAAATAATAAAGCATAACAATATATGTTCCAAGACTATTTTTTTTTTGTATCAGGAGCGACTTGAGAAACTGCAAATTGCTTCTGGTGTGAGAGAATGGGCCGTCTGCAAGGATGTTGCCCATGGGATGCCCGGATGTTTTGATTTTTTAACCATCCTTGTGAGAGGCTTCTGTCGTCCCCACATGGAGCTGGAGCTGACAGAGGGAGCTCATCTGCGCTCTCCCTAGGTTGGATTCGAACCAGCAACCTTCAGTTCAGCAACCCAACCTTCAAGTCATCGGTCCTGCTTGCACAAGGGTTTAAGCCACTGTAACACTGGGGGCAGATAAAGGCAAATAGTGCAATATTATGCATCTGCAAATGTACATCTGAGTTTAGTGAGACAAACTCTCAGATAAGTGTGCATAGAATTGCAACAAAAGTTACTTTTATTATCAAGTAACACATATCTACTGAAGTGGGGAATGCCTGAAATCTTATGATGACACACTGGAATTTTGGCTGAGCACCTCCTGAGGAAGGAAATTTCCCAGAATAAAATTAGCACATTCAGATCTCAAAGTCTCATTTGCATACTTCGTATTGCAGCTATATTTCTAAATGTACAGGAACAAAGGATAAGCACCCGAGCTGCATGTTTCTGATAAGGAACTAAGAAATAATGCTGACATTTAGGTATAACTGATTAGACTTTAGAATGAACATCTCATCAATATGAATGAGATAGCTCATACTCTCCTGCATTATTATTGCAATCTGGCTGGTTGCAGATAACACTGCACTTCTTCAACATTGGGAAGGTTATCACTGAATCCATAGAAAGATAGAGCCATATGTATTCTGAAGGAACATTTTGCAAAAAGACAATTAAAAAGGAAAAAGCCCATAGAACACCTGAACACACAAAATATAGCTTTCCTGGCATACCAGACATCATCCTGTTTTCCCCCTATAATCAGATAAGGTAAAGCAGTAAAAAGTATCTGTCAAAGTAAAAGTTTTTGCATTATCTGTTTCAAGAAGCCTAGACCACCTTAGCATTTCACAATGTAAAAGTTAGAGGAATATGCAGTAATTATACTTCAGAACTGGAGATAGGCATGTTATGACTGTAAAGTTGTTAATTTCAGCTTTCATTTTTACTCATTGTTGGCTTTGCTGACAAGTGGCTACAGCTGATGAGAATAGCAATCTTGTGACATCAGAAAGATCAGCAGATTGCTAATTTCCATGTTTTATACTGTAATGGTAAATTGCTATACCTTCTCTTAAACAAAAGATAATGGTTGCCCTTCTGTGGAAGGCTACAGCTCCATCTACACAGTTTCAAACTGGTATTAAATAAAGTGGTTTCACTGTGCAGATGATAATATTGGAAATCATGGAACCAGTATGAGGCCCAGATAATGATTACACAAATCACAGAACACTGATGCAGATGAAGGGCTTTCTTGTGCGGTAGTTTGTTGTCTGGCTGCTGCAGTTTGAAACTCACTTTGAACCGCATTGATTGGCTGGCATAGATGGGGCCTGTGTCAACCTAAGTGGCCCTCCATGTACAGGAAAAAAAGTGAGCTATTACACAATGTCCACTCTTCACCAAGGGACTCCTGTGACATTACTACATGGTATCCATTGCATAACTGTAGGCACAGGAATGATCCATGTACATCATAACCCAAGCCATTGTTCATTAGGTGTCTCTGGCTGATTCTCTATCATACGTTTTTGCAATTCACTGACAGCGTTTTATTGAGTCTCTGCAACGTAAGTATGAATGTGTAAAGCTATGCACTGTTAACCATGATGTAGAATTTTAGCCCATAAAGCTCATGCTGTGCTCATGGACGTCTCCTGGATCTCCCTACATAAACCCAAATGTCCTATAAAAGTTCCTGCAAACTATCAGAGCAATCAGGGGAAGTAGTGTATCTGCCACTCAACCTGAATAAACCTCTCTGAAATAATGCTCTATAAGGAGTGGCTTAAAGAGCTGTGTTTAGCCTGCAGAGGAGTCGAGAGGAGACATGACAACCATGTATAATATGTGAAAGGATGCCATGAGGAAGAGGGAGCAGGCTTATTTTCTGCTGCCCTGGAGACAAGGACTCAGAGCAATGGGTTAAAATTACAGGAGAGGAGATTCCACTTGAACATTAGGAAGAACTTCCTGACTGTAAGAACTGTATAACAGTGGAACTCTCTGCCTCGGATTGTGGTGGAAGCTCCTTCCTTGGAGGC
Organism: Anolis carolinensis; assembly: GCF_035594765.1. Classification (NCBI taxonomy): domain Eukaryota; kingdom Metazoa; phylum Chordata; class Lepidosauria; order Squamata; family Anolidae; genus Anolis; species Anolis carolinensis. The sequence goes on along the minus strand of NC_085842.1, from coordinate 229,400,369 downwards.
TTTTAAACAGAGGCTGGATGGCCATCTGTCAGGTACTTTGTGCTTTTCCTGCATGGAAGGGGATTGGACTAGATGGCCCATGTGGTCTCTTCCAACTCTATGCTTCTATGAATTAAAACTTCATTGTTCATTTCCTCTTTGACTTTTTATTCCCAGCATTCCAAAAGACCAACTACACAGCAGCCTCTCTTGTACATCAGCTTTGAAGGATAATGCTTTTTCAAATCAGTGCAAAAACATTTTATTCAGATTGTTTTGTTTAATATCCAGATAGTCAAGTCACAGTATTTATTCAATTGATGTAAAATGTGAAAAAATGTGCCAGCATTGTGCTACACAACTAACTGCTTTTAAAAAAAGTCAGAGCAAGTTAAGAACAAGCCTACAGCATTCATTTACTTTAGCCGGTTCTGAGACAGACGAATACTTTTTAATTTGAGTGTCAACCCCTAGAGACTTGGCTAACTGTACGGCATTTGAATCCCCGCTGATGACTGTCCCAAGTGCCACAAGCAGTCTAAAAACAGCTTCGAGGTCCTGCACAACTTCCATGACTGTGCTGATTACTGACAAGCACTGAGCTTTCCCTTCAATGTTATTAACTTTATGTAAACCAACCGCATAGTTCAAAGCCAAGGTGGCCAGTGCGATGTGAATGTTCTTATTGCTGCTCAGTTTCATTTCTATTGCTTGCGACATGATCGAGTCCCCCTGTGACATCATGAGCTTTTGGCCAACTGGATGGATGAAACAATTGCAGAGAATTCGAAGAGCCAGCATCTGATTGGCTTGTTTTTCTCCGGGACTCAAGAATTTGATCAAGTGGCTGCAGAACTGAATGCCATCCTTTTCTCCACATAAATTTTCATTCACAAAGGGATGCCTGATGGATAACCGGAGGATATCTAGTGCTGGAAAAACAATATCTAAAAACAAGCAAAAACATACACTGTCACACTTTGCAAACGTGACTATTATCTTAAGCAGGAATGTCAATTCCTGTTATAAACATTCACCAAGCCTGAATGACAGCAACTTGTTGTTGTTGTTATTATTATTATTTCCCACATTTGTACCCCACCCTTCTCACCCTGAAGGGGACTCAGGGCGGCTTTACAACAGGCAATAATGTGATGCCAAGACATATAAAACCAAAAATAAACAGATATAATTTAAATCCATACAATTAAAACATCAATGATTGAAACACCAGTTAAAATCACACATATTCAAATCATAGGTCAAGGCCTGTGCATTTGTCGATTACATTAATTCATTATCATTATTGCACTGCTACTAATTACTGGTTAAATGCTTGGTCCCACAACCAATCACTCAACCAATAATTTGTAGCAGTGCAATAATGATAACGAATTAACGTGATCGACAAATGCACAGGCCTTGACCTATCATTTGAATCCCACAACCATTATCTCAGGAACATATGCATTTCTTATTAATATTAACTCAGACAAAGACCCAAATAAGTACATGCCACCCAGGCCAAAATGAAATGGTTCATAAAGGTGCAAGGTGCATAGGACATTTGAAGAAGGAATTAGTTTGCAAATTGTTTCCAACTGATAAAAAGTTTGATCAAGCTGCCCTCCGCCCATATCATTCAACACTTGCTATATGTCCCCAGCAGTTATTTCATACCATGCGGCCAGTTAACTGCTTTCCATAGAGTCTGTAATTGGTGTGCTGTGGGTGCTTCCATGGAGGCACTGCAAGTTGACGACAACATCATTTCCAAAGCACCCAAATCATCTTCTGTTAACTGTTGTTCTTCAGGTGCACTTCCATTAAGTTCTTTCAATTTGCCTGTATAAAAATAAAACATATTTTGAAATTATTCAGTACAATAGAATTATAGAATCATAGAGTTGGAAAAGACCACATGGGCCATCTACTCCAACCCTCTGCCATACAGGAAAAGCACAATCAAAGCACCCCCAAACAGATAGCCATACAGCCTCTATTCAAAAGCCTCCAAGGAAGGAGCTTCCCCCACACTCCAAGGCAGAGAGTTCCACTGTTGAACAGCTCCTATGGTAAGACGTTCTTCCTAATGTTTTGCTTGAATCCCCTTTCCTGCAATTTGAACCATTTGCTTCAAGTCCTAATCTCCAGGGGAGCAGAAAAGAAGTCTGCTCCTTCTTCTTTATAACATCCTTTCATCCCTCTAGAATCTATACATTTCCTTTTTGTGGAAATACTAGATGAACTTCTGCTAATGTTTGATTTATTTAAATTGAATTTTCTTCATACAACGTGAGCATATTTCTTCCACCACATATACCTGAATTACAGCAGTGAAGAACACTCAAGATGATAACGAAGTTGTACTGAACGTAGGGGGAAGACTTAAGTGTAATAGCATTTTAGTGCTATAGGTTTGTGTAAAGGTTTATGGTATTGTGCTGTTTCACGACTTTGTTTTCAGAATAAGTGTTCCTCCTTTCCTCATACAAGTAAACATGTTTGGTGAATTGTAAAACAGTTATTCAGCTGTAAAATTACAAGAGACAAAGCTTATTTCATCTACCCTGAAATCTGAAACTGTTATGATAAAAGTCACAAAAGTATGGATCAGAAACCATTAAAAACACTGGAAAATTATCTGCACTAAACAGTTAAGAATGAGATGGAAACTGAAAATAGGAGATTTTAAAAGCAATTCAGGAATATTTTTATAATACTTCTGAAAACCAATCTACGGCTCAGGAAGCATGTGCATTTTATGAAGAAGTTCCTAGCCCATCCACTATCAACATGTGTCAGAAATCCACCTTAGGCCTGGAAAGCCACTGCTGGTCAGAGTGAACAATACCCAACTAGACAAAGAGTCTGATGTGGTATAAAGTAGCTTCCTATGCTCCTAATTCTTAAGAATGTTTGCATAGGGTTTCTTTAAAACATTGTACAGACTGGAGTAACCCTTACGTAAAATGCTTAAGACCAGAAGTGTCTTGGATTTCAGCTTTTTTGTTTTTTGGAATAATAGCAAATATGTAATGAGAGATCTTGAAGATGGGACACACATCTAAATATAAATTTCATTTATGTTTCACTTTATACACAGAGCCTGAAGGTAATTTCATACACAATATTTTAAATAATTTTGTGCATAAAACAAAGTTTGTGTACACTGATCCATTACAAAGCAAAGGTGTCCTATCTCAGCCACTCATGTGGACAATTCGATTTTGGAACATTTCAGATTTCCATATAAGGTGTACTTAACTTGTATCTATGTTGCTTGGGAGTCCATTGTTTATTTTCTGGACTTTCTCAGAGCTTTTGATTTGGACATCATCTTTCCAAAAACAGTGAAAAGCTGAGATCACCATTTATTGTTGTTATTTTAGTCTTGGACTATGTAACTGAATCCTAAAATCCTATGCTTTTCAATGGTCTGCTCTTTTGGGCCCTGTCAGTTATAACCAGAATCCATACGTTCGAGGTCTTCTCTGCTCTTTCAACCTATTTTGTCATGTTTGTTTATGACCTTCCACAAACACATTGCTTTTTCTCTCAATTCATATGTACTGCTTTATGGTCTTGCATATTTTGATTATTGTCTCATCACACAGTGTTTTAAAGAGTAGATATGGAGTTGGCATCCCATTTCAAAACCTGCAGTTGCCTCTTACAGAATTCTGGGATAGATAGATAGATAGATAGATAGATAGATAGATAGATAGATAGATAGATATATATATATATATATATATATATATATATATATATATATATATATATTGGGGGGGGGGCTTTAAAATCCTCAGAGGTCTTAGACCTCACAAAACTACAAACTCCAGAATTCTGCAGGAAGCAGCCACAGGATTTAAAGTGGGATGCTCACTCTATCCCTACTCTTTAAGGTGTAGTGTGATGAGGTGGAGCTATGTATTTGTTAGTTTGCTTTGTATTACTTTTTGCATCTTATCTAGATTGTTTATCTTACAATTGCTTTGTATGGTTTTATACTGTATTATTCCTCCTTCCTGCTGAGTGTGCACGTGTATACAAATTTTAGATGGTATGACTCACTATATTTAGTTGTTTTGTACAGTACCATGTACTAGGTATATTGTGCTATATAAACAGACACTGCTGCTGCTAACACAATAATGAAAACTCCTCAATTTCAATGATTTTGATAGTGCTCTGATCCTTAACTTGCCAAATAAGTAGAGAGTGCCTGTAATTTAAAAAAATAAACTACATTTAAAAACCTACTTTCCTTCCAATGTTAGAATTAAATAGATTGGGACATATATTTCAGGGACATATATGGCCCACAGCACTAATGATGCTGTGGAGAGGTTTATAGGAATCTTTCACCACCACTATGCTCCCAAAGTTATATGCCATGTGGAAGAAATACAACTGAAACTGGGTCAGTTGGGTCCACAGCAAAAAAAGAGTAGCTCTGGGATGCAAGTTGAACTCCTCCCTGAACAAAATTCTGAACTAGGCTCTCAAATTGCAATGGTATGCTCCATAATCTGTGATGGCAAAGACATTAAAACCTCATAATACAAAAACCTTAGCTTGAAACTAACCTTCCTTTTTAATGCTTTAAGTACAAAAACCCTGTATTGCACACAATAATCCACTTGCCACGAGACAGATCCATGATTAGGTTGCTGCTCATTGTTTGCACCCCTTCTCATCTATTCCAGCTGCATAGAAAGGGGAAAGTAGGCAGCACTTTTAATGCTCCTCCTCATAGCAAAACTGCTACAGAGGGAGGACAGCATGTACATTTTATTCAGCATGACTCTAGCCCTTAAAGTAGTACCAAAACATTCCCCCCCCCCCCCCCGAAAAAAACCCCACATCTCTGTTAGGTAAGCAATACTAAAAGAGACTTACCTGCAGCATTTTATACTTCAACAGCTGGCTGATTTTAATATATTAAACATAAATCCTTTGTGTAATCAAACCTCCCATGCTCTCTGATTTGTAATCAAGTTGAAGGTGACCGCAGTGTGTGCATGTGTGAAAGTCAAAAGGCATTACATTACTACATTTAACAGGGCTGATGTACTTGAAGGATAATTGCATCTTGAAAGTGCCATTCAGTAAGCTTTTTGAATACACTCACCCAGAATTACTGTAGGGTTGGCCTGATCAAATGTAACTGCTTCTTTCTTTGGAAAATACATATTTTCAGCTTTAGTCAGAGCTGATTTGTAAACACCAGTCCCTAAAAGAGAGGAGGGGGGGGAAGAGATCAAGGTTTTCCTGACTTAGAGAAACTGTTTTTCATAATGTACAGTAGAGTCTCACTTATCCAACACTTGCTTATCCAACATTCTGGATTATCCAACACATTCTTGTAGTCAATGTTTTCAATACATCGTGATATTTTGGCGCTAAAGTCATAAATACAGTAATTACTACATAGCATTACTGCGTATTGAACTACTTTTTCTGTCAAATTTGTTGTATAACATAATGTTTTGGTGCTTAATTGGTAAAATCATAACCTAATTTGATGTTTAATAGGCTTTTCCTTAATCCCTCCTTATTATCCAACATAGTCGCTTATCCAACATTCTGCCGGCCCGTTTATTTTGGATAAGTGAGACTCTACTGTATCTGAAAAAGAAATATTGCTTGATTGTGATGTATTATGAAACAATTTAGAAGGACAGGAGGCCAAGACCAGGTTATATACAGTTCATGACTTTTCAAAAGTAATTTTGAATTTAAGTTCAGTAGGAATTCTTGAACAAGTAATTGTTTCAATCTAACTGGAGTTATGTGACACATAATTCTGCATCCTTAACAGTAAGAGTGATTTCAAAGCCTAAAAAGGAACTCCTCCACATACTCAAAGTTCAGTCAGATTTCTTAAAAAGTTAACTGGTATAGCCAACAAAACTTAATTAAAAGGAAAGCTGACTGAATTACATTTCCTTCTATTTCTGTTCAGTTTGAAAAGGCCAAGGGACCTAAAATATTTTAATTCTGACACAAATCTCTTGGTTACTGAAGGAAAGAGCTTGGTTTAGGTTCTTTTGCTTCTCACTCTTGCCTTACAAAAATAAAATATTACAGTCAGCCTTCAGTATCCATGGATTCCACTATCCACAGCTTGATTAAAAAAAAATCAAGGCAAACCTTGATTTTGCCATTTTATATAAGGGACATCATTTTATTATGCCACTGTATCTAATGGGACTTCAGCATCCATGGGTTTTGGTTTCCATGGGAGGTCCTGGAACTAAACCGTAGAATACAACTGCCCACTGTATAAATTCCTATGCATGGCAGTCAAAACCTCTAGCACAGTATGCCTCTGAATTATGAAATTACATTCACCTACCTGCAAATGGACTGAGTGGAGCAGCAGGGTCAGATGCTGAACCTGGAACATAGCGACCAGCGCCTAAAAGGACATGGATAACAACAGATTAAATTATAAGTTCATGTCAACACTCAAGTATAGAATGTATTTTAAAAGCAATGCTAATAAGCCAAAACACTAGAACACACCCCAAAGCAAATCCACATTTCATTGTGTACACTTCCCATTTTAAAGTATTCATCAACATTTGGTTTATATACACAAATGTACACAATTTCTCAAGTAGCCATCTTTCTCCAAACATGATGTAAACAGTACTGCACCTTTATAGTTTTTAGAAAATTTCCAAGAAAATTAGTGTCTGAACCAATAATCCCAAGTATGCTTCCCCCATCTGATTAGCCATTCTACAGCTCTACAAAATGCAAAGATCAATTCATTAGTAAAAATTACTTAATTAATCCATTGGTGAAAAAAAGCAGCTAAACCCTTCTCTTTTCCTCACTGGCTGTCTCCCTGACATCAAGAATATTGCAGTCAATCCAAGGCCTGTTTTTTTTCTTTTTCATACACAGAAATGTCTGCTAGCTTTTAGACAAATCATACCTGTAAATGGATCTGCTGCAAGTCCTTCACTGGCTGCTGAAGAAGAACCTGGAACATAGCGACCTCCCCCTATGAAGAGACAAACCCGAGAAAAAAGAAACGTTTGTCATTTGATATATTCAAACACAATCTTATAATAAATTCAAACCACGATTTTACATACATTATCAAAACCACATAGTTATAAAGGACCACAAAGACCATCTAGTCAATATCTTGCCATGCAGGAATGCACAAGCACTCCTGAAAAGTTACCATCTAAATTCTGGTTACTATTTTTATTATGCACATTAGAGGCAAGTCCAACTTCTAGAAAGATTTTCTTTAGGGGTGATTTCTTTTGTTCTAAATTACCACCAATGGGTTTCCACAGCTGAACAAGGATTATTATTCTGTTTTTTGTTTTTTTGCTTTTTTGAAGTGGTCTAATTCTCATTTCACAACACCGCCCTTGAAGTGCACAAAGTTCCTTTCAATGTGCTTCACCACTCTCAAGCAAAAACATGCTTCATAAAACTGTGGGCACTATCTATCCATGGGCTCAGGATCCGTGGATTTAACCAACAGCGAATCAAAATAATTTTAAAATTCAGTTATTCAAAAAATGTTTTTAAATACAATTTTTAAAAACACAAAAAGAAATCCAGGACATGCAATTTTTCCCCTGCCCCACAGCCACATAGTAGTATGGCAGCAGCTATTCTGTGGTGCTCCCCTACTGCTCTCTTGCTCTCTTCTCCATGTGCACACCAAAAGCAGATTCCATGGGGCAAAGAGCAAGTAAAGAAGAGAAGGAGATGAGAGGGGATGGGAGTCTAGGGCTTGCACATTGTATATAGCAGCAACAGCCTTGAGTGTGCGCATCAGATAGTAGTAGTAGTAGTAGTAATAATAATAATAATAAATCTTTATTTGTATCCTGTAACCATCTCCCTGAGGGGACTCGGGGCAGCTCACATAAGCACTACAAGTGCCGGATATAAACAACAATACACAAGTATAAATATATGACATAAGTATAAAAACAACAATACATGTAAAATCCCATTAAAAATTGTAAAAATTATAAAATTTCCTAAAACACAGTAGAACCTGCAAATAAGCTGGCTATCTGCAATAACAATGTGTGGAGTGGCACTTTGAAAGCAAGAGAGATCAAGAGGGATGTAAGTGTCGGGTTGGGTGGGGAGAAGATGAGCTAGTGAATGTACGGCAACAACTGTTTTTGGGATGTGAATGGGGGGAGCAGAAAGGAAGAGAACAAAATGCAAGGGTTAGGCTGAGGTTCAATGTTTGTGCAGCAATGACTGTCTTCATTGTGGGCATGGGTGAAAGTGAGGGAGGAAGCAAGGGGGAAGTGAGGGTCAGTGTGGGGTGGAAGCAGAGGCTGGGTATGCTTGGGGTGGTAGGCTGAAAGAGATTGGGTGTTGCTTGAGCTTCATGTACTGTAAAGTCCTTTTATATAAAATACAAGCATCCACATTTTTTAACATTTTCAGCAGATCCTGGATTCAATCCCCCACAGATACAGAAGCCCAAACAATCCAGCATCCTTTACTGAACATTTGGGAATGAATATACATCTTATCGCTCCTATATTTTGGAAGCAAATTAAGAAAAAGCTAAGGTGTTACATTACCCGTAAAAGGATCAGAAAATTCAGAATTTGTGGGTCCCAACGTTTGCCCTTTGGTGTTATCTATTATAAATTTGGCCACTTGATCCAAGAACATGGGATTTAGGTCATTCTTCTGAAGGAAGTTATAGGCAGTCAGCCATGGATCATCACTGATGTTGTACGGGAGCTTGTAGGAAGGTCCACTTTCATTCACATCAATACTGAAAACATAATCATATTCCTGTATATGGAAAACACATAAAATGATTGTGATGTAAAACCAAAGCACATGGCAAGAATATGATGGGAAGTATTAAGAATAGAAGAAGACTTACTTTTCCTTCAAATAAAACTTTTCCTGATGTCTGCTGTGTGGCTCCAGACGATCCAACGACATCGCCGATTTTCAACCACCTGCCTTCACTAACGCTCCACTGGTAAGCTTCAACTTTGCCATCACTCTTAATAAGTCTTGTCTGTCCTTCTCTAGTACCTAAAAACATAGAGAAAATAAAATAAAACTGCGTGCTGAGAGAAGCTGACTTCAGTGGATTTTACTCGTCAAAAGTCATAATAGATTTTAACTGTGTAGAGAAGAAACAAATTTGTAAGATAAGAAACAGTATTTTAACAAAAATAATTTTACTGCAGAAGTAAGATCTCTATCACTGATCCAGACATGTAGATATATTGGACGGGTGAGAAGGAGGCTTATGGCTAAGCATGAGTGATTTTTTAAAATATTGGTATTATTGCTGATTTTCTGGCTAGCCCATTATGCCACAGTAATACTCTACATAACTGTTTGAGTTTCATCTATGTTTTGTTTAGGCTTTCATTACAACTTTTAACACTGCCTGTTTTGTGGCATTTTACGAGGTGGTTGATGTACATGCTTTGTGCCATTTTGAGCCGAAGCAGAATTGGTGTGATCCTATTAAGTTCTCACCGCTTAGAGATTGTTCCTCCATGAATTTATAATATCCTTTCTAAAAGTCATCTAAACTGCCATTTGCTTACAGATATGCATCACTGCAAGGCTTTTCAAACACAGCCCCTTCGGAATAAAAAACAATTTTCTCTGGGTCTGGCTTTAGCATCTTCCAAACACTAGCTAAATAGTGACTCCTAGTGCTGAAACCATCAAGCAGCAACAGCAGCAGCAGTTTAAAAAAATAAAGGCAGTACGTGGGCTGCAAGCATCAACCAGCATGTGTATGATTGAATACAAGAACTAAAGGCAAACTTTGCTAGAAGTCAGCTCCATCTAATATGAATTCAAAGAGCCAGGACCATGTTGTAGTTAAATGTGTTGAAATGGGACTTGGAAGATCCAGATTTTCAAGTCCATATTGAGCCATGAAACTCACTGCTGTATTTTCAAATGTGCTTTGAGGACTGTGAGGAGTCTACTCAGGGAAAATAACCTTATCTTAAAACTGGGGACCCACAGGTTGAGAACCACTAATTTAGAGAAATATGTAGGGTTACTGAACTTTCTGGGAGTTGAAATCTGAGACTATAAAGTTCAATGCATAAATCCATGCTGTTTAAAATAGGTTTTAAGAGGGAGTAATTTTGTTACTCAGTCAGATTCCCTTTTTTGCTCTGTTTTACTTAGCAAGATGATTTAATACATAGGAGGTCATGGTAAAATCAAACACAATAGTAAATAAAGTTTATGAATACATCAACATGTCTTGAATATATAGTTAGCTAACAAGACTATGTGGATGCATTAAACTGGTTTGGAAAGATACTGATGTGGATAAACATCATGGGAAAAATTATTAATACTGTATTAGGTTCTCAGGAACAGTGACAAAATACCATGTAGAAGTCTAACGGTCTAACAGTTAATGTAGAAGAAATAACCAAAGGCTAGAGCAGTGGTTCTCAACCTGTGGGTCCCCAGATGTTTTGGCCTTCCACTCCCAGAAATCCTAACAACTGGTAAACTGGCTGGGATTTCTGGGAGTTGTAGGCCAAAACACCTGGGGACCCACAGGTTGAGAATCACTGGGCTAGAGAGTTAGAAGTAATTTCGCCTTTTCACCGTTTCCATTGTTTCATTTTAAGGTATGTATGTCTTAGTTTAGTTTCATAGGTTGGTTTTGTTTGTGTTGGTGCTTTGTCTTGTATAATTATACCCTGAATATGGTTTTATATATTGAAAATATTTGTTGTTGTTGATGATAGTAATAACAGAAACTCATTTGTTGAACCAGTTAAGTCAGTCTCTCTCAGCCTAGCCAACCTCACACAATTGACATTACAGTAAAGTGTGGAGCATATAGCCACCTTGAGCTCACTTGGAGAAAGATGGGACATAAATATAAAGCAGTGCCTGAGTTACAAACACCCAACCTACAAATGACTCATAGTTAAGAATGGGGGTGAGATAACAGGAAGTAAGAGGAATCTACCCCTTTGAAGGGAAATTCACTCCTGAAAGTGTTATCATGGGGAAAAAGTGTCTCAAATGAAACTTTATCACCAAATCGTTGTTTCCACAACAAACCACATTTTTCAAAATCCAATTATCACAGGGACAGAAAGTGAGGTGAAATCTTCTGAACAGGGGCACAGACAAAAAACAAATACCACAGGAGTGTTAACCCTTCACTATGCGACCCAACGCGCCAAATGTGTGTGTGTGGATGGGGCCGGAATACCTGTTCTGATTTACAAACACATACAACTTAAGAACAAACCTATAGAATCTAACTTGTTCGTAACTTCGGGGCTGCCTGTAATTCATAAATAATAAGAATTAGCAAGGACAAGAATCTAGCAAATCAGAAAGACTGAACAAGACCAATGTTCTAATAGTAACTTAAAACAGCAATCTTGTTGCTTTCATTTCTCTGTAATCATATTAAAGACTGCACACCAAGCTTCCTCTTTTGAGAATAGTTCCTGCACTTCTGGGCAATCTGGCATGATAAAAAGACTACATAACTCAGTATGTCTCTTTAAGAGTAGTACATACACATGGATCATGAGTGAGCGAAGTATGAAGTGCTGGTGACATGCAGACCTGGACCAGCTTTTCTGGTCCTGAAACCTCCACCTGTATCCAAAGCCCCCAAATTTTTAAAAAACACTTATGCATTTTTTGCCTTAAGACCATGCAGAAAGCCTCCAAAGATGTGAACACTGGTGCAAAAACCCCTAAGCTACTCCCAAAAGCATATTAGAACCTGTATGACACTATGCAACAGAAATTGATGTGACACTTCATGGTGTCATTTTTGAGAAAGATTACCAAGAAAAACAGGTATTTGGGGTCTATGAGGGGTACAGCCCATGAGAGGGAAAGTCTGGGAGAAATTGGCCTCACAGCCCAACACAATTGCTCACCCTTGGCTTAGGTGGAAAAACTATATACTAAAATGGTTTTGGGCAGAGAACCACCCCAACTCTTTTATGTTTTAGGTAAATCTCTCAAATTATGGCCACCTTTTGCCAGCAGAAACAGCTGGGTTCAGAACTCATATGAATCAAAGAACAGTGAAGAAATGAGAAAAACTCAGCCAAGCAGATAAGGCAATAGCAAACTAAAACATGAGAACATGTTTGGGGAACAAAATTGGGTTTTTTTATATGAACCACAGATTAAAGATCATTCTGTGGAGAAGAGTAAGAACAAATTCCATCTCAGGGGTTCCAGCCGCACGTAGCCACTGCCGTTCTCCCATCCAGGCATTCAAAAAGGCCAGAAGTGGCACCATGTCCAAGAAAGCATAAGGGCGCAGTGTTTTGTGTATTTTTTTTTCTGGGAGGGATTAAGCTCTTGCTTTTCACTACTCTCCTCAGAGAAGTAGATGGCTCCTTATTTAAGGTACAGCTGGCACACTGACCCAGTCAAACCAGTTTTTTTGTTTGATTTTTTGACTAAAATTTTTAGACTTATACATGAGTATATAAGGTAGATCACTTTGAAAGGAGATTTTTTTTAAAAAAAAGCACAAGGACTATTCAGACCAACCCCCTCCTAGGCACTCACTTGGTTCCTTAATATTTTTAAAGGGCTAAATGTAGAGTGGTTGACCCGCTTAGAAAGCAAACAACTATACACAGAAGTATTCGGTTTTTTAGAAATGAAACAATGTGAAAGTCCTACATTAACTTTAACTAGAAAACTATTGTGAGGAAGTGGGGAAATGCCATTAAAAGTAAGAATCAAACCTGGTTCATCCAAATGCTCTCTACCAGGAAGCTCTTCAGCATCGATATCCCCTAAATCACCAGTTTTGGGATCAATTGTTGCTTGAGAAAGCTCATTTTCAAAAGCTTGAATTTCTTCCAGGCTTGCTGTGCGCTCCAAAGATTCTGTAAACACTCTGATAATGCCATCACTATTGGAGAGTGGGAAAGGAACTCATTATGCAAGGAAATAGCTGTGTGCATGCATTATTTTGCTTCTTGGTGCTGTCCATATCATCTGGCACTTATTCAGAAATCAGATATAATGATATCTTCCTTGCTCATCTGTGTTAATTTACCCTATTTGGCAGCATTTAACAACTCTTCCTTCAAAACATGAAAAACATACAATTCCCTTTCTAGATCAAGACAAAGTAATTCTAATTTCCTGATGCTATCTCTCTGCTGATATAACCATGCACTATTTCCTTCCAGTATCAAGTGGTCAGAAAGGTACCTCTGAAAACAGATACCTTCTATGTTTGGGGCTATGATGACTAATTGTCAATGTTAAGATGTTTTCCTCCATAGGTTCACAATCAAATTTCCACTGGTCTGTTCTTCTTCCTATCTCAAAATGGAATGAGAGTAAGGCCATGATCTAGAGCTGCTTGCTAAAAGTCAGTTGCTGCATGTGTTGGAAACATCAGAGAACCCAGAACATTAAGTGATGTGATTTCCCCAAAGTAAGCCACTAATGGACTATGCTCTTTGCCTAACCCAAAATCACAGAATAAAGCAATTTAATATAATTTTCATGTTTTTACCATTTCTCTATTGATATAAATATACCTTTACAGTAAGCTGTTGGCTAATATCCATGTATTCAATGGCTTCATTGAATATCATGCTAAAGTTTTGAGTTTGTACACTCATTACCTTCCCCTCTACTCCCAGTTACAAAGTGTTCAAAGGATTTTTTTGTTTTAGGCTGCCAACTTGTCCTGACATCTGAATCCAGATAGACTGTGGTGAATCTTAACTACGGTTTGCCGAAACAAAAGCCAATTTCAAACTACAGTTTAGAAAACTGGTTTGCTTCTACTAAACATAATTAATATTTCTATGGTTTAGGTTTACAATGTCACACTAAATTGCAGTTTTTATTTTCCCCTTTAGATAAAATCAGGAAAAGGTGCAAGCCCCAAATGAAACAACACATTTGAACAAAGCCAGTGAGTTGTTAAGACACCACACCACAAAATAAGCATGTTTTCTACATTTAAACAGCAGCATGCTGAAGTTTGTATACCTTGCTCCAACAACAATGTCACCGTTGTCTAAAACACAACAGCACCAAACAGACTGAGCAGGAAGCCTGATTGTCTGTGTGCATTCTCCTTGTCTCCAGATTCTGAGTGATCTGTCCTCACCAGTGGTAACAAAATCTAAAATGAGATAACAATTTATTCCTTGATAGAAAAATAATCTAGTTTAAAATGAATTTGTTTCATGTACATTCAATATTCATGAGTATACAAATAATGGGGAAATCCAATGCCTTCTCTATGACCCCTAACATCAATGTGATGGGATTTAAATTAGTTGTGACAAACACTAATACTAGGTGGGTTTAACACTGGATTCAGCGCATTAATACACATCACATCTATATCACAATCTATCTCTAGATTCACATTTTGGTTCATAGTTTCAAAACCATGCCCTGATCAGTCAGAAGCACTTCCAAAGAGAGGGTGTGTATCTCAGAGAAAGAAGAGGAAGTGTGCCTGAAAGTGAGAGGGGGAGATAGAGAAACATATCCAATTCTTTTCCAGCTGCAATAGCTACACCACACTGTCCATCAAGAGCAAGATGTTTCTTGGAGACAGTATTTATTGTGGATAAAAATTATTCCTTAACATCTATGATTAATACATCCCCATATACTTGGATCCAGGTCATTAGTTTGAGCTAGATTATAAGTGTCTCTAAGACAAGAACTATTTTCTCATGACAGCACTGCCTACCAGCTTCAATAAAACAGAAGTGCCATTAACATTGCAATTAGGTTGCAACGCAAGTAAAGAAATGTTACTTAAATATTTATAGAGCATTGAAGAGGCTGTTCGTCACTGCAATTAGGGCTCTTGGAGGGCTTATTTGTTCCCCCGAGTAACTAAGTTCTTCAAGTCAGTTTTGCCTTCATTCCCAGCTTACATTTCCAATATGTGATGCTTCTGGGCTTATTCTAATGTATACTCTAATCCACAGTGGCTGTGGAAGCCTACTCAGAACTCCATCTATACTCAAAAATGCAAAATCTCATACCCACTACAACACATAGCAGAGTAGCATGTGCACCACAATGCCTCTGAAAATATAGTAATGTTAAAGGGAAGTGCACAAAAGAAGGAAGCTGAAGACTACTACCCTGGTCCCTGGCTCATTCTGGGGCTTGGAGGACTGCAATGACACATTTTAGGCTCTTCCAGACTGCTGTCTACCCTACTGTAACTGCTATTTGGAGTGATTCTGTGCCACTCCTGGTCACTTCTGGAGGTTCAGGTTAGGTAGCTGTTTCAAGGGGGTTTTTTTTGTTTTGTTTTTTATTGTATCAGAAGTGACTTGAGAACATACTGCAAGTCGCTTCTGGTGAGAATTGGCAGAGACATTGCCTAGGGGACACCCAGATGTGTTACCATCCTGCTGGGAGGTTTCTCTTATGTTCCTGCAAGCTAGAGCTGACAGACGGCAGTTCACCCTGTATAGTGGATTCAAACCGACAACCTTCAGGTCAGCAACCCAACCTTCAGGTCAGCAGTCCAGCCAGCACAAGGGTTTAACCCATTCTGCCACTACAGCTCTCAATGTGTTCTCCAACAACATTTGGCTTTATGTCTTTCAAACATATTGAGTTCTTTGGGGAATTGACGGGGTCCTCAAAGGCCACGCTGCCCCCTAAAGGGTCACGTGGACCATTGGATTGCACAATTCTCAGTCTGAATTAGCCTTGTGGCATCAAGAGAACTCAAATGTGCTGAAGTTCTACATCTAGTGTATGCCGAAGGCATAATTCTGTTGTTTGTTTGTTTTTTTAAAGAAAAAGTCAGGCCAGGCAACAGTCTTACCTTTACTGTGTGGAAAGACGGAAATGCAATAAATATAATTGGTATGCCCATAGTAAACTTGAAGACACTCGCCAGATATTTGCCATCTCCGAATGCTGGCGTCATTTGCACAAGACAGAAACTCCAATTCACTTAAAATAGCCAAGCCTCTTACACAATCTTCATGCCCTTTATGAAAAGAGAAGTTGGTTAAGAGAAAATGCCTGCTAGTTATGAATAACTATAAAAATACTGAAAGTGAAGGACTACTATTCAATAGCCATGACACATTTTTAAAAAAATATTCCTATAGTTTGCACTGAAAAGTAAGCCTCCCTGAAGCCACTTTCAATTGCTGACAGCAAGGCTTGTGACCAAGAAAGAGTATGGGCTTGTTACCAACAGGGTCTTACTTTTCCTAGTCAGCAAGGTACTGTCAATATCTATGAAGCAGAGACTTACAAAGTATCATACATATATTTCTGATTTCAAGCTCATGACGAAAGTATTACTTGTGTTTCTTCTTGGAGACTAAAGCTGGTTGATAAGACGTCTCAGTTTTTGTCCAAAACAAAAATGCTAAAACAGGCTAAACTGCAAACATGTATAATATACATTCCTGTTATGATTTTAGCAAATCTATTCGTATCATACAACAATTGTAAGAAAAACTGCTGTGAATGAAATAATTGAAAATTGCAAGAAGGATAACATCACCACACAAAATGAGCAATAAGAAAAATGTAAAAAAAAACTGAACGTACAATCAAATTTATTATGCATATGCAAATACAACAACGTAAAGTATGAATGAAATATTGGTAGGAAACAACGAAAACATGGAAAACATGACAGACATTCTAGATAATACTGCATTTTGCCTTCCGCATCAAATCACAAACTTTCAAAATATACGAAGACAGTTGAAAATATAAATAGGAATACTATGACTATCTATATATATAAAAGAGTGATGGCATCACGGCAATTCACAAAACAACAAAAGTACAGGCCCCCCAACCTCAAAATTTGACAACACAACCCATCATCCACGCCTCAAGGTTGATACAACAAAAAGAAAAGAAAAATAAAGTCCTAATTAGAGGGAGAGCAATATTTTTTTTTATCCAATTGCTGCCAGTTTAGAGGGCTAATCTCTGCCCACTTGGTTGCCTAGCAACCAAGGGACAGCCAGGTTTCAGTTAGGGGACAGGCAGATATAGGCCTCACTTAGACTTCTCCACAGATTATCTAATTTGCACTGGATTATATGGCAGTGTAGACTCAAGGCCCTTCAACACAGCTATCTAACCCATTTATAATCTTATATTATCTGCTTTGCACTGGATTATCTTGACTCCACACTGCCATATAATCCACTTCAGTGTGCTTTTTATACAGCTGTGAAGAAGGAGCCTCATATAATCCAGTTCTGAGCAGATAATATAAGATTGGAAATATACAGTAGAGTCTCACTTATCCAACGTAAACAGGCCAGCAGGATAAGTGAATATGTTGGATAATAAGAAGGGATTCAGAAAAAGTCAATTAAACATCAAATTAGGTAATCGTTATACAAAACATCATATACAACAAATTTGACAGAAAAAGTAGTTCCATGCGCAGTAATGCTATGTAGTATTTACAGTAGAGTCTCACTTATCCAACACTCGCTTATCCAACGTTCTGGATTATCCAACGCATTTTTGTAGTCAATGCTTTCAATATATCGTGATATTTTGGTGCTAAATTCATAAATACAGTAATTACTATATAGCATTACTGTGTACTGAACTACTTTTTCTGACAAATTTGTTGTCTAACATGATGTTTTGGTGCTTAATTTGTAAAATCATAACAATTTGATGTTTAATAGGGTTATCCTTAATTCCTCATTATCCAACATATTCGCTTATCCAACGTTCTGCCAGCCCGTTTATGTTTGATAAGTGAGACTACTGTACTGTATTTACAAATTTACCACTAAAATATCACAATGAATTTAAAACACTGACTACAAAAACATTGATTATGAAAAGGCAGACTGCATTGGATAATCCAGAACATTGTATACGCGAATGTTGGATAAATGAGATTCTTCTTTAATATGAAATAATTACTGGGATAGAATAATGCAGAACAATATAATCTCTAAAACCAGGACAGTAAATAAACAGGGGAATTTCACACAGGAAACAATCAGGGCCAGCTAACACCTCCCAACAAAGTATTCCCATCATCAAAGTCTGGCAAATCCTGTTTTCTCAGGGCCACAGACAGTAGAAGCACATAAAATATCGCAAACAACACCACTCTGAAAACAAGGGAATTCCAGACAGGAAACAATCAGGGCCAGCTAACACCTCCCAACAAAAAATTCACTCAGGGAGGAAACAGCCAGGCTTTAAAGCTGCAAGGCCATTACATTCTAATCATTTTTCCTAATTGCAGCATTCTTACTTGCCTCCAACAAACAAACAAAAAACCAATCAGAAATATTGTATATTCACAACCTTTAGGAAATAATATGCCCTGATGGCGCAGCGTGTTAAAGCGCTGAGCTGCTGAACTTCTGGACCGAAAGGCCACAGGTTTGAATTGGGGGAGCGGAGAGAGCCCCCACTGTTAGCCCCAGCTTCTGCCAACCCAGAAGTTCGAAAACATGCAAATGTGAGTGCATCAATAGGTACTGCTCCGGCGGGAAGGTAACGCCGCTCCATGTAGTCATCCCACATGACCTTGGAGGAGTCTACAGACAACGCCGGCTCTTCGGCTTAGAAATGGAGATGAGCACCAACCTCCAGAGTCAGACACGACTGGACTTAATGTCTGGGGAAAACCTTTACCCTTGACCTTAACTACCACCAATTCCTCAATACTTTATTTCCCATACCACCAGACTTCGCCACAGCAACGCGTGGCCGGGCACAGCTAGTGAACTATAACATTATGGGAGATAGTTACCAGCCAATTATAAGAGAACAAAAGGCCAGCTGTCTCAGAGACATTAAATATTCCATGGAGACATTAAATATGCTTCTTCCCAAGAGAAGACAATTGGGAACATCATATACTTACTTCAGTGTGTGAGGCTAAAATAAAACTGCAACCCCCCCTTAATATATTAATATGAATTTGAGCTTCTTCATAAATGTAGCTAATATGGCAATACTTGCACAAAATTACAAAAGAGGAGGTAACCATAAATAAAAAGCCCCCAGTTGTGCAATGGGTTAAACTCTTGTGCCGGCAGGACTGCTGACTGGCAGGTCAGTTGTTCGAATCCGGGGATAGTGGGTGAGCTCCCTCTGTCAGCCCCAGCTCCCCCATGCAGGGACATGAGAGAACCTCCCACAAGGATGGTAAAAACATCAAACATCCGAGTGTCCCCTGGGTAACATCCTTGCAGACAGGCAATTCTCACACCAGAAGTGACTTGCAGTTTCTCAAGTTGCTCCTGACACACACACACACAAAAACGCCATAGATAAACCTGAGATTTAACATAAAACCAAATATCTGCAGGAAAAATAAAACTCTAGGAGGTCATGAACGATCCCAAAATCAGCTCCAGAATCCTATGTCACAAAATACGAAGTGACAGAAGAAAGTCACCTAGGACAATTAAGTCTGCAACTGAATCACAGCCATTTGTTTACAGCCTGGTCATGTTTATGGTAGCTTACCGCCAGATGAGTGCCGTTTTAATTGAGTTTTAACTGTTGTTTCATATGTCTATTTGTTTAATTAATTGTATTTTATATTGTTTTTTTTAATTTTATGCTCTATTTTTAGGCACTTTTGTGCCGTGTGTAAGCTGCACTGAGTCCCTTCGGGGAGATGGTGGCAGGATACAAGAAAAAGGTTGTTGTTGTTGTTATTGTTGTTATTTAAATAAAACAGGCCACCGTGTTGATAGGCATCTTTCTATTTTATACACAAACTGCATTTTTAAATGTATCCAGTGTTGAAATAAGACCTGCCAATAAGCATGTATTGTGAAAACATTTCTCAGAAGTGAGAATTGGGGGAAAATGTATTAATTCCGTCAATCTAGAAACATCACAAAATGGAAAAAGCCAGATGGAACTTGGGGGGAAAGGTCAAACAATGTATTTTAGACTGGGAATGTTCAGCAGGCACAAAGCATTAGTGAACTTCACAGGTGGAAGATGCTTCAGGGTCCTAAGGGCAAATTATATTCCTACGTCCTTATTAGGACTGTCAGTAAAACTATAAGATAAATGATCTACCTTCCAATTATTTTTTAAAATTAGCACCGTCATTTCAAGCTTCTGAAAGAAATGCTAGATATGTAAATGATTGGGGAAAGGATATTCTTCAGTCTTCACAAGAAAAGGCGATCTTTACTTTCCTCATTCTTTTGGAGAGAAAAAAGGCTAACTTTAAGTGCTCATTTATTAGAAAGAATCAAATGGTAGTAGTTCTATCATACTAAGCATTTAGGATATTACTGGAAGTCTGGTGCATAGTATCGCCAAAATAAAATAAAAGCATTTTCTGTTTATCAGCAAAATCAATATGGGATGGGATCCTTTTAAAAAAAATAAATGGGCCTTCCCACTGAGTACAACTCAGCACAAATATTTGGCCACAGATGCATTTCTGTACTTTAATCCAAATATTATCTGGTTGTTTAAAAAAAATACACACACGTTGTAAATGGATAGCTCAAAGCCATCCATGGAAAGAACTATGGTTCTGGAACTTCCCACAATTTCAAACAAAAAAAATAATTTTTCCATACTTTTTCCTATTAATAGCATTTTCTAGTATGCAGGAAGGGAATGAGAGGCTCCAGAGAAGACAGAACATCAATGGCAGATTTAGTTGCATGCTTAGGAATGAGTAGATGTTTTCACAAATGATCAAAAATCAAACAATTTTTTTTTCCAAAAAAACATTTTATAGTGATTATATAACTGCTTTTAGTGGGCTGCTACAAGAGTTTTCCAATGTTTGTTTGTTGGCTGCAGTGTGTAAGTGTGTTCCAAACATGAAATGAGAAGTGAAGAAAATCTTGGAAATGTATGTTATCTTACAAATCCTATATTTTTAAATATATAAAAGAAAAGTTATGTGAGATATATTTTGTGTCCCCATACATTTCATTATTACAATTTTATCTGTGTGTCTGTATCTCTTATAAGGTGTTGGTTTAACCTCTGGTTAGCAAGTGAAACTGACTTACTCTATCATGAAATGGTGTACGTATAAAAAGTGTGTCTTCAACATAAAATGTCTGGGCTACTGTTACTGAACATTCAGGTATGGCTACAAATTCACAAAAGATACAACAATGCAGATGTTATTGCAAGAAACAATGTGCAGAAAAACATATTAACTTCTACTGAAACCAAAGCAGTTTGTTGAAAGCCAGCATATCTAGTAGTTTCAGTGTTTGACTATGACTCTGGAGACTAGGGTTGGCTTCCCCGCTTGGCCATGGAAACCCATTTGGTGACCTTGGCCACATTACACTTTCTCAAGCCTCAGAGGAAGGGAAAGGAAACCCTCCCTGTGAAGAAATCTTGACAAGAAAACCCAGTGATCAGGTCTCTGTAAGTCTGAAACATCTTGAAGGCACATAACAACAAAATTATCCAAATGCTTAAACAGTTAAAACATTCAACTGTTTAATCAAGTACCTACCAGTAAATGTTTTCTCACATCTCCCTGCCTTCCACAATTTAATGGTTTTGTCAGCTGAACCAGTTAACATTAACCCCTGTTCAGGTAAAATCTTCACAGCCCAGACAGCTGCCGTATGGCCCTATTTAAAATTTGAAAAAGAAAAACATTAACATTACAGATACAATCTATAGACATCCCCTACTTATTCAACAGGTTGGAGACCAGAGCACTGTCAAAAACTAGAAATTGTTGAATTGCGAAAACCTGAATCTTGTTTTTGTTTTTATTTGGTTGTAATTTAAATCAGCTGAATTTTGACTTTATTTTAATTTGGTCGCATTTTAAATTTGTAAAATTTTAGATTTTCCTTATTTTAATAAATGACAAAAGAGAGGACCACATGCAAAATACAATACAACCCCCATACTTGCTGTGGAAACAGGACACCGTGAATAATAACAAACCTTATAGAAATGAATGACTTCTGCTGGAAGTTACCATAAAATTACTCTGGAGGCCCAGACAATCCTAGCATAGTATATTCTCTAGGATTTTGCTATGTCCTCCAATGTGACTCTACAGTAACATATAGCAGAACTTCCCGTCGTTATGATGGCTATACTATGTATGGGTTCTGGGTATAATTCAAAACAGTCTAAAATGTACATAATTATAAAGTGGGTTGTTTAAAAGCAAGGGAACCTGTATCTTTAGCTGAAGTCCTAAGAATTAGCATATATAGTGTCATCAGCTTATGAAGCATGATCTGCAGAAACGCTTTCTTACCTGTAATGTCATCATGCATTTGTCATTCAACCAGACTTTGGCTGTTGTATCCCATGAGCCACTGAGAAGAGTACCAAATTTTCCAGATGAAAGGCTACAAACTAAAACAGATAATTAAATCAGCATTGTCAAGTTTAATTTTTAACCTTACTGAAGAAAGAAAAAATTCCTGACATTATGAAAGAGAAAAACAGCCTAGACTTAGATATAATAATAGTAACAATTTAATTTTTACCTGCCTCTCCTCATGACTCGAGGCAGGTTACAACATCACTAAAAACACATAATCATCTAAAACTTTATATAAAATACACATATCAAAACATATTTCTACAAAATACATATTAAAATACACTGAACTAAGATTAAACATAAGACATAAGTTTATTTTATTTTTATCCTATCTCTTCTATCTCTTGTTATCAATCGCTGAAGGGAAGTACTACATTATATGTGTTTATGTGGCAGCAAGAACCCTCTTCTGAGGCCCCATCTACACGGACCATTTAATGCAGTTCGAAGCTAGCTTCAAACTGCGGCCGTCAGTCTGCAAACTCCCACGAAAGGGTGCAAAAGAAAGCCGTTAATGTACATAAGTGCTCTGTGGTTTGTGCAATCATCCCAAGGTACTCAAGGTAGTTTCAAAAAGTTCTATGTAATCATCTGTACAGCAGCACCACTTTCTTCATTACTGGTTTGAAACTGCAGTAAATGGTCAGTGTAAATGGGCCCTGAGTTCTATGTTCAATGTGATGCTGTAAGAAGCGGGGGAGGGCCTTTTTGACTCCAATCAGCCCAATCTAGCGTGGCCTAAAATATTTTGCTTACCTGTGTTTTTATGACCTTTTAGAACATACAGTGGTGCAGAGTTGTCCAAAGTAAAGATACAAATGTTGTTGTCATTACCACCAGTAGCAACTAGTCCACGGGGATAAAGATCACTTGGAGGGATGACACAAACGGAAGAAACAAAGTTGGAGTGACCGCTCATGCAGCGCATTTCAGCAAAGCCTCTGTTGGGACTAAAGACAGAACAGATAGCAATGTTTTATTTTACATGCCTACAAAACAGGAATCATATCCAGAACTTACTTTACATCGATGTATCAGTGAATCATTTCTAAGAATAGGTTGGGTTATTCTTGAAAGAACAGCTCGAGTACACTTGTGTTGTCGAAGGCTTTCATGGCCAGAATCACTGGGTTGCTGTGAATTTTCTGGACTATATGGTCATGTTCCAGAAGAATTCATTCCGGACGTTTCGCCTGCATCTATGGCAGGCATCTTCAGAGGTTGTGAGGTCTGATTGGAAACTAGGCAAATGGGGTTTATATATCTGTGGAATGTTCAGGGTGGAAAAATAACTCTTGTCTGAGGCAGGTGTGAATGTTGCAATTGCTCGCCTTGGTTAGCATTAAATAGCCTCTCAGCTTCAAGGTCTGACTGCTTACTGCCTAGGGAGGTTAGCTGGCCCTGATTGATTCATGTCTGGAATTCCTCTGTTTTCTAAGTATTGTTCTTTATTTGCTGTTCTGATTTTAGGGTTTTTAAAATACTGGCAGCCAGATTTTCTTCATTTTCATGGTTTCCTCCTTTCTGTTGAAATTGTCCACATGCTTGTGGATTTCAATGGCTTCTCTGTGTAGTCTGATATAGTCGTTGTTAGAGTGGTTCAGCATTTCTGTGTTCTCAAATAATATGCAGTGTCCAGGTTGGTTCATCAAGTGCTCTGCTATGGCTGACTTCTCTGGTTGTATTAGTTTGCAGTGCCTTTCATGTTCCTTGATTCATGTTTGGGCGCTGCGTTTGGTGGTCCCTATGTAGAATCTGGCCATTTTATATAAGGGGCATCATTTTACTGTCATTGAATATATGGGACATGAGCATCCATGGATTTGGGTAGCCATAGGACATGATGGAATTGAACCAAAGACCACTGCACTACAAAATAAAGAGGGACAAAAAGTATCATGTTCTAAGATTTCCTAATTGGACATGAGATCATGCACATTCACACCTGTACTAAACTAATAATACAGTAATTTGCGTATAGCTGAAACAAAATGCATTTTCACATGAGATTTTATAACTCAAACCAACGAAGAGCCACTTGCTGAGCAGGAAACACTTCTAGGTATGTAGGCTACATAGTTTTTGTGATGTGGACTTATCCTTACGTAATTTTATTTCAAGTGAGCAATGAAAAACAACATGGGTGTGTGCTGAGAGGCAGGTCAGTACTTCTTTACTTTTGTAGGCACTGCAGGAGGCGAACTAGGAATACCTAAGGCTATTGACAGCACTTCTGCTGGGAAGCCATTATAAACCTTGCACAGTGGTTGCGGAACCTCAAAACATCATCCAAATGTTTTGGATTTCAATTCTCCACAATTTTTACCCTGAGGTCCCAAACTGAGGCCCTAAAGATTCTTCTACCCAAAAGAAAATGACATTTTTAAAAAAAAAAAAAAAAAACAAACATTTCATCTATTGAAAAAATGAGTAGGATAGTAGCTAGACTTACAACTCAGTAATATGAATAGTATGACCATTATTTTCAAGAGGCAGAGAGGTAGGTCAATTGTCTACCAGCAAGAGATGGATCATCATCTCAATATAAGATGTACCAGAAAACATGCCCCATATGCAATTTATTAAATTATTATCATTATTCGTTCTAGATTGATATATGATGAGTTATATCAAATTAACTAAAGAAAAAAGAATGGAAAGGATTGTGTCCTATTATGGTCAGTTGATGAAGATGATCTGAAGAAAGCCAATACCTTAACAATTTGCAAATGTCAGAGAATATATTATTTACTTACTAATGTCCAAAAGTCCTGCATCATCCAGGTTAAATGTGTTTAGAAAGAAATGACAGTAAAAATGAGTATTTAATTTATATGTAATAAATTGTCTATATGGCTTCACTTTTAGCAAACCCTGTTTTTTTTAAAAAATAGTCTGTTTTACACATTATGGAATACTCAACTCAGTATATTGTAGTGTTTAAGACAATTTAAATAATTTTCAAAGAGCAGGGGAGTAAATTGATTTCCTACCCCCAGTCCCACCTAGTGCTGCCAGATTTTCAAAACAGCAGTAAAGGACATGACATGCAGATTTGACAACTAGAAAATAACTGTTAGCAAGTTTGATTTTTACCTAAACATCAAATGAAAGTACTAATTAGTCATGTGTTTCTCTATAAAATTAACATATTGTCAACAAGTGCATCTATACTGTAGATTAATACAGTTTGCATTGTTACCACTATAACTAACATGGCTCAATGCTATGGAGCCCTGGAAGTTGTAGCTTAGTGAGGCACCAGCACTCTTTGATAAAGAAGGCAAAAGATCTTATGAAACTAAAATTTCATTGATTCCATATCACTGACAGTTAGTATCAAGCTGCATTAATGTTACTGTGTAAATGCACCCCATATTTATATATGGCATGATGTGCAGATTTTGTCATTATGAAGGGGGAGTTTGCACCTTGTTCTGTCTGCAGTTCCACATAGGGGATACCTGTATCTATGCTCCTTGGAGGCTGTTCAAGGATTCCCAAACTGAATTCTTCAAGGTATTTTGGACTTCAACTCCCATAAGCCCCAGTCAGTTTGGCCAACAGTCAAAATTCCAGGAACTGAAGTCCAAAACATCTGGAAGACCAAAACTGAAGTCTAAAACATCTGGGAAACACCGCTAGACTATCTCCCAGTTTTTAATCTAGATGACTTTATCTCTCTGAAAACTTTCAAAGCTTATGAGATCACTCTGTGCTGTTGTTTTTTGGGGAAGGAATTGTGAGGTTTAAATGCAATTTTAATAATATTTCTTATATTTAATCTGTATTTTAACTTCTGTATTCATTTTTTTCTTACTTTAATTTTTATTAGGTGTGAGTAATGACAACAACTTTGACATTTTCTTGAACATTTGTCATTGCCTTCTTCTGAGACTGAGACATTTCCTCAATTGATTTGGGATACTGGATAACAGCTGCTCAAATTGTATAAGTGATGCTCAATGTGAATAAATGTATTTCCTGAGCCTTTAAACAACCACTATGGGTGCACCTGCAGTATGACACCATTGTAACAGCCATGGCTCAATGCGATGGCATCCTGGGATCTGTAGTTCACTGAGGCACCAGCAATCTTTGACAGAGAGCTAAAGACCTTGGAAAGCTACAATTACTGTGATTCTCTTGCACAGTGGTTTTCAACTTGTGTGTCCCCAGGTGTTTTGGCCTACAACTCCCAGAAATCCCAGCCAGTTTACCAGCTGTTAGGATGTCTGGGAGTTCAAAGCTAAAACATCTGGAGACCTACAAGTTGAGAACTACTGCCCTAGCATATAGTAATGGCAGTTATATATGTCAAACTGCATTAATTCTTCTGTGAAGATGTAAGATGGGTCTCAGCATTGTGTGCCACACAGACTGCAGCCAACACACACACAGTCTTGAGCTACCATATATTGCAGTGGTTCTCAACCTGGAGGTCCCTTGATGTTTTTGGCTTCAACTACCAGAAATCCTAACAGCTGGGAAACTGGCTGGGATTTCTGAAACTTGTAGGCCAAAAACATCTGGGGACCTCAGGTTGAGAACCACTGATATATTGATTTAGAAGGCCTAGTAAAAGTACAAATCCCATGTTTCCATAGAATTAAACCACGGCAGGTCCAAGTGGTGTCACACTGCATTCATTCTACAATATAGATCAAGCATGGGCAAACTACGGTCTTCCCGGAGTTTTGGACATCAACTCCAAAAATTCCTAACAGCCTACTATTAGGAATTGTAGGAATGAAGTCTAAAACCCCTGGAGGGCCCAAGTTCGTCCATGCCTGGTCTAGGGCTATCATATATCATTTTAGAACAGTGGTTCTCAATCTGTGGGTCCCCATGTGTTTTGGCCTACAACTCCCAGAAATCCCAGCCAGTTTACCAACTGTTAGGATTTCTGGGAGTTGAAGGCCAAAACATCTGGGGACCCACAGGCTGATAACCAATTATTTATAAGACCTAGGCACCTTCCACAAACATTATCCGCTTTGAACTGGGATATATGGCAGTGTGGACTCAGATAACCCAGTTCAAAGTAGATATTGTGGGATTTTCTGCCTTGATATTCTGGGTTTTATGCTGTGTGGAAGGACCCCCAGTAAAATTACAACTCCCAAGAATCGTGAGTCCATGCCTGGTGTAGATGCACCTTTAGTTAGCTTTTTACTACTTGGTTCTACATCTGGCCTTCTCTGCCAAAAGGTGAGGGTGCCTGATCAAAATAAAACTTCTCATGATGCCACAGCATTGAATGGACCACACTGCACTCGTGTGATTGTAGGAAGGCCCCTCATCTCGATTCTCGGCTGTGAAAGGGTGGATCCAAGCAAATCCCCACCGGCCTGCCCTCCCCGCCTGGGGCCTCTGACCTGTCGGGCGCCCAGAGCCGCGCGGTCCGGTCCCGGGACACTGACACGAAGGCCCCGGCTGGGAAGAGGGCGCCGCTGAGGCCGCGCACGTCCAGCTCATGGCCCGCCAGTGAGCAGCGGAGCCGGAAAGCGCTCCCCGCACCGGCCATCGCCCCTCAGGCAGACTCTGACACAGCAGCAGCAGCAGAAACACTCGCCTTCCTCTCGCCCCCTCCGGACCGGAAGTAGCGTCAATCACCACAGCGCCGGAACAGCCTGGCTCCCACAATGCACCGCGGGGAGAAGACTACACTTCCCAGAAAGCAAACGTTAGCAAACAGCGCAGAGATGGAATCCTAGAGTTGGAAGACGCCCTATCCCACCCAATCAAAACATCTCTAGCCTCTGTTTAAAAAAACACCAGAGAGGAAGATCCACTACAGCATTGCACTGTCAAACAGATCCCACCATCAGGAAGTTCTTCCTAATGCTTAGGTCAGGTATGGACAAACCAGGGCCCGGGGGCCGGATGCGGCCTTTTCTCAGGCCCTCCTGTCTCACCATTCTGTCCTTCCTTTCTTCTCTCCATCCTGCCTCCTTCCCTCTCTCTTTCTCCTTTCCTTCCACCCTTTCGTCCGTCCATCCTTCCTCTCTTCTGTTCCTCCTTCCCTCCCTCCCTTTCCCTCTCATAGAATAGCAGAGTTAGAAGAGACCTCATGGGCCATCCAGTCCAACCCCCTGCCAAGAAGCAGGAAATCGCATTCAAAG
Organism: Anolis carolinensis; assembly: GCF_035594765.1. Taxonomy (NCBI): domain Eukaryota; kingdom Metazoa; phylum Chordata; class Lepidosauria; order Squamata; family Anolidae; genus Anolis; species Anolis carolinensis. The sequence goes on along the minus strand of NC_085842.1, from coordinate 229,371,923 downwards.
CACCCCCGACAGATGGCCATCCAGCCTCTGCTTAAAAGCCTCCAAAGAAGGAGCCTCCACCACGCTCCGGGGGAGAGAGTTCCACTGCCGAACATCTCTCATAGTGAGGAAGTTCTTCCTGATGTTCAGGTGGAATCTCCTTTCCTGTAGTTTGAAGCCATTGTTCCACGTCCTAGTCTGCAGGGCAGCAGAAAACAAGCTTGCTCCCTCCTCCCTATGACTTCCCTTCACGTATTTGTACTTGGCTATCATGTCTCCTCTCAGCCTTCTCTTCTGCAGGCTAAACATGCCCAGTTCTTTAAGCCCCTCCTCATAGGGCTTGTTCTCCAGACCCTTGATCATTTTAGTCTCTCTCCTCTGGACACATTCCAACTTGTCAGCATCTCCTTTCAACTGCGGTGCCCAGAATTGGACACAGTATTGGTCTGACCAAGGCAGAATAGAGGGGGAGCATGACTTCCCTGGATCTAGATGCTATACCCCTATTTATGCAGGCCAGAATCTCGTTGGCTTTTTAAGCAGCCGCATCACATTGTAGGCTCATGTTTAACTTGTTGTCCACGAGGACTCCCAAGATCTTTTTCACATGTACTGCTGTTGAGCCAGGCGTCCCCCATTCTGTATCTTTGCATTCCATTATTTTCTGCCAAAGTGAACCCTCTCCTTCTTTCCTTCTCTTCCACCCTTTCATCCTTCCTTCCTTCACTCTTTTCTCCCACCTACCCTTTTTCTCTCTTTCTCCTTCCTTCCATCCATACATCCTTCCATCCTTTCCTCCATTCCCTTCCACCCTTCCTTCGACCCTTCCTGTTTACCCTTTCGTCCTTCTCTTTTGTCTTTCCTTCCTTCTCTTTCTTTCTTCCCTCCCTCCCTTCATTCCCTTCCACCCTTCCTTCCTTCTCTTCCTCCCTCCCTTCTCCTTTTCCTTCGTCCTTTCCTCCTGGGGGATGTTTAGCTGGTAGAAGAGGAAGTAGAGAGGGAACATGAGAACCATTTGTTAAGATTTCAAAGGGTGTCCCATTGAGGAGGAGGGAGGGGGAAAACTAAAATTTTACTGCTCTGCGGCCCTTCCACACAGCCCTATATCCCAGAATATCAAGGCAGAAAATCCCACATTATCTGAGTGTGGATTCAGATAACCCAGTTCAAAGCAGATATTGTGAGATTTTCTGCCTTGATATTCTGGGATATAGGGCTGTGTGGAAGGGCCTCAAAGACCAGGGCACAAGGGAGCAATGGATTCCAATGGCAAGGAAAGAGATTCGACTGATAAGATGAGGAAGAACTTCCTTGAGAGTGGCATAGGCTGCCTGGGAGTGTGGTGGAATCTCCTCTGGAGGCTTTTCTGCAGAGGCTGTCTATTGGGAGTACTTTGATTGTGCCTCCCTGCATAGCAGGGGGTTTGACTGGATGGTCCTTGGGGTCTCTTCCAACTCTAGGATTCTATATTGGGAGTAGGCAATACTAGGTCTAACAGATACACTTTTTCTCTCCCATCCACTATCTCATCGTGACCAAGGCCAACCCTTTCCTGTCTTTCCATCACTTTCTGGCCAGGGAGGGGATTTGGGGAGAACCATTTGAATCTATTGCTGCATTGTGTCCTAGGGCCCTTCCACACAGCCATATAACCCAAATCCACGATATCTGCTTTGAACTGGATTATCCGAGTCCACAATGCCATATAATCCAGTTCAATGTGCATTTTATACAGCTGAGTGGAATGGGCCTAAGGGACGGACTAAAGCCTGCAATGGATTCACTAGAAATAATATCCTACAAAAGCTGACTGGCACAACCTGGGGATCACGACCAGATACAGTGAAGACATCTGCCCCTATGCTTTGTTACTCTGTTGCTGAATATGCATGCCTCGTGTGAAATACATCTCACCATGTTAAAACATTGGATGTGGCTCTTAATGAGAGATGCCGCATTATCACAGGATGTCTGCGCTCTACACCGCTGGAGAAATTATACTGTTTAGCCAATATTGCACCACTTGATATCTGCCAGGAAGTAATGAAGAGACTCAGTTGTAGTGCCCCTTTTTAAGAAGGCAAACCCTGTGGAACCTCCGAGGGCCAGTTTTGCAAATAAGGAACTAGGAGGCAGAGGAAATATAAATACACAGATTTATTTGCAAATAGAGCTGCAGGTGATCATTCTGAAAGGAAAGCGGCACACAAATGAAGTTTCTCACAAAGTCCTTACAGGTTTTGCAGGAACATTTCACACTTTTAATCCTTTCATCTTGTCTGTATCCCCTTTCACCCTCCCATAGCCCCTTTGTTCAGGTGCCTATCAAAACAGTTCAGGAAAGCAAATTTCCGACAGTGTCCCAATTACAAATCATTCAATGTATCAATATACCATCTGGGCATTTTCCTGGGACTGTTTGAAGTTTCTATTTGGTTCAATTAATCAAAATAAAAATATATCAAAATGCCATTTCTGATTCCTACATCTGAGGCTGCTGTCTCTTTATGGCCTGATTGTACGAGTTCCTTGGGTCACACAGATTTCTTTGCATCTCTAAAGAACACGATGGCCTGTTTATTGCTCTGCTTCTCTTCTTAGGGTTCCATTTGATGCATGTTTTCTTTGTCCTGTTTATGTGAGCCTTTTCCTGTGTGTGTATTTTTCTATTTCTCATGGCTAAATTCTTCTAACATTAAGACTATCTTCAATTGATTTCTAAGGCTATTTATTTAATCAAACCATTCTTCATACTATCGTTATTTATTAATCAAAAGAAATCAGGTCCCTTGTCCCCTTCAGTAGCAGCTAGCAATAAAAGGACCAAGGCATTGATATCTCAGGCCCATCCTCTGTTTGGATATCAGCCAGCATGCCAATGACTTAAATCAAGAAACAGCTATCTAAGATCTACAGAGATACAGGAACACCTCAGCAAGTGAGAGTCCAAAAGTGGCAGGCTAAAACCCAGACCTCAAACCATGGCTGATATCGAATGAGAAACTCCCCCCTGGGCACAGAAGACTGGGCGAGTTGGAAGGTGCTGAACAGACTGCACTCTGGTACCACAAGATTCAGAGCCAACCTTAAGAAATGGGGCCACAAAGTGGAGTCCACAACATGTGAGTGTGGAGAGGAGCAAACCACAGACCACCTACTACAATGAAGTCTGAGCCCTGCCACACACACAACGGAGGACCTTCTTACAGGGACACCAGAGGCACTTGAAGTGGCCAGCTTCTGGTCAAGAGAAATTTAGTACAATGCCAAGTTTTCAATTTTGTGGTTTTTTATGCATAATTGTATTCTCAATTCGCTTCTGATACAATAAACAAACAAACAGGGTTTGGTTAGTCATACAGTAGAGTCTCACTTATCCAAGCTAAACGGGCCGGCAGAAGCTTGGATAAGCGAATATCTTGGATAATAAGGAGGGATTAAGGAAAAGCCTATTAAACATCAAATTAGGTTATGATTTTACAAATTAAGAACCAAAACTTCATGCTATACAACAAATTTGACAGAAAAAGTAGTTAAAAATGCAGTAATGTTATGTTGTAATTACTGTATTTATGAATTTTGTACCAAAATATCACGATATATTGAAAACATTGACTACAAAAATTGCTTGGATTATCCAGAGGCTTGGATAAGCGAGGCTTGGATTAGTGAGACTCTACTGTATTCAGTAGACTCTTAAAATATTTTTTTAAAATCAGTTATTCAAATCTTAAGGTGATTTTTAAGATAAACTGTAGAGGTGTCCTTGTTTTGAGTGTTCAGCAAACCATTCTCTCAGGCCCCTTCCACATAGCTGTATAAAATCCCACAATATCTGCTTTGAACTGGGATATATGACTGTGTGGACTCACTGGGTTGCTGTGAATTTTCCGGGCTGTATGGCCATGTTCCAGAAACATTCTCTCCTGACATTTCACCCACATCTATGGCAGGCACCCTCAGATATTTTGAGGTCTGTTGGAAACTAGGCTACTGAGGTTTATATATCTGTGGAATGTCTATGGTGGGAGAAAGAACTCTTGTCTGTCAGAAGCAAGTGTTAATGTTGCAATTGGCCAGCTTGATTAGCCTTGAATAGCCTTGCAGCTTCAAAGCCTGGCTGCTTCCTGCCCGGCGGAATCCTTCGTTGAGGTTATCTGAGTGTGGACTCAGATAACCCAGTTCAAAGTAGAAATTGTGGATTATCTGCCTTGATATTCTGGGTTACATACCTATGTGGAAGGGCCATCAGCCTCAGTGGAAGGCAAAGGCAAACCCTCTCTTGGAACAATTCTCTCCAAGACAAAAGTCCTGTGAGAGATTCGCCTAAAATTGGAAACATCTTGAAGCCAAAAGGAAATGACGTCAGAAGCAGGCTCTCTTCCCCTCCCAATTTTTAGACAATACTGCGTTCTGAGAGTAATTCCCCCAAAAGGGACACCGATCTCGCGGGAATTGGAGGACGAGAATTTAGCCAGCGTAGTGGATTGGCTGGCTTGGTTGCTAGGAGACGGTTGGCAGCGCGAGGAGGAGGCAGAGTCGAAAGGAAGCTGCTCGTTTTTCACAACGGGGGAGAGAAGGTATGGTGGCGAATGAGACGGGCATGACTAATGGTTAGCGGCCTGTACCGCAGCCACTGCCATCAGAAAAGGGGTGAAACCTTCCTTAACATAAGTATCGGGATGAGTTGCTGTGAGTTTTCCGGGCTGTATGGCCATGTTCCAGAAGCATTCTCTCCTGAAGTTTCTCCCACATCTATGGCAGGCATCCTCAGAAATTATGAAGTGTATTGAAAATTAGGCTAGTGAAGTTTATATATCTGTGGAAAGACCAGGTTGGAAGAAAGAACTCTTGCCTTTTGAGGCAAGTGTGAATATTTCAATTGATCACCTTGATTAGCATTGAAAAGCCTTGCAGCTTCAGAGCCTGGCTGCTTTGTCTACATGCTTGTGGACAAATTGGCACTGCAGACTAACTCAACCAGAGAAGTCAGCCATAGCAGAGAACTTGATGAACCAACCTGGACACAGCATATTATTTGAGGACACAGAAATGCTGGACCACTCTATCAACCACTATGTCAGACTACACAGAAAAGCCATTGAAATCCGCAAGCATGTGGACAATTTCAACAGAAAGGGGGAAACCATGAAAATGAACAAAATCCTGCTACCAGTATTAAACTCTTTTAAAAACTGTAAAATCAAGACAGTAAATAAAGCACAACACTCTGAAAACGGAGGAATTCCAGACAGGAAACAATCAGGGTCAGCTAACACCTCCCAACAAAGGATTCCTCCAGGCAGGAAGCAGCCAGGCTTTTAATCTGCAAGGCCATTAAATGCTAATCAAGTTGGCCAATTGCAACAGTCACACTTGCCTCAAACAGACAAGAGTTCTTTCTCCCACCCTGGATATTATTCCAGAGATATATAAACCCCACTTTCTCCCAACCTGGACTTTCCACAGATATATAAACGATGGCAGTGTGGAAGGGCCTTTAGATGGGAGACCTACCCTGTTTCCCCCAAAATAAGACAGGGCCTTATATTAATTTTTGCTCCAAAAGATGCATTAGGGCTTGTTTTCAGGGGTAGTCTTATTTTTCCAAATTGATTTTTAAATGAATTATATCTAGGGCTTATTTTTGAAATAGGTTATTACTTGAAACATCCTCAGAAATGCTGAAAAATCATGATAGGTCTTATTTTCAGGGTAGGTCTTATTTAGGGGAAAACAAGGTATATAACCCGGGGCCCTTCCACGCAGCCCTATATCCCAGAATATCATGGTAGAAAATTGCACATTATCTGAGTGCGGACTCAGATAACTCAGTTCAAAGCAGATATTGCAGGATTTTCTACCTTGATATTCTGGGATATAGGGCTGTATGGAAGACTCCCAGGGACATTCCAGACAGGCCCTATATCCCAGGATCTGATCCCAGGTTTTCTGTTTATCCCATATTATCTGGCAGTGCGGACTCATATAATGTCGTGTTTGAACCTGGGACCTTTCGGTTTGCAAGTTCAGCAGCTCAGTGCTTTAACACACTTCACCACTGGGGCTCCTATATGGGATTTTATACAGCTGTGTAAAAAGGCCCTCCAAGGAAGGAACGGGCAAAACTTCTTCGTGAGTGTTCCTTGCCTAAGAAAACCCTATTAAATTCATGTGGTAGCTAGAAGTCAACTGATGGCCTTTAAAGCACGCGTGCACACACACAAACAAAAGCACCAACCTCTTGGATCTGATGGCCCTTCTTCACTGCTATATAATCCTGAAGATCAAGGCAGATAATCCACATTATCTGCTTTGACCTGGATTATCTGAGTCTACACTGCCACATAATCCAGTTCAAAGCAGATAGGCTGGATTTTATATAGCCGTGTAGAAGGGGCCTGTGACAATGAACTGGGCAATTTATTTCCGAGATTGAGGGCTCTCACTGCAAAGAGGTGTGCAGTTTTTAATCTGAGTTTTAAAGTGATATGGCTGAACGAATACACTATATAATATTATGAAGGAGAAAGCAAATAGAACCATAGAGTTAGAAGATGTCATCAAGGTCATCCAATCCAGCCCTCTTCCATAAAGAACTAGCTGTGCCCGGCCACGCGTTGCTGTGGCAAAGTATGGTGGTATGGGAATTAAAGTATTGAGGAATTGGTGGTAGTTAAGGTAAAGGGTAAAGGTTTTTCCCTGACATTAAGTGCAGTCGTTTCTGACTCTGGGGTTTGGTGGTCATTTCCATTTCTAAGCCAAAGAGCCGGCGTTGTCCATAGACACCTCCAAGGTCATGTGGCATGACTGCATGGAGCGCCGTTACCTTCCCCCGGAGCAGTACCTATTCATGTACTTTCATTTGTATGTTTTTGAATTTTAGGGTTGGGAGAAGCTGGGGCTAACAGTGGGGGCTCTCTCCGCTCCCCCAATTTAAACCTGCGACCTTTCGGTCCAGAAGTTTAGCAGCTCAGCGCTTTAACACGCTGCGCCATCAGGGGATATTATTTCCTAAAGGTTGTGAATATACAATATTTCTGATAATTTTTTTTGTCTGTTGGAGGCAAGTATGAATGGTGTAATTAGGCGAGATAATTAGCATGTAATGGCCTTGCAGCTTTAAAGCTTGGCTGATTCCTCCGTGAGTGAATTTTTTGTTGGGAGGTGTTAGCTGGCCCTGATTGTTTCCTGTCTGGAATTCCCTTGTTTTCAGAGTGGTGTTCTTTGCGATATTTTATGTGCTTCTATTGTCTGTGGCCCTCAGAAAACAGAGGATTTGCCAGAGTTTGGTAATGGGAATAGTTTGTTGGGAGGTGTTAGCTGGCCCTGATTGTTTCCTGTCTGGAATTCCCCTGTTTTCAGAGTGGTGTTCTTTATTTAGTGTTCTGATTTTAGAGATTGTATTGTTTTGTTTTATTATACCACAATAATTTTATATATTCTGATTTTAGTGTTTTTGAATACTTGGAGCCAAATTGTATTCATTTTCATGGTTCAGAGCAATACAACAACAACAACAACAATAATAATAGTAGTAGTACTAGTAGTAATAATGACTTTGGTAATACACACTGTTTCACTCCCTTCTCAGCTTCCTTTGTGGAAGAATCCTTTCTTGGGAGGTGTTAGCTGGCCCTGATTGTTTCCTTTGTGGAAATCCCAATTTCCCTGCTTTCAGAGTGTTGTTCTTTATTTACTGTCCTGGTTTTAGAAATTATATTGTTATATATTATTCTACCACAGTAATTATTTCATATTAGAGTAGAATCTCACTCATCCAATATTCGCTTATCCAATGTTCTGGATTATCCAACGCAGTCTGCCTTTTAGTAGTCAGTGTTTTTGTAGTCAGTGTTTTAAATTCATTGTGAGATTTTGGTGGTAAATTTGTAAATTTGTACATAGTATTACTGCGCATGGAACTACTTTTTCTATCTAATTTGTTGTATAACATGATGTTTTGGTGCTTAATTTGTGTAATGATTACGTAATTTGATGTTTAATCGGCTTTTCCTGAATCCCTTCTTATTATCGAACATATTTACTTATCCAGCGTTCTGCCGGCCTGTTTATGTTGGATAAGTGAGAGTGTACTGTATATTTATAATCTTATATTATCTGCTTAGAACTGGATTATATGAGGCCCCTTCTACACAGCTGGATAAAATGCATACTGAAGTGGATTATATGGCAGTGTGGAGTGAAGATAATCCAGTTCAAAGCAGATAATATAAGATTATAAATGGGTTAAAATCTGATAATCTGTATTTTATAGGCAGTGTGGAAGAGGCCTAAGTGAGGCCTAACTCTGCCTGTCCCCTGGGCTGAGTGGGTTGCTAGGAGACCAAGTGGGCGGAGCTTAGCCTTCTAACTGGCAGTAATTGGATAAAAATAATTATTCCTCTCCCTGTAATTAGGACTTTATTTTTCTTTTCTTTTTGTTGTATCAACCTAGAGGCATGGATGATGTGTTGTGTTGTCAAATTTCGAGGTTGGGGGGCCTTTAGTTTTATTGTTTTGTCGGTCGCCGGGATTCCATCACTCTTTTATATATATAGATAGATAAAACAATGGAGCCTACAAAAATGAAAAGTTCTACACTCAACATAGAAATATGGAATCCTGTAACAAGTTACATATATTTATTTTTTTAGAGAAAATTTGAAGAAAATTAAAAATGGCAAGCAATCACAAACCTCCTACTGCACGCCCGTCTTCAAGAGCTGCAATGGGGCTTGGAACGCGACCAACTTCATCTTCATTACGACCTCCATCTGCAGCTTTACTTGGTGGAGGAGTAAGTTAACCTCTTCACAAATCTATCTACTCTGCCTGATGACTGAAAAATATGTATTACAAATTACATATATTTCCCTCTTTTCAAAAAAGCATTGTAAAACTTAGCTTTCTTTCACCTATAATTGTCACCTTCTCCTTCCTCTTCCTCTTCTTTTTCTTCATGGAATAAATGGCATCTGACAAAACAACATACGTGAACGATAGGCTCTGCTATACACAGCTGACAGTTTTACAACAGAAACTAAAATCTGATTTGTTCATCTCTTGACAGCTGCTCTACCTATTTACCCTTTTTCCCTCTTATGTCGAATTTGGTCTTCCTTCTTTCTCAGCAATTTGAAAGCAAATCAAGCCACAAACAACTTTCAGCTTCTACACAGTTTCAAGTAGATTCACCTTTAAAAAATACTTTCTTCAAACTGCTTTTGCTTTTAAAAAATCAAAGATATCATAAAATGTGGCCCATGGTCAGCTTGAGGCCCTTTGTCCATTTGTTGACCCCTGGGAGTAGTGGTATAAAATAAAGAAGTAGTTCTCCTGAAAATCCCCAGAAACACTCTTGTAAAGCAAGACATGGCTATCAAGGTCTCGGCCTGCCAAATTATAGATACCATGTAGGAGTAGCTGGAATGTTCTCTTCTTTGGAGTTCTTACATTTGTTATTATGTTTATCTTTTTGTTGCAGATCCCTCCAGGCACCGCAAGGCCTGGTACACGGGGTGGATCCATAGGAACTGGGGTGGTTTTGTCTTCTCAAATTAAAGTTGCAGATCGTCCGGTGACACAGCAAGGACTCAGTGGAATGAAAACTGGAATCAAAGGTATTTGAAGATATGAAACCACATGTATTGGTCTACTACCACTATTTAAGACCCGTTTATATCCATTGATCTATTTTAGTTAGGACATTGGATTTAGTTTGTTACAATGCAGTGTTTCCCATCATGTATTTAACAAATTGATACCTGTTTTTTGTCAGGGCCTCAGAGACAAGTTATGGATAAATCCTATTATCTGGGCGTGCTTAGGTAAGTGTCACTGGTGTTTGTATTATCAGTACGAAAGAAAGGCAGGTTATTCAAAAAAAAAATCTGTCCTAACCCACACTCATGTTTAGTGATGCCAGGGTGTGTACTGTAGATGGGTGAGAAGTCACAGAACTCTATCCACCATCCCCTGTTTCCTAACATGTACTGTAAATACTAAAATGTAAGTTGAATTTTATTATTATTACAATAGAGCCCCGGTTAACTGAGCGTCGGTTAACTGAGGTTCTGTATTATCCAAGACGCCTCCAAGGGCGCCCCTCCCTCTCCTTCTCTTCTCGAGTTCAAGAAAGGGAGAGGGAGGAGTAAGTGCCCCGCGATCGCTGCTGCCTAGCAACACTTGTGGGGTGCTTCCCAAGGGGCAAGCCCTCATCAGGCCTTTACTGAAGAAAAGGGTTTCCCCTTCTGTTCAGTAAAGGTGCTGGACTTTGGGGAAATGAGGCACCCGTTGCAGTTGAGCAGTGGGCACCGCGTTTTCCCAATCCCTGCTGGATTGGCGCTGGGCCGGGCCTCCCTATTATCCAAGAGATCCAGCTATCCGAGACGCGGCCCGCCCGTTTAGCTCAGATAACCGGAACTCTATTATAATTATTGTTATATAATAATATATAATTTTCTCAGTTTTCTTAAAAAATAAATAAAAATAGAAAAGACAAAAACCATATTTTTATAAAACAAACTGCTACATCCAAAAAGAACTAAAATAATCACCCTAACCTAAATGATACCTACACTAATAAAGACATATTAGACAAACTTCTGCAAACTTCATTTTCACTGCCTGTTGATTTTTACTCTTTGTTTTCCCACTCTCTTTAGATAATATCATATATCTACACTTCTACTTTTATTCCCCTAATTCATAAATCTAATAACTGATGTTTGTTCTTATCGTTGCTGTAAAAAAGTGCCCAACAATTCCCAATCTTTCTTGAAGTTAGTCAGGGATTTCTTCTTAACTAGCATCATCAATTTGTTCATCTCAGACAGTTCACAAATCTTCATCAGCCATTCTTCTTGCATTGGGATAACTGATTCCTTCCATCTCTGAGCATAGACGATTTATTTATTTATTTATTTACTTGCCATATTTCTACCCTGCCCTTTTTAACCTGGGGGGGGCTCAGGGTGACTTTACATGTTGGCGCAATTCAATGCCGTAAAAAGAGACAATTGGTAAAACACATTAAAACCAAACAATTTAAACAATTAAAAACAGTTACAGCAATTATTAAAATCACATCATCCAAAGTCGTAGTCCAGGGCCATTCCAAGTTATCATTGCACGTATTTAAAGTTCATTTATTGCACTACAAATTCTCCAAAAGCTTGGTCCCAAAGCCATGTTTTAATTTTCTTCCTGAAGGCTAAAAGGGAAGAGGCTGATCGAAGGAGTTCCATAGCTGAGGGGCTACCACTGAGAAGGCCCTGTCTCGTCCTCACCAGTCACGCCTGTGACAGAGGTGGGACCGAGAGCAGGGCCTCCCCCAGTTCTTATTTCAGTTATGATATATTGCTGTAATCTTCCATGTTTTCTTTCTAGTTAATCATTCAGCAGCATCAACAAATAAAACGTGGATTCCATTATAATTTTGACCTTAACCATTTCTTTCAACATCATATACAGCTTGGGTCTAGGTTATTTGAAGGACTGTATGAGCCTGTTAGAATCCTCTGGGGAGGACCTTCTCTCTGTGCCACCACCTGCTTAAATACATTTGGTGGAACAAGGGAGAGGGCCATTTCAGTGGGTGTTTCCAGACTTTGGAACTCCCTTCCATGAGAGACCAGGATGGCCCCATCCTCAAAGACATTTGTGCGTCAGCAGACATGATGGGAACACTGTTGGGGAGGCTGTGCTGAGGGCTGGGAAGGATATTTAGTTTTAAATGCAATTTGAATTGTATGAATATTCTTATTCTATTTTAACTGTGTTTTAATTTTATATCCACATACTACTATTTATTTGTTTTTTAATTTTGTCTTAAATTGTGATTAGATTGTGTGGTTGTTATTTTTTTGTAATATTGCTGTAGAATTGTGTGATACACATTAAGCCAATTGCTTGTGTAAATATTGGAATACATATCTTATTGTGACCACCTGCTTATTTTTCAACAGAAGCAAAATAAGTGAGCTTACTACAGAAATTAACAAGCTTCAGAAAGAAAGGGACATGTATAATCAGGAGAATTCTGTCTATCTCTCCTATGAAAAAAGGTGAGTCTAGTAAAATGGTGAGCTAGAATTTATAAATGTGATAGTCTTCATTAAAATTATTGGTTTGCCACACACATTTTTGTGTACATTGTATTAAAATTTTGGTTAGCTAGCATGCAGTTTGAGTATTGGACTACCGGTAGGACCTGAAGATCCAAATCCTCTTTCAGCAATGGAAATCTACTCAATCTTGGGCAAAATGACTACTTTTTCAGCAAAAAGAGTAAGTTAGCAATAAAGAAAGGAAGTAACATTTTTTTGTAAACCTTTTTGAGTCTCAGACTGGGGGGAAAGGCAGGGTAGAAAGTAAAATCATGATTCTCCAAATAATCTTACCAAGAAAATCCTATGATGGTCACATTATATGAGAGTTGAATTGAAGGCACATAACAGAAACAACACATTTCCCTTCCTCCCTTTTTAGAGCAGAATCTTTAGCTGGTGAGATCAAAGACTTTCAGGGACAACTTGCAGACTACAATATGGTATGTTTTTGTTTTATAGATGGTTTTTTATATATTGATTGAATGCTTCAAAAATACTGACTTCAGATTTGCATCACATAGATTTTTAAAAATCAGTTTTTGCTCATTGCTTCCTTAATCCATTTCTAACATGCACACATTTGAGGCTCTATAAGTGTTTTGTAGCAATCGTTTATGTCATTATATAATTATACTGTTATGCAACAATTAATTAGATTTCTGTTTTGTTTTAGCTGGTGGATAAACTTAACACCAATACCGATATGGAAGAAGTAATGAGTGACTATAATTTGGTAAGTGTTAAGATTACTGTTTTACCCTACTGATGACTAGAGCATTTGCATGATTCCTACTTGAAATTTCCATTGATGGTGTTTAAACTCTATAGAAGAGGACTGTTTGGCCCAGGATACAATGTTATTCATTGATTGAACTACTCTTTCAATGGAGCTGGATGAGCCCCCAATGGGTTAAAAACCCTTGTGCCGGCAAGACTGCTGTCTTGAAGGTTGCCGCTTCAAATCCAGGGAAAGCACGGATGAACTCCCTCTGTCAGCTCCAGGTCCCCATGCGGGGACATGAGAGAAGCCTCCCACAAGGATGGTAAAACATTAAAAACATTTGGGCATCCCCTGGACAACATTCTTGCAGATGGCCAATTATCTCACACCAGAAGCAACTTGCAGTTTCTCAAGTCGCTCCTGACATGAAAAAAATGGAGCTGGAAAGGGAGAATTCCCTCTGCAGTCCTATGTGTATCCCCCAAACCTGCTCTACAGGACTGGAAAATCTCTCAGAGATTTTCTGATAACATAGAGGGCTGCATTGGGAAGGAGGGAGGAGGAGGAAGCTCCAACACATTATTGGTCTGGCATTTGCACTGATCGATTTAAACTTGTAGTTAATTCTCAAAAATGTGAACCTGCTTTCCCCTTTAGATGGAACAGTTGTCTAAAATACCATTTTGAAAATGGCATCCTATAAATCCTTTCAAGGAAATGTGAAATTCTCCAAATATTACAAATGTTGGATAACAACCCAAAGGAAGTGCAATATTTATTTCTCCCCAAATGGCAATGAAAAGTGATACAAAAATGAAATATTTTATCATTGAAGCAAACATTGGATAGAAAGATTCCTCTGATGCATTGTGAAATATATGAATTCACTTAATTCAGCATTGAACTACATCTCTCGCAACCTGTTTTCCCCACTCAGCTGTAGAAACCTACTGTGTGACCTTGGATGAGTCACATGCTCTGAGACCCAGAAAATCTTGTGATTTGTTTAGCTTAGAGTTTTCATAAATTAGAAAGGCCTTAAAAGCACACAACAAAAAGTTTGAGGTTTTATGAACCCAGGAACAGACTACTCTACACATATTCTTAGGTGAATAGCATATCATATAGAGCAGGCATAGGCAAACTTCAGACCTCCCGGTGTTTTGGACTTCAACTCCCACAAATCCTAACAGCTGATAGGCTAGAGTATTTTGTTTCAAACAAGAGTTGGGACATATTTAAAATAGCTCCATTGAAATCAGAGGGGCTCACGTACATCGTATTTGGTTTAAATATCATTAACTTCAGTGGACTTAATGCAAGTACTGGGTTTATTTTTTGTTTTAATTTATTTTATTGTAAGCTTTCCCCAAAACCTGTCAGGGGCATGGTATAAATAAAGGTTTGCAGAGATCTGTTACTTCATTTAATAAAGAAGTTTCTGTTGTTTGCATGCACAACTTACTTACTATACCAGCCATTCCATCAAGTCATATTTGAAATTGCCCCAATTTCTGGTTTATATTCATTTATCACAGTCTGGTTCATAGCTTATAAGCTGTAATAATAAATATAGTAGAATAAAAGAAATGAAAACAGAAATGGCAACCATTGCATTGGCACTAGAAATATGTCTGTTATTAGGATGAAGTTACTGATGGCTTTTGTCATTTTAATAGCTGAAAGCACAAAATGATCGTGAAGCCCAAGGAATCGACATTATATTTACAGAAAGACAAAAGTAAGTAACTGAATGAAACATTTCAAAACTGTAGACTTCATAGCAGTGTTTCCTATGTTGTTATAGTATTGCTTCCTGGTCCTTGTTTATATTTGTTCTGAGGAACCTGATGGCATATGTGTCCCTTCAAGCTTTAGATTTTTTTAACAATAGTTAACACTAGAAATACTACAGCTATTATGAAGCAGCACTTATTTCAATGTCCACTTGTCTTTCTAACATTAAAAATATCTCCTGATCTTAGAGATGTATAAGAGAAGGATAAAGAGCAAGACAGTGGTTTCTATGACATCAAAGTGCAGAACATTAAAATCCTGATAAATTGAATAAGAATATGCTTTTTGCAATTCATTATGCATCTTTTATTTTCAATATTTTAGATTAACCTAATCTGTTATGAGATAAATGCTGTTAATGTTAATTTCAGGCACAGTTGCTACTTTCGCAACTGCATTAATTCCAAAAGTGAATTTTATATGTATGTATCCATTGATTCAAAATCCAATTACACTTTAAAATGTACCTGTTCCAACTTTCATACAAATTCAATCTAAGAACAAACTTCCAGTATCTGTCTTGTTCGTAACTTTGGCACTGCCTGTAATAAAAGCCAAAAAAAAAAAAAAACAGTTATGCCTCCTTTAGAGCTTATTTATTTATTATAAGGAGACACATTTTGCAGACAAATATGAACTTTTTAATATTGTGTTTTTACAGTATGACAAAAACAAAATTATTTTTAAAAAACTTGAAAAAGTTAAATATTGTTCTCTGGTCAGATCTGGGAAATTTCATTTCTCCATCACTGTTAGTAACTTTTGAAGCTTGTAAAGCAAACATATTTAAAGACTTGCATAATGTGATTTGCTGTGCACAATGAACACTTATTTTTCCTGCTGAAATACAAAAGGATGTTTTTCTACTCAAAGAAAATGCATTAATTTGTATAGCAAAAGCTACATGCTCCACCAACATGGTACTGAGTAGTTGTTTTTCTTCACAAGGAAACCATACACCAGCATTTAATATCTATTTCTTGATTAAAAACAAGCAGGGGTAAATTAGTTTTAGCTCTATAGTTTATAGAACTCCCAACTACAATAGCGCTCTGCTTATCTTTCATGACAGAGGAGTGAGGTTCATATTTATAATATTCATGAATCAATGTATTTGTCTTCAATATATTCATCATCTTCGGGAACAAATGTGTGAAATTGCTCATAAACTACTACAGATTCTTGTTCATTGACATCTGGCATCTGTGGGAGTGTAGAAATATGAGACGTGAATGTTTCTTCAAACATCTCGGGTTCATCCTCATCCAGTCGGCTGTGATTATAGCTAATCAAATATCGGTACCATGCTGGAGACTTGATGACAATAACTATCAATAACGTTGTGCCAACAATGAATACTAGGACACCCATCAAAAAGGTCCAGCTTTTCCCAGGAGGCTTAAAATCTGTATGTTAAAATAAATAAAAAACAGTTTAATAATCTTTGACTATTTCCCCCTCACCTCTGCAAAGTGTGCTGACTTTGAAGGGCATTCATTGATGTCTTGGCTCAGGGTCCATCTACACTGTTGAATTAATGCAGTTAGATGCCACTTTAACTGCCTTGGCCCAGTGCTATGAAATCCTACGTACGAGTAGAATTTCATTTCTTTTCTCCTTTGTCCCGTAGGAAATACCAATTTTAGTATATTTGCCTACTAATATTTTCAAATCAGAGCTTAGGTTCAACACTGCACATATTATAAATAATATTGACAAGGATGCATGTTTATAATTCCTCAAATTCAGTGAGATCCTGGATGAATTTCATGAAGTGAGGCTCTTCTGAGATTATAGCAGAAATATGTTTAAGAGATCAATCTGAATTTCCAAGCAACCAAAATCTCAGTATTAACTTGGGTAGTCTGAAGTTTGAAAATATGTGTATTTACAGTATACACTCTATACAGTGTCTTGCATTATAGAATTCCCAATGATGGGCTATTCTCAGAGAGGTTTTTTTTATAGTTTTTGCAAAGTACATAATAATTTTGATAGATCACATGTTTTAAAATCCAGATCAAACATTATGTTGATAATATATCTCAGGCTATGATACTTTCAGCATTTAAATGACTATGTGAGAGTATACAGTCAGCCTTGTTTAGTAGCAGGATGGAGGACTTCAAATATATACTGGGTGCTGTATGCTATATTTCAGGGGAATGAACTGACAAAACCTAAGAAAACTATGAAATTCACGGGGTCACTATAAGTTGACGGGAGTGGCCTCCTAGCAACTATCATATAAGTGTTTTAACTGTTTAAGTGCCTTTAAATGCTTTATGGGTTTTTTTCTTATTGTGTATGGTATTATTGGCATTGAATTTTGCCTTACGTGGAGTCGGTATAATTTTTCCCTCTATATCTTATATTTTGCACTATGCTCAGACTCAGATGACGATATGTTTATGTTTTATACTGTTTATACTGTTTATATGGTTTTATGTTTATATTGGTTTTAATTAATGATTGTTTTAATGTATGTTGATATTGGGCTTGTCCCCATGTGAGCTGCCCCGAGTCCCCCTGGGGGAGATGGGAGCGGGATATAAAAATAAAATTATTATTGTTATTATTATTATTATTATTATTCCCAGTTTAAGCCACCTTGAGTCCCCTCGAGTGAGAAAGGCGGGGTAGAAATGTTGTAAATAAATAAAAAAGATTCCAAATTCTTCCTTCAGAAGTAATTTTTCCAAAAAAGTTGTAAATTTTACTTTCGATCTTTTTGAAAGAAATATTTCCTTAAATACCTCTTTCTTTTGAATAAATGTTATGTAAACATAAACAGTTAACATTTCTTCAAAACCTATGCTATTACACTCTAACACAATTTTTGTTCCTATGTTATAAATGTAATTTTCTAATTGGTTATATCATTAAAAATGGGAAAAGTTTATTAAAATGCAAAAACTTGTTTTCTGCGGGACATCCTGCAGCAAGCACATTTTGCTCTAATTTTTCAATGAATATTTCATAGAGTATCAACTAATTCAACCTAGTTTGTGGCAGCCTCAAAAATGTAGTTTTTGGATTATAACAACTACTTTTAAAGTAAGTACCGCATAATTAAACAGGAAATAACACTTTCAAACCTGGAACAGAAATCGTTTCAAATTTTGTTGCATAGTGTTATTTCTCAGAATCATGGCTCCAGTCACAAAATACATGAGCAGTTAAGAGCATCTTAAACTCAAATGTACCTGAAGATAATGACTTTTTATCGGTACCATTATATGCAGCCAATTCAGTATTATTGCTTGAAACAATAGAAGCAGAAGATATGGAAGTTGCTTCGGTTATCTCTCTTTTCTGGCAGTTTGGTAGAAATGCGCTTTTGATAGGATTATTTTTCAAACTCTTTGGGGAAGAGCACACGGTATTGTTCTCATTTTCTGTAAATATAAAGAAATTGAAAAGCAATTTCAAACATTACTAAAGTGTCTGTCGTATACAGTTAAACACAATGAACCTGGTGTGTACACATAGTTAGAATTGTTGTAATAATTTGTATGACACCAAACAGCACAATAATGGCCAGGGACTCAAAAGATCAGTCTTGCGTTGTATATAATTTACTCTAAAGTGGTTTCTGTTTTAAATATAATTTTGCTGAGCAAAACAGAAACTAGTAGAAAAAGAATCTATCATTTAGTCTAGTTATAATGGCATAGTTCTGAATAATCTAAGGATAAGAGAAGAAAACACGTTTTGATAATCCTCTTCAGAGAAAGCCAATAAATTAAGTCAATTTGTTTGTCTCTGCTCATATTTATACATACTGTTTTTGAGAACATTAAGCATGGTCAGCACCAGCTGTCATAGCTTCAATAGAAGTAATCTTCTGTTTTAACTGCCACTTTCAATATATATTAAATGTTTTTCACAGGCTAATAGTATTATCTTGGAGCTGGTTCAATAAACTGTTAAATCAAAATTAGGTTTCCTGCTATATTGCCAGTTATTACTTTGAACTAGTTATCAGTATCAGCAATATTATCAAACATACCTTACCAAAGTATTTGTCTCTTTAACCAAAATCTTAGCTTATAGTCTTAAATTTGTATACTTCGGAGAGAGCGCTAATGAACTCAATGGAGTAAATCTCTGTACACAAAACTAGACTAGTTTTATAGAAAAATAATATCCTGGGCATATTTCTGGTTTATAGTTTAGCCCGTTTTTAAAATCACGTCAAATCCATTGCACCAATAGGTATTTTTTTAAACAGACTGGGCTGTATGCTAAACTATAATTTAGCACTTGGATGTGAATCATATAGGGTGCATCTACACTAAAGAATTAAGATCTTGGAAAACTATGACCACCATGATTGCACAGCATTGAACGAAGGCAGTTAAGTGGTGTTAAACTGCATGAATTATACAGTTGTAGATGCGCCCATAGTCTTTCAGATGTTGCCAGACTGAGAAAGCATCATAATTTACAACTAAAGTCCAGTAGTGTTGAGTAGGACATGTTTTCACCTCTGATTTATGCATTATCTGAAACAAGCTTGAGCAAGACTTTAGGCCAGTGGTTCTCAACCTGTGGGCCCCCAAGTGTTTTGGCCTAGAACTCCCAGGAATCCCAGCCAGTTTGCCAGCTGTTAGGATTTCTGAAAGTTGAAGGGCAAAACATCTGGGGGCCTACAGGTTGAGAACCACTGCTTTAGGCTCATGTGCTCTCCTCCTACATTGCTGGCTGAATGATTCTTGATAGTGTTTAAAGGTGTATGAGGTTTTTTTAAAAAGCTTGTTATGATTTGTATAATTCACTGATCCATATTAAAATAAGTTGGTTAGTTAAAAACAAGCCACTTTTGTTGCTGGTTGAAGCTGACGTGTTTAGAAGAGATTACGTTGTATTGCATATGAATTTGCTCACTCTTATATTTTTCATGTTTTTTATTGATAACACTTCTTGGATTTTGACTACTGATATCAAATTGAGAAAATTGAAAATTTCTACAGTTGGATGCCACTGAAGTCTATGCAATACCCTACAAATTGAAATCAAGTGTACATTAAAAAGTAAATTCAAAGTCCTAGACATTTGTTAACACTTACCCATAGTTGCATTGGTGTTATTCAGCCAATTCTGAAATCTGAAGAGGTCACATGAACAACTCCATGGGTTTGCACTTAATGCAATCCTGTTTAAACTAAGTGGTATTTTAATATCCAAATAGGCCAGGTAGTTATTTTGTAGATTCAAGATCTTCAAGCTCCCTAGTAATGCAAAAGTATTAGGCTCAATTTGTTCAATTTTATTATTCTGAAGATACAATGCTGTTAGTTTGTTTAAACCAGAAAATGCTGCTTGCTCTACTATTGCAATAGAATTATTACTGAGATCCAGAATTGCTAGTTTTGAAAGCCCATCAAAGCTGCAATTACGTAGAACAGCAATGGTGTTATTGCTCAAGTATAGTTCTATGGTATCAATATGCTTGTGAAGGAATGTTATTTCATTCTTATTTAGAGTAATGTTTCTATAATTGAGATGTAATACAGATATGTTTTTGTTTTGATCAGAAGGGAGAGAGAAATTAGATTTTGCAGATTTCATGCTCTTGACCTGTGAAAGGAAGAGGAAGAAGATAATTATGAAAATAGAATAGAAAATCAGGGATGCATCTCCTGTAATTACAGATTGTCATGAAAACCTTTACTAAAAATACAGATTTAATTGGAAGAATCCAGTGAAACTGAAACTGTTCCTGTGACTGAAACTGAGGCTTCTTCCACACAGCTGAATAAAATCCCACATTATCTGCCTTGAACTGGAATATATGGCAACGTGGACTTAGATAACCCAGTTCAAAGCAGATATTGTGGGATTTTCTGCCTTGATATTCTGGGATATAGGGCTGTGTGGAAGGGCCCTGCGAAAGAAGTGACCCGTTCCCCCTTCACGCAAGCACACACATTTGTGCTATTTGAACTTGACTGAGAAGGTTTCACTTGGATAATGTAAGCGTTAGATCAATGCTTGTGTTCAATACCCTGGTATTTAAAAAGAAACAAAAGTGGCTTACAACACAAAATGAGATTATATTATATGCCCAGGTGTGAGATGACACCGCATATAAAACCACACCAGGCATGGATATAGGGGCAGTCTGGAAGGGGCCTAAGACCAATGCCAACCACCTCTCAAAGTTGGTACAAATTAGGCAATATAACATGAAATACAATGATACATGGGGAAGGTAGGTGGGGCAAACTACCCGAGCCTGTTCTGACATCTAGCTAAATACCTAGCTACCCAACCAGAATTGGGAACCCCAGCCAGCCAGGTGCGGAGTACCTACTAGCCAAGTAACTGGCAGCATGCGGCTGGCAGCCCATTCGCTGTTTCACAGTCCTATCTGTGCTGCCAGGCAAGTCATGGGCAGGGAAGGGGAAGACCCTCCACAGTGCTTCACCCTCAGCCCCCGAGATATAACCTTGTCAGCCTGGTAACTGGCTGGTTGGTTTTATGGTTAATATTTTAGAGCCTTTTAAAAGATTAATCTATGAAAGAAGTTGAGGCTGAAGAGATCATTGAGGTTGCAGGAAAATAAACTTGCTACTCTTCTTTAAAATTTTGAGCTCATGTGACAAATACAAGCTTCTGGATTATCCAAGCCATTTTTGTAGTCAATATATCGTGATATTTTGGTGCTAAATTCGTAAATACAATAATTACAACATAACATTACTGCGTATTGAACTACTTTTTCTGTCCAATTTGTTGTATAACATGATGTTTTGGTGATTAATTTGTAAAATCATAACTTAATTTGATGTTTAATAGGCTTTTCCTTAATCCCTCCTTATTATCCAAGATATTCGCTTATCCAAGCTTCTGCTGGTCCGTTTAGCTTGGATAAGTGAGACTCTACTGTACTGTTAAACTCAACTATAAGGAACTCTAACCTTACACATGTACGTATAATGCAAGGTAGAAGTTGTATTCAGTTCCTACCATAATTACAAAATAATTATTTAATGGTACTAAAGGGAGAAGAACGTCTAAAACAATTATTTTACCAGGATTACAGTCATAATATAAAGCTTGCTTGGATGCCACACTTCATTGTTTAATTATTCTGGTTTTGACTTCTTTAATGACATATATCCCTTCCTAAGCTGCCTTGAGTCCCCTTCGGGATAGAGAAAGGCAGGATAGAAATAAGGCAAAAAAGGGGGAATGTGTGATAAACTGTCTCTTAATTTGCAGACTAATTTGTGCTCACATTCTATGTTGATGGTCACTAGTGAGGCTTCCTTGATATACTTTTGTGTCGTGTTTAATTTTGTCCATCTGCTAAAATAATAAATAATAAAAACTATATTTATATTCTACCCTCCCCAGGGAGACTCAATGCATCAGTGGTACAGTTTATTCCAGCTCCATACACTTTGCCTTTTTTTTTTTTTTGCAAAGAGTTAAGATCAGTTTGGCATACATGCAAGGGAGAGGGGAGTGGAAGCACTAACTGTGAAAGCCAAAGGCTACATACTATATGACATAAACTTACCGTTGGAGAAATATTTTGGTTTTCAGTAACAACTGAATGTACAAAAAGAGTTGTGTTCAGTATCAAGAGCCAAGGAAGCTTCATGTTTGAAATCTGTCAATTTGGAATATTAGATACAGGTTTTCAGTTGAATATTAGCAGACATTCAGAGTCAGTATGATAATAAATAGGTAGTCAAAGCTATTGTTTGTCTATGGTTTTGTCTGGGTCATATTGTAGTCTTAAAGGGTATCAGAGTTTGATTGCAATATCAAATGAATCAACAGTTTAATTGTTTTCAATAAATACAATAAATAAAATCTGAATTATGTATAGTTCATGCTGCAAAGACACCTCAGAATACCATCTTGTCATTATACGGGCATCTTGTGCATATACAAAAGATAATGTCACCTTGTGTTCTGAGACTTTAAAAGTTGCAGGGGCACAATCTTAAGTAATGCTTTTATTCACAAAAGAGATCACATTGATATACTTTGGTCAGCTCCCATTTTCACATTGCAAAATCTTCCTGAAATTTTAAAAGAATTTAAAAGTTTGATTCTTTAGCCTAAGATTAACTGGAAAAAAACTGGCATCTAAAACAGATTTTAAAACTTCACTATTTAGCTGAGCCTGGCATGTACACATCTTTTGATGTCAGTTTAAACCTGGACAGTGGAGCCATCATTTTTAAGCGTGAAAACATGCATTTTCCCTATTTCCTTATATAATGAATTATTTATATAAGGTAGTCATCCCTGAGAAGTACTAATGGCTGCATACTGTGGTATTTCGGAGGAGATATGATTGCCCATACTTCATGGTTTGAACTAATTAATGCATGTCTTGCAGGTACTATCACAACCGAGTTCTAAAGATGTTTGTTCAGAAGTTATTTCCATTGAGGAACATACTTAAGGATGTAATGCTAGTGTGCGGTATAGGAAAACAGATTTAAAATAGATAATTTATTGCAAAAGAGAGAACCACAGAAGAGTCATCTCAGAGATCCAATAATTAATGAATATACTGCAAAATATAAGTAGTGTTGTTATTTAATGTAACACTCTGGTACTGCAAATCATCAAAACAACTCGAGTGAAATCGTACTGTTGCAGCAAATGGCCGACAAATTGACTAATGTGTCGTGACTCTCTAGTCCAGGGTAATTTTGATACTTCTCATACAGGATTACTACCTCCAGTAGGATAACAATCAATCACATTGGAAGAATGTAATCCTTTCCAAGTCATTTCCTTATACTCTGCATTCTGTGAAAATAAATTCCATTGAAACAGCCAAAACATTCAGGATTGTGCTTATAACATGCTCATAAAAATCTTAGGCTTACAGAAGTCTACAAATTCTCTAAGCAAGCTGTGCCATTTGTTAACTGCTCTTACTTTAAAAACTTAAATCTTTCTAATTTAAAGCAATTCTATCTTGCCACGCCACTCTTGTACACTGGCCTCAAATTGTGATGCAGATCTGCTTGGGAAGTGTAACATTGTTATGGACTTCCCTTGTTACTGGATTCTGACTCAAGAGAAAATGTACTGAATTTGTCCTCAACAACCTGCCGGTTGTCCAAAACCCATTTCACCCCCAGAAGCCATATCCTTCCAGAACACGGCAAAATAAAAAGAGCACCCAAAATAATGGCCCTTTCTAATTTTGTGAAGCATCCCAAAATAAATGCATACTGCACTGGAATATGCTCCCATCCAAGGTGAGCCAGATGTTCCTTTGTACTACCTATATCGTGGATCTCTCTCTGGTTTTACACTGGAATGGATATAAGCTAAAGGCACAAAACCCATGCTTTGTGCAAATTTTCTTGTTTTCTATTAATTCTGCTGAGCTTCTATGTCTTACATAGACTCATAGAATCTTAGAATTAGAAAGGACAATAGAACCATCTATTTCAATCCACTATCATTCAGAAATGCAATGGTACGATACTTGTAAAACATTCAAATCTAACCTCTGTTTAAAGACTTCAGCACCACCTGCCAATGCAGTCCATCCGCTGTTGAACAAATCTTACGGTAAATAAGTTGTGCCTAATGTTTAGGTGAAATTATTTTGCTTCTAATATCAAATATAGTCACAGCAAATGTTTCCTTTTCTTTCCATTACATTCTTCCCTCCCTCCCTCCCTCCCTCCCTCCCTCCCTCCCTCCCTCCCTCCCTTCCTTCCTTCCTTCCTTCCTTCCTTCTTTCCGGGAGTATTTCTTAACCTTCAGCGGTCAAAGAACAGGCTCTTATACATGATTGAAAATATTGTTTTCTGCTCCAGAAGCAAAAAGAGGTAGCCACCATTTCATTTGTGTTGTGGACTTTTAATGCACAATTTGTTGGACATTGAACAAAATGCTGGACTAGACTGGCTTTGATCTCATCCAACATGACTTCCTATGTTCTTGTGCCTCATTATAATAATAAGGTTAATATGGTCCTGCTTTATTGAGAAAATTTAATAAATCTTAATAGGCATAAAAGTAAAAATGTGTAACAAGTGTACATTGATGACAGACAAAACCCAGGTTTCTGTAGGATTATTCTTAAAACATCTTACATTTTTTGTTTTGTTCATAAATACTTTGAAAAATCAAGTAAAAATTCTTCGGTTTCAGATTTTCTTCTATTATTTAAGAATGGTTCAAAAGTCCATTTATTGTAAAACCATAAAATACGCCATTTTTCAAAAATCAAAATATGTCACTCACAAGGTAGGAAATGGCTCCACAGATTTCCCAAATTTTGTTAAAGTCTATAAGGATCGGAATTTTGTTTCTACAGTAGAGTCTCACTTATCCAACATAAACGGGCCGGCAGAACATTGGATAAGCGAAAATGTTGGATAATAAGGAGAGATTAAGGAAAAGCCTATTCAACATCAAATTATGTTATAATTTTACAAATTAAGCACCAAAACATCATGCTTTACAACAAATGGATAGAAAAAGCAGTTCAGTACATGATAACATTATGTAATAATTACTGTATTTATGAATTTAGCACCAAAATGTCGCAATTTATTGAAAAATTGACTACAAAAACATCGACTACTAAAAGGCAAACTGCCTTGGATAATACAAAACCTTGGATAAGCGGAGCTTGGATAAGCAAGACTCTACTGTACTTCCAACCAGAGTAGATCCATTGAATCACTGGGACTTACCAAAGTGCTAACTCATTATTTAAAAATTGTTTCACCATCTCTACTTTATTCTGGGCTAGCCAGCAGGATTCAAGCCTATTTGATCTAATTTAAATATAACTGGATTATGAAACAAGGTATCATCAGTTTACAAAATTTCTTACCTCAATTTTCCTCTAGAAGATCAAATCCTTATTTGTGAGTTTCCTGTGGAAAATAAAGGGATTAAAAATGTGCTGCGGGTTTCCTTGTTTTTTACCCTTTGTACCCAATTACCCATCAGGTGGTTTAAAATAAGAAGTGCATGATGGCTTTAGCAAAAGATTGACTAGACTGGGTAATATGCTATGACTGTCTATAATTTAATAGGCTTTCAGCCAATCAGACAGAATCAGGTCCTTTCCATGAAACAAAGTTGAGATTGGGTGTGGGTAGTGAGCATAGTAAACTACTCTTAAAGTTTCCATTAAAGCAGAATGTATAATGGATATAAGTTGCTAAGGTACAGTTATGCCAACAAAGTTACCAATGCCAATAAAAAACATCAGCCTCATCACAATAGGTATAGTCTATAAAACTTGACATACCTGCATAAGATAGAATGAATAGGCTTGACTTTTGATCAAAGTTCAGGGGAAAATGTTTCAGCAACTACCAACTGTGGACAGACTAGATCACGAGGGTGTGACCTGTATAAGGAAATGCTGTTATTTTGGCACCAGAATGTTTCCCCTTTCAATGTTCTGCAGTGCTTTACCATTTTAAGCTACCTACTATTTCTACTATTTCTCAGAGGCTTCTTCAAAACAAAAAACATATAAAGTGTCTTCTGGTATTTAGGATGTTAGTTCGAATCACACCAGTTATCCAGTTCCCACCTTTGCTTTAGTAATTTTGTGCAAACATGTGTCTTGCTGAATGCAGAGTACAAAATAAATGGCAAAGGCTTAGCATGTGAATATTATATGTATATGGCTTTCATTCTGAATATATATTTTTATCTACATTC
Source organism: Anolis carolinensis (assembly GCF_035594765.1). Classification (NCBI taxonomy): domain Eukaryota; kingdom Metazoa; phylum Chordata; class Lepidosauria; order Squamata; family Anolidae; genus Anolis; species Anolis carolinensis. Next base: position 229,345,628 of record NC_085842.1, on the reverse strand, counting down.
AATTCGTCCCATGAATAGGTCTTTTGGGGATCAAAGTATGCTCTAATGTCATACTGGGGATTTATTTTTTTTTACATTCAGTTCATTATTCCACCGTATATACTCATGTATAACTCTCAAAATTTTTGTCTAAAAAGCAACACAAAAACTCTGGGTCAACATATCCATGGATCATTATGACTACTGTATCTTAACTTTTATCAAAAAAAGGAACCCTTTTTGGAGGGTTCTGAATGGAGTGGTGAAAGACAAGTCCTGGGAAAACCTATTAGAAACACTGTCCTTCTCTAATCTCTCCATCATGGTGCTGCTTCTGGCCGTTTTGAATGCCTGAATGGGCAAAATGGCCCTCAAGTTATTCCTGGGTCATATCAAAATGCATAATTTTGGTCCCCAAACCTGGCTTCAATTTCTACAAGAGGTATACGTAAATGGGTGTATGCAGTACATTGGTGACGGGACATCGCTGTACCTGCTATAAACTTGGCCAAATTGTGTTTGCTATTTTAGTTTTAACATGTGGTTTTTAATGTGCTGTCACCCCCATTTTGTATGTTCTATTTATAATTGATAGTTGCAATTTTAAGAAGTACAGTGGGCCTTTGGTATCCTCTGGGATTTGATTCAAGGCTTCCCTGAATCCCAAAATCTGTAGATGCTCAACTCTTATAATATACAATAGTGTAGTAAAGTAGTGTCCCTTATATAAAATGGAAAAATCAAGGTTTGCCTTTTGGATTAAAAAAATTCAACCCATAACCAATTTAATCCATAGATGGAGAATCTGTGAATATGGGAATCTGTGAATATGGAACGGCAATCATATGTTTTTCTCAATGTTTAATTTTCCTTAAAGTTTTATGTTGAGAATGTAAAACTTTTTGCATTGGTGGGGTAATTTTTGTTGTAAGTTCATTTATGACTTTAACAAAGTCAAATAATGGAAATGGGGTTTTTTTTCCCTGCTTTTGGGACAAAAGGTTCCTGTTATTTCAGTTTGAAGTCAGCTCAAGGGTTGCCATAATTCATCTTTCTGTAATTCTCTCCCTCCTCCTCTCCACCCTGAGAATGTTGAGCTGCCTTTCCTTTTTCTTGTCTAAACAATCCTGTGTTACTAATATAAGTGCAAAGATTGGAAGCAGCAGTAGTAAAAGGAATGGGACATGTGGATATATCAATGTGTCTGTTATGCTATTAATTGACTGACTAGTTTTCCTTTGAAGTGTCTCTGAAGCAGATGAAATTCTAAATAAGCTTCCAAAAGCAGACATTGTGCTTGTTATGCGAGGATTTAGTCTAAAATACTTTATTTTTAAAGGGTTATTTTGATTTCATCTTCATTTTGTGTCTTTATATGCTTTCTCTGCTTTGTCGCTCTGTTCTGATTTCATTTCTTTCAACTGGTTTAATATGCCTGTGTCAAAATTAAAGCAGAGGCTTGAATTTAAAACAACTGTAATATTGAATCAGATTTGCAAACGGTGTGTTCTTTTGCTGCAGCAAAGAAAAGCTCATTCAGGCTGTGGAAGATGACATCCAGCAGGAAAAGCAGGCAGCAGAAAACATCATCAAAAATATGTCTGAAGAAGATCAAGTGAAATACATGGAGACAAAAATGGCAAATGAAAAACTTTTACAGGTGAACTTTCATATGGATGTTGTGAATTATATCTTCAGATGCCCCAATGCAATTTAACAATTCATGAAATGGAAAGGAGCTACTTTCAGTCAACACAGTAATACGAAATCTCAAAAAGGGAAGTCTACAAAAATTTCCCCAGTCAACCAAATTAAGCAGATTTTAATCTCATGGATTTCAAGGAGTTATGACCAACTACAGTGGATATCATCAGTGTGGATGTCCTCTTACACTCAAAATTTAGTTCAATTAGGTTGGAAGGAACTTGAGACTGGCTCTGGCAGAAGTTGCAGATGGGAAGGAGACAGTCAGTCATTCCTTAACGGTTCCCATGTGGACTTTTGGAACAGGAGCAGGATCTAGCTTCACAGCGGAACTACAGATTTTATTTCTTATGTTCCTAGATGTTTCCTGCAAATATTCTTCATTTTTCTATCTGCAAGAATCCCGTAAAAGGTAGAACAAGCAGAGAAGGTTGCCAAGGTTATTCTGCATTCTAGACAGTACACCAAAAGAGTCCTTATTACCAGTCCTAAGTTTCCTTTATTATCTTCTTCAAAGGCAGACATCTCCAAGGGCATCTTATTTCAACAGGCAGGATCCTCATTAAAAATGGGGCGCCCATTGGCCAGACTGCAAATCTGCTCACCTTTTTCGTAGGGTAGTGTGGTCTTGGCCGAGCTATCTGAAAAAGACCCAGTTCCCAAATACTTTGTTTCTTTCCTCTTTGTTTTGTGTTTACATGTGATAGTTTTTATTAACATTGGATATTAATTTAATTTATTTTCTTAGGAATTATCTGCTTTACAGCAAGAACTGGATGCTTTGAATATGAAAGAACAAGCGCTAGAAGGAGTATGTATGGCATGACATACTTATGTTCTCAATTTGATTATGAATTCTATGAAAATGGAGGGGATATTTGTATCTGATAATGGGTAAAAAATCTGTCTTGAGTATTTTGGCTGTTGATTTTATAAAATATGGCTAAATCCTGTGCCATTATTTCATTCTATTCAATTCTTTTTGGCTGGCTGCTGAGTATTAATGAACAACTGTCATTATTAGCATAGACAAGGAGTGGGAGAAATGTGGCAGTGAATCACACCACCAGATTTCTAAATGCTTGTTTTAAATGATTTTCCCATTCTGTTGCTAAAATGTGTCAATGTGCTTTGCCACATCTTTTTAGCAACAGTGTGGGGTGTAGTCTGTTGTAGGTCTGGAGGGAAGAGCACAATTACCCCAGGACTCACCAGAATTGCTTCTTCTCTGCAAAACAGTAAAATGAAACTATCACAAAACTTCAAAAGATAATTTAAACAAAAAAGAAACTAATAAAAGAATAAGAAACACAAAAGAAACCAATCTCACTTCTTCCTTTCCTCCAAGAGCAAAGGAATTATTTCAACATCTATCTGTAGAATTCGTTTTAGTTTCAGTGCACAATAATTTGCAGTTGTTACAACCCATATTGTTTTGATCAGAGATGGAGAATCTCATGCCCATGGCCGATAAATGGCTCATATAACCTCTCCAAACAATACCTCTGCTCCTTCTCTACATTCTTCCCATGGCTCAACCATGTTTAGAAAAAAACAAAAAAACTTCAGTTGTGATCAAGAAGATATTCTCTCCTTCCCTGGCTCCAAATGCAATTTAACTGCATTGAACTGCATAATATGGAAGTGCAGACTCATAATGTAGCTCAATACGTTTTGGGGCCCCTTCCTCCCTCCCTCATACATACATAGAACAGACTGGAACATGGCAGGAATTACAGTTGGGGAAAGTAGCATTAATCCTACCCTTAAAATTGTGTGTTAGCCCATGCAGGAATGGAGAATCAATAAATGAATGTCTCTTAATATTTGCGGATAAAATAGCATGCATATAAGAAAGAAAATTGTGAAGTGATCCTTCCAATATAAGCTTTGATCCCTGCTTCCTTTTCGGCTGTGGCTCCTCCTCCTTTTTGCAGGATACACTCACAGCTGACACTTGTGCCTTTCCCCAAAAGATTAGCCAAGAATATGGGAATAACTGATGAAATGTTTTATACGTGTAGAAATGTCATTATCCAATATTTGTCTCTTCAGGAAATAGCACATTCCCAGGTTAAACAAGAGGCTCTACAGCTGTATGAAAAGCTTCATGGTCTTGAAGAACATCGAAATCAAATGATTTTGGAAGATAAAAATATGGGATCTCCCCAAGAAGAGAGAGAGAGATTATTAAAACAGGTAGGGGAGGAAACTGATGGTGCTGAATTGGAACCTTTCCCCACATAAGTGTTGTTAAAGGATGATTTGACAAACTGGAGCCCCCCAGTGGCGTAGTGGGTTAAAGCTTTGTGACTTGAAGGTTGGGTTGCTGACCTGAAGGCTGCCAGGTTCGAATCCAACCTGGGGAGAGCGCAGATGAGCTCCCTCTATCAGTTCCAGCTCCATGCGGAGACCTGAGAGAAGCCTCCCACAAGGATGGTAAAAACATCAAAAACATCCAGGCATCCCCTGGGCAACATCCTTGCAGACGGCCAATTCTCTCACACCAGAAGCTACTTGCAGATTCTCAAGCCGCTCCTGACACGAAAAAAATATTGAAAAACCTGAAAATAAGAGTTCTTCAAGGTCCCTTCCCACTTTGAGTTTCTGACTTACAGTAGTCGTGGCAAATGGAACAGGGCCATTGCTGACATAGAAACTTTCACTCACTCATTGAAGCACTCACTCATCTGGATGAATTGAATTACTAAATGCATGGTTATTTCAAAATACCATGTTTCCTCAAATCTAATGCTTACCTTTTTTTGGCTAAACAACCTTGCCAAAATTGGGGTGCTCATTAGATTCGCGCCGTACAGTAATCTTAGTGCTGAACCAAAGCAAAAGGGAAATCTGCTTCAGGAGGTGCATCTGGAGCTCATCTTTGAGGGACATCTTCTCTAATTTAATGGCCAGGGCTCAGTGCTATGCATTGATGAGGCATCAGCATTGTTTGGCAGAGAAGGCTCGAGGCCTTGTCAAACTACAGCCTCAAGATTCCATAGCATTGACCCAAGGCAATTAAAGTGGATTCATTCTACAGCATAGATGCACCCTCTGGTTTCTTTTCCATTGCTGAAAGTCTTGGTGTTTTAACACAGTTGTTTAGAACAAAGGAATTCTAAACTGGCAGCAACAATAATACACACCTTTTTTGGCCAGAGTACAAAGAGGGCACTTTTTGCTGTTGTGCATTACATTCAGCAACAAATACTTTTTGTGGTTTCAGGGTTTTAATAATTGAGGTGCACATTAGATTTGAGTAACTATACGGGTGGACATGATCGAAGCATCCCCTTTCATGGAGCAGAGCCAAACTAGTCCGAGGGCTCATTAATTTATTGTTAATTAATTGATTATTTTTAGGTGAAGGAAGACAATCAAGAAATAGCAAGCATGGAAAGACAGTAAGTATTTTTCTATGTTGTTCTCTTAGGTGTTGCAAAAGCTCCTGTAGATGAATGCCATTTTGCAAATTATTTCTGCAAGACTGATTAAGTATTTCAGTTAACTGGTCTAGGTTGCTTCCTTAAACATTCTGGTATATGTTTAATTTCAACAGAGAGAAATACACAGCACTACATTTTGGCAATAAAATTGAATTGCACCTATAAAGGATAGGTGACACCTGACTTGAGCCCATAACATGTGAAAGGAATCTAGGAGTTTTACTAGACCACAAGCTAAACATGAGTCAACAGTGTGATGTGGCAGCTAAAAAGCCAGTGATTCTAAGTTGCATTCAATAGGAATATAGTGTTTAAATTGAGGGAAGCTGTAGTCCCACTATTCTACTTTGCTGAGACTTTACGTGGAATACTATGTCCAGCTGGGCACCACAATTCAAGAAGAATATTGAAAAGCTGAAACATGTCCAGAGAATGGCAATCAAAATAATCAGAAATTTGGAAACAAAGTCCCATGAGGAGCAACTGATGGAGCTGGGTATGTTCAGCTTGGAGAAAAAAAGGCTGGGACATGATAGCCATGTTTAAATATCTGAAAAGATGTCACATTAAGGAAGCAGCAGGCTTGTTTTTCTGCTATTCTGGAGACTAGGACATTGAGCAATGGATTTTCAAATTGCAGGAAAAGACATTCCATCTAAACCTTAGGAGGAACTTTCTGATGGAAAGAGCTGTTCAGTAATAGGATATTCTGCCTCAGATTGTGGTGGAGTCTCCTTCTCTGGAGATTTTAAAGAAAAAGTATTGGGAGTGCTTTGATTGTGTGTTCCTGCATGCAAAAGGGGATTGGACTGGGTGACCTTCATGGCCTCTTTCAACTCTGTGGTTCTGTATATTTTTGTTATAAGAATACAGTTGGAAGTGTGATATCTGATGACTTCACATACAAAGATCAGGGTGTTATATAACCTCCAAAGAACATCATTAACTCCCCAGGCTTTTCCAAATTTTAATCCCATGTAAATAGTTCATTTCACTACAGTTAATGGAAAGTTTGAGAAGGTGATGATGCCTCAGTGGATGGCTCTTCAAAAATGACTATCTTTCTGATTGCCATAGTTGGAGGAAATAAAGAAAAGAAATGCTTCTCGCATATAACACAGTACATCTCATTTGTTTATGTCATCTAGGTTACTTTTTTAAAATGTGTTCCTAAATGGCTTATAAATTCAAGTGTAGTCTTTTTAACAACCAGCAGAGGGACCTATTTAATGATAAGACAAAACAAAGTTACATTCCCTCACAGAAATTAAACGCAGATACTATAACTACATAAAATGCATTCTGGAATATTATTGAACGATCATATGCAAATTTCAATGTTTTATTTATTAAATCGTGTTTCTATTTCACTCCCTTTCATGTTTTGTTACTTTAAAGAAAATTTGCTAAAACATTATATTACAATATAATTTTACAATTTTGAGGAACCTGTTTTTGCATTCCTGTAGGTTGACCGAGATAAAAGAAAAGATTGATCAAATCAATGAAGGTATTCGTCAGGTTGACATGGATCTGGAAGAGCAACAAGGTTAGACTCAAGAGAACTTTGAACTTCCTTACTCAGGGCCCTGTTTAACTTCCCTTTGCTGTAATGGATCTGATTTAGAGGTGGATTTTTACATTTTTGGACTGAGACTAGAGACAAAGATATGTATACTAAGACTATTTTTTATGCTGAAAGGGTATTATTTTCTTGTCTTGAAAGGAAGGCCTAAGGGAATGTGAGGAAATAGTGAATGAAGTTAAATTATAGATACCTTACCTGGACAGTGTACTCTTTGTATCAGAATAATCAATTTTTGTGCATTCTGGAAGCTCAAATCCTGTGATTAACATACTATTTCCTAATTTTAAAACACATATGTGTTTAATATTTGTTTCTAATAAAATTATATATTATTTCCAAGATCTAGATATTGACTGACTTAGAAATACTTTGTAAGTATATAGGAAGACCCTGGTAGGACAATAGTTTGCTTAGACAAGGTTCACCTCTTTCTAGAACTACATTTAACTAATGCATTGGGGGAAATGTATTAGAACTGATGATTTAGTGCTGGGATGGGAATCTGTTCTGGTCCAACTAGCTGGGTTGCCTCCACGACCAATCTGGTGGTTTGGATGACATCAGGGATTAGGCTTCACACTGTCTGTTGACATCTGGTCCCTTCTTTGGATACCCATTTGCACCAAGCAGAGAAATGCTTTCTCTCTACACTCAGAAAGTCAATTCCAGTGTCACTTGCTGTCTTGTTGGTTGAGGACATGCATGTGAAAAAAATCCGTCTGCTACTTCTGATCATTTTCAAGGATTATCTGCTGCCTATTTCTTTATTGGGGAGAAGATTTTGGTGAGGTGAGATCTTGCTGTTACCTCCATAAGGACTCCAGTTGTAAAAGCTACACTGTATATATTTTCTTCCCTATGAAATGATACTCCAGAGAGGAGTTTTGGAGAGATAGAGGGCCATACCCAGACTCTCCATGGTCCAGGTCAAGATTGTCCATAAGCTTGTCCACAGATGTGATGTTTCTCTGGCTTTTAATCCACCCAGTGGGAGATAATGTTTAGATTGAATATCCAAAGGGGATATTCTCTAGTCTTATTTTTAGTTCTTTTCAACAAGTATTCATGTAAGGAACTCATATAGTTGTCATCGTCCTTCATGTCCCCGCTCCCAAAATTACTTTAGTCGCTGTAACAGTTCTTTCTGCTTGTGTTTCTTTTTCTTTTTGTATTGCACATGCATTTTTCTATCATTTGGATGGTTATAGATGGTAAGACATTGCTGGCTTTGTTTCTTTATAGCTTAGTGCGATGATGTGAGGCAGGGAGGAATGCTTTTAATCCCACCACACAGTTACCACCAATTGTAAAGATGTCTGGATGATGATTTTCATTAATTATTTATTATATATATATGGGTTTTTTATATAACTGCTGCCACCAATTGTGGAGATGTCAGGCAGAGGATAATTTATTCTTTTTAATTCTTCTTATTTACTTCAGATGGTAACGTTGCTTAGCTTGAATATAGGTGTGACAGAGACTTAGATGGTTTGAAGAACAAAACAAGTTTATTTCAAGTACAAAGCTTAGTGGTTTCAATAATTTCTTTAAGGCACTTAAATAACTGTTACAAATAGATGTTGAGGTGTTCTAACTTCCAAAATACTTTCTTCTCTCAAAACCAAACTATAAACTGATCACTTGGATCTACCAGGCTTACTTCCCCTTACTTCACAGCCTCCACAAATAACCCTAAACAAGTCACCCAACTTGCTTAGTCTGGCCTATCAGAGGTCTGCCTCCCTGATTTCCTAATCTGAAACCAGTCTTTCTCCTGTGACTAAGAATCACAGACTAAGATTTAAACTTCCCTGGTTTCCTTAAACTTGGAACCAGTCTGTCCCCTGTGACTAGAAATCACAGACTACCTGAAATAAGTCATCTTATTTTAGAATTGACTCAAATTCCCTCATTTGAACCACCCTGATCCTCCACTTGAGAATCAGTCCTCACTGTAATTTCACCATTACAGACTGACCTGTTTTTAAAACATTCCCTCCTTTTTCCTTCAAACAGCGATTGGCTCCGCCCCTGTTGCTAGGGTAACCTGCCTTAGAATGCTAAGATGGTTACCTTCCTCTACATATTATCAACTCCAATACTCACCCATTTTAAACATAGCCAAACATGACTTCTAAAACAAAATCAAACAAACATGTCATCCATAAATTAAAACATCACACTTCTTTACACTTAGTAACTAAAAGATAGCAACTTTCACATAAATCTGTTTTGTTTCTCCATCGTGCTCCCTGTGAAATCGCACATAGAGTATTTCCTGCATCCGCCCAGACAGTTCAGAATTTTCTAGAAATCTTTTAGACACTTCTGTGCTGTAGACCTGCACACTCTTCCCATAGAGTATATAGCCAGTGGGATGAGCTACTGCCTCAGTTCCTTTCATCCACCGCCATTGCAGCAGTTAAGGAATCTCTCTCTTTACGTTGACAAGCTATAGGACTATCTTTTGACCACTTACTTTCAGACTAATTTACTTTGACCTGTACTGTTTTTTTCTATTACGTTTTGTCCCCAATTCCTATAACAACAGTGTAGATTTCTGTTATTTAGTAGCAATGAAATTGACACCTAGGTAATTCTGTCTTTTAAAATAGTTTTGGGTGTCATGGCTGATGTTTCTTCTATATGGAAGCAGTGACTTGTTTTCAGAAATGAGTTCATCAAAACCGTTTGCATTCTGGTTGTTTCTTTTGTGCCAAGTGTGAAGTTCTTTCACAATTGTCCTAGCTCCTTTACAGATTTTTTTCCTTTTTAAAAAAAAAATAATAATCATAGTTTCTGGCAAGTAATCCACTGAGAATAACAGTCATTGAGATAAATGTAGATATTTATATGAAATCATTTGGTCATGTGTGTACTTCAATAGCCACATCTCCATTAAATTATTATAGTACATTGAAGAAAAGTTCAGAACATTATGAGTTTTGTTTATTTGTCTAAAACCTTGCCAAACAGATGGACAGTTTTCAAAATAGGACTTTGCATTAATATTTCTCAATAAGCAGTACACCATAAACCAGGGCAAGGTGTTGTTCAAATTGAAGATACTTCCATAAATAAATGTTCATAGGACAGAAGGGCCAAAATACTCGGAAAGCACCCAGTTCCATCTCATCTTGGAAGCTAAGTAAGACCAGACCTGATTAATACTTGGATGAGAGACCACCTACCGCATTTCCCCGAAAATAAGATAGTGTGTTATATTAATTTTTGCCCCCAAAGATGTGTTAGGTCTTATTTTCAGGGGATGTTTCTTTTTCCATGAATAAGAATTCACATTTATTAGTGAACAAAAAAATGAATATTTATTATATACTGTACAGTAGTTGTCATCACAAACCAGCATAACCAGACAAACTGTGAATCCTATCGAGAATTTCTTGTTACTACCATTATTTCCATGTACAACACTCTATGGTACGTACATTTACCGATCCTGCATGCTCTGGTGTTCTGTTCATCGGGCATGCTTCTAAACAAAAACTTTACTAGGTCTTACTTTCAGGGAAGGCCTTATATTTAGCAATTCAGCAAAGCCTCTACTAGGTCTTATTTTCAGGGGATGTCTTATTTTCGGGGAAACAGGGCAGAAACACCAGGTGCTGTGGGCTATGTTTCACTAAATCTAAATCAGAAGGCATACAAAATTAAAGAATACAAATGGGTCATTTTTCTCATCCTTCAGTTATATGTGACATGCCAAAGAAGAATTCTGTAAATATATTTTTCTGGCTTATTCCAACACCAGTAGCCATGATGGCTGTACGCCTCTAAGCATCATAATCCAGAAAGTAACTTTTCTATAAGCTCTTTCCTAGAGCCATCTGAATGGCCCCTGTCAAAAATGGAATAATAGATTAGATCAGGGCAGACACAAGAACTGTGATAGACTGTGGGGAAAAGGATGCCCACTCTCCAGTACACAAATAGATTTCAACTAGTAGTTGAATCTTTCTCCAAGACAGATTCAGTTAAAGGGTGCAGGGCAGACTGCATGGCATAGAGACTACTCCCTTCCAACACCTCACGGCTGCCCCCACCACATAATCTGCTGCCTGAAGAGACTGCCTTGTTCTAGCCAGTGATAGGGTCAGTCTGATTTTAATGCATACAGACACTTTGTTCATAATCTAAATTTAGAGAGCTCAGAATTGTTTTAAGGCTTGTGAGCAGGGGCTCAGAATCATCAGGCAATTCATTACTATTTTTGACTACTTGCATATATGTTTTTACAATGAAAACTCAGTACATTGCAATAAAACAAACGTCACTACCAACATTCAAATGAAGTTGGTAACAATCTGAGTGCTACGAAAGCAATAGCAAAATCATGATCATTTCGTACATCTATGGTTGAAAATCACGAGAAGCCACAGCTACATGAGAGTCTTGGTGGTCCAATTTTACCTATTCATTTCTGGGAGGGGGCTTAGCCTCTTCCCAACTTAAACATGGGATGAGCTTGATCTCTGTCCTGTACCAGGGTCCATGATATTAATTCCAGTAAGTCTGAACGGTACTTTCAGACCCTAAATGCCAATGAACAGCCTAGTGTGCTATTGTTTTAAATATATAATACAAAATAAATGCCACCATGCTAACTGAAACATGTTTTGTCAATCTAATCGCATATTTACATACATATCTCTTCAAAGTGAATGCCATATTACAAAGTTTTCCTATCTAATGAAAGGGAGAGTCAGACAGGAACAAGGCCACAGCTGCAAGGAAGTTCAAGGAAAATGATGGTCCCTTGGGGCCAATGCTCATGTTTATAATTTGTATGTTATAGATATGAAGGAAAGCAAGGGGGATGTCGATATGAGACTGAGGGGAAAGAACAGGGTGGGATTCTTGACTCTAAATTTAACTTATCCTTTCATTCCCCCTCGTTCCCACTTATCCTCATAAACTAGACACCAACATTATTTTTTACTTTTTGTTTTGTATTAAGTTTCTGGTTTCAACAGTCAGAAATTAAGTGAGCCTCTAAGGGAGCAAGCTGTGTAAATTCATTTCATATAGGTAGTAAGTCATCATGAGAAACAAAAAGGATACAAAATTTCCCATGAATGATTGCTTAAGTGCAGAACAAAACTTGGGAGGTGGTCTATCAGTTCCACAAGATCTAATGGGTTTAGCACAGCGCACACAACTCAAGTTCCGAAGGCATGCAGTCAAATGGCATGCACTGGAATTCACCACCTCCTTCTGCCCAAGAAACTGTCAGGAAATCCTTGAGATGCAATACAAGAAGCAACAATCAAGGAGAATTGGGGAATGTCACATACAGGCAGGTAAAATTGACACAAAACTTCAGTAATATCTCTTATAAATGGCCATGAAATCTCCAGATGTCAAATCAATGGCACTTTCACATGTACACATATATTATGTCTCCTGATGTCAAATCACACACACTCAGTCTCAGAGGAAGACAATGGCAACGTGGCTCTGAACAAATCTTTTTAAGAAAACCCCATGATAGATTTGCCTTAGGGTCACCATAAGTTGGAAATGATGTGAAAGCACACAGTAACAAAGGAATATATATTCACGTATACATACTATAGACCAAACATGGGCAAACTTCAGCCCTCCAGGAGTTTTGGACTTCAACTCCCACAATTCCTAACAGCCTACCTGTAGGCTGTTAGGAATTGTGGTAGTTGAAGTCCAAAACTTCTGGAGGGCTGAAGTTTGCCCATGTCTGCTATAGACATAAATATCTTATGGCAGTATCAATAGATAAAGGTAATAATTAAATGTTATTTAGCTTAGAAGTAGTAAACAGTAGCATACTGCAGACCCCAAAGGCAGACAGTTGCAATTAGTCGCTTAGAAGGTGTGGGATTAAAATAAAGTACAATGTAACCTGTTATGTATTTATATTTACATTGACATTATTAACTGTTCATTTTAAATGGCATTTTCTGTAGGAGAGAAAAATGTGAAATACAAAGAGTTAAAGAAGAGAGAGGAAAGCATGGATAGTAAGTATTTGCATATGTATGTACTGTTGTTTCCAGGCCTGTAGCCGGGGGGGGGGGGGGGGTTAGGGGTTCAACCACCCCCCCCCCCCCGAAATTTTTCAAGTTATAAAAAAAATCTCATTTACTCATGAATTTTAACTGGTTAACCAAATCCCCATGCTAAGTCTATGAGATGCAAAACATTAAGAGTCCCTCCAGGCACTATCTCAAGCAGATATTGACAGGTTTGTAGCGGGGAGGGGTATGTGCTAGGGGTTCAACCCCCCCCCCCCCCCCCGAAATTTTCAAAACCCCTCCCGAAAATTTTTTCTGGCTACGGCCCTGGTTGTTTCATATGTATGTACTATCAAAGGACAAATCTCTTTAGACAGTATGCATTGAATTTATTTTAAGAGCTCTGCTGAGTTTATTTTTAGAGTTTCAGGTAAGTGGATATAGAATTCTAGACCCAATTACATGGTATGACCACTAAATTTTAGAACTTCTCTATACTGGTCCTATAACCTACATTGGGCCAGAAGTTATTCCTACTACATGATGTCAAGGGACTTTTGCTCCATAACACAGACCTGGTTTTGTCCCATATTAGGAGAAGTCTGAAGTATCAGAAAATTCAATCCAGCCCACTCTGGTTGCAAGCAGTTCACTGCCCAAACTGCCATTCCCTTCTCCCTGCCCTCCTCAGTGCAAGAAAAGGGGGACAGATCAGGCCTATGTCTCCCTCTCATTACTGATGTCAACAAAGGGGCCCAACAGAAGTCAAGAGGAAGCAACACCGCATCTGAGTAAGATGGCTGGCCAGTAGGGCTGAACTGGTTTCAGTTCAGCTGGACAGTTCCAACACCATCTTGCCACCACTGCAGGTGGGAGCTAGACAGTGTAGCCGGGACTGGGTCAGAGTATTACTACTCCAGAACAGCCTTGGATTACATGATCCATGTAGATCAGTGTTCTCAGCCTGTGGGCCATGACCCTTCAGTGGGCTGTGAGAACGAAAATCTGGTCCGTGAACCTCCTTCCTCTTTATTTATTTATTTGTTTGTTTTATTTCTGCTCCTTTCCACAGAGCTGACCATTGCATTGGATAGACCACATCAGCTCTAGATTATTAAATATGATTTTCTCTGGGCAAGCAGAGGGCAACTACTGGATGGCATATGTTCTGTATCAGAAACTAGAGCTGATGTGATCTATCCAATACAATTTTCTGCATCAGCACCCCAAATAACCAAACTGAAACTAAAGTTGACCAAAACCTGATTCGTAACCCTTTTGGTACTAATGTTGATTTCTTGATGTAATGCCTATTATTATTTATTGTATTTTTTAATGGTGCTATGATATGTTGTTTTTATATTTTATTATATTGTATTGCTCTGGGCATGGGCCCATGTTAGCCGCCCCGAGTCCCCGTTGGGGAGATGGTGGCGGGGTATAAATAAAGTTTTATTATTATTATTATTATTATTATAATGTTGGAGAGTGGGCCCTAGTCAAAGTGGGCCCTGGTCAAAAAAAAAAGGTTGGCAATCACTGATGTAGATGAACCGTTAGTTAAACCAATTTATATCAAAATGTTTGTCTAAGTGAAGAACAACTTTGCAGAAAGGTATAGAGCAGTGATTCTCAACCTGTGTGTCCCCAGGTGTTTTGGCCTACAACTCCCAGAAATCCCAGCCAGTTTACCAGCTGTTAGGATTTCTGGGAGTTGAAGGCCCAAACATCTGGGGACCCTCAGGTTGAGAACCACTGTTGTAGAGTAAAAACAGTGCCAGCCGATATACCCCCCCCCCCCCCCACCTATTAGGTTCACAGTTTTAAAACAGCACAATTTTGGGGAAACTAAAAGTAAATAAAAATACTCCATCATGTCTTTAAAATAATATAGCAGTTAAATAAAAATAAAAGTTAAATAAAATAATATATATATACATAGACCATTAATGTGGTGAGAAAATGTATACAATATGGCCTTGTTATCCACAGATTTGATATCCATGATTTCACTTATCCATACACTAAAAAATTCCATCCCCCAGAAATATTTTGGGGGAGAGGGGCCTCTCTTTAGTTCTCTAGTGAGATTCTGTGATATGCTTCCAGCACAAGTATAGTCAAAATATCAATTTCGCTATAAACCATGGTTTATGTTATCCATGGAAGGGGCAGATATGGAAGTCATACTCTGTCCTCAAAGGAAGATTAGATAAAGGAGGTATCCCATGTATTGTAAGAGGAGTTTAAGAGTTGCCTTGAGGATGCAGGAGTCTGGTGCTGATTTATGGTTCTCATGCAAGTCTGATTTAGATTTCTTGTGTACTTCTATATTAGCAGCACGTTTTCTTTGTTTGATCCAACTAATGCGCCATATATGCCTCAAGACTTTGATGTGTGCAGCTTGAATACATTGTGTTTGAAATTCATATATATGGCTTAATTTTTTTAAGCCAAGATTCTGTTTATGGATTGTGTAATGGGAAGTACTATGTAGTTGCAGTGCAATCCTGGAGTGCATAACCAGTTCTACGAGATATACTATTGTATAAGTTGACCTCCTATGTAATCAAGGGGAGATTTGGTGGTTAAAATTATGGATTTTGATATGACCCATGAATAAGTAGAAGGTCATTTCACAGATAGGGGAATGTGCCAATGCTGCCTCAGTGGCTTAGCTGCCCTAGGTCGCCATTATATTTCACCACTCCACTCAGAGAAGGGGGTGGTTCTTTTTTATATAAGTTTTATGTACAATGTCAATTCTTATTTTTAAAAGGTTGCCATCCCCTTCTTTTAGTAGAATGACAAAAGGTGAAAGATTGGTCTATTCTGGGAAAATATAAAACAAGTACCAACTACCTCTACCCTCTTGGTGCCAAAGAACTGCTGCCACTGCCACTGCCACCATTTCCTTCTAAGCATTCAAAAAGGCCAGAAGCAGCACCATAGAGAAAAGAATACAGGGGGTTGGTGCTTCTTTTGAGTTCTACCAGGATGGATTAAAAACTTGCTTTTCACAGTTTTGCTCAGATAAAGGAATGTTTCCTTTTTTTATAAGAGTTAAAGTATGATATTTATGTTGACCCATTTTGGGGTCAACTAAAGTATCTGGACTTATACATGAGTCTTACTTATACAGTAGTTCTTCAAGTAGCTTGTGAAAAACTTCAGTGCAAGTGCAAAACTTATCCTAATTCCAGATTGAGGGGGAAGTTGCAGATTCCCAAATTCCCAGCATAACCAATGGCCAGGGATGCTGGAAATTGTAGAATAACACCTGGAGGGACAATAGCTCCCTTGCCTAATCTTCTGTGCCTCTGATCTCATTTATAGAAAAAAAGGGAGAGCACGATTCTTGGTTCTTCATGTGTAGTGATTTTCTTCCATGTATACTTTTCCATTGCTAGATCACTACACAGATACTAAAAAGCCAATTAAATGTAACAAACACTGGCTCTTTTTTCTAGATTTTCATGCACGTTTTTTTTTCCTAATGTTCTTCTCTGTTATAGTTAAATTGCTTTTAGTTTGTTTATATTTTTACTAAGTCTGCTTAATACAAAATGCCTACAGCTATTAAGTAGTTTCAGGATTTGTCTGCTGTTCCTTTTATAAACAGGAGCCTCCCTTATCTTATTTTTTAATCTTTAGACTTTCTTGAATCTTTTGAAGAGACAAAAAACCAGGAACTGGAACGGAAAACACAGATAGAGGCCAATATTGTGGCAATTTTAGAGCACTCAAGCAGGGTAAGTGACTTTGGCTTTAATCCTGTTCACATTCACATAGAAATAAGCCTCACTAAATTCACTGGGATGTACACTTCATTAAATGTGGATAACATCCTGAATCCCCTTTTTCATAAAATAGGCAATTACTGCTTAATTTTAAATAGATTTGAAAAGTACCAGCTGCAATTATATTTGTTTTAGGAATAATAAAGCCAATTGCTGACATTATATTTAGGTTCTTTATTATTTTTCCACTTTTCTCCAGAAAGAAAATCAAACTGAAGCTTGCAGCAGTTGAGTCAAAAGACTTGAGGAAAAATGATAAAGGGTTCCCTCCATTTTCACAAAGATTGTGCAGAATTAATTCCCCACCTCTTAATTCTTTGAGTCAGCATAGAGATAATGCAGGTTTCCTGTTAATGGCAGTTAATAAATGAAGAGCCAGACTTGGAAAAGTATTCTCCTTAACCTCACTTGGAACTTTTTCTCCCTGATACAACCCCCCTTGCTTCAAATCATAGTTTCGGATAATAGTTACAAGTTAACTGTAGGTTAAGCTTAGCTTCATCAATACTCGTGTGAATATACCACTTGATTACAGTTGAGATAAATAGGAAGAATCTGTTCTTGGAGGAAGCAGTAGTAGGTTTCAAAAACTGGCTCCACATCTTTAAACTGTCAGAGGAAGCCATAATCGCATCTGCACTCAATCTTCTGTGTTTTTTTTCCATGTTGAGACCACCGTCACACAAAAAATACTGACCTTTTTCATTCTTTAACATTAGTTAGCCTTTTAGAACTGGGGCCCGGGGGGGGGGGGGGGGAGGGAACACCCAAAAATACAAAGAAGTGGATCATAGGGACTGTTTAGTTCAATGCCCAGCCATGAAGGAACACATTATTGCAGCACTCCTAAAAACTACCCATCCAGTCTCTTTTTACAGTCCTCCAAAGATGGGGAGTCTGCCACACTTTGAGACAATCTACCCCACCATTGAACAGCTGTTACAATAAAAGGGGTATTCTTAATTATTATGTCGATCTACTTTTTTTGCAATTTGAACCCATGGGCTCATATTTTAGTTTCTGGAACAGGAGGAAACAAACTAACTCCATTTTCTATGTAATAGCCCTTGAGATGTGTCATGATTGTTATCGTGTCACCTTTCAGTCTTCATTTTTTCAAACTTAACAATTTTTTTATTTAGAGTATACCACAAAGGCTCTTGGAGCAGCTTACAAATCATTAATTTGCCCTCAGGCTCAGAATCTAAACAGAAGGAAAAGGTAATGTCAGGAAGAATGGGGATTAGGTCCAGTAGACACTGCTGTTTCATGTCTCCCTCTGAGGCCAGAGCAGTGACAATTTTGATGAAGGGAGAGTCTTTCATCTGCTTTTTAAAGAATCTCCCTTCCAATCTCTCTACCATTTCTCCATGAGTGTCATTTTATTCTGTGTTCAATTCAAGGTGGTTCTTCTGTATTTGTCTCCTTGCGATGACAGCAAACGAAATTATTTATATACTCTTTTATTTATAGTTTTGTGGACCATGATGTTGGAAATCTGAACTTCCTAATCCATGTCATTTCCATCATTTGTGAGGCTTTAAGAGAATGTGAAAATGAAGCTTTCAATATTCAAGTGTTTTGCTGTTGATTTTAAAAATGTCCTGTGCTTCTCAGTCGGGCAAGAGAATGCCCCTTCAGTTGAAGACAGAGGGAGGGGCTCTCACCATAATGAAACTGGTGATACGTAACATTTGATGGAAATATCTATTTCCCAAAGTTGTTCCTCATGAGGCTTGGTTTCCAGACCTTTGAGTATCCTGTTCACCCTTTTCTGAACACATTTCAACTTGTCAAAATCTTTGAATTGTGATGCCCAAAACTGGCCACAGTATTCTAGGTGAGGTTAGACCAAAGCAGAATAAAATAGCACTATTATTTCCCTCAGTTTGTACATTCTACTCCCGTTGATGCAGTCCAAGCAAAATAACTTCTATTCTTTATTCTCTCTTTAATACATCCCAGCACAACCTGTAAATCAAATCCAATCCATTTATGATTTAACTGCTATCTGAATATCATTATGCCTGTCTCCTCATGGTCCTTATTATAGGCTGGTCACATGACTTTTATCTCAATAGATATTATTCTAAATTTGGCATTTTAATTTTAAAGATATTTTTCTTAGTATGTGCAGTGAGGTATTTCTGCTGACACAAATACTTGTCCTCAGTTGCACTGTCTCAGATTGCAGAGGCTTTGTAACATTTCTTCCCTTTTAGCTCTAACTCTGTCTGTTAGGTGAAATAATACAAAACTCTGAGAAAATTACATTAACACTCCTTTTTACTCAAAAATCTCAAATTTCCCAATGGGATCTGCTGCAGCTGAATTAAGTACTATGGAAGCCCCAACTTCTCTAATTGTTCATTCACCATCCATATCTGTACATTTGGAAGGTGTCATATGTTTCGCTGTTTGTTTTTCATTGTACAGAATGTAAATCGTATGAAGCAGATATCTTCTGTTACAAATCAAGAGCTGAAGATCATGCAGGAAGACCTCACATTCAAATCAAGTGAAATGCAAAAATCACAGAGTACAGCAAAAAACCTAGGTTCAGGTAAGTTTGACATGTGAAGTGTACAATTCTGTCTGGTAGTTTGTATGAATAACACACAGTAAAAGAACAAACAACAAACAAAATAAATGAAATAATACCTGCAAATAACAAGCTGTTAAAGGAACATATATACCATTTGAAGGTGTGTTTTCTTTTCAAACTGACAAGCTTTGTCTCATTTTTAAAGGCTAACAAAGGCAATTGGGTTTGATGACAACATTCTGTAAGTCTTGAAATGAACAAACCAAATTGATAAATCTGTGTAGCTTTGAAGGCCTGACTCTCTAAGGTCATACTTCTTGAGAGGGGATTTGGTCTTGTAAAGAAGCAGTACTAAAGAAACCAGGATGAGGCCTGTCATGTTTCTAACCCCACCTCTCCAGAAAACATGGTGTTCAATCAGTTCCAAAAGATTTGGGTGAAAATTAAGTAACTACATCTATTCCAGTCCTGGGTTTTGGATGGAAACAGCTTTATTTGCACAGATGAAGCTCTGCACACCTGGACATTAAGAAAGAATCTTCAACACGATTGCAATTTTCAAATATCTGACAAATGCTCTAAGGCTGTGCACCAATCCTAGAGTCTAACATAATATTCTAAAATATATGTTGCTACATTTTTGTAGTCCATTCTGGTTCTTTGTAGGCAATTTATTTATATGAATAGGAACATGTCTGTTCTTTTTTAATGCTTTGGAAACATATAATGATGTAATGTACAGTGGAAACAATTCAGCACCTAGTTTATCCACATGAAGTAATAATAATAATAATAATTAATAATTTATTTGTACCCCGCCCTATCTCCCCGAGGGGACTCAGGGCGGTTTCCAACAAAAGTAAACAAAAAACCTGCAAACATTCAGTGCCGAAAACAGACAATGATAAATTGAATCAAAACGGTGGATAAAACAATATAAAAAAATTATAAAAGTAAATAAAATAATACATAATTAAACTTAAATAAACATAATATAACATAATATAAAATAGAAGCCCCAGTAGCTGCCACACATACAAATGAAACCCAAAGACTTTAAATCAGGAATCGACAACATTGGGGGCATTAAAAAAAACTCCTTAAGAAATGCTACAAACATAGCATTGAATAATTCTGTAAATATGAGAAGTTTGCCTTCTTTCTGAACAAAAAGGGTTTCGGGAGTCTGAATTCTAATTTGGTCCTGTGGGCCATGTCAACTTCGAGACATCCATTCCTACTGTAACAACATCTTGCCAACTCAGAGGAGATTTTCAGGGGCTGCAAGTTCACACTTTGGGTAAAGATCATTGCAGAAGCACCCCTCCCCTCCTCAAAAGGAAACTTCTGTGAGTAAACTCATTTGCTGATGGCAGCGTTTCCCACTAACATTTCCCTGGGTCAAAGCACAAAACAGTTTTGTCTCAGAATTTGCTACTGTGTACACATTGCTTGCTGAAGTCGGTGACTTAGTGGCATATCAGAAGGAACTGGGCTGCATCCTCTTCCTGTCTCTTCTCAGAGAGAGAAGGGTTGTAAAGAGTCTTATTTTTCTTTTTCTTTTCCCTCCTCCATCCTCCCCGGGTGATTGTAATTGGTTGAAGAAAACCTTTACCTTCTTCATACTGTTAAACAAAGGAATCTGATTTATCTCAATGTTTTTCAGATGATAGTGAGGGGTCTAAGCTCTCCTTTAGTATTCCAGGGATTGAACCGGTGACCTGCCAATGGTCTACCTTTGAGCGTATACCCATTGCCTTCTAGTCTGGCCTTTGGGACAATGTTGGACATGATCCTTTCATTGGGATCCTTCTCTGCATGGGCCCATTTCCTTCCCCACTGCTGTCATTACTGCCCCCATTCCCATCTGCCCTCCCCCCCAAGTGCTTTCTTTTTGTACATAATGTATGCTCAAAAGAAGCAAACAGGAGACGTGGGGGACCTTAGGCACTGCTCACAAGGGAGCAATTGAATGAGCTGTGACAGGAGTAAGGAAGAAGGTGTGAAGATGAAAGTGTGGGCATCAGCAGTTCCCTTATCATGTTTCTACCAAGATTCCTTGTCTGTAAAGCATGGTATGCCTTCAGCACATAATCCCATTGATACAGATTCATTCCTCTTTATCTTACTCTGGCTTTTCTCCTCTTTTTAATAATAATAATAATAATAATAATAATAATAATAATAATAATAATAATAATCTTTATTCTTATATCCCGCCACATCTCCCTGAAGGGATTTGGGGCGGCTCACATGGGGACACCCCAGAATACAACATAAAATACAACAGCAAAATGCATTTTTAACATATAAAATCAAAAGGCATATAAAATACAAAAACATACTCTCAACTGACCAATAGCCAGGCTCAGTGAGTGTATTCAAGATTGGAAGTAAGGCAGTAGAATTTATATATGTGCAATACAGTAGAGTCTCACTTATCCAACATAAACGGGCCGGCAGAACGTTGGATAAGTGAATATGTTGGATAAGAAGGAGAGATTAAGGAAAAGCCTATTAAACATCAAATTAGGTTATGATTTTACAAATTAAGCATCAAAACATCATGTTATACAACACGTTTGACAGAAAAAGTAGTTCAATATGCAGTAATGCTATGTAGTAAACTGAAATTCATTCTATGGCAGTGTTAATGGTGCCTAGGTCTGCAGTACGACCCGCAAGACTCATGACATAGCTTCTACAATCAGAGGAAGCTTTGCCTACAGAGTTTACAATATATTTATATAGCTTAAAACCAAAACATTGCAATGGGACCATTTTACATATGGTTCTACTAATAAATATAAATTAAGAGCAACAGTGTTCATTTCTGTTTGGCAGTTTGTGCTGTAAGTAATAAAATGTGTCAGCACTTATCTTAGCCATAGTACCAGTTCATCTGATAGTGGATATTTCCATGCAAAAGATAAGAACAGAGTTAAAAGCTTTACTGGACCATGGCCAAAATGAGCAAACCAAGCAGGGGGTAGTTTTTGTCCCCTTGTGATTTTGTGATTGAGCTTTCTCCAGGCTAAAGAATAATTTCCTCTGTATATCAGCACAACTCATTAGCCATTTTAAAATATATATATTACAGACTGTCAACGTCTGCAGATGGATCTCCAGAAGATGGGTCTATTGGAAGGCAAGATGAAGGACGAACTCGCTTCTCTCAAAGAAAAAACTGAGCAAATGACCAAGGACCTAGAACTGTACAACAACCTGCCAGCTCTGAAAGCAGCAGGAGAAGAGAGAAAGAACGTAAGTAAAGTCTCATGACCTTTGCCAAAACCCCTGTTTTAATATTCAGGTTGAAACATATGATATGTGCCGTCTTGAATTGACTTTTCATACAGAAGCTGCAACCTTGTATACAGCTTCCTGAGAATAAGGTCAGTCAGCATGCATAAGATTGAACTGTGAAACACATTAGAGCTGTTATCACACATGGCTACAAAAGATACATGTAATCAGTCCCAATGAGATTGCTGTCATATTCATGCACTGAGGAGTGCTCACATAGCCTTTTTTGAGGATGTGGAAATAGACTTAATAATTGAAGCAAAGAGAAAAGAGCGCGTGTGTTTGTAAAAAAAAAAAAAACAGCTTTTGAATAATTTTAGGCCTAAATTTTTTAAAAAGGTTAAAAGATATATTACAGAACGAACATATACATTTTTCTTTATAATTGCAACACTATTGAACATTACCTTCATTGGTGGGACAGGAGAATCCAGCAAAAATGGAAGCGGGGTGACCTCCATTTCCCAGGGGAGGCCTTCAAACTTGTACCGGATCTGGTTTTCAGGAAACCTCAAGGATTGCAGCAGGAAGGAAAAAGGGCTATTGCACTGTGGCACTATAGTCTCAGCTTGATATTAATCTGAGCCTTTAACAATTCCTGATTGTTTCAGGTCTGGAATTCCTCTGTTTTCTGAGTGGTATTCTTTATTTACTGTCCTGATTTTAGAGTTTTTTAGTACTGGTAGCCAGATTTTCAATAATAGGGGGGAGGAGGCACTGGGGTGGCTCCCTTGGAGGGGCCTATGGCCTCCCCCAGCAGTGGTGTGGCCAACAAGGAAGCCATGCCCCCTGTCATTCTCCCCAAGGGAAGGGCAGAGAAAGAAAGAGATCTATATCCATCCATCCATTTATCTATCTATGCTTACACTCAGAGGCAATCTTTAGAATTCTACGGTTTACATTAGGACATGGATTGCTTATCACATGGACAAACTAAACAATCACCAAACCAAACAATCTCTATATCTGCACAGACAATGGAACCACCACAGGTATTGCCTACCCACAAGCATTGTGAAATCACATATATCTGAAACTTACTCTTTCTCTGTCCTTTCTTTCCCAATGAACCGGACTGGGCCACAGTGACATGTGGTCTGGTACACCTAGTATGATATAAATCTGTCAACTGTAAAAACATATACTAATTCTCTCCACTTATCTACCCTTGTTGCTATTTACCATCAAGTTAGCTTTGACTTAAGGTGAACTTAAGAACAGGAGACCTTCATGAACTCTGGTCATCAACTGCCCTGCCTAGGTCTTACAAATTCTGGGCAGTGGCTTCCTTTCTTGAGTCAATCTACTTGTTATCAGTCTTCCACTTTACCAAGCATTTTTTTTCAGTCAACCATGTCATCTCATGATATGTTGAAAGTACAAGAAACTGAGTTTAGAATTCAGACCACTTGATTTATCTCTTGGTAGTCTGTGTTGCCTGTAGAACCCTTTCCTAGAAGCACATTACAAATGAGTTGATTTTTCTGTCTGTTTTCTTCACTGTCCACTTTTCACAGAAAGAAATAGAAATCAGAAATATTATCTAATGGGAAATTTTGAGTTCAATATTTGGTATATCTTTAAATTTGAAGATCTTTACCATCAAAAATTTCTAGTTCATGGGTAAATGGAAACAATGTAAGTTTTGAAAACAGGAATGATTACGTAGATTTAATAGATCTGGTGCGCAAGAGTGTTTAAGGGAGACATACGTCTTCTTGGGGCTAAACTCTTCAAATAACCTGTTTTACATCTTTGTCTGAAATTCAGAAACAGAACACTTGAGCAGTTCATACTAAGAGAAACTGAAGTTAAAGGCATAGCCTCTAGGCCAGGTATGGGCAAGCTTTTTTGCCTTGGAGCCACATTGTGGGCCAGGCTGGAAGATGGAACATGCGGTGACTACCTCGATCCTCTTCCCCCAATCCTCGGGTTGTCCTTTTGGCATTATGCCAGGAAGAGGGCGAGACAGACGGTGGTTAAGAGTATTCCAGAGGACCCTCAGCCACCACATGCCTTCCTTGAACTGTCCTCAAGGAAGGTGGCCACTCGCACTGTCCATATGCCGGGGGGAGGGTGAGACAAGTGGTGGCTGAGAGTGCTCTACTGGGCTCTCAACTGCTACATGCCTACCTCCCCCATCATTTTGGCATAAGGACATGGTAAGCCACTGTGTCCTTATGCCTAGAAGATAGGGAAAATGAGGGCCTGAGGTAAGTGCCCAGGGAGCTATACCTGGCCCCCAAGCCTTGTTTGCCCATGCCTGCGCTAGGCAATATATTGTTCTAATTTCAATTACTTTTGTCCTAATAATCTTGGAACAAAATTGATCTGGGAGAAAGATTTGGGTAAAACCATCTCATATTCTGACTGGAAAATGTATTTAAAATATCACATGAAACGTCTGTCCTCAAATATCAAAAAGCACTGCATAAAATTGATAAATCTGTGGTATTCAATGACCAAATGGATATTGCTGGTAACAGTGTGGTGCTCAGCTTCTTACCACCATTTGCATATACTTCATTTGCAGATATCAGTGAAATTACGTCACAAAAAAATCTTTATCACAAGAGATTAGCACTATTTATTTATTTATTTCCAATATTTATATCCCGCCCTTCTCACCCGGAGGGACTCAGGGCGGCTTACAACACTGGCACAATTAGATGCCTATTGTGATGCCTCATGGGCCTTGTAGTCCTGTTCCTGGTACTATCGTGGCAGATGAAGAGGAAAACATGGGGTTTTCGCCGGTTCAACAAGAGCCGGAGTCCCTTCACCTGCCGGATGTTGATGTTTGCCCTCAAGAATTCAGTAAACCAGGCCTTGGGCAGTACTCCCCTCCGTTTCCCAGGAAGGAATCTTATTCTAGAGACAGAGGAGTTAGAGAAGCTAATCGGAGAAGCTTAAGAATCGCTGCCAAACAACTGGCTGATTAGGTCTGCTTCCCTTGGGAAATTCTAAGGAGTAATGCATCTGGACAGAGTGGGTTTCGCTTCTCGTTCTCTAGGGAAAGAGATTGTTGGCAGGAAAACGAGACCCAATATAGGGGTTTGGCACGAGAGATTCTTTGCGGAGTCAATTGATCAGCTTTAGGAGAGAGATCGTGTGTGGACTTCGTAACCCCAGTTCCTTGCTTCCCGGATCAAGTTTTCGAGCCTTGCCTTGCCTTGCAGTTTAACCACGGACCCTGTTCCACGCTTCACGTTTTGCCTTGTTTCTAGTCACGGACCTAGTCAAGAATCAAGTTTACTTCCAGCCTTGTTGTCAAGCTTCATTGGACTTCTAAGACTCTGACATTTCCCCACACTATTGCCTGGCAAGAGTGTGTGTTTCGGTCAAGTGGATTAAAACTTTGAACTCTAATATCATTTATTGGACAATACATTTTTGGACTATATTTGACCTCTTTTGAAAGGTCTGTTTCTGAACTATATTCTTCACTTGTTTTTATTGCTTTTATATATTTCTTTAATAAAGATATTAGATAGAGACTGGCCTCCGTGCAAGGTTATTGGTGCCCAGCAGCCAGGGCTCTGACAGTTTGACTCCGCCAACTAAGCACCAAACAACCTAAGGCCAGAATGTCTACAGGAACCGGAGCGGATGCCCCAGCTCAACCACCCAGCTATACCATTTCTCAAGATGAATTCAATCGGATCCGGGACACACTCCGGACGCAGGAGGGAGAAATACGGGGCTTGAAGGAACGTGGAGCCCGTCTCCCTGCCTTAGCGCTACCAACCAAGTTTTCTGGAGAAGCCTCCGTCGCCAGTGCCAGGCGTACTTAGAAGCCCGCCAAGCCGAGTTTCCCCAAGAAGATGTCAAGGTGGCGTGGATCTTCAGTCTCCTAGATGGGCCTGCGGCCACTTGGGCGACGGCATTATACGATGCGGGTTCCACGCATTTAACACCGCGCAACAATTCTTGAACCACCTTAGGAAAACCTGGGGGATCGAGGACGACGAGGAGGCGGCCGGCCATAAACTCCGACGCCTCTTCCAAGGGGACAGACCGTTGTCCCGGTACATAGCCGAGTTCCGGATGCTGGCTCAGAACACCGGCTGGAACGACATAACCCTCAGAGGACAGTTTCGCGAGGGCCTCAACATCGAGATGCAGGAAGAAATCTCTAAGGTGGACCCCCCAGGGACTCTTGAAAGACTCATCAACCAGTGTTTACGGGCTGAAGTCCTGCTTGCCAACAAAAAACAATGGCTCCGAGGCCAGAGTGGGAGAGCCGGAGTAAAACCCCCCACTTCTACCAGTGTCCAGCCACGTCCAGTATGGAGATCCCCACCGCCAGCCCCTAGCCCCATGGGAAGCGAGGAGGAACCGATGCAGTTGGGCAATGTGCGCCCCAGGCTGGACGTAGCGGAAAAGGCCCGTCACCAACGCTTGAATCTGTGTTGGTACTGCGGTAATGGGGGCCACTTCGCCAGGGAGTGTCCAGCAAAGAAGAAGCCCGCCGCCCATCTGGCGGTGGCATCCTCCGCGGAGGCGGAGGCTGCCGAGGCGGCTGGAACAAAGCCGGCGGGGGAAGCCAATGACCGGGCGTAGAAGGGCTCGCCAACCCGGTCAAAAACTCCACTCTAGAGCCGCAAACAGGAGTCCTATTTCTCCTGGTGGTCACGCTGTGGTCAGTGAAAAAAGGACCCGTCATGATCCATGCCATGATAGACTTAGGGGCAACAAACAACTTCATTGATAGGGACTATACTGACTCTCTGGGACTACAATATCATGATTTCAAGAACGCCCGGGTGGTGCAAGCCATAGACGGCCGACCCCTGAAGACAGGTCCAGTAAGCCAATGGACCGAGCCCACCAGAATGTGGATAAGAGAGCACATGGAAGAAATCTCCTTCTTCGTTACCGAGGTCCCCCATTTCCCCGTGATTTTGGGTATCCCGTGGCTGACACTCCACGACCCAAACATCTCCTGGACCAACAGAGAACTGCAGTTTGCCTCAAGGTTTTGCCAAAATCATTGTCTAGTAGCCAAGGTCTGCCATACCACAGACGCAGAACCCATCATCACCTTGCCCAAGAAATACTCGGACTTTTGGGATGTTTTCAATGAAAAGGAAGCTGAGAAACTACCCCCACATAGACCCTATGACTGTGCCATTGACCTGGTGGAGGGGGCCCCAATTCCGCGAGGACATCTCTACTCCCTGACTGAACCAGAGCAAGAAGCTCTCAGGGAGTTTATAGAGTCAAACCTTCGCAAGGGGTTCATCAGACCCTCTCAATCCCCAGCCGCTTCCCCAGTGATGTTTGTGGAAAAGAAGTCAGGGGATCTACGCTTGGTTGTGGACTATCGGGGCCTGAACAACATCATGAAGCGGAACCGCTACCCATTGCCATTGATCTCAGACCTATTGGACCGACTCCGAGGGGCCAAGGTTTACACCAAACTGGATCTCCGCGGGGCTTACAATCTAGTTCGCATAAGAGAAGGGGACGAATGGAAAACCGCCTTCCAGACCAAATTCGGATTATTCGAGTCCCTAGTCATGAATTATGGATTATCCGGAGCCCCCGCAACATTCCAGCATTTTGTCAACGATATTTTCCAGGACTATCTAGATCGGTTCTTGATCATATACCTTGACGATTTTTTGGTGTTTTCTAAATCACAATCAGAACACGAGCAACACGTCAGAATGGTGCTACAACGATTGCGGGATCATGGACTATATGCCAAGTTAGAGAAATGCGCCTTTGATCTGCAAGAGGTAGACTTCCTGGGGTACCGCGTCTCGCCACTAGGGCTCTCCATGGACCCGGCAAAAGTTTCAGCAGTATTGGAATGGCGGGCGCCAACCAAGAAAAAGGAAGTACAGCGCTTCTTGGGGTTTGCCAACTACTACCGCAAATTCATCCCAGACTTCGCTCGCTGGTCTGACCCAATCACCAGTTGCATCCGAGGGAAACAGCCTTTCCGCTGGATGGAGCAAGCAGAGAAAGGGTTCCACCAGCTAAAGCAGTTATTCACGACCCAGCCAATTCTACAGCACCCTGATCCTAAAACCCCTTTTGTTGTGCAGGCTGACGCCTCCGATGTGGCAATTGGGGCTGTGCTCATGCAACCAGTGGGAGAACATCTTCATCCTTGTGCCTATTACTCCCGTCAACTAACAGCCCCAGAGAGAAATTACACTATTTGGGAGAAAGAACTTTTGGCCATAAAGGCAGCTTTTGAAAATTGGAGACATTGGTTAGAAGGGGCCAAATTTCCCATTGAAGTTCATACTGATCATCGAAATTTAGAGCATCTAAGGACCGCACGAAAGTTCAATCAAAGGCAGCAGCGCTGGGCTTTGTTCTTTGAACGTTTTGACTTCCGGATCCATTATGTGACCCCGGCTCAGACCAAGCAAGCAGATGCTCTATCACGGAAACCAGAGTATGCTGCAGGACGCAGAGAGACCTCAGAATCTCGATTGCTGCAACCCGAAAACTTTGCCACGCTCACAGTGGGAAACACCAAATCCACTTCAATTGAACCAACTCCCTCTAACCCAGAATCCCTTTTCACTCAAGAAATTAGAGCTAGTCAACAGACAGATGCCTGGGCTCAAGAACAGATTCGCCAAGGACTACGTTTTCCATTCTCACTTAAGAACGGGCTACTATGCTACAGGAATCATGTTTACATCCCTCCAGGCCCCGGCAGAGAAAAGGCACTTCATCTGTGTCATGACAGCAAGCCAGCAGGACATTTTGGGCTATTTAAAACCATGCACTTGATCCTGCGAGATTTCTGGTGGCCCAAGATCCGCAAGGATGTAGAGAAGTATGTCAATACCTGCCCTGTATGTCAGCGTTCCAAGACACGAAGGGAGAAGCCGTCAGGGCTACTACATCCCCTTCCCACTCCTTCTCGCCCATGGGAGATAATTTCCGCGGATTTTATCACTGACTTACCACCCTCCCTTGGATTCACCACGATTTTAGTAGTGGTGGACCTTTTTACCAAGTTAGCCCATTTCATCCCCTGCGATGGCCTCCCCACGGCCAAAGAGACTGCAGATTTATTCCTTCAACATGTTTTCCGACTACATGGATTGCCCAAGAGTTTAGTCACTGACCGTGGATCTCAATTCACCTCTCGTTTCTGGAAAGCACTACAAAAACTATTGGGCATAGACTCTCGTTTATCTTCAGCTCACCATCCCCAAACTGAGCGCACCAATGCCACTTTGGAACAATACCTTCGCTGTTATGTAAACTACCAACAGGACAATTGGGCTTCCCTATTACCTCTGTCAGAGTTTGCATACAACAATGGTGTCCAGACTTCAACTAAAGAAACCCCGTTTTTTGCAAACTACGGCTTCCATCCACGTTTCTTTCCTTCTGTCATTGAAACCTCAGAAGTCCCTGCAGTAGAGGACTGGCTGCAGGAACTCACAGCAGTGCAAGAACTCTTGCACCAGCAACTGGATCAAGCCAAGGAGGACTACAAACGCCACGCTGACAGCCATCGCCAGCCGGGCCCCGAAATCAAGGTAGGAGATCGGGTTCTGCTGTCCACTCGTTTTTTGCCCTCCCACCGTCCCTGCTGGAAGTTAGATGCCCGTTTCATTTGTCCCTACCCAGTGGTGGCGCAACTTAACCCCGTGACTTTCAAACTCCAACTTCGGCGCTCCATGCGCATTCATCCGGTGTTCCACCGTTCCCTGCTCCTTCCGGCGGATGGTGTCCGCACCGACTCGAGCCGGCCACCCCCCGCCCCTGTTTTAGTGGACGGGGAGGAGGAATTCGAGGTTCAGGACATTTTGGATTCTCGCTTCCATCGCCGCCGCCTTCAGTATCTCATTGACTGGGTGGGGTTTGGCCCAGAAGAACGCTGCTGGGAAGATGCTTCCACAGTCCATGCCCCCGACTTAGTCCGCCGCTTCCATCAGGCCTACCCTACCAAGCCGCGGCCCCGCGACTCTCGGAGAGGGGCCCTGAATGAGGGGGGCCTTGGGGGCGGGGATAGTGTGATGCCTCATGGGCCTTGTAGTCCTGTTCCTGGTACTATCGTGGCAGATGAAGAGGAAAACATGGGGTTTTCGCCGGTTCAACAAGAGCCGGAGTCCCTTCACCTGCCGGATGTTGATGTTTGCCCTCAAGAATTCAGTAAACCAGGCCTTGGGCAGTACTCCCCTCCATTTCCCAGGAAGGAATCTTATTCTAGAGACAGAGGAGTTAGAGAAGCTAATTGGAGAAGCTTAAGAATCGCTGCCAAACAACTGGCTGATTAGGTCTGCTTCCCTTGGGAAATTTTAAGGAGTAATGCATCTGGACAGAGTGGGTTTCGCTTCTCGTTCTCTAGGGAAAGAGATTGTTGGCGGGAAAACGAGACCCAATATAGGGGTTTGGCACGAGAGATTCTTTGCGGAGTCAATTGATCAGCTTTAGGAGAGAGATCGTGTGTGGACTTCGTAACCCCAGTTCCTTGCTTCCCGGATCAAGTTTTCGTGCCTTGCCTTGCAGTTTAACCACGGACCCTGTTCCACGCTTCACGTTTTGCCTTGTTTCTAGTCACGGACCTAGTCAAGAATCAAGTTTACTTCCAGCCTTGTTGTCAAGCTTCATTGGACTTCTAAGACTCTGACATTTCCCCACACTATTGCCTGGCAAGAGTGTGTGTTTCGGTCAAGTGGATTAAAATTTTGAACTCTAATATCATTTATTGGACAATACATTTTGGACTATATTTGACCTCTTTTGAAAGGTCTGTTTCTGAACTATATTCTTCACTTGTTTTTATTGCTTTTATATATTTCTTTAATAAAGATATTAGATAGAGACTGGCCTCCGTGTAAGGTTATTGGTGCCCAGCAGCCAGGGCTCTGACACCTATACAAAATCAATCAACAGCACATAAAATCAGTTAAAAAAACAATTAAATACAATATAAAACTACAGTATATACATTTTAAAACTATCTCTTTTCCATAACGCAAATGAATCTCTTTCTTATCAATAATGGATCATAAATTTATATTTGGCAGGACACTCAGAAATTGCACAAAATTGGAAAGTCTTAAATTCCTTGTCATTTTCTTGATATGTAGATAGAGGCTGGAATGCTATGTGAATGAAGAAATTAAGTGAAAAAGTAAGAGCTACTAGACCCATCGTGGTGTAGTGGTTTAAGCTTTGGACTACAACTCTGGAGACTTAAGAGTCATAGATCAATAATAATAGATGAGAGAGGATATTATACAGCAAAGTTTGATTCTCAGGTTTTTGCTGTACCATAGTTCTCATCAGCTTCAGTCAGCATAATGATTGATGTGAAATCCAGAGAGTTACAGTCCAGCAATATCTGAAGAGCTACTCTTTGCTTACCCTCGTTGTGCAATGAAAGAGATAACAAATTCCTATACAAGATAGGAGTTTTCAGTCGTAAAACATTAATCATCAGATGTCGGGATAAACATTCACTATTCAATTTTTTTATTTCTCAAAGAAAAAACCATAGTTCAGTAATTTTATTCATATAATTCTAAAGTCAAAGGGATTCATACATATTTCACATGCATGCATTGGATTCATACTTTGTCAATGAAGTTTCCCAGATGCACAATCATATCCATCTTTGATTTAAGCATGTCCTTAAACTGTGAAAATAGGCTTGGTGTTTTCAATACCAGTGTCTAATCCTATAATTACGTTCTTATGTGAAGAAACTGCAAGAGGAGAAAGAAACCCTGACAAAACACAGGAATGCTTTTAAGAAAATTATGGAGGAGATGAATACGGAGTATGAAGGCCTGAAGCTGCAGCTACAGGAGAATGAGACGCATGCGCAGGTACTGATGAAAATACCTTTTCCCTTAGGGCATTGCCTATCTTCATTATTTTTAAATTGTGAATTTTTTATAGTAAATAAAAAAACTTGAAATGGATTTCTTTCCAAGGAAACTGACTGGGACAGAACAAACCTGAAATTCGTATTCTTTATAAACCCAAGAGCCATAATATTATTATTCTGACTATAAATCTCATTGAAATAATTAAGATGGATTTGGAGAAACTAGTCCATGTTGAAACCAGAACATTTTCTTCTATGATTAAAGGAGTCAAAAGGGAACACAGACATCTAGGAAGCCACTGTATTGGGGCTGTAATGTTTTAGCCGTGCCAGAGTGTCAGCAACTTCAGCCAATTACAGACCAGTTTCTGGCCCAGCCCAGAACACATCATACAGTTCCCGCTGACTTTCATGGGAAACTGCATTACCAGTTTTCCAAATAAATAAATAGTTAAAACATTTTGGAAGAAAAAGAAAACATTTGTTTTAAAAGGTTCTTAATAATCTGCCACCAAAATATCAATACTTACACAAATGGGTTGTGTGTCTATACACACTTCTCCTTCCTTGGTTCTCTCACACATCTTAACTTAGTAACTACCTGCCTGAGAGCCAACAGTTCCGGATGATGCATGAGCTGGATAATTACATTGAGCATTTCAAATAACAATAATGATAACAATGATGATGATGATGATAACGATGATGATGATAAACATTTGTTGTTACCCACCTCTCTTAATTGCTGGAGGTGAGGTACAACACAGTCAAAATATATCAGCATAAAATACATACAACAAAAACATACTATTATAAAATACACCAAAACACAGAATAAAAAGATGAAGGTGACCGTCCAGCAACGCCAAGCCATTTTCAGACTGGCTAGACTCTATTCAGGCCCCCCTGGTGGGGCAGCAAATTAAATTTTGCTGAGCTACTGAACTTGCTGACCAAAAGGTCAGTGGTTTGAATCCGGGGAGCGGGGTGAGCTCTTGCTGTTAGCCCCAGCTTCTGTAAATGTGAGTAGATCAATAAGTACCACTTATGCAGGAAGGTAACTGCGCTCCATGCAGTCATGCTGGCCACATGACCTAGGACATGTTTACGGACAACACCAGCTCTTCGGTTTAGAAATAGAGATGAGCACACACACACACACACACACCCAGAGTCGGCTATGACTAGACTTTATGTCAAGGGATACCTTTACCTTTACCTTTAGACTCCATTCTGTCACCACAACAGATGAGTGTGGCCACCTTGGATCAGTCTGGAATGTTTCTACTCCGGGCCTGCCCTAGATTAAGCGACCCATATAGATGAGGCCCGGGATCAGCAAATATTTGAATCAGTCCATTAAAAAGCCTTGAAACAAGCCAAAGATCTTCATTTCAAAAAAAGTCTTTTAATTGTTTTTGATTATATTTTAATGGTGCAGCAACAAGGAAAGCGGCTCTCAAAAGAAGTTTTAGGGAAAACTAGTGTTTCCACTTGTCAACTTACATTGCCACAGCGATACTACTCATTCTCAGACCATCTGGAATTTTATGATGTGATTTGATCATCCTTTTTTGCTGGGTGTAGCTAGCTCACAAAACAATCCACTGTAACGAGTGCTGACGTCTTCTTTGTTTATCTGATGCTTTGAATCTCAAAATGTACTGACTATTGAAGGCTGAAAAGAAGTGCATCCAGCTATTTCTCCCCACACAAATCCAAATTGTTTAGAAGTGAGTCCATACCATGTATTACAAACGAGATAGGATTTGCAAGTTTGTTCTTAAATTGAATTTGTTTGTAAGTCGGAACAGATACAATTTAAAGTGGAGTTTGTTTTACTGTCTGTGCCCCTGTTCAGAAGTATTCACCTCACTTTCTGTCCCTGTGATAATTGGGTTTTGAAAAATTTGGCTTGTAGTGGAATCAAGGATGGGTGAGAAAGCTTCAGTGGAGACCCCTTTTCCCCATGATAACTCTTTCAGGAGTGAATTCCCGTACAAAAGGTAGATTTCTCTCACTTTCTGTTGTCTCACCCCAGTTCTTAATTATGAGCCATTTGTAAATCAGATATTTGTAACTCGGGAACTGCACGTACTTTTAAAATATAAAATGTTGGCCTCAGTAGGGCTGCTTTGAAATACACATTGCAAAATAATAGCATTAGGAGAACAAATTGATGCTTTAGAAGTTATATTGTTAGGAAGCAGTCAAAATAATAGCTAAATTACTTTCCTGTTGATGCTGAAAATGTGCTGTCTAAGGCCCAATATTCAGCCTGCTTTCTTGCTGTTATCACGGTTTCTGGCATTGGACAGGAAACCTTACAATGGACATGAGGAAGTTTCTCTTATATAGGTCAAGGCCCAATTTAGTCTTAAGGTGTGTTCCTTGAAAGGTCTCATATATTTAGAAAGCAGCCATCTTCCAAACAAAATCTGGTTGTGAAAATTCTGTGATAAATAATCCATAGTTTTCATATGCTAACGTAATTGAAGTTAATAAGCTTCCTGTTTATACTCAGCGTAAACATCCTTCTGTAGTTGCAAACATTTTTCTGTTCATTTAAATTCTTGCTGGTTGTTTTATTTTTTGTGCTCTTCTGAGTCATTATGTGCCTGTCATTTTCCTGTTGAAACCAATAGGACTTAAACTTATTTATAGAAAATTTTGTGCCCAGTAGAGTCTGAGAGACTTCAAGGACAACACACAAACACACATATAGATGCTAAGAAGTAAATTGTATTGCCTTTAAGGGGACTTACTGCTTAGTAAATATGTGTACAATTGTAGCTAATCTTGGTTTGACTGTTCGCTTGATAGAAACCAATATGACTAAAAAATATATTTTCTGTATGTGTGTGTTGCATTATGGCACTAAGAATCTGTTCTTATTTTTGCTGTTTTGATTTTGTTTGTTCAGCTTACAAATCTGGAAAGGAAGTGGCAGCATCTTGAACAAAATAATTTTGTCATGAAAGAATGTATCCTTTTTTATCGAAAAGAGGTGTGTAAAACTTTTATTTCTCTAAATGATCAGTTTAAATGATTTTTAAATGCTTTGACTTGTAAAGTTTGTCGTCAGTGTAAGCATGTAAAGGAAGGAACCGTAGAAGTTCTAGAAATGTCACTTTGTCAATAAGAAAGTTCTATTGCTGGCGATGTTGCTTTGGCCAACTCTCTCAACAAATGAAGTAAGACTGCAGGTTGATATTTTAGTGGAATAGTATTGTCCTCTTATACACAAAATAAAGACATGAATTTATTTTTTGTTGCATGAATCGTGGATGCTTAGTTAAACATTATGTATGACTTTCATTCTGAAGCATCAGTTTGTATTACGTTCCGTTGGAATTTTTTCTGAGTGAATATAGTTAAAATGAGGCTACCTGTCCTGTATTCCAAATATTGGTGTTGTAATGTGTTAAACACTTAAATCACCCACGGATTTCAGTGATAAACTAAAGCAAATTCTTATGTTTCTGCTATTACCAATTTAACTCTTATCCTAGTACATCATCATTACTTTATTTCTTACCCGCCTCTCCTTGTGGTTTGAGGCAGGGCACAATATAGTCAAAACACTTCATCATAAAACATTATGTAAAATACATATATCAATGTATTTCTATGAAATACATGCATTAAATACAGGACAGAAGTTTAAAATTCATAGTTAAAATTGTATAATAATAATTTTAATAACCCATTTTAGTAACCCTGAATTAAATTTTGTTGTAGAATTCACACAGAGCAAACCTACAAGGGTAGTTATTTTATGATATTGTCACTTAAAGATTTTTAAACAATATCCAGCTCCCTGACATGTACACATTTTTAATTGGTCAAAAATGGGTACAAGAAATGTATTGCACTTCTGAGATCAGGTCACTTTTTATCCTACATGCTATAATGCATCGGCATCCCATGTTGGCATGAGTGCTCAAATGAGAACAATCTTTCCCTTGGTCAAAAGGTAGGAGTGCAGCAAATACATGCTTACTTGATGCATCTAGAAAGAACCTAGTATTGATACTGCCATGAGAGGCACGGATGGAAAGATCTGATACAGGCATCCACGAACAGGTCTCTAGAGTATCCAGAAATAGATAGTGTCTTAGAATCATAAAGTTGGAAGAGACCCCAAGTGCCTCCCAGTCCACCAGGAGAACATAATCAAAGTCCTCCCAACAGATGACCCTCCAGCCCGTGCTTAAAACCCTCCATGAGATTCCACCACACTCCAGGCAGTGAGTTCCAATGCAACAGGTCTTACCATCAGGAAGTTCTTCCTAATCCTCTGTTCTGTGTCTTGGTCTCTAGAGCAGCATAAAACAAACTTACTTCATCCTCAGTATGACATTCTTTCAAACATTTAAATATAATAAGTTAAGCATACCCATCTGCCTAAGCTTCTGCTTATAGGATTTGGCTTCCAGGCCTTTTATCATTTTGTCACCCTACTTTAGACACACTGCAGCTTGTCAATATCCATCTTGAATTATGATGTCAGAAACACATTATTTGGGAATACCCAGCTGTAAAGAAGGATTCAAATAGAGGAACAGCACCTGACACCTTTGAACGACCCCTCACAGAAGATATTATTTAGCTACATAATCAGTGTAGTGAAACGGATAGGTACAACCTCATTCATGGCATAGAATGACGGGAACCCTGACAAAGTTGAAGTACAGAAGTCCATTGACATTATCCCTGTTCCCTGGGAGAGGAAGATATAACATGGATAACAGAAAGACCTAAAGGAAATGTGGCACCCAGTCCAGGACACTCCTTCATCTGAACAATGATGAGCCAGAAGTGATTTGGGAAAATGAGATAATTATATAATAAATTGGTTGTCAGTAAGATTCTTTTTGGTTATTAATTTATCCATGATTAGTTGTCTATGATTATACAACTTTTTCCTTAACTGTTGTTATCAGTTATAGCAACAAAAACCCAAGAAAGTGATTACCGTCCAGTTGTGAAGAATGTCACAAAACAGATTGCAGAATATAACAAAACCCTCATAGAAGCTTTAGAGAACAGGAAATGAACCTAGGCTCTTCTTTCATGTGTCCGAGGACCATTGAGAGGTTTTGTCTAAATGCATTGTAAGCTTTGCAAGAATAGTTTTCAAACTTATGCACGCATGTCCCATAGTTCAATGTTTATTTTCATGAACCTTTCTTGTATATATGCACAAACACCCAGGGACTTTATTTTATTCAGAATTTTACTATGGTTAGATCAATTCCGTATTCTCAGATAATGAATCTTTTAAGATACTTTAGTATACCTTGTTTTGACCTTGGTTAGTAAGCAGTGTGACTTAATAGATGCTGTTTTGGAATACACCTTCTGACAGTACCAATAGGTGGAACATATTTCATATTTGAGCAGCATAGTAACCTCAGCAACAAAGAATTTTATGTTTATCTGTATGTTTTTATCCATTTATCTTATTTTATCAGAATTCTTCTAATGCAGGGGAGATGAATTTTAACAATAGTTTTAACAATGTAACAAGCACTGAAACAATCTAAGGGGAAATTATTCAGCATTCTTGAATCCAAAGATTATTATGTCACTCCCCTTCACTTTCAGAGAGGTTTGTGTAATAGCCCACGATGAGTAAAGGTCTCCCCATTACCAGAGTCTAACTTGCAAGCGAAGCAGGAAGTAGATGTGGGGGAAAAAGCAAATGTAAAGAGCTAGTGTTTACTTCTACTAAATCTGGGAGCAGGGAGAGAGAGAAATTAATAGAATTTGTTAGATCTGAATGTTTTTTTAGTGACATAAATGTAACATTAGCTGTTAATACTCAAA
This sequence comes from Anolis carolinensis, assembly GCF_035594765.1. Taxonomy (NCBI): domain Eukaryota; kingdom Metazoa; phylum Chordata; class Lepidosauria; order Squamata; family Anolidae; genus Anolis; species Anolis carolinensis. The sequence goes on along the minus strand of NC_085842.1, from coordinate 229,307,594 downwards.
AAGGTCAGAAATTTTGCATCAATCCAAGGAATATTGGTAGTTGTATGGAAGCTGCAGCAAATAACAAGTCTGTCTGTCTTATTTTGAAAACAAAAATAAAATTGTAAAGTAACATGTAATTCTGTACCAAGAACAACCAAAGAGTTTTATGACAATTCCAAATCTAATAAAAAAAATTATGGTTTAAACTTGAAGGGAATCTACTTTGTTCAGTGCATATTTTGTTCTGATTTACAGGTGTACGCATATGTATTGGGTAAAACAGTGTGGTTGAAATGAAATGACAGATAATATAGTACTTTTATTACAGTCAGATCCTAGCACTCATATGTTTATTAACAAGAATGCTTTGTGTGCTTTTTTGTAAATAATTTCCATTAAGTTCAGTGGAGCTTACTCCACAGAGTTCATAGGGTTGCACTTTTGCACAAGAAGTGTGGAATTTTTTTAAAGCTCCTGATATAAGACACAAAAATAAAAGAGAAAGACAGATGTTACGGGAAAGGAAAGGGTGGAGATGGAATGCTGCTTGTAATCGGCAAGAGGGTGGTGTTTCACAAAAGAAAAAAACTCAACAATACAAAACAGTCAGCTCTTTTAAAATGTCCCAATTTTCCCTGTAAGTGTTTCATTTTCCCCACATCCCACACCCTGTTTTTTGGTTTAGGATTAGATTCCAGGTAGTTTTTTCAGGCAGTCACTTTCTACTTCATCTGGTTACCATTGTATAAGAATTTAGAAGGAAACTGAATGTAAAATAACTAGGAGTGACAATTACATTATTAACAATTAGATGCTATGTCCTATTGAAAGTGTATAACATGAAACTGGGGGGTTTCTTAAAAAGTGTTAAATATTGTCAAATAGTTCCAGCTAGATAAATTATTTCCTTTGTATTTCTTAATGGAATGGCATGTGATTCTTATATGTGTGATGCTTATGGATTTTATCACAAGAGGCAGGCAAACTGGCCTTACAACTAGTTTGCCTCCCCTCTTTGGTGTTTGGGTTCTTCCGATCAAAAGCTCTCCATCTTGCTATGCTCTCATCACCTACCTTAATGTAATGGGCCTCTTCCACTTCTGTGCCATTTTGCCAGCAGCGACGTGATGTTAAGGGAACTGATCCTCCTCTTCTCCTCCCTTCACCTCACTATTCTCAAGCTGTCTGTTTTCCTTTTATTTTGATTATTTATTTAAATTGGGCCTGGAAACAGATTGGCAGCTCCAGTGAGAAATCTGGTTGCCATTCTCTGAACCAATTTAAGTTTCTGGACACATTTTAAGGACAGTCCCACGTACAATGCATTGCAATTCAAACGAGATGTAACCGGTGCGTGTACCACCGTGGCCAAGTCAGATTTCCCTAGGAATAGGCGCAACTAGTGCACAAGTTAAAGATGAGCCCTGTGGAACCCCACAATCCAGAGGCCATGGAGCCAAGCAGGACTCCCCCAACACCACCTTCTGGAAGTGGCCCATAAGGAAAACCCGGAACAACTGTAGTGCAGTGCCTCCTAGTCCCAACCCCACAAATCGCTCCAGAATGGTACCATGTTTATTTATTATTATTTATTATTTACCATACTTGTATCCTGCCTTTCTCAACCCTGAAGGGGACTCAAGACAGCCTTACAAAGGCAACAATTCAATGCCGCAAGTACGCATACATCAATGTCTTTACACTAATGCTCAGAGCATGGGAAATAAGCAAGACGAACTCCAACTCCTAGCACAGCACCACACATACGATGTCATAGGCATCACTGAAACCTGGTGGGATGACTCCCATCACTGGAATTTAACCATTGAGGGCTATAACCTCTTTCACATAAATAGAACAAAGGGGAGAGGAGGGGGAGTAGCTTTATATGTCAAAAACAGTTACGTTGCAGAAGAAATGCAAGACTGTAATCCGGGAAACCAGCTTGAAAGCATCTGGATAAGAATCAAGGGAACCGGGACTCAAAAAGATCTTGTCGTGGGTGTCTACTACAGACCTCCGAGTCAGGATGAAGGACTTGATGAAGCCTTCTGTCAACAGCTGACCAAACAGGCACAAAGAAGAGATATAGTAGTCATGGGCGATTTCAATTATCCCGATATCTGCTGGAAAACAAACTCAGCCAAGAGTACAAAGTCCAACAAATTCCTCACTTGCCTTGCAGATAATTTTATGGTCCAGAAGGTAGAAGAGGCAACAAGGGGATCAGCAACTCTTGATCTAATCTTAACAAATGTGGAAGACCTGATCAATACAGTTGAAGTGGTTGGATCCTTAGGGGCAAGTGACCATGTGCTCCTGCAGTTTGCAATACAAAGGAATGCTGAAACTAAGACAAGTCAAACACGCATTCTGGACTTTAAAAGAGCTGACTTCCAAAAAATGAAGGAATTACTGAGCGGCATTCCATGGACGCCGATATTAAAAAACAAGGGAGTTAAGGATGGATGGGAGTTTTTCAAAAGTGAAATACTCAAGGCGCAAATGCAAACAGTGCCAACAAAGAAGAAAAATAAGACAAGTGCAAAGAAGCCAGAATGGATGTCCAAAGAACTTCTAACTGAGCTAAAGCTCAAAAGTGACATGCACAAGAAGTGGAAAAGGGGAGAAATCACCAAAGAAGAATTCAAACGTATAGCCAACTCCTGTAGGGAAAAGGTTCGCAAGGCTAAAGCGCAAAATGAGCTCAGGCTTGCCAGGGACATAAAAAACAACAAAAAAGGTTTTTTTGCTTATGTTGGTAGAAAAAGGAAGAAAAAGGAGGCGATAGGGCCACTGCAAGGAGTAGATGGGGTGATGGTGACAGGGGATAGGGAAAAGGCAGAACTGCTTAATGCCTTCTTTGCCTCGGTCTTCTCACAAAAAGAAAGCCATCTTCAACCTCAGCAACATGGAATGGACGAAGGATTGGGGGAAATCCAACCCCAAATAGGGAAACAAGTTGTCCAGGAACACTTGGCCACTCTAAACGAATTCAAGTCCCCAGGGCCAGATCAGCTACATCCAAGAGTATTGAAGGAACTAGCGGAAGTTATTTCAGAACCACTGGCAATCATCTTCGAGAGTTCTTGGAGAACAGGAGAAGTCCCAGCAGATTGGAGGAGGGCGAATGTGGTCCCTATCTTCAAGAAGGGAAAAAAGAACGACCCAAACAATTACCGTCCGGTCAGCCTCACATCAATACCAGGCAAGATTCTGGAAAAGATCATTAAGGAAGTGGTCTGCAAACACTTAGAAACAAATGCGGTCATTGCTAATAGTCAACACTGATTTACCAAAAACAAGTCATGCCAGACTAATCTGATCTCTTTTTTCGATAGAGTTACGAGTTGGGTCGATACAGGGAATGCCATGGATGTAGCATATCTAGATTTCAGTAAGGCCTTCGACAAAGTCCCCCACGACCTTCTGGCAAACAAACTAGTAAAATGTGGGCTAGACAAAACTACGGTTAGGTGGATCTGTAATTGGCTAAGCGAACGAACCCAAAGGGTGCTCACCAATGCGTCGTCTTCATCATGGAAAGAAGTGACAAGTGGAGTGCCGCAGGGCTCCGTCCTGGGCCCGGTTCTGTTCAACATCTTTATTAACGACTTAGACGAAGGGTTAGAAAGCACGATCATCAAGTTTGCAGATGACACCAAACTCGGAGGGATAGCTAACACTCCAGAAGACAGGAGCAGAATTCAAAACGATCTTGACAGACTAGAGAGATGGGCCGAAACTAACAAAATGAAGTTCAACAGGGACAAATGCAAGATACTTCACTTCGGCAGAAAAAATGGAAATCAAAGATACAGAATGGGGGACGCCTGGCTTGACAGCAGTGTGTGCGAAAAAGATCTTGGAGTCCTCGTGGACAACAAGTTAAACATGAGCCTACAATGTGATGCGGCAGCTAAAAAAGCCAATGGGATTTTGGCCTGCATCAATAGGGGAATAACGTCTAGATCCAGGGAAGTCATGCTCCCCCTCTATTCTGCCTTGGTCAGACCACACCTGGAATACTGTGTCCAGTTTTGGGCACCGCAGATGAAGGGAGATGCTGACAAGCTGGAAAGCGTCCAGAGGAGGGCAACTAAAATGATTAAGGGTCTGGAGAACAAGCCCTATGAGGAGAGGCTTAAAGAGCTGGGCATGTTTAGCCTGCAGAAGAGAAGGCTGAGAGGAGACATGATAGCCATGTACAAATATGTGAGGGGAAGTCATAGGGAGGAGGGAGCAAGCTTATTTTCTGCTGCCCTGCAGACTAGGACACGGAACAATGGCTTCAAACTACAGGAAAGGAGATTCCACCTGAACATCAGGAAGAACTTCCTCACTGTGAGGGCTGTTCGGCAGTGGAACTCTCTCCCCCGGGCCGTGGTGGAGGCTCCTTCTTTGGAGGCTTTTAAGCAGAGGCTGGATGGCCATCTGTCGGGGGTGCTTTGAATGCGATTTCCTGCTTCTTAGCGGGGGGTTGGACTAGATGGCCCTTGAGGTCTCTTCCAACTCTACTATTCTATGATTCTATGATTCTATGAATGAATAAACAAAAACATTAAAACCAATCAATTAAAACATAACATTAAAACAAGAATTAAAATCACATGATCCAGGTCATATTCCAAGGCCAGGTGATGGTATCAAAAGCCCCTGAGAGATCTAGGAGGACCAGCAGGGTCACACTTTCCCTGTCCAGTTCCTCCCATAGATCATCCACCAAAATGACCAAAGCTGTTTCCCTTCCATGTCCCGGCCTGAAATTGGGATTGAAATGGATCTAGAAATTCAGCATCATCCAAAAATCTTTGGAGTTGCATAGCCTCCACCCATTCCAAGATCTTATTAACAAATGGTAAATTTGACACTGTCTTATAGTTGTCCAAATTAGTAGGATTAAGAGATTGTGTTTTTTTTCAAAAGGGTCTCACAGTAGCTTCTTTCAACACTATGGGGACCCTGGCTTGATGTAATGAGGCATTAATCAACTCCCTTATCCAGGCCATGCTCCCCTTGGCTTGTTTTAACAGCCAGGAGGGACAAGGGACAAGAATACAGGCGGTGGCCCTCACTTCTCCCAAAATCAGCATTCTCAGGCAGAGCCAATTGAAACAAATCCATCAAAACCAGACAAGGCAGTGCAATGGCTACATCCACCAGAGCTGTCATAATGGTGGCAACCAATTCATCCTGAATCTGACTGATCTTATTAGCAAAATAGCGGGTGAAGTCCTCACGGTGGTTGATGGTATGAAAAAAGGCGGTCCTCTGCTTTAGAGTTTAATAACCATTTGACTACTATGAAAAGTTCAGAGGACCTATTTTTGGAGCTGCAATAGATGTCAAATACATGGCTTTCTTCACTGCCTCAGTAGCTCCACTGTTAAGTCCTTTGATGGTGCCTAGCCCTCTGAAGATTGGATTTGTTCACCACCCACACTCTAGTCTCCTTCCCTTCTGTTTCATTACCAATAGCCCCTTAGAAAACCATGGGGCCGATTTAGTTCCGCATCTTGTAAGGGGATGCTTCAGAGCGATCGTATTAGCTGTGGCTGCCTCGGTATTCCAGAGATGTATCAGAGTATCAATAGAATCATTACCCTGGTAGCTGGGAAATCCTCAAGAGACATCAGGAATCCAGATCCATAAGTCTCCTGGGGTGGACCACCTTAATGCATCTGCCACCTCTGCGGAGGGTATGGGTCCCGGTGAGTCTAAACCTGACCAAGGAATGATCTGACCATGACAAAAGGACTACTGAGAGTTCCTCCATCATATTCTGTCTGCCATTTATACATATATCTTTTTCCTTTTTTTTGGCTCTTAATGTTGTGCTAAAAATTATTAACAAAATTAAGGAAACACGGTAGTGCAGGATAGCAGGATTAGGAGAGTGTATGACTGCAAGATCATGAGACAGTGAATCAGCACAACTGCACGAGTGACGAGAGATACTAAAGGGAAGGTATGTCTCTATTGTCTACAATAGCTCAACTGTGGTGGAATAACAAGTTGGTGCAATAAAATCCTGTGTGTTAAGGACCTGTTCTCCATGACATCAGAAGAGTTCACCTTTACTGCTCAGAAGCGGAGTGAGCAGATCAAAAGGCAACCTAGCAAGATGGCACTCCCTAGAGGAATCTTCCACCTTGTGTGACTGTGGAGCTGAACAAACAACTCCGCATATAATAATAATACTAATAATAATAATAAGAAGAAGAAGAAGAAGAAGAAGAAGAAGAAGAAGAAGAAGTTTATTTGTATCCCGCCTCCATCTCCCCCGAAGGGGACTCGGGGCGGCTTACAGCAAAATCAAAATACAAACAATGATAAAATATAAAGCATCAGGACAAAAACAAAACCAATAAAAAATATACACAATAAGTTAAAAAACACAACGCAGAATTAAAACATCAGGTTAAAAACAATGAGGTTGCAATAGTGGATAAGCAAAGTGTACAGTGCACATTATGGGTAACAAATTCATAAATAGATAAAGTGCATTAGAATCATTTAAGGTCACATTAGGTACGGTAGGGAGGAGTCCTGAGTAATATCAATCAATCGGGAAGAGCGACCAGTGCAAAAGGTCGAGGAGCATAATTGTGATGGAAAAAAGATGATCTTAACCAAAGGCCTGAGTGAAAAGCCAAGTTTTCAGACTCTTCCGAAATGCCATCAAGGCATCAAGGTATGCTTGCCCACAATGCCCTGCCTCATGTATGGAGGAGGAGTTGTTTAAAGCTACGGACAATGCGGTTGCTGTTGCCCGCTTTTGGTCTAAAACTATTTAGCTGTTTGTGATTCCTTTATTTTATCACTTTTGGACTTGTTTGTTATGCAATAAAATAAAACCTTTACCACATGCCAAAGCATCCTTTTTCACATTATACAATTATAGCACTGTGATTCCACTTTAATTGCCATGGCAGTATCCCTATGGAATACGGAAGCACTACATGTATAGCTGGTACAGTAGAGTCTCACTTATCCAACACTCGCTTATCCAACGTTCTGGATTATCCAACACATTTTTGTAGTCAATGTTTTCAACACATTATGATATTTTGGTGCTAAATTCGTTAATACAGTAATTACTACATAGCATTACTGCATATTGAACTACTTTTTCTGTCAAATTTGTTGTATAACATGATGTTTTGGTGCTTAATTTGCAAAATCATAACCTATTTTGATGTTTAATAGGCGTTTTCTTAATCTCTCCTTATTATCCAATATATTCGCTTATCCAACGTTCTGCCAGCCCATTTACGTTGGATAAGTGAGACTCTACTGTAATTCCAGCAGATAAAATGGAATCATTATTATAATTGTGGAGTTTGTTCTAAATCCATTGGAACAAATTTTGCAGGAATTAAAAAAAAACATGTTGAAGATACCTATTCTTTTGGTTAAAACGTAATTTTCCAAGTCCTGTACCGAAGTGATTTGATACATTCTGATAATTTTGATCTGTACATAACATTCTGCCCTTAGCCAACAATGTGCTGCCACCTGTAACTCATTTTTCATTTTGCGGGGGATTTGGTACCCTTCGGAAACAAATCTGACAATTGCATAGTGTGCAATGACTACTGGTAACCCCCATCCCGCACCTTTATTAGTTATGGAGAAGAGGGAATTTCATGACAAACTTCACCTCTACACAGCTGCTAAAGCAGCAGGAGCCCTATCCCGTTTGTATCTGGCTATCGCTCTATCTCCAGAGGAAAGACAAAGTGATGGCAGCTCCATGTAACATCTTTCCATAACATCCTGCTAGAAAAATAATAAACACTTTATAGAAAAGGCAAACATATGTGGAGCTGAATTACAGAAGTGCCAATTTCCAGGGTCAACACACTAAGTCTGCTGCATTTTGTTTTTCATATTACAGTATCTAGATAAGACAAAACAGGATTTCTATAGACCCGAATTTGTTATCAGGGGAAATTCCCACCAATATCTCTTCCTTCCTTTTGGGGAGAGCTTTTCACGATTCCTCTCCCTTGTTTCATGAGATAAAGTTGGTTTCTAGCATCCTCCCAGGAATCTTTTTTTAAAAGTCAGTCACTTGGTTTACCTACCCAAACCTCTCCATGCTAAAACAACACATTTTGATGAGCAATGGAAAGATGCCATATGCTGAATAAACAGAGTGAATGACATTCCCTTTTGCTTTTACGTCCCACGTCTTATTATGACATGACAGTGACTGATTTGTAGAATAGCATGGGAAAGTTCACAGGCCTGTGTGCTATTCTTCCTTAAATATTTATCATAAATAAATCTTGCCCGTAAAGTTATATGCTTCTATTTTCCTTCCCACCAGTCTTTCTCATTAGGTTGCTGTGAGTTTTCCGGGCTGTATGGTCATGTTCCAGAAGCATTCTCTCCTGATGTTTCGCCCTCATCTATCACAGGTTTGGGAGTCCTCCTGGACTCATTGCTGAGCTTGGAACCCCAGGTGTCAGTGGTGACTGGGAGGACATTTGCACAACTTTGTGTGCCAACTGTGCCTGTACCTTGGGAAGTCTGACTTGGCCACAGTAGTCCACGCTCTTGTTTAGACTACTGCAACACACTTTACGTGGGGCTGCCTTCGAAGACTTTCAGAAGCTGCAAACAGTCCAACTCGCTGCAGCCATGTTGTTAACTGGGACATCACACAGGAAGCATACAACCCCCCCCCCCCCCCCCGTTGCGGCAACTCTACTCTCTGCCTATTAGCTACCGAGCATGATTCAAAGTGCTGACTTTTGCTTATAAAGCCTTAAATGGCTCTGGTCTAACTTTCCTGTTCAAATGTATCTCCCTCTATGAACCAGTTTGCAGATTAAGATCTTCCAGGGAGGTCCTGCTCTCGGCCCCACGAGCCTCACATGTACGTCTGATGGGGATGAGAGACAGGGCCTTCTTGGTGGTGGCCCCACAACTGTGGAACTCTCTCCCAAGTGAGATCAAATCGGCCCCCTCCCTCCTGACCTTTAGGAGACAGCTAAAACCCGGCTGTGGAACCAGGCATTTGGCCCATCATAAAAATATTTAAAGTACAAGTTGAAAATGCAATGACCCACCCAGGACTGTTTACGGACAATTGCTATGTCTTTGTGTGATATATGTTATTTTATGTGATGTGATTAATAATGTTTAATGTTTTATTAGGGGAGGGTCAATCTTGATGTTTTATACTGTTTTTTATCCAGGGCACTGAATTGTTGCCAACACTGTGAACCGCCCTGAGTCTCCTTCGGGGTTGAGAAGGGTGGTATATAAATATACCATTAAATAAATAAATCCTCAGAGGTTGTGAGGTATATTGAAAACTAGGCAAGGGAGGTTTACATATCTTTGGAAGGTCCAGGGTGGGAGAAGGAACTCTTGTGTGTTGGAAGGAAGTGTGAATGTAGCAATTAATCACCTTGATTAGAATTGAAAAGGCTTGCATACACCAGGTATGGGCAAACTTAGGCCCTCCAGGTGTTTGGGACTTCAGCTCCCAGAAATCCCAGCTATCTTACCCGGCTTGGCTGTTAGGAATTGTGGAAGTTGAAGTCCAAAACACACGGAGGGCCAAAGTTTGCCCATGCCTGATCCCCACTGTCAGATAATGCAGTTCAATATAGTTAAACTGCATTATGAAACTCCGTTATATGGCAGTGGAGATGGGGCCTATGTTGCATGTGGTTGATAGCAGTTGGATTCCAATAACATCAAGAGAGCCATACATTTCTTATTGTTGTTATAGTTGTTATTTGTTAGTGCTGATAGTGATACTGCAGCCAGATAACACACTTTTATAGTGAATCTTACAACTATTAAAATTTGTGCAAGTCATCAGTACTCATCCTTTTTAGACTTCACCAATAACATTTCAGTTCCAGATAGCTGGAATTGGAGACCCTTTCTGTGCTCCTGTATCAGTTTGGTTTTCAGTGACAACTCTACATAGTCTTCTACTTTTTCTCGTCTTTCACTTAAAAATAAGTGTTACTCCTACATGATGGGAAAGTATGGTTAAACGACACATGTCACATTGAAGAACCTTAATGTGCATGTGACACATGAACTCCCACCCTCAGGAAAGTATCTTGAAACTGGTACTTCTAGTGGCAGACTTGAGATTTCCCAGAAGTCTATCTCTGACCCCTCGGCTTGCTATCTTAATGCAAATATATTCTGTACATCGGAAACCATAAAATCAGTCTGAAATTGGGCACATCACTGAGAACTTTGTGTGCAGAGAGGAAAAAACTACTGTGTACAGAGGTAGCCATTCCATCAAGAACAATATTGAGACATTCATCAAGGAAGTACCAGGGAAGCAGAAATGAATGTTTTCCAAACTAAACAGTCACTGTGTTTGACTTAGCGAGACAGAGAGAAAGGAATGGAGGGAGGGAGGAAAATGAGATAGGAAGGATTAGTTTGCTGTTTTACAGAGCTGAGTTCTAATGACAATGAAGCAGATTTTTGCTTTTACAGAGGGTTAATAATGCAAATACATTTATTTGTAATCTAGAAAGTGAAGAGTTTAGCTTTAAAGGTAGATTCCCATATTGTAATGGGAGAAAATGTATCACAGGTTTTTTTTAATGTCAGAAGCAACTTGAGAACATACTGCAAATCGCTTTTGGTGTGAGAGAATTGGCCATCTACAGAGATATTGCCCAGGGGATGCCCAGATGTGTTACCATCCTGCTGGGAGGCTTCTCTCATGTCCCCATAAGCTAGAGCTGATAGACTGGAACTAACCCCATCTCGTGAATTCGAACCAGCAACCTTCAGGTCAGCAACCCAACCTTCAGATCAGCAATCCAGGCAGCACAAGGGTTTAACTCATTGTGTCACCGTGGCTCCATGTGTCACAGTGACTGCGCAATATAAAATGACAATTGGAATTGTTTCTGCAAAGTCTCCTTCCTGCCCTGCACCATGCTGATGATACAATAGATGAGCCAGGCCAGAGTTTCAGAATGGTACATATTGGGCTTATGGCTGCATTTGTCCCTTCAAGTTGTCTGTTGTCTTATAGAGACTTTATGGATTTCATAGGGTTTTCTTAGGTAAGAAATACTCAGAGGTATCAGTTTCATCATCTAAAGTACAGCCTACAGCATGTGGAATTCATTGGTGGTCTCTTATCTCAAGTACCAACCAGGCCTGATTCTGCACAAGTCACTTCTTGTTATGGTTGAGCCTTCTGGCTCCGGTACTGGGAGACGGGGTCGTAAGACTCCTCGAGAGTCAGACTCTTTTGAGGAGCGTGAAAGGAAACGGCTCCGGGACTTATTTGCAGAACCAACAGATGAAGACTCATTTGAGGGTTTTACCGAGGGAATGGAGGAAGAGATGGTTAGCTCAGAGGAGGATGACATGGAGTGGACTCGTGTGAGGGAGGATTTGGGTGTCACCGGCACTGATAGCATGGGAGGCGATTGGCGGGTTGCAGGATCAGACCCATGGACGGGCTGGAGGGATGGAGCGGGATCCGCAGCTGGGGATGCTGTGGGGCGTAGTCAAAGGTGTTTTAGCTCTGATGAGGATGATGATGATGAGGCACCTGGAATTAGGATAGCAGCTGACAGCGATGAGGAGTTATGAACTGGGATAAAATGGGGTTTAGGATCAATGGCTAATTGCGTTGGGCAAGGTAATCTGGACGAACGCTTGGGCTCTTGTTGGGGAACTTCCTGAAGACGGGTGTGATTCGTTGCTGGATACGTAAGTTACCAAGGACACTGGGCATAGACGGCGGGAGGAACTGTGTGGGGTTTTTCTGTGCAACTTGTGTTTAATCTTGATAGCTTGGACCTCCGTCGTCTTTTTGACGGACATTAATTACCTACTCTGGATTGACGCTGGACTGACTGACTGACTACGACCTTGGACTATCCCTTCTGTGGCTATCAGTGGAACTCGTGGAACTTTAGACGCCCACACTTGGCTTTCGACCTCGGACCGGACTGGGACCCTGCTGACCGCCGTGATCCTGATTGATGTGCCTGGACCCGGATTTCGCTCGTTGCACGGAGGGGTAACAGCCTGAGTTACTCATCTGTAGCTTTTTGGTAGCAGAGAGGAATCTGCTGCCAGCTTTTGATGTTCATTTTGACCTTTGTTTATCAACTTTTGTTTGTTTAAACTGCCAGGCTGAAGTAAGCACTTTTGAGTTAATCCGGATTAAACTCCTGTTTAATCCGGTTTATTCCTTCGAACCGTTTTAGTTCAAACGGAGCTGTTTCTGTTACTTTTCACACTGAAGACAAGTGTTTGCCTAGTCCTTTGTTTTCTACGGGCATTTTTGTGTTCTGTAACTTTAATAAACTGTGTTGTACTCTATTTGGTGGCGTTCTGTCTATGACACTTCTTGTACATATTGTTTTATTTATAAAACATACATATAAACATATAAATAAAAAGCCATAGTTTTTATTCAAATAGAATTAAATATGTATTAGTATCATTAAAATACCTGTGGAATTTAAACAATTTAAGAAATCGTGTTTCAGAAATGAAAACAGTACAGCACATATTAAAAAGCCTTTCCTTCTAAGCAATTCAAAGGGTCAGTTGGAAAAAGGAATGGTTCAATTTCCAGTGGAAGAACAACAAGGAAACACAATGAGTTTTGCCCAAAAGGCCCTTTCCCACATTTCCATGAAACGTGCTTGTTAAGATAGTTGGGCCAAGCGAAGATCCTATTCCAAAGATTTCAAAAATTGGGTGGGCTCCCATGGCAATTGCCATATGATCCTGGTTACATTATACCGGGATCAGGCCTACTTAGCTTCAGTGAGATTATTGTCCACGGAATGGTATTTCAGCTTTGTGCTAGAAATGTATACATTAATGAGCCACTTGCAGCCTTCTTTCAATTTTTTAGTTACAACCAAGCTTCTCCATGGGCTACAAGGGCTAGGGTAGAATTGTGATGTAGTCCAAGGACATCTGGTGAGCCACAAGTTGCCTAGTCCTACAGTACATTCTGCTTTTCATGAAACTCAGTAAGACAACTCAGGGCTTGCCCAGGACATTTTGTTACTCATGGAAGAGGAGCAAATGGTAAGTCTTCCCACCAAATAATTGTACCCATACTACCCAAGACCAACAACATTACGTTGGTCCTTGAAGAATAAAATCCTTCATCACCTCTCTTCATCTCCTAGAAAATCAAAACACAACAGTCATAATAATGCATGAATAACTGACATTTCACTGACATATCAATTATGCTTAAAGTGTCATACATTCTTAAATCTTAACTCATACATTCTCAGCTCCAGAAAATCCCGTGATACGTTTGCCTGAGGCTTAACATATTTTGGAAACAACATGGGGTACATATATTGTACCTATGCCAGCCTCTACACTAGCCTAGATCTGCTAACCCATAGGGTTGAACCTCCCTAGAATAATGTTCCCTAATTTTAATTTTGAGTGCCATTTCATTTCCTTTCAGTCCATGTGAGCCTATGCCTTTCCTTTCTTCTCATCGTCTTGCTCCCAACCGGAGGACAATAGTACATATGCCATGTAAATTTGCCCATCTTGATTTCCTCCCAGAAACACTCAGGAAGACCCAAGCGGCAGCTTATTTGTCTTGAGGAGACTCGGAAAGCCATTATGTACAGAAATATGGTTTCTAGGACACCAGCGCTTCTCCACTCTCTTAGAAATCTGCCTTTTGTTCTCATGTAGTTTTTGGCACTGATTACTGTTTCCAAAGCAGGATATGCATAATGCTGAACCATACTTAGCTCCTTTTAACATTTCAGAGGAGATAGAAATGGGAGGAAATGAGTAGAGGTTAACCTCTTGGGTCCTCTGAGTTGTGCGATGCGTGGATACCCAAAAGCAAATAGAGCATCGCCCATAGCTGTCAGGGCTCCAAAATGCAAAGCAAAGCAAAAACCAGTACCATCACAAACTTCAAGCAGTGGCTTCAGTTCATGTGGATTTGCGCACCCCATTTATACATTAAGGACAAATTCCAATGTTGCTACCTGATGTTATTCTTCAGAGCTGGGGTGGCAATGGGGGAACATCCTAGAAATTAGTGCGGATTCATACCACAGTTTCTGTGTTCAAGAGGTGAAAAACAAATATGTCAAAAGCAGGATCTAATTTGCATGCATCTTCTTGCTGCCAGAGATGAATAATAATACACCACACAGTCCTAAACACTTGGGAAGTGTTCGATCTCGTTTGTTGTGTTATACTATGTCTTTGTGTCAATAATAATAATAATAATAATAATAATAATAATAATAATAATAGGCCGGGCTGTGGCGCAGGCTGGATAGCGGTCAGCTGCAACAAATCACTCTGACCAAGAGGTCATGAGTTCGAGGCCAGCCCGTGCCTTTGTCTGTCTCTGTCTCTGTTCTATGTTATGGCATTGAATGTTTGCCTTATATGTGCAATGTGATCCACCCTGAGTCCCCTTCAGGGTGAGAAGGGTGGAATATAAATACAGTAGAGTCTCACTTATACAACATAAACAAGCCGGCAGAACGTTGGATAAGCGAATATGTTGGATAATAAGGAGGGATTAAGGAAAAGCCTATTAAACATCAAATTAGGTTATGATTTTACAAATTAAGCATCAAAACATCATGTTATACAACTCATTTGACAGAAAAAGTAGTTCAATACGCAGTAATGCTATGTAGTAATTACTGTATTTACGAATTTAGCACCAAAATATCACAATGTCTTAAACCATTGACTACAAAAATGCGTTGGATAATCCAGAACATTGGATAAGCGAGTGTTGGATAAGTGAGACTCTACTGTACTGTAAATAAATAAAATAATAATAATAATAATAATAATAATAATAATAATAATAATAATAATAATCTCAGCCGGCATTTGGAAACAATAGACATTGACAAAATTACGATCTGCCAACTGCAAAAGGCCACCCTGCTGGGATCTGCACGCATCATCCGAAAATACATCACACAGTCCTAGACACTTGGGAAGTGTTCAACTTGTGATTTTGTGAAACGAAGTCCAGCATATCTATCTTGTTTGCTGTGTCATAATAAAATAATAATAATAATAATAATAATAATAATAATAATAATAATAATAATAATTTTTTTTCCATGTCAGGAGTGACTTGAGAAACTGCAAGTCGCTTCTGGAGTGAGAGAATTGGCCATCTGCAAGTTGCCCAGGGGACGCCCGGATGTTTTGATGTTTTATCATCCTTGTGGGAAGCTTCTCTCATGTCCCCGCATGGAGCTGGAGCTGATAGAGGGAGCTCATCCACGCTCTCCCCAGGTTGGATTCGAACCTGGCAGCTTGCAGATCAGCAACCCAACCTTCAAGTCACAAGGCTTTATCCCACTACTCCACCGGGGGCTTCTATAATAATAATAATAATAATGTTTCCCCAGGGGACTCGGGGCGGCTTACAACATAGCTAATACAATAAGTGCAATACAATAAAATACAGAAAATGGAATAAACATTAACAACACTTCAATAAATATAAAACACCAAATTCAGCGCAATCAAATGCAAAAATTAACAATAAAAATTATGAGCATTAAGATAAAAGAACAGGTTGTCCCATTCCAAAAGCTAAGAGAACTGGCAGTTCAATCTTCCACACTGGCTGACAGAATTTTTCATTGCTCCTGAGGCAGTTTGTGTTTGTTGTTAATGGTTAAGTTGACTTTGACTTATGGCCACACTAGAAATTAGAGATCTCCAAGTCACCCTATCCTCAACAACCCTGATTGTGTCTGGCAAAGCCAGGGCTGTGGCTTCCTCACTTGAGTCTATACACCTGAAATGCAGCCTTCTTTTTTTTCTACTGCCTTCTAATTTGTCACACTCTAGAGCAGTGGTTCTCAACCTGTGGGTCCCCAGATGTTTTGGCCTTCAAGTTCTAGGAATTCTCACAGCTGGTAAACTGGCTGTGATTTCTGGGAGTTGTAGGCCAAAACACCTGGGGACCCATAGGTTGAGAACCACTGCATATACCCGCCGTTGTCCAGGGGTCGTTGGGACCACTGTCTGCCTACTTTCCCTTCTCCAGCATTGAGAGGGCCTATCTCAGGATGTCTCCATGGCAATGTGGCTCTCTTTGTGGGTCTTTCCTTCCTTTTCCCCTTCCCTGTATTTACATGTCACCTTTGTTTCCCAGTGAAATCATAGAGGGCCACTTCAACTTCCAACGGCATTTGTGGTACAAATAAACATACATGCTTTAGCTTTTATATAAAGATTATGATGTTGATGATATTTTCTATTTAGTCATGCCTGCTCATGATATGGCCAATGCACAACTCCCTCAGTTTAATCACACTATGTAACACCATTTTTCTTCCTGGGTTAAAATTGTCATTTCCTAATTGGTTCTATCATAAAAACATGGGAAAGGTTTATTAAACTGCAAAAACCTTGTTTTTGCAGGACATCCTCCAGCACATTTGATTAGGTTTTCGATGAATATCTCTCGTAGAGTCTCAACCAATTCAACATAGTTTTTGGCAGCCATAAAAACTATGTTTCTGTAGTATAATAATGACTTTCACCACACAATTAAAGAGGAAATAACACTTTCAAACCAGGAACAGATTTTTTTTTTCAAATTTTGTTTCATGAAGTTATTTTTACTTCTGGGAGAGTTCAAGCTATTTGCTCTAATATCTAATGTCTTTTTAATTGATATCTGTATAAGTCTCCTCCAGCAACACATCTCAGATGAGTTGGTTTTCTACTCCAGTTCTGGATTATGCCAATACAGAAGGCAGCCGGGAGAATGCCCATGTAGCAAATGATATAGCCTTGCTGAAGTGAATGGTACTGTTGTAATAACAAAATTTCTTCCAGACACAAGCTTCTTATGAACAAAACCGGAGCCCCCAGATGGCGTAGTGGACTAAGTGACTTGAAGGTTGGGTTGCTGACCTGAAAGCTGCCAGGTTCGAATCCCACCTGGGGAGAGTGTGGATGAGCTCCCTCTATCAGCTCCAGCTCCATGCGGGGACATGAGAGAAGCCTCCCACAAGGATGGTAAAAACATCAAAACATCCGGGCGTCCCCTGGGCAACGTCCTTGCAGACAGCCAATTCTCTCACTCCAGAAGCAACTCCGGTTGCTCCTGACACACAAAAAAAAAAAAATGAACAAAACCTGTTGCTTTTAAGCATACAGTTCCCACCCTCACATCTCCAGATTTAACACTTGCGGATTTGATTATTTGCAGATCTGATTGATACGATCTCACTACGAATCTCTAGATCCACCAGTGCGACTCTAGAGAGTTGATCATAAATGTGTGCTGGAAAACCTAGAGATTCCTAGAAAGAACACCTTCCAGAGATCTCATCACATGGAGGTCCTTAAGCCAGGGGACAGCGAGATTATCCATGGGGCAGTAGGGAGAATCCATGGGGCAGCCGGGTAAACAGTCAGGCAGCTCTCTGCATTGCCCCCTTACAATCACATGTAGAAACCCATATGTCCCTGGCTTGTTCTTTCGCTGTCCCTGACTTACTCTATGTAAGTAATCACTGGTGTTCTCAAGGCTGCCTTTTAGCATGCTGCCAAGATGCAGGGACAGAGCCCTACCAGAAGTAGCCCTGCATCAGGTGATGGGCTCTGGAAGGCTCCATATTGGCTGTGTGGTATGGGGCCTTTTACCCGTATGATGAGGTCTAGGAATCATTAGGTTCTCCAGCAGAACTGTATGGCCAATGGCCAAGAGAAGGTGACTCTGGACTCACACAGAAGGAGCTAGAGATTCCTAGAGAGCTATCCACTCAGGCTAAAAAAAAAGGAAAAAAGTTTTTCTTTGCAGTGTAACTTTTGTAGGAGTCTTACACCCCAGCTCCAGTGTAAGTGAAGTGCTGATTGTAATCCCAAATCAACAAACTCGGGGTTTGGGAATTCTATTGCAGTGGTTCTCAACCTATGGGTCCCCAGATGTTTTGGCCTTCAACTCCCAGAAATCCTAACCACTGGTAAACTGGCTGGGATTTCTGGGAGTTGTAGATCAAAACACCTGGGGACCCACAGGTTGAGAGCACTGCTCTAGTGGGTCTGGCCTGGAGAACAATTTTTGTCTTCGAGACCCTCAAATCTGCGTGGATATCAGGAGACACTACTGACTGCAGCATTTTTTGCATCTCCCTGCTGATCTTTTTTAAAAATATTTTTCCCCATTTATCCTTTTCTGTTTTGCTTGACTGAGATATTATCCCAAGTTTATTCTGTATCCATGGCTTTGTGGCAATCTTGCTACTGACAACTCCATCGCTAAGTGATAGGAAGTCAAGGTGGATATTTCCTGTACTATTAGGATCCACTCCTATCTATTCTAGAACCATATTGACCCTTAGGAACAATTTGTTAAAGGCTTCTTTGGGTCTTACACCTGATGCTTACTTGTTAGAAATGTTTGTCTTTGCCTTGAACACAACTTGACAGTGCTTCCTCTTGATGTATTACAGTAGACTGTTGATTATATAAGATGTTTTACTCTGGCTCATTTGCTGCTTACAATGCAGACAGCAGTCGTGGACTCTGTTCCCACTGCAAAGTAGGCTCAAACAATGATATGCATTTTCTGTGTCATTACCTGCTTTCCCTTTAACACCTAAGTAACACCAAGAATGGCAACAATTACAGGCAATGGAAGGGGAAATAATATATCGACTTAGTTTAAAAAATGAAAAATTTGTTATTGGTGCCAGTACATTATTGAATAATATGCAAAAATTAAAACTATCAAAATGTATCAGATCACTTTGGTTACAGGGTTGAAAAATCTCATTTTATAGCAAAAGAATGAACATCCTCAGCATTTTTTTCAGTTTCGATAAAATGTGTTCAGCTGGATCTGGTATCTTTTGGAAACAAACTCCACATATATTTTGCTATCTAAAATGCCCAGAATCGCATTCAACAGACAACTTTACAAGAAAGGCAAATAGAAGATCAGACTGGGTTATTTAACAAGACAAAAGGAAATTGGAAAATAAACCCAGGACAGACCACCTTGGAATGAAGAGATGCTGGGAAGATAATGAAGTATATAAGTTCAATAACCTCACATAATTCTTTCCCATAAGCACTGCGATTGGAGAGTGCTGGTGAGTTTCTTGGCGCACATTGCATGACAGCTGCAAAGTCCAGCTCTCTTCCTCCTTTTCTGTGGTTCATTTATGTGAGCCTGTTGAACACACTCTGTCTGGCTTCTGTCTGCTTTATTTTAATGTCTTGGTCTTCAGATAGGTCCAAAGCAAATTGGACTGTGCTATTCTGAACTGAACAAGTCTATTTCAATCTGAAAGATTTTGATCTGGAATTCATACAAATCAGTTCATATTGGCCCAGTTCGCTTTGACAAAATTGGTTGCCTAGCCTTATTCCTTACTCTTAGGCAAGAGCCAGCATGATGTAGTGCTTAGAGTACTGGATTAGGGACATGACTACACTGATCACATAACCTGAATTAGACTAGAAGTCACTCCCGGATGTCCAGATGATATTGAGAAACTTCTGGTCCTTAATGCCAGGTAAAACTGATTAACCTGATTTTACCTTGTATTAGCAGAAGTCAGGGAATGGTATGGAGCATCCCTAAAACTCTGAAGCAGCCATGCACTTTAGATTTGATATGGACAGCTGGGGCAGTTCTAATTTTGAATTGGTCCCACTGTCCACACAGACCAATTCCACCATCCCATTTTCCCTGAACTCCTCAGGGTAGTGGGATTGCCAATGGCACATTTTACACTATTTGTCACTGTGGCAAAGGGCTCCAAGGATACCCCTGGGTATAAATGTGTCCCTGCTCAGGTTTTCCAGACTCAGAGCTGTGTCTTCCTTGATTGAGTCCATCTCTCTGTAATAAGAGTGTCTCCCACCAAATCCAACGCCTTCTACCTGACCAAGCACTATGGTCTCTTTCAGTGATATAGTTTATCATGATTAGTGATGTGTGTGGTACTTGTTTCATCTGTTTCATTTGTCTATTTGTTTAGTATCATCCATTCGGATGCACTAATCAAAAGATGCCATTTTCGGACGAAACAAAAGGCAACCATCATGCTTGCTTTCATTTTCCTTTTGTTTCAGGCTGCGTAACAATAAGCAGGTACTGAAAGAGGGCTGCTTTCCCATTACAACTGATGCGTACCAATGGGTGTTAATAATAATATTAATACTAATAACAATAGTTATTCTAGGACCCTAAGCTGAGTCTGAGAGAGGTCTGCTTCCCCATGACAGCTGATGTGTGCCAGTGGGTGTTAATAATAATATTAATAATAACAATAGTATTCTGGGGAAGACCCAAACATTTTAAAAATTGGTGGGCTAAAAGGGGTCAAAATGCCCTGATTGTGTGGCAATTTTCACCCCTCTAGCCCAAAAACTGAGGGGGGGGGAGGTGAGCCTCGGAAGCCTTCCCATTGCCACCAATGGTCCGAAAACTTTCGGGATTTTTGTAGGGAGGATGAAAATTCTATTCATATAGGCGCCCTGTTTTCTGAAACGAGGACAAATACAAAACTGACACAAAACGAATGAAACTAAACAAAACATTGATTCCATACAAATGCACACCACTACTCATGCTATGTCCAAAGTATGGCAGTCACAATTTAGTCATTTTGGTTTCTAAGGAGAGTTCAGGCTTGATTTGCTCTATTACCCATTAATTACCCATAATAGTCCTATACCATGTTTCAATTGTTGATTTTCTATAAGCTTTCTTCATATGTATATGTATTGAATATATGTATTATGTATTATATCTGTCTGCCTATCTAGCTATCTATCTATAGAAAGAGAGAGACAGAATAATATTGGCTTTACTATGTGTATATAACCCAAATGTATATAAATGGAAATAAAAATAGGTTACCAGAGGTTAAGAATCAAATCAATGATTTCATACTATAAGAAAGGAGATTTTAACTAAATATCTGAAAGACCTCCTTGGGAACAATGTTATTTGACAGTGGAATATATAACCCCGGAATATATAACTCCTTCATAAGCAGATTTTAAGGGGATTTGGAACAACACAACATATCTCGGAGCAGTGATCATCCAAGTTCTCTTTAAAAACTGCCTAGGAAGGATTGTGTATTCAGATACCAAATACCAGGGCTGCATATTCCACTGCCAAATTACATTTGCTGTCAGGGACAGCTTTCAGATATTTAGTTGAAATCTCCTTTCTTGTAAGATCAAAGCACTGGTTTGGATCTTATCCTCTGGTAACATATAAGCTGGCAGTGAGTTGGACAAGAGCGCCATTGGTGGTCTTCCCAACTCTATTCTTCTATGATTACAGCACTAGGTCCCTGACCATGGAGGATAATGCTGAGTTGTCTCAAATAAGTGGTTCCCAACCTGTGGTCCGTGGACCACCAGTGGTACCCAAGAACTAAAATATGGTCCATGGCCTCACCGTTACTCCATCATTGCAATGAGAGCGACTGGTCTTGTGAAACCCTCTTATAGTGCCGAGGCAATGAGGATGTTGTGAGGGGAGAGGCTGACTCCCCACCAGAACTGTTCCATTTGGCGCCTGGAGCTGGGACGCCATGGTATGTTCATTTTTAGGGAATATTCCTGGTGTTATTCAGGGCTGATTCAGAAAATTGCATTGAATAGACCTCATCAGCTCTAGATTATTAAATATGGTTTTCTGTGGGTGAGCAGATAGAAACTACTGGATGGCACATGTTCTGTATCAGAATCTAGAGCTGATGTGGTCTATCCAATGCAATTTTCTGAATCAGCACCCTAAATAACCAAACCGAATCTAAAGATGACCAAAAACTGATTCGTAACCCTTTTGGTACTAACGTTGGAG
This sequence comes from Anolis carolinensis, assembly GCF_035594765.1. NCBI lineage: Eukaryota > Metazoa > Chordata > Lepidosauria > Squamata > Anolidae > Anolis > Anolis carolinensis. Next base: position 229,285,753 of record NC_085842.1, on the reverse strand, counting down.
AGTGGTCCCTGGTCAAAGTGGTCGCTGGTCAAGTAGTCCGTGGTCAAAAAAAAATTGGGAACCTTTGTCTCAAACCTTGGATCAGCTTGTGGAGAATGAAATAACCCTAGAGAATTTAGGAATTAGATATTATATTTACAGAAAGATAATTCAAGAAAACAAAAGGGTGGGGTTTTTTACCCTAAAAGCATTTTATGGGAGCCCTCTTGGTTTGCATATGACTTCTGGGAGTAATTAACTGATGGAAGAGGAGGTGGGGTGGCAAACTGTCACATGCCATGCCTAGGCGGTGGTGTGGCTTGTTATTCTCATAATTCTTCCTACTGGAGGATATCCCCATTGTTTCTGGCAGTGCTGGCCATGACCTGTGTTGGTGGGGTTCTCTAAAAGTAACTCTCCCCCTCCCTACACACACAGCAGCAGCAGATACTTGTTTAGAAGTGTTCGGCAGCTGGAGCTCAGAGATCTTCAGAAATCCTGCTGATACAGAATGCCTTTAAGATCCTGCCTTTCTCATCCTAATCTACAGAGGAAACAGGAAAAAGGAACTTAAAACTCCCTTTGCTCAGACAGCGACAAAGCTCTCTCTCTAACCCACTCCCGCATTGCAATTAACGTGTTGCTCCCTGGTGGGAAAAGCACTGCTCTACGATGCAAGCAAAGAGCTAGGACTAAGGGCTATCATCCCTCTGAAAGGACACTGTGATTCCATGAGCTGCCGTGCAAACTGGATGGATATACTTGGCAAAGCGTGGACTTTTTCAGCACTTCTAGTTTTCTGTGGATCCAGCTTCATGCTTTCAGGTAGGGCTCCTTATGGTTATTTAGAGGCAATCCAACTAACATCTGGGATATACTGGTAAAGGTTTCAGAACCTGCCTTTGTGCTCAACTTGTATTTTTCTCTTTACTTGATTCCACGGGAAATTGGTTCCACACTGACGGGATGCTGAAGCCCAGTAAAGTTACTGTGTAGGGAGCACAAACATGTGGCCATGCTGGCTTTGGGATTACAATTTTGGGAGTTGTAGTCCCAAAAAAATCACTTTTCTGAGCTCTGCACATTAACTTACGGCAAAGCACAATCTAATGCAACAAGCTGTCACAGTGGGGGTTTGGGGTGTGTGAATGTGTGAGTGAGTGGAGCAGTTAACTTTCTAGATGTTGAAGACAAATGTACAATTTTGGATCAGTGTAGATTCTTTTTATAAAAATTCAATGACCTATTCTGTGTTATTCAGAAATACCAGATCGGATGTCTGATAAATCTGTGTTAAAGAACAGGCTGTTTGGTTGTTTGTTACAGATGTGTTCTTAGTATAATATTGCATCCCATTCAATTCAGGCAGTAAATGTGGGAAACTAATTCTTATACGATATGCATTTAATTTAAAAGCTTGCATGAAACTACTTAATGGTAGAGTTAACGTCCTTTGTTGCTCTATTCAGAAGGAATTGCAAGTTATATCATTTATTGTAATCAGTCACAGCAAATTTCTTGCAGGCCTTTGATGACTGGGCAGGTTGGTTGTTTATTGAAAGATAACACTGCAATGCCTTTATTTTGTTTTGTTTTAACTTCAATAAGTCTCTGTACTCTAAGATAAGTCTATTATATTCGCTCTTCCATTATTTTTTTAAGAAAGCATGGTCTTATTTTCTTATTTGTAAAAATGCCAATGCACTTGCAGGGAAAACAACAAAAGAAGCCGTTCAAAACTAGAGATAATCCAAGTATTTTTGTGAACCCTTGATTCAAATCCTATCAAAGTGTTGGATTCGATGAATATAGAGGCTTTAGCATACCACTATCACTTAACCTCACTTGCCCATCCTTTAAATGGGAATGAGGTTCCTATTTCCCAAGATGCTTGTGAGATTACATTAGAGAAAAACCAAAAAGTGACAACAAATACACACAATTTATACTACTTTGGTGACCCTGTCACAATCATACTTAGGGAATCCCTCTGGAATAGTTTGTGAGCTCTTTCATTCCAAAAATGTATATTGGTTTGTAAGTCTCAGAACTAGATTTTTTTTTACAAACTGTAAAGTCCATATATGAGCTGACAACTAACTCCCTGAAATTTCTGAACTGCACAGTAGAATCTGTAACTGATAATTATTAGAAAGTGATCCTTAAGTTAACTTTTGTCAGCTTCTGAAAGCAGAAAAAGATAACACGACAAGCAAAATAAAAAAAATACAGTTTATTTTCCTATAGCCTTGTATATATGTATTTTTACAACCCAACACAATTAGCTCCATTTAAGCATGTCAAAGTTCCTTGATCACCTTTCAGTTGCTGGCTTCATTTTTGCAGACTGAGAAGTTAGAAAACATCAGAACTTGTGTTGAGAAATTAGGAAACATTCTATTATGTTGGTAAAAATCAGAATTTGTGTCGGCTACACATGGCTAGCCATCAAATCAAGAACATGACAATAAATCTATATCAATTTCCACCACACTGTATTTTAAAGAGAAAAAAAAGAGTCAGAAAGCCATGAGTTCAAATGCTACTTAATAGTTCTGTATCCTTTTTTTTTACAACCTGACTTTCCTTTCAGGAATAGTTCCACAATAAAGACAGAGAGACATATATGTTTGAAATAAAGGACTTAGATATGAATTATTCTTCCAAAGTGAATGTATGCATATTGTATCAATGTTAATCTATACCAGTTATGGGCAAACTTTGGCCCTCCAGGTGTTTTGGACTTCAACTCCCAAAATTGTGGGAGTTGCAGCCCAAAACACCTGGAGGGCCAAAGTTTGCCCCTAACGGATCTATACTTATGTCTTTCTTCTTCCTCCGTCACTCATTTTACCACCTGACTGCCCTAAAGACACTTTGACATCTTTTGTCCCCTTGACATTTTCCTTAGCACCTCAAGGGAGCCTTTATTCTTCTCCAGAATTGATATAGGCACAGGATGAGGAATAAGAGCTAGCTTAATTTTGGGTGCACATTTGAACCCAAGTATTGAAAAGGTTCCAACCCATAAGGCTCAACTGCTTTAGGTGTGTATTGTAGTCACACCCATCTCAATAGATCTGTCAGCTTTCCCGCTTTTGTTCAAGTGTGATATCATGTTTCCTGGGGCCAGCGGTGGAAGACAATGCAAACACACCCTCCTCTAGATACAACAGGCGGAGTCCAGGAAAGCAGTATTGACATTTCCAGAGTAGGGGAGGCATGAGACTCAATGCTATTGGCAGCGTATTTTTTTTTAACAACACACTTAACCTTGCTCCAAATGGTAGGGAAGGGAGGGGGGATCTGTTGTGGGCGTTGCTGCTGAAGAGGCAAAAACCGACCCCACCCTTGTTCCAAGGTGGGGACCAGGCCTCCCTCGGTTTTGGTGCCAAAGTCATGGAATGTGTCCCCTCCTTTTCCTTGTGAGACCCACCAAGAGGATCCTTGCCAGCATCCCAAAAAACACCCCTACCTCCAAAAACAGCTGCCAAAGGAAATACTTCCAGGAATGTGTTGTTCTTTCCTCTAAATTCTATAGTAGAGAATGCCCTAAAATGCAGAGTCAAGGTCCAAACGTAGGACAATGTTTAGGGCAAAAGAGCAAAGGAATTCAGAATTAATAAACATCAGTCCTCGATGACTAGTATGTACCAGCTTGAACTTCTGACACAACATGAGATATGTTGTTTGGCTGTCTCCTTCTCCTTCCTCCTCTTCTTCTCTCTTCTTTTTCTTCTCCTCTTCCTCCTCCCAGCTTAGCTGTAGCAATAGATAGGAAACTTTGATCTTTTGATTATTTGCTTGGAATAAAAACCCAGTGGCAAAAGCGCTTTGCTATAAAGAAAGAAGCCAATCTCCTGCACTTCAAATAAAACAGGACATGTAGGCCAAGGAACATCAGGGTTTGGTTAAGATGGCAACAGTTATTAATGTGGAATAACATGCCATCTAGGAGGGACTGCAGCAGATCGCTTTTGCAAGAGCCTGCAGGGAAAGTCAATATTCCTTTTCCTCTCTCCTCTGAGTGCAAATTACTTTTGGACCTGGAGCTCAATTTGCAGCCATTGAAATAAGCTAAGACCAAGGGGGAAAGAGGAGGAGAGAGAAACTGAAACATTTTACGAGCATGAAAAATTGGGATGTCAGCATATGATGGGATCTGTCCCTTCCCACTCAGGATTGTTGGAGGGTTTGAAGACTGCCAGAAAGAATGCCGTAACTGGGGAAAGTGTAGCAGGAATGCCTTTATGAAGTATTAGAAAGAGATGCTAAATTAGCACCAATTATACTATAGAGCAGTGGTTTTCAACCTGTGAGTCCCCAGATGTTTTGGCCTTCAACTCCCAGAAATCCTAACAGCTGGTAAACTGGCTGGGATTTCTGGGTGTTGTCGGCCAAAATGCCTGGGGACCCACAGATTGAGAACCACTCCTATACAGGGTATTTTTTTTACATGCAACTCAATGTGGACACCTATTGCAAAGCTCAATGCTTATGCTAAGTCACAACAACTGTTAATATTCAGGGCTATGAAGAACATCATGCATTTTATGATAAAGTGTCATAGCTGCATTTTATCTATGAATCATTACGAAAGGTAGTTGCATTAATATTTTGTAAGAAATCTTTTGTGAATGAACTTTTGTCTAGAAAGCAGTTCTGTTCATGGATAACATGGGCCCCATCTACACCATACAATGATATTGAATAAAGTGGCTTCGCTGTGCAGATGATTACATATGAAATCCTGAAACCATTCTGAAGGCCAGATGGTGATTACACAAACCGCAGAGCACTGATGCACATTAAGAGCTGGCTTTTGTAAACTTTTGTGGGAGTTTGTTGTCTAGCTTCAAACTTCATTAAATGGGGCCATGGGCTTCTGTCTCCATTACGTAACACAATGTTATCTAAGTTATCATATTAAAGTGTGGGGTTGCAGTGTACTCATTGGGAGTGGTCAACATAAATGTGCTTCATTCCTCCTCCATTAAAAATGCTGGCATGGAAGGTGCCTCCTCCCTTGGATGGGAGCCCAAAGTACATGTGTTGAAAGCCCAGATTGAGCACTGCTGTTGTTTATCCTCCTAATGAACTGCTCTTCTGAGCTCATGCCTTTTGATAATTCAGGAAGTTCTTTTCAAAGTTGGCAAGGCTCTTATGGGGCTGTGGAAGACCCTCTGTGAGTACAAAGCAGGAATGGGGAACTTATAACCTTTTAGAAGTTGACTGAATATAACTCCTCACCACTGTACATGCTGTTTAGGGGTGATGTACATTAAAGTCCAAAAATATCTGGGGATCACAGGTTTTCCATCACCTGAACCTGAATATAAACATGAAATTAAAAGAGATGCAAAATACTTACAATTGGTATGTACAAATAAGCCAGGACTGGCACTAAAAGGAAAATGAGATCTCTACCACCACCACCACTATCTCCTTCTCCTCCTCCTCCTCCTCCTCCTCCTCCTCTTCTTTCTATAGAATAAATAACTCTTCCTATAAGAACATGATGAACCCTGATGGATCAGATGAAAAGCCGCTTGAGACTAATATCCTCATTCAATACCAGCAAAGCAGGCAATACCACTGGATAATATTTATCATCATCATGATTAACGGCTGCTGATAACTTTATCCTCCATGAATGTATTTCACTATGCTTTAAAGCTTTTTCTACTTTCCTCATGATCCCTCCAACCACAAATCATGTTATTTCCTGCCTTTGGGACATGTTTGCTTAGATATCATAGAGCAATCCCTGAAATAAGAGGAAAGACCTAATATAACCAAGCAAAACTGTGCTCAGTTGTTATGCCTTTGGAGTATGTGGATTTTGTATTTGAAAAATCCTTGGCGTATATAGATGCATATGTACTTTTGAATTAGACTTGTGGTCATTGTGGTTGGATTCTGCATAGTTTTGCTGTTACTAAGAGAAATATTCTTCAAGGCTAAATCACTCACTCTTAGAGTTGGAGGAGATCACAAGAATAATTTTTCCAACCCATTACTCCTGAGAGGTGACCATCTAACCTATGTTTCAAGACCTTCTAGAAGTAAAAATCACACCTTCCAAGGCAGTTATTTCAATTCAAACAACTCTCACTGTCAATAAGTTTTCCCTAACATTTAACCCTAGGAGCCCCGGTGGGGAAGTGCGTTAAAGCACTGAGCTGGAGACCGAAAGGTCCCAGGTTCAAACCCCGGGAGCTGCGTGAGCGGCCGCTGTTAGCACCAGCTCCTGCCAACCTAGCAGTTTGAAAACATGCCAATGTGAGTAGATAAATAGGTACCACTCTGGCAGGAAGGTAACGGCGCTCCATGCAGTCATGCCGGCCACATGACCTTGGAGGTGTCTACGGACAACGCCGGCTCTTCGGCTTAGAAATGGAGATGAGCACCAACCCCCAGAGTCAGACATGACTGACTTCACGTCAGGGGAAAACCTTTACCTTTTTTTAACATTTAACTGCTCATTTCCATTCTTGTAATTTGAAGCTTTTGGTTCATTTTCTGCTCCCTGAATCATAGAAAAGTATTTACAGTATTTAATGATGGGTACGGTATCACTCCCAGATTTCTCTTCAATCAGCTAAATATATCTAGCTTCTCAACCTGTTCCTCATAGGGCTTGGTTTCCAGAACCTTGGTCACCCTTTGATGGACACATTTTAGCTTGTCCATATCCTTCTTGAATTTTGGTGCCCAGAACTGGGTATAGCATTCCTGGTGAAGTCTGATCAAAGTAGAAAAGAGAGGTACCATTACTTCCTTTGATTATATTCCTTGCCTTGGTTTTTTTGGGGATTTTTTTTTTGAACCACCACATCACATTGTTGATTTTGGAAAGATAAATATTCAGCACCTATCATTCATCATTCAGAACTCCATATCAACATATATTTTATAGACTTCACCTTCAAAGATACGTATTTTTGTAAATATGGTTAGTTTGTTAATGTATCTCCCTGGCCAATTTTCATGTTACATACGCCTTGTTTCTTGACTTTTTCATATTCTTCCTTCCTCTTTCCCTTTCTTTGTATTTCTGTTTAAAATGCCAGTACGATAATTATTTTAAAAAGGAAACAAAAAGAGTTAAACACTTGTTCTTTTCTTTGTAGGTGTCGTGGAAGCAACATTTGATTTAATACTGATCAATTCACTCCCAACTGAGGTTGATTCAGAGACCTCGCTGATTTGTATCACATCCAGATGGTGTTCCCTGGACTCAATCAAAATTGGCCGAGATTATGATGCCTTGATGAACCAGCATCCGTCCCCCTTGACAGTAGTGGAAAATGAAACCAAAGGAGTGTCAAAGAAAGTAGTATGGCAAAGGGAAAAGTCTGGTGAAAGTATTGGAGTATACTATTGTGAAGGGAAATGCAGAGATAAAGTGAAGAGGATACATACAATGAAGATGCAACAAACAGGTACTTTTACTGTTTTAGAGGAAAACACAGATATCAAGTTGGGAAACAGTCTTGTCCTCATTGAGGACAATGCTGTCAATGACCATCAAAAGACTGTGTGTGTATGTGTGAAAGTGAAAAGACGGGTGCTTCCCTGCCCCCCCTCCCACAATAATTAATCAAGTTCTTCAATTTGCACAAGAAACTTCTGTACAATAGGATATTAATGAAAACATGCAAACAACCAATAGCTATGATCATTTGTGCAAGAAAAGTAATAGCTCATTTGGGAGAAATCACTCACACAACTTGATCAAAAGAGTTTTCCGCAAAAAAAATGTTCAGAGATACACAAGGATTTGTCATCTCACCCAATGGGAAGAAGTATGTGGAGATTTTTCTGTATTAAACATGATAAGCAAAGATTTACATACCAAGTATCAAAGTCTTGCTTTCATCTTTACATAGAGAGAGATAAATAATTAAGCACGGGTAGTAAGTAATCCTGATGGGATGACGTTATATCCAGGGTGCTTTCAGTGGAGCATAAATAGCTACTGTTTGTGACAGCATATATCCACTAGTATCAAAGGAACTGTGTCTTGGCATATAGTTTGCTCAAACACAAGAGGGGGAAGGTAAAATGAAATTACACCCAATTCCTGCTCTTGGTTACTCAGAATGAATGTCTAGGATCCATTTACAATGTAAAATTAATGCAATTTGATTTCATTTTAACTGTCATGGCTCAAAGCTATGAAATTCTGAAATTTTTCGTTTGGTGAAGCACCAACACACTTTGGCAGAGTTTTTGCAAAATGGAAATCTCCATAACCTTTTTGGAGATTTTATGCTCTTTGGAAAGATATGACCTGTTAGACGTCACAACCCTTTGGGAAAATGGCATTCATCAACATTCATGCAAGGCAACTAGGTTTCTTAGCTGTTGAACTGTTCTGTTAGGGACAAAGATATGCCAATGCACAAAACACACACACACACACATATATATATTCAGCAGAGTTTCAAAGGTGTTCCTTTTAGTTCCCTATAAAATATCTACTCTACCTTAAAATATATTTGCCTTTAAATTATGCTCTCAAGAGACAAAAAAAGCAGACTTCTTTAAAAGTAACATAGATGGTTTACTCACAAACTTCATGTATTCAGCATATAGGTACAAATAGGATTTGAAGTAGTTTCTCTGTGTAGGTGACACAGGGCATCTTTCTCAGATTCAATAGTCCATAGCCCAAAGTATCTCTCTGTTCTGAGAGTCTAATACAGTCTGTGTCTAATTTGAAAGTCCAATGAAATCTCTAAGCATACTGTTCCTATGGAAGTCTAAATTGAACTTCTTTCTAAAATGGTGTCTGAGCCTTGAACAAGCCCAGACCTGATCACATGGTCTGCAGCCTCTTCCACAACAAAGAGTTGATAAAATTGCATACCAATACACACATGTACAAAACAGTCAGCAATTATATACATAACTAATAACAACTGCAGGCTTGAGAAGGTTGCTATTTCCAACAAGGGCCTCCTTAATTATTGTTAAAAGGGAGGAATCATGATCAAAATAGATATTAGAAGGTACACATGCTCTCAGAGGAGCCCCAGTGGCGAAGTGTGTTAAAGCACTGAGCTGCTGAACTTGCAGACCGAAAGGTCACAGGTTCAAATCCCGGGAGCGGAGTGAGCGCCCGCTGTTAGCTCCAGCTTCTGCCAACCTAGCAGTTCGAAAACATGCCAATGTGAGTAGATCAATGGGTACCGCTCTGGTGGGAAGATAACGGCGCTCCATGCAGTCATGCTGGCCACATGACCTTGGAGGTGTCTACGGACAATGCCGGCTCTTCGGCTTAGAAATGGAGATGAGCACCAACCACCAGAGTCAGACATGACTGGACAACGTCAGGGAAAAACCTTTACCTTTACACATGCTCTCTATATTTTTCTCCCACAATGGGATTTTCCCAGAGATGCCTTGGCATACAGTCTTATAAATCAAGTTCTTCTATGAGATCCAGTGAATTGTCGCAAAGCAAAGCACACTACATGCAAGATGTGTAGATATGGAAAACTTGTGAGAGCACCCTTCCTATTGCATATAAAACACAGTCAGCATAGTAAGTTTTATTCCTTGAGGATAAAGGCAAAGTGAGATTTCCTGCAGCTTTGTCTCCAGAAATGGGTGGAATGGGAGTTGATCCTTATCTCAGTTCTGGCAATCAGAAAGCCAGAACTGAGATAAGAAAGCAATCTGGCAATCTATGTGACCTATGCAAAACTAAGAGATTTGAAGTTTAACAGATGTGTTCTAAAACTTACTGCCATAGGAGATAAAGATAATTACAAGATGCTTGGAAGTATTTCTCATAAATTATAGGATTACTAATTGTTTTGTTTCTATGTTACTTTGGAATTTTTATGGACAACGCATCTGGCCACAAAGCAGATGTTGCATGGATGATAATCAGGGTTTTTGTAAAAAAAAAAAAAAAAGAAGAAGAAGAAGAAGAAGAAGAAGAAGAAGAATACCAATCAGTCCTCCAATTTTTCAGTGCAGACAAGGCTTTCCTTGTTAAATTGTTCAAAACAGTCAAGAGATTGTGTCTGTGACTGAATGTCTATGACCAAAATAAGATCTCATCAGCCCTCTCATGTTGCCCTTTGAAGGGACCATTTCTGGAATTTTGTCACACATCTGTCTTCTTCACACTACAGCCGTCTGTATTAGATGTCAGAGGTCATGTTTCCATAGACATATCTTTGATCTGATTTCATTAATTCTAACTAAGTTTAATTCCTTTCTTGTCTTATATTCATCCTGTCTATTATCAGTCCAGTATATTATTATTTTTGCAATATGTGGGAGCATCCTAGACTACAGAGAATATTTTCAAAAGTAGAAGGCTAGCCATTTTGGATGCTGCTGTTGTAGACTTTCATTTCATTTCAGTTCAGTTCATTCATTCATTGAGTTTATATCTTGCTTCTTCCCCAGAATAGAATTCTGCTAAAACAATTATTTTACAGAAATTTTAAAAAGTCAATTCAACATCTCTATTGTTGAAAACATGCTTAAAATAGTTAAACATATTTTCAATAAACATTGATAGAGTAAAGCATTTTTAAAAAGCATACCTCTTAAATATGTACATAGGCATACAACACCAACAACTCCATAATTACTTAGGTAAAACATTTCCCCTACTAAGAAAAAGAAAATAAGAAGACTTCCCATGAAAGGGGTTCCACAATCATTGTCAGAAATATTAAAAAAATTAACTAGGTATTTTTAATTACAAAAATGTGAGTCAAGCACTGAAAGGGTTAAATAACCTAGCATCGTCCTGAGGAGAATGAGTAGGCCGAAGCTTGTTAGAGTTAGTGGGCCAAAACTAGTGTCGTCCTGAGGAGTATGGGAAAGCTTCAGTGTGAGAGAGCTCTCAGTGTGAGAAGGCCCCAGTATGAAGTCCCAGTGTGAGAAGCTTCAGTGAGAGAAGCCTCAGTGTGAAAGATGCTGTGTGTAAAGCTACTGTGTGAAGCCCCTGCGTAAGTTCGATGTGAAAGGAGTTTCTGTGAGAGCGAAACTGTTTTTGTCTGCATGAGAAAGAAGCCCAATGTGGAAGCAAAGAAGGGAGTACAAAGAACTTTATTTGTGTTACAGAAACCTTGTTCTTGTAAATAGTGCAACCATATTATTTTGCTTCAAAGAAAAGCCTCCTAAGGAAGAGATAACATTGGGTCTCTGTGTTTTTGTTCTTTATATCACTTTTGGCTACTGGTACTGTGTCATGCTGCTGCTAATAAGTTACTCTGCTATTCATTTATGGAGAGGGTCTTTTGTTAATAAGCCCAATTGCCCCACAAGATCATTGCTCTAAAGAAAAGAAAGTTGAGATGCCAATGCTATAACCCATTAGGGAATGGCAACAATTCAGTGACGCAACACTTTTTCATACAAAGCTGTACAGATATAGTGCCTGACATTTTTAATTCACTGCCAACAAACAGGTTGGGTGCATTGACAGTTCCTCTAGTTGTGGCTCTGGAGAGTTACCGCGAGTGCGAATAGATTCAGGATAGACAAAGGGTTCTTTATGGGATACATGCTGCCCTCCAAGATTGTTTTTGGGACCCCCAGGAATAAAAAGAATCTTTTAAAAAACACGATGTTTAAATAAGGTGACATGTAGACTTTTTGTTTTTACAAAAACCTTGTCATGGGTCTAAAATGACCCAGTAACTCCACCCAATGAAAAAAAACAACACCTTGAACACTGTTATAAAGTTGTTGGGAGCAAATAGCTTTATATTAAAAAACAAGGGAGTTAAGGATGGATGGGAGTTTTTCAAAAGTGAAATACTCAAGGCGCAAATGCAAACAGTGCCAACAAAGAAGAAAAATAAGACAAGTGCAAAGAAGCCAGAATGGATGTCCAAAGAACTTCTAACTGAGCTAAAGCTCAAAAGTGACATGCACAAGAAGTGGAAAAGGGGAGAAATCACCAAAGAAGAATTCAAACGTATAGCCAACACCTGTAGGGAAAAGGTTCGCAAGGCTAAAGCGCAAAATGAGCTCAGGCTTGCCAGGGACATAAAAAACAACAAAAAAGGCTTTTTTGCTTACGTTGGTAGAAAAAGGAAGAAAAAGGAGGCGATAGGGCCATTGCAAGGAGAAGATGGGGTGATGGCGACAGGGGACAGGGAAAAGGCAGAACTACTTAATGCCTTCTTTGCCTCGGTCTTCTCAGAAAAAGAAAGCCATCTTCAATCTCAGCAACACGGAATGGATGAAGGATTGGGGGAAATCCAACCCCAAATAGGGAAACAAGTTGTCCAGGAACACTTGGGCTCTCTAAACGAATTCAAGTCCCCAGGGCCAGATCAGCTACACCCAAGAGTACTGAAGGAACTAGCGGAAGTTATTTCAGAACCACTGGCAATTATCTTCGAGAGTTCTTGGAGAACGGGGGAAGTCCCAGCAGATTGGAGGAGGGCAAATGTGGTCCCTATCTTCAAGAAGGGAAAAAAGAACGACCCAAACAATTACCGTCCGGTCAGCCTCACATCAATACCAGGCAAAATTCTGGAAAAGATCATTAAGGAAGTGGTCTGCGAACACTTAGAAACAAATGCGGTCATTGCTAATAGTCAACACGGATTTACCAAAAACAAGTCATGCCAGACTAATCTGATCTCTTTTTTCGATAGAGTTACGAGTTGGGTCGATACAGGGAATGCTGTGGATGTAGCGTACCTGGATTTCAGTAAGGCCTTCGACAAAGTCCCCCACGACCTTCTGACAAACAAACTAGTAAAATGTGGGCTAGACAAAACTACGGTTAGGTGGATCTGTAATTGGCTAAGCGAACGAACCCAAAGGGTGCTCACCAATGCGTCGTCTTCATCATGGAAAGAAGTGACAAGTGGAGTGCCGCAGGGCTCCGTCCTGGGCCTGGTTCTGTTCAACATCTTTATTAACGACTTAGACGAAGGGTTAGAAGGCACGATCATCAAGTTTGCAGACGACACAAAACTGGGAGGGATAGCTAACACTCCAGAAGACAGGAGCAGAATTCAAAACGATCTTGACAGACTAGAGAGATGGGCCAAAACTAACAAAATGAAGTTCAACAGGGACAAATGCAAGATACTTCACTTCGGCAGAAAAAATGGAAATCAAAGATACAGAATGGGGGATGCCTGGCTTGACAGCAGTGTGTGCGAAAAAGACCTTGGAGTCCTCGTGGACAACAAGTTAAACATGAGCCTACAATGTGATGCGGCTGCTAAAAAAGCCAATGGGATTCTGGCCTGCATCAATAGGGGAATAGCGTCTAGATCCAGGGAAGTTATGCTCCCCCTCTATTCTGCCTTGGTCAGACCACACCTGGAATACTGTGTCCAATTTTGGGCACCACAGTTGAAGGGAGATGTTGACAAGCTGGAAAGCGTCCAGAGGAGGGCGACTAAAATGATTAAGGGTCTGGAGAACAAGCCCTATGAGGAGCGGCTTAAAGAGCTGGGCATGTTTAGCCTGCAGAAGAGAAGGCTGAGAGGAGACATGATAGCCATGTACAAATACGTGAAGGGAAGTCATAGGGAAGAGGGAGCAAGCTTGTTTTCTGCTGCCCTGCAGACTAGGACACGGAACAATGGCTTCAAACTACAGGAAAGGAGATTCCACCTGAACATCAGGAAGAACTTCCTCACTGTGAGAGCTGTTCGACAGTGGAACTCTCTCCCCGGGGCCGTGGTGGAGGCTCCTTCCTTGGAGGCTTTTAAGCAGAGGCTGGATGGCCATCTGTCGGGGGTGCTTTGAATGCGATTTCCTGCTTCTCAGCAGGGGGTTGGACTAGATGGCCCATGTGGTCTCTTCCAACTCTACTATTCTATGATTCTATGATATAACTGGGTGTGCAGTGGGAAGGGATACTTAGGCCACATAATGAGAAAACAAGATAGCTTGGAGAAGATAATGATGCTACGGAAAAAGAAGGAAAAAGGAAGCGGGGCCGACCAAGGTGGATGGATGTTATCCTTGAAGTGACTGGCTTGACCTTAAAAGAGATGGGGTGGCGACAGCCGACAGGGAGCTCTGGCGAGGGCTAGTCCATGAGGTCACAAAGAGTCGGAAACAACCAAACAAATAAACAACAAGTTGGAAGGGAACTGCACTTGTGGGGAGTGTCACCTCTGCAGCACTTTCTGGGAGACAATTCACCTCGTCATTGGCTTTCACAGTGTTCTCCCCTCAAGACTCTTATACATGCTCACCCTTAGTCTAGGTTACACATATCAAATGCAAGGCCAGAGGCCAAATCTAGCCCGCCATGTCATTTAATGTGGTATGTGAGGCTTTCAATGCCATGGCAGCATAGTTCTATCTATACAATTTTATAATTAAATCCAGCCCTTTGAAGGCAATAATAAGGTTGATGTGGCCATCAGTGAAAATGTGTTTGACATCCCTAGTCTTACGACCTCATCAGACAGGGTTTTTTTCAGTATCATATGCTGGTTCAGCGATAGTTTAGACACGGAACTCACTGGCTCCAACATCACAATACTATTTCTGGCAGGGCTCCATGGCTAAACTATTGTGAAAACAGTGTATGCCTCCGTGGCAGCAACATAGGAGGCTTCCCATGTTGCAGAAGCAACAATGGGGAAAAGTCAGGTGGCCAACATTTCCCACCATGGCATGGAGTTATTTGTGAGTTGGACGGGTTCCCCACACCCCCAGATGGGCACGGCTGGATTTGCCACAATTTGTGGCGATTCTGGTGGCCTGTATGATAAGGTCGCAAGTAGACAAGGAATCTGGCATCCTATCAAGCAGCTTTCTATATAACCAGTAGTCTTTTTGAAATTCCTTCAAAATACAGGTTGTTATGGCAAATAGGTTCTATGGCAAACATAGAATGAAGGATGGGGGCTGCTTTGGGATATCCTCCAAGCTAAAGGAAGAAGCTGTGGCTTGGGAAACCAGTGAACCTCCTATTGAGTGTATGGATGTTCTTGCGAGAAACCTTGAGAAACCTTACAATCTGAGCCTAAGATGTTAATCACCATGTGATGTAAACAATCCCTGTTGCAAAGCCCAGTTATTGTTTTTCTATGAATAGTGCATCCAGACCATTTGTAAACTAATGAATTACTCAAATATAGGCCATGAGCTAAAAATATGTTGGAACAAAGCCCACAGGAGAATGTGGATTCCTTTCCCTTCTAACAATACTGTGAACTGAGGACTTTGTGGATAAACTAAACAACTTTTTCCAGACCTAGCTGAGTTCTGCAAAGGATGCTCAGGCTAGTGGGAATGCCAATGAAGCAAATACAGTATATTGCAGTGAATATAATTACTGGTGTTTTTGTTGTTGTTGTTAATTCAGTTGCACACATACACACACTAATATATTATGCAGATTTCTGCATATAGCTAGGAAAACCATTTACTATCGATTAGGGTGATTAATTCTATATACTTTATTATTGTTACTCTGCTGCACCTTTTATTCTTGTTTTACATGTTGTTTCTGATTCCAGGTATGGATGATTGAGTTGCAGATACTGTAAATTTTTGATAGCATAAATCTGCATTTTCCCCTTAGTATCAGTGGCATCACTAGGAGTTATGTGAGGGTTGCAAACCACACCGGCTGACACCATCAGAAAGGGTGACACAAAAATGTGGGTCTATGAAGATTTTGAGCAGTGTTTCAGTAGAAATTTATTATTTTTTCAAATGTAAATATCCCTGTAGATAAATAGATATAACCATACAAAAAAATTTTAAAATCCAGATTACACAAAAAAATTGCTAATTTTCTTTTTGAACCATCAAATGTGCATGCGCTCTGGTCAGAGCTGTCATTATTACTCAATTACAGTGACACTTCAGACCACATAGGTTTGTCTGCATGAACTACAAGGACTAAAACCATATTATGGTGATTTCTTTTTAAAGTAGTAGCTGATTTTGTTCTCGTTAATTTATTTATTTATCATGTCAGAAGCTAATTGAGATACAGTTATAATGTATAGAAAAACTACAAACAAAGTTAAAAACTTAGTATTATACTAAATATCCTTTGACCAGAAGCTGGCCACTTGGAGTGCCTCTGGTATCGCTGTAAGAAGGTCCTTCATTGTGCATATGGCAGGGCTCAGGCTGCATTGTAGTATGTGGTCTGTGGTTTGCTCTTCTTCACACTCACATATCATGGTATTTTAGCTGCAATACTGTGGTCTGGGAGGAGGTTCATAGGAGTGACACCATGCTTTAAGTACTGGGTGACACCAGCTTTAGTGACTCCACTGTTTAATATACTATGCATGCCTCTTCCTTCTGGACAGTTTATGGAAGTAATGTTTGTTGCAGCTGATCTATATTGCTTGTGTAATAGTTTTTTATTTTTCTTTCCAAATTGCAGCTTCCTTCCTTCCAGTGTCCTTAACTATTACAGCAAACAAGAGGGACGATGTCAACATTACCTTTGTCAAAAAGGAAGTGAAGGAGGAGGATGCAGTCATCTACAAAAATGGTATCTATGCCCCTTTTCTATGCCCCCTTTCTTCTGGTGAACCTGAGTTGACATTCTGTTTTCCAGGTCTGCTGTAGAAAGACACACTTCTTGTAAAGGGCGTTGAAGATAGCATCATATAAATTTGAGGAGTCATTGGGTGAACTTAGAGGTTGCCTTGCAGAGAAAAGACTTCACACATTACTGCAACGTTTATGACTTAACGGCATTTCAAATATATAGTGACCCTGTCATGAGGTTTTCTGCAGCTGGGAGTATGTGATTCAAGGTTATGCACTGGGTTTCTAAGGCTGATCAGAGAATCGAACCCTGGACTCCAGAGACATAGTCCAATACCCTAATCACTACATCTCACTGTCTCTCTTACTCACCCCAATGATATAGTATTATGAGGGTCACTGAACATGTTTAGCAGGAATAATTGTATTATCTACAACTCTTCTCAAATTCCTCTGTTCCTTCTGATTTTAGCTGCAATTCTCATATAGCTTGAAACCAAATGGACTTTTCCCAGCCGTACCAGAGGCTTATCTCAGTTATGGAAGTGGATGTGTTCCTGGCCATTATTTTTTTAACAGAAAATTTGGTACAAGTAGCAAAAATTGTATGTAGGTTCCCTATACTCCGAAAAAGGTTCAGGTCAACATGTTTTAGGAAGTTCACACCTA
Organism: Anolis carolinensis; assembly: GCF_035594765.1. Classification (NCBI taxonomy): domain Eukaryota; kingdom Metazoa; phylum Chordata; class Lepidosauria; order Squamata; family Anolidae; genus Anolis; species Anolis carolinensis. The sequence continues at coordinate 229,268,623 of NC_085842.1, read as the reverse complement.
TGAGATGAAACTATTTATTTATTTATTTATTTTCTCACCTCTGGGGGACTCAAAGCAGTTCACAACATTATCCGTGGCAAAATCCAATGCCTTACACATATGAAACATCACATATCAAATTAACCGCATATAACAATAAAGCCATTAAAACTATAAATAACAATCACGAACGCAACATAAAAACATTTAAGTTCTTGCATTGATCCTGAGGTTATCTTAACTATCTTATCTTAACAACCAAGTGTTTTTTGCGTAAGTGAGTATTTTCTGTTGTATTTTTATGTGCTCTTCTCTCTCCTCCAGGTACATTCATATACTCTGTCCTCAGGCAGGAAGTTCCAAAACTACTCAAGTATTCCATCTCCCAGGTCTCCCTCCAGGATGCAGCCGTTTATTCTGCCAGATACATAGGAGGAAATCATTTCACAGCAGCCTATACCAGGCTGATTGTACGGAGTAAGGTTTGCTCTATTTCTTACATGGAAAGTAATTTCCGATAGAACTCTTTGTATACAGATCGTATCCAAAATGCTTAGGAACAGGAGTGTTTGGGATTTTGGGTTGGTTTTTGTTTTTTTTTTCAGATTTTGGAATATTTGCAAATGTATAATCTTGGAGATGGGACCCAAGTCTTAATATAAAATTTATTTATGTTTCGTATATACCTTATACTCATAGTTTGAAAGTAATTCTATACACATTTTAAATAATTTTGTGCATGAAATAAAGTTTGTGTACATTTAACTATCAGGAAACAAAGGTATTAGTAGCTCAGCCCCCCCACATGAACAATTATGGAACATTTTGGATTTCCAGATAAGAAATACTCAATCTGTATTATATTCTTCTGACATTTATTCTGCAGTGATATCACTATCTACTCCACAGTTATGGCCCTGATTTAGACCACATTTTTTTCCTTTCTTATTTGCTCTTCCACCAGTGGGCAATTGCCTTTTTATTCAACAAGTCTTTGGGCACATTTGCACTGACCACTTATCCGGTGGTGCAGTGGATTAAACCCTTGTGCTGGCAGGACTGATGACTTGAAGGTTGGGTTGCTGACCTGAAGGTTGCTGGTTTGAATCCAACCCGGGGAGAGTGTGGATGAGCTCCCTCTATCAGCTTCAGCTCTATGCAGGGACATGAGAGAAGCCTCCCACAAGGATGGTAAAAACATCAAAACATCTGGTCGTCCCCTGGGCAACATCCTTGCAGACAGCCAATTCTCTAACACCAGAAGCAACTAGCAGTTTCTCAAGTTGCTCCTGGCTCAAAAAACCCCACCAAAGGGCCAGCAAACCAGTTCCATGGTAGTTAAATAATGCATGTAGTTGATCTGAGTTAGTATGGGCCAAATCTACTTAACATGGCTCTGAACCATGTTAAACAAAGTTGGGGGCTGGTCCAAATTCTCCCTTGAAATTCAGAGCAAATTGTGACCTTTTGCCCATAAAAGAAGTTTGGCTGGTTCCTGCCTATGTTCCTTGGGCTCAGGCAGTTGGAGGTACGTATTGATGGACTGTCGGGACTTTGGTTTGATGCTGCTGGTTGGCCAGGATTACTTTCTATCTTGGCAATGCTGTAGAGTGGTGATCTAAACTGTCCAGAGCTGATCCAGCAATCACTACTCCGGATCAGCCCTGGAATAGTGTTCTATGTACAGTCACCCTTTGACAATTGAAACAAGTTGTGTCAAATCAGCCTTTAATCAAAGCAGATGCTGATTTTCCCCTCATTGATTCAATTTCAATAAAAAAAGTAAAGGTTTCCCCTTGACATCTAGTCCGACTCTGGGGGGTGGTGCTCATCTCCATTTCTAAGCCAAAGAGCTGGTGTTGTCCATAGATACTTCCAAGGTCATGTGGCCGGCATGGCTGCATGGAGCACTGCTACCTTCCTGCCAAAGCAGTACCTATTGATCTACTCACATTTGCATGTTTTCAAACAGCTAGGTTGGCAGAAGCTGAGGCTAACAATGGAAGCTCACCCCATCCCACGGATTCAAATCTCAGCTCAGCGGTTTAACCCATTGTGCCACCGCTTTTAAAATTGTCCTCTGTTTTTAATTAATCTGTGTTATATATTTTTATTTGCTGATGAATTCTGGATGTTCTAGAGAAAGGTAGGGAACCAACTAAGAAAGTAATTCCAGTCCACTCACAAACTCTTATTTACACTTTTCCATCCAGGGTGTGAAGCTCAAAGATGGGGACCTGAATGTAGCTTTCACTGTCCAGACTGCAATAATGGTGGTATCTGTCATGAAGATACTGGTGAATGCATTTGCCCGCCAGGATTTATGGGGAAAACCTGTGAGAAAGGTAAAGAGAAAATATTGCTGTGCATTTATGCTTCACATGGGTTACACATTGTCTGACTATTTGTTATCAAAGTCTTTAAGCTCTTCTTGGTAAGGAGAGGCAACATTTCTGGGATATTTATTTATTTTTGTTCAGTCAAAAAATACCCAACTTCGACATTCTAAGGATTCAGCCATATTACACTTAGACTTATTTCTGAGTAGATTGCAGTTTAAGAGACATGGATGAATCTTTGAAAATTAAAATTATAGGGAGGAGAGAAGAGAAACTATTCTCGTTCTCATACTAGAACATTCATTACATGTGTGCTGTAATTCTATAATATTTCCATGAAATATAAGTTCAACAGAGATTTTTTTTATTTTTATCAATATTTTTATTAAACACCATTAAATCCAAACATTAAAACTAATACAATAAAAAGAGCAAGAAAAAGAGTATATAGAATAATACACAGAGATTGTTGAAAGAGTTATTTATTAATGCTTTTAGACCATAGGCCATTTTCATCCTCAGAATACTTGGTTTATTCTTACTTGTAGTTTAGCCACATCTGAGTAAGCATTTTTGCATCTTATTATTTATTTATCATATCAGAAGCAAATTGAGAATACAGCTATAATATATAAAAAACACCACAACCACAAAAACTTGGCATTATTACAAATTTCCTTTGACCAGAAGCTGGCCACTTCAAGTACTTCTGGTGTCACTGTTAGAAGATCCTCCATTGTGCATCTACTCCACAGTAGTGTTCTTCGCAGCTTATGAAGACATGCTAAATTGAGGAAAACGTCTTATCATTTTCAAATCTGTGCAATGTGATCTTGAGTATCTTTTAATTAAATTTCACCAAGTTCAAATAGTTTGTGACATTTGTACTACAGCCTGTTTGAAGATGAACAAGTTTAGTCTTGAATCACCAGGAAATTTAGAGCTGAGTTATGGGTATTCAAAGAAAAAGCATGAACCTGATACATTTTTTTTACTCTTGTGTAGCTTGTGCAGAAAATTCCTTTGGGAGGGCTTGCCAAGAGCGTTGTGAGGAAAAATCAGGTTGCAAATCATTGGTGTTTTGCCTGCCTGACCCATACGGCTGTTCCTGTGCTTCAGGATGGAAGGGGCTCCATTGTGATGAAGGTAAAGTCATAGGCGCAAAGCTTGTGTATGTATTAGGGTCGGACAGGGAGAAAACTGTCATATCCTACAGAAGAAAAACAACACGCTAGACAAGTTACTGATTCCAGGTGAATTCCCACTCTGTAGTTGTATTATGAGACTGCCTCCATTTTTCAACCACCTACTCAACTTAATTTGAGCAACCACATTAGATGAGACACAATGGCTTTTACGAATGTGAAGGTGTTTTGTGCAATCATGATGTCAGTGTTATCATGTATGTAGCACCAATTTGGGAGGAGAGGTGAGACATGTAGGCCTGCAGATGAAGCAGCAAAGTGCTGGTTTGTTCCCAGTATAGTATGACCCCCTTATCCACAGATTGGATATCCATGGTTTCAGTTATCCATACTCCAAAAAACTACTTCCCCCATGCCGCCCCAAAAGTGTTTGTGGAGCTTTCTAAGTATGCTTCCCACCCATGTATAGTTAAGATATAGGATTCACTATTATCCATAGTTTCAGGTATCCACAGGGGTTTTCTAGAATAGGCCAGAGCTTGAAAAGGTTGTTTTTCCAAATACTGTTGCAGAATTCTCCAGCTAGCATAGGGAATCTGAGAATCATGGTCCAAAAAGGTAACTTTTCCAAAGCTTGTGGTAAAGGTTTGCGATATACTCTAAAATTATGGTGACATGATGGAACAAAACCAATAGAAGTGCCAGAAATATGTACACTTTGCCATTCATACCATGTCCAGGGCTTCCTAAACCTTTCCTCTTGTCACCCCTTTTTGCTGGAGAAATTTTTGCACGACACCAGGTATATAGTTATATAAAACAGGTATATAAATCAAACATTTACTGATAATACATAAAATAATTTAAAAACAATTATTTGATGTACATATAATTTTATCATGTGTTAAAGATGAAAGCCAGTTGGCATACTAGTGAGATGGATGTGCTTATTTATTTTTACATAGAATTAAATCTTGGCTGGATGTTTGATACTGAAAGACATTGAGCATCTTCCATATTTTTCTTGCCATGCTGGAATTCAATGGGTTAAACCCTTGTGCCAGCAGGACTAGATTGGGGGTTCGAATCTAGAGAGAGTGGGTGAGTTCCCTCTGTCAGCTCCAGTTCATGCGGGGATGTGAGAGAAGCCTTCCAGAAGGATGGTAAAACATCAAACATCTGGGCGGCCCCTGGGCAACGTCCTTGCAGACGGCTAATTCTCTCATACCAGAAGCGACTTGCAGTTTCTCAAGTCACTCTTGACACAAAAAAAGAAGCCCCAAGTGGCAGCTGAAGCATTTGCTACATGTGGTTGCTAACAGGTTAATGTAAATTTCTTAAACGGCCACTAGTTGGCAACCTATACAAACATCTCATGACCCTCATATTCAGTTAGGGGACCCCAAATGGGGCTGCAACCCACAGTTTAAGAAGCTGTGGTTTAGTCAACTGCTTAATATCATTCACATTGACATTTTTTTCCTGTAATGCTGCCTTATTCACTGTTATTCTGTGTTCTTGCAGCTTGTGAGCCTGGTTTCTATGGGCCCAACTGTAAACTCAAGTGTACCAACAACTGCAATAATCGGGGAATATGTAACAGCGTTAAGGGTTGCATCTGCCATCTCGACTGGCATGGTCTGCAATGTGAAAAAGAAGGTAAAGCAAAGGTAACACTGTACTACAATAGAAGTCTTCATGTTTCATAAGTTTATGTCAAAGACTCTTTGTTCCAGAAAGAATGATAGAACCATAGAATCTGAGGGTTCACTAGACTGTGGAGTTAACGCAATTTGACACCACTTTAATTCCCAGGCAGCACCAAACTCCATGGGTTCCCTGGAGTTTGGTGCTGCACCAGCAATCTTTGGCAGAGAAGGTTAAAGACCTTGTAAAACTACAACTCCTGTGGCTATTATATGTGGTAGCTGACATTTAGTATCTAAAGTAATTACAAGAACCTGTAGTTCAGGGAAATTTGTGAGATCAGAATACACCATCTACTTCTCATTGAAACTGCAATGACCCAGGACTGTTTATGGACAATGGTTATGTTGTTGTGTGATATATGATGTTATTTTATGTGATGTGTTTAATAATGTTTAATGTTTTATTAAGGAAGGGTCAACTTTGATGATTATACTGTTTTTTATCAGGGGTATTGAATTGTTGCCAACACTGTGAACCACCCTGAGTACAGCAGAGTCTCACTTATCCAAGCCTCGCTTATCCAAGCCTCTGGATTATCAAAGCCATTTTTGTAGTCAATGTTTGCAATATATCGTGATATTTTGGTGCTAAATTCGTAAATACAGTAATTACAACATAACATTACTGCCTATTGAACTACGTTTTCTGTCAAATTTGTTGTATAACATGATGTTTTGGTGCTTAATTTGTAAAATCATAACCTAATTTGATGTTTAATAGGCTTTTCTGTAATCCCTCCTTATTATTTGAGATATTCGCTTATCCAACGTTCTGCCGGCCTGTTTAGCTTGGATAAGTGAGACTCTACTGTATATATAAATACTGCAAATAAATAAAAATAATAAATAAATTCTCTCTTCCTTCTTAGCATTGCTGCCTTTGTCATTTATTACAAGTGATTATCTTTATTTACAAATGTTTGTTGTTATCATTATTTACCTGGAAACGAGCCCCCACTGAGCTCAAAAAATTATTTCTGAGGATATGCATAGGATTGCACAGTATGGGACTTTACTTCCAGACTTCCAGCAAACATATGTGACTGAGAGATGTAAATTTGTGTCTATGTTCTCCTCACATGTGAGCATAAATATTTCAGTTGTTTTCTCCACTTTGCTCTTAGGAATTGAATAACTTACCAATAGAAAAATGAGAACCTGAGCTCAGCTAATTCAGCCATCCCATTTTATAGGCTGTATCATTGCAAATATGATAGTCATTGTTTCAAAATGACCAGGAATGCAAAGCCAACATATATAGATAGATAGATAGATAGATAGATAGATAGATAGATAGATAGATAGATAGATAGATAGATAGATAGAGTGGAAATGAACATTGTACATTTTATGTTACCAATTCTTAAATACGTACACAGGTAAAGCAGATGAATCACCTCAGATCGAGAACTTGCCCAATGCTGTGGAGCTCAATTCCGGCATAGTTTTTAAATTGACCTGCATTGTTACTGGCAGACCACTTCCTATGGAAGATGAGATCAAGCTGATAAAAAAAGATGGAACCGTTCTTAAGGTAAATTAGAGAATAAAAACACACTTTATAAAAAGATAAAATGAAAGGATACACTATAAGGAAGAATGGGAAATAATGAAAGGATGCTTTACTGATTAGATCCCCTGATGAATTCTCTGTTATCACTTATGATATTTGGTGACTAGCATTGCAAACCTTCTACTTATCCCATCCCAGTGGTCTTTTTTCTTCTTCTGTGATTCATATGTTATTTGAGTGATTATATTGCTCCTGTTTATGTGATTGTTTTAGTAAATTGTTATGGGGGTTTTTTTGTATTCTTATAGCGTTTTATAGTGTTTTCAGTGTTTTATTGTACAATGTTTTATGCTGATTTTATATTGGAAACCGCCCTGAGTCCCTTTCGGGAGAGAGGGCAGTATGCAAATAAACTTTTACTTACTTACTTACTTACTTACTTACTTACTTACTTAAGGTCCCGAACTCGAACTCCATCCCATCTCTTCCAGAGCTGTTTGCCTGAGCCTTTTGGGAAAGATGAGAGGCAGGGGTCATAAAATCTTGGAGCTAGAAGGGCCCACGTGGGCCATCCAGCCCAACCCTCTCCTATGCAGAACTACACAATCAAAGCATTCCTGACAGATAGCCATCCACTCTCTGTTTAAAAATATCCAGAGAAGGAGACTCCACCACACTCTGAGGGCCTGTCTACACTGGTCATATATCATAAATTCAACCAGAAGTCATTCCTGGGCATCCAGATAATGTCCAGGGACTTCCAGTTCCTGAAGCAAGGCTCCTTACTGGAGCGGGGCACAGGGAGCACAACCCTCCTGTTGTGTCAGTTCCACTGGCTGCCAGTCTGCTACCAAGCGAAATTCAAAATGCTGGCTTTAGCCTATAAAGCCCTAAACGGTTTCTGGCCCAGCTTACCTGTCCGAACGCATCTCCACTTATAAACCAGTTAGAGCGTTAAGATTGGCCGGGGAAGTCCTGCTCCCAGTCCAGCCACCTTTGCAGATGCGACTGGTGGGGACGAGACAGGGCCTTCTCGGTGGTGGCTCCTCAGTTGTGGAACTCCCTCCCAGCAAGATTAGATTGGCCCCCTCCTTCCTGACATTCAAGAAATAGGTCAAAAGTTGGCTGTGTAAGCAGGCATTCAATGAATGACATCAAAAGCAAGCAGCTAAAGGAAACCATGGAATCAATGCAATGTTAGATGTCTTACTACTTAATGTTTTAATGTTTTATGATTATGCTGTTGGTTTTATAGTTTTTAATTATTTACTGTATGGCTATATGCAATTGCTTTTACATTTTAATGTTCTTTTTGTATGGATGTAAGGCATTGGATCTTTGCCAATGTTGTGAACCACTTTGAGTCCCCCCAGGGGTGAGAAAAGCAGTATATAAATGAAATAAATAAATAAATGTGGGGTAAAAGCATTTCTATTTTAATTGTTTTGTATTGTTTGTTGATTTAGCCTGTCACACTGACCAATCGAAGCAACCAGTCAGAAGCAAAGGAAGCGACATTTCAGGTTCAAAATGTCCAGCCTTCTGATTCTGGAATGTGGGTCTTTGTTGTTAAGACTGTAGCAGGCATGGTGGAAAAACCTTTCCAGGTCACAGTTAAAGGTATATTTGTTATCAAAAAAACATTATGAAAATCTTTACTCCATGCCAAAAAAAAAAGGCCAGAAAGAAAATAGAGAAAATGTGGATGTGATCATAACATTTTTGTGGCGGAATGAAAATCTTTTGTAGTTCACATTTGACCAATTCACACACTGTCTTGCCAGAGAAAAGATATGCCATGCAGATGATCAGTAAAGAACAAGAAGTTTACTCTTTGAAATGCAGAGCAATATATATACAGTCATATGAACAGTTGCACTGACTCACACAATAACCTTTGTGAGAGATTCAAATAGTCCTTGTTAATGGTCTTCTCCCAGCAGAACTCACCAACTGATTTTACATGTTCTAACAACCTTTTACAGTGTACGCAGATAATAATAATAATAATAATAATAATAATAATAATAATAATAATACAGTAGAGTCTCACTTATCCAACACTCGCTTATCCAACGTTCTGGTTTATCCAACGCATTTTTGTAGTCAATGTTTTCAATACATCGTGATATTTCGGTGCTAAATTCATAAATACAGTAATTACTACATAGCATTACTGCGTATTGAACTACTTTTTCTGTCAAATTTGTTGTTAAACATGATGTTTGGTGCTTAATTTGTAAAATCATATCCTAATTTGATGTGTAATAGGCTTTTCCTTAATCCCTCCTTATTATCCAACATATTCGCTTATCCAACGTTCTGCCGGCCCGTTTATGTTGGATAAGTGAGACTCTACTGTAATAATAATAATAATTATTATTATTATTTTATTTTTATTTTGTATAAATGTTGGTTACAAATGGAATAACAGGGTGCTGAGCTGTAGGAAACGTCATAGGTTTGCCAGTTTAAAGAGCAAGTGATATGCAACATAAATAGAAGAAACCACCAGCATTAATAAAACAGAGAAAACATGTAGTCCTTCACAAGGTCATTTCTATAAAAGTGCTCTTCAGCTTAGAAATGGAGATGAGCACCAGCCCACAGAGTCAGACATGGCTAGACTTAATGTCAGGAGAAAACCTTTACCTTTACTACTGTTCCATTATCGGGGTGGAGGCCACAAGGGGGCACTAGGGAGAGAAATTTTACAGAGTGGGGGTGGATTGAAGGAGGAAAACCCTTCCCCCCATTTCCTGCTATTTCCCCCACCCATGTCTCTGTCATGGATGCAACCCTCATTTATGATATGGGAAGAGGGGAGGGGGAATAACACACAAAAATGGGGGAAATAGTTTTCCTCCTTCAATTCCCCCCTCCCCCATGCATAAAATGGATCATCCTTCTCTCTCTAGCACCCCCTTGTGGTCTCTGCCCAGATAAGAGAATAGTACGTTTTTTTTAAATAAAATTATTGGGGTGCAAAAAGGAGAAAGTTACTGGAAAAAACTGATTTTTTTTCTGGTTTTCCTCAAGATTTTTCATCTCTTTGCTTGATTACAGCTAAATTATTGTGAAATCCTTGAAATATAGGTTCCTAGCACAGCTAACTAAATTCAATAGGAAGACAGAAAAGCTAACTTGCTCTGGGTAGCAGAGGTTATTATTAAAGCAAAATGAAAGAAGTAGCAAATATCCATTTGAGGATTTTTAATCCAGGAAATTGTGAATACACAGGTTTTGAAACTATGAATTAACTATGGATGTGTACTTCTGAGATTATGCATTAAGTGTAATACTGAATTCCAGCTTTCATCACTGATGAGTTCAAGTATTAACAACCTCTTTGTTCCTAGTTATTCCTATGCCTCTGAAAGCTCCATCACTGATAGAGCGAGGGCACAATTTTCTCATCATTAAAACAAATGCTGATTCATATTCTGGAGATGGACCAATTGTAGCAGTCAAGCTTCTCTACAAACATGGCAAAGATTTGTGGCGCCCAGTGGATGGTAAGGACTGAACCAACAGTCAACTATATGTCATAAATATATACTGTTTTTGGCCTACAACTCCCAGAAATCCCAGCCAGTTTACCAGTTGTTAGGATTTCTGGGAACTGAAGGCCAAAACATCTGAGGACCCATAGGTTGAGAACCACTGGACTAGATAGCCCATGTGGTCTCTTCCAACTCTATTATTCCATGATTCTATGATACATTGCTGGTGTTTACAATAATATTACACTATGTAACACAATTTTTGTTCCTGGATTATAAATGTCATCTAATTGGTTCTATCACAAAAACATGGGAAAAGTTTATTAAACCACAAAAACAAAGTAGGTTTGTTCTTAAGTTGAATTTGCATGTAATTCAGAACAGGTGCATTTTTAAGTGTAAATCCAGCCTCTTTATCTATCTCTATCTATCCATATAATAAAAGTGAAAATCTGTATGTGTGTATGTGGCACGGGTGTCTGCTCACACATACAGCCTTCAGCCTCCACAAACAGGCTATAGTTCCCATTGCTGTGGAGCCACCAAGTCACTCCCTCCCAGGACATTGCAGGTTACAGGGAGCACATCCCAGTGTTCCTTTCTCTCTCCATTTGCATGACCCTGCCCACTGCCTCTCCCTTAACCCTATGGCACAGAGCAAACAGGGGAATTGATCAGCAACTGAACATACTAGAGAAGTTTGGGGAGAATTAACCATGATTTATAGGAGTTGTGGGGACTGGAATGTATAGTTCACCTGCAATCTAAGAGCACTCTGAACCCCACCAATGATGGGCGTGGAACTAACTTGGCACACAAACCCAGAATGACTAAATTTGCATACTGGTGGGGTTTGGGGGTGATAGACCTTGACATCCAGGAATTAGAGTTTGCCCGTATTCAAAGAACATTGAACCCATCTGGACCAAACTTGGCACACAAATTCAACATGGCCAACTGGGAATGCTGGTGCAGTTTTGGGAGGGTTGACTCAAGATTTTTGGAAATTCAAGTTCACCTAGATCTTTATGCATTTTCTAGTGGGAGCATTCATGAAAAATAACAGGAAAGACTGAGCTTTTTCTAAGACATAGTATAACATACGGCCAAACTGATATTATCAAAAATCCAAAAACAAATAGTGCCCTTTTAAATTAACCCAGGCACCGCCAGGGACCCAAGCTAGTGTGTGTGTGTGTGTGTGTGTATTTATATGTATGTGTGTATGTGTTTGTATGTATATATATATGTATACATATAGAGAGGGGGGATGGAGGGAGGGATGGAAGGGAGGGAGGGAGAGAAAGTTTTGGATAGCATAAGGAAGGATGTTGCTGTGATCATTGGATTTTGGGGAAAATGGCTTGTTGTGGAAACAAATATTGGTGAGAAAGCTTCAGTGGAGACACCTTTTCCCCATGATAACTCTTTCAGGGGTGGATTTCCCTTCTGAGGGCCAGATTCCTCTCACTTTGTGATCTCTCAGTCAGATACTGCCTGTATATGGTTAATAGAGAGAAAAATACCCTCAACCAATGTTCATTCTGCATCTCTGCTAGGTTCTGTTGCCAGAGATATGTTAGAGAACTGAAAATGATTTGAAAGATGATGCATATAGTAAATGCAGGCATCTGTTGTGTTGCTTTCTTTCAGAAAGAAGAAAAATATATTTGAAGCGGAAGTCAAAAGACACAATTCTGTACACATCTAAAATCTCCTTTGTTGTGGTTTTGCAGTGTGTAATTCGTTTTGTTTCTTTGTTTCCTGTCCTTTCACATGCAGTAAATGGAGAGATCTGGAAGCTAAACAATCTGGAACCCAAAACAGAATATTCTCTCTGTGTCCGGCTGACTCGCAGGGGAGAGGGGGGAGAAGGACACCCGGGGCCAATAGCCAGCTTCACTACAGCTGCTGTTGGTATGTAGACCTTGGACCTTTCTCCCCAAAAGAAGAGATGGCACCTCGTCTTTCCAATCTGTGCCTTCTTTATTCCATTTGCATTCTGGAAAGGATTTATCCAAAGTGATAGACTGAATATATTGTTGCCCTTGATGCTAGGTTTTATCATTAAACCATTAAAATGTCAAAAGATTTAGTACCAAAGAGTACACTGATACACTGCAAATAATACCAATTTGCGTACTTGGAGATTGCACCATGTAATAAATTGGGTTACATTAAATAACAATGAGTTGCATAAAATCCTTGTTTCCATTTTACAAGCCTGCACCTAAGTTTATTCTCTGCACCTTTTGCCAGTGGAAGAATTAAGTATGATGTAATTCTGCCATAAAAACAAATCACTTTATCTTGATTGTCTTTTCTTACTTGACTTTGCTATTATAAATATAAGCTGAGATCAGTTACCTAGTTAAGTATGCTTAACCAAGTAAGATCTCCCTGTCTCAATTTTGTTTCACCAGTGATCCCCAGTATAACAATTGGAACCTGTCATAATTCCTCCCCATATAAGGGACTGCTGGTTTAGGAGGTTGGAAGTATCAGTCTGTTGCACTCTGATAAACAGAACAGAACTGTGTTGCTTTCAACTGCTAGTACTTGGTAAATAAGGGCTGGGAGAAATTTACAATCATGGGAGTAATGCCTGGCCATGGCTATGTAGGGACCATGAATATGAATCAGTAAAAATGTGTAACTTTAGGTTATGCATTTATATGTATCTAGTTTATCCACTGAAAAAGCATTAACCATGAACAGGGATGGGAACCTTGCAAGCTCATCTGGAACCCATCTAGATCTTTGGCTTCTCTCTCAACCCCACGTCTATCAAACCTTACCCTTGAAAATCTAAATAAAGATCATATTGCTTGTTTAGGTGTACTGTTATTTTTCAAGAAGAATAATGTAAGAATGAGACAAGAATGCATTCTTTGTTAGGATGCCAGGATTAGACATAGCTCCCTGTCATGTGTGTTGTGTTACAAGTTTTGCTTTCTGCAATGTAATATAATGCATAGAAACACCCTCATAAAATGTCTTTTTATTGACATGTCTCAGGGGGACTATCAGATTAGCCCTCACCCTGTCCACTTTCTGTAAAGACTTGAAAATTTGGCTTTTCCAATATGCCTTTGCATAACAGTTTAGCTCCTGATCATGGCTGCCCAGCCCTAATTTAATGTTTTTTTCCAGCCCTTTATTCTGAATCCAGGCCCTATTGCTCTGCATTTTGCACAAGCTTTGCCCTTCCCTCTAGTATTTGAACATGCCCACTTTTCCCAGCACTGGTTTGATGTTGATTCATGTATTTTATATTTTTACTTTTTGGTTTTAATTGTTTTAATTATATTGTTTATGTGTTATATGTTTTAATTATGTAACTTTGTATTCCTTGTTTTATGCTGGACTTAGTCCCCATGTAAGCCACTCCGAGTCCCTTCTGGGAGGATGGTGGCGGATTATAAAAATAAAGTTATTATTATTATTATTATTATTATTATTATTATTATTAACTGAGAAAAAGCAAATGTAGTAGTATCGATCTTGATTTCAGCAAGTAACACAATTACCAATGTAACTACCTGCAAGCATGGCACATTATCTTAAAGCATTAGCCTGCACTCTCTCATAGAGGAATCATTCTTTCATTTCAAAGTGTTCCAAGACACTGACAACCTTTCTCAAAACTTTTGAAGGTCTTCCTCCACCTAAAGGCCTCACTCTTGCACCTAAAAGCACCACAGCTCTGACTTTATCATGGCAGCCGGTGGTTCAAAACTCAGATGATAGCATCCACATTGAAGTCGAAAAGAGGAGTGCGCTGGATATGAGTGGAGAGAGTACCTTAACCATGCAGCTGCCGAGCAACCAGTCAATTCTGGTCATTGACAATTTGGAGCCCCGACACCATTACATGTGCCGAGTCCGTGTGAACAGCAAGACTAAAGGAGAATGGAGTGACTATCTGTACGCATGGACCTTCAGTGACCGTACGTTAAAGGGGTCAATTAAAGAAATAATAGAGTCAATAAGTAACCTTTCTTACATAGTCAATTTGAATACATCTGCTTTGCCTATTTTCTGCTATAGTTTAAACAGGTCTCTATTATGCTGAAGAAGAGCATTCTTATTTCAAACCACTTTTGTTAAGAATTTATAAATTAGAGACATTTTTCCTTAATAACAAATTTTTCAGAGCATATTAGGATTGGGGCAGTCTTGTATTTGATGTTTTTGACATGGAAGTCATCATGGGTCCTTTGTCATGTGTGCATGCAACCAGTTCTCATTCTTCTCCCTGCTTCTACATTAGTGGTATCACCATAATTATCTATAGCATTCCACTAGGTTAAATGTAATGGCTACTATCCCTGGGAGCCCCAGTTGGTGCAGTGGGTTAAACCGCTGAGCTGTTGAACTTGCTGACTGAAAGGCTGGCGGTTCGAATCCGGGGAGCAGGGTGAGCACCCGCTGTTAGCCCCAGCTTCTGCCAACCTAACAGTTAGAAAACATGCAAATATAAGTAGATCAATACGTCATGCTGGCCACATGATCTTGGAGGTGTCTACAGACAATGCCAGCTCTTCAGCTTAAAAATGGAGATGAACACCAACCCGCACAGTCGGACACAACTAGACTTAATGTCAGGGGAAACCTTTACCTTTACCTACTATCCTTGACCACCTCCCTAGTTAGACTTTGTACTTACAATATTTTCTGACAGCAAACAGACTTCTCAAAACAGCATGAGACATTATATTATCATCACTTAGCTTTAAACTAAGTGGCCTATCTGTTGCAGAAGCATCCTAACTTCTGCAGCGAGGTTGGACTGTTATTTAAGTCTGCTATAATATTTCCTTGCTGGAAGAAATATAAACTGAGATCCTGCATCAACATAACTAGAATGCTGGAGCTCTTTCATCATAGTTATAACTAATGATGCTCCTCTTCAAACCTACCTTCACAACATGGAAACTTAACCAAAGTGCTGGAGGTTGGAGCACTGAGAAATGCCATCTGCAGTCATTTGCCAGTCATGGAATTCCTTGAGAATAGGTCGCTGGAGAGAGTCCTCAGAACAGAATGCCAGTGATCACTCCTGAATGTCTAGATCTAGCAACTAACTAAGGAATTTGTACTTGATGTTTATTTACCTATCATTTAACCAATTCAATACAATTTTACAAATGTTGCTCATTGCCAAAAGCACAGTAATCACACCTTTTTGAGACTTTTTCATTGGGTTCCACGAGTGAGAGAACTTTTGCCATATATTCTACTTTCCCAAAGATCCCTTAGACACAAGGAAGTGTTCTTGGGCATGAGTTATTATTATTCCTATTGTGTTTATTTATACCCCGCCGTTTCTCTCCATAAGGAGACTCAAAGCAGATCAGAAATGCTTATATTGTGTGTTTCTGCATAGGAGATAGAGATTATGGTTCCTCCTGACAATTTCATTCTATGACTTTGTTCTTCATCATTTAGTTTTGGAGTCCACTGGGCCTTAAAAATTTGGTCACCCTAAAGGGCATAAAAGGCTTTTTCATGTAAAAAAGACATTCAGAAGTATTTGGGGCATTGGGGAGCAAGGATCAGGGGACTTGGAGGCACAGTGTGTGTTCCATGAGCTCCATATTCACTCAGTGTAGATTTCTGTAATATTTTGGCTGAAGTTAAATACACAGTTATAATAATAATAATAATAATAATAATAATAATAATAATAATAATAATAATAAAACTTTATTTATACCCCGCCACCATCTCCCCAATGGGGACTCAGGGCGGCTAACATGGGGCCATGGCCAGAGCAATACAATATAACAAAATATAAAACAACATATCATAGCACCATTAAAAATACAATAAATGATAATAGGCATTACATCAAGAAATCAAAAAACAGTAAAACAAGGGCAGGCCACGTAAACACAAAGATAAAACCTGGAGTGTGAGGGACATAGGGGTACTCCACTGCGGGCAGGGACATATGGAAGTGGGGTAATCTAGAGGATAGATGTTCAGGGTGGGAGTAACACAGAAATAGCAGAAATTACTCACCAGTTAGTCAAGAATGAGCTCCATTTATTGAGCAGGGGACAAAAGTGTGTTCCTCCAAACAGGCCTGTAGCGAGGGGGTGGTTTTAGGGGTTCAACCCCCCCCCCCCCCCGAAATTTTTCAGGTTATAAAAAAAATCTGGTTTACTCATGAATTTTAACTGGTTAACCAAATCCCCATGCTAAGTCTATGAGATGCAAAACATTAAGAGTCCCTCCAGGCACTATCTCAAGCAGATATTGACAGGTTTGTAGCGAGGAGAGGTGCGTGCTAGGGGTTCAACCCCCCCCCCCCCCCCCGAAATTTTCAAAACCCCTCCCGAAATTTTTTTCTGGCTATGGCCCTGCCTCCAAATGTTGTTGGACTGCATCTTCCAGCAGCTTTTCCCCACATAACCAGTGGCAAAGAATGCTGGGAGTTGTAATCCAATAATATCTGGAAGGATTGATTTTTCCAACCCTTGTAACAGTAGGGTATTTTTCTGAATAGATATGTAAGTGATTATTAAACAGGTTTAACTCACTGCTACCAACTTTTACATTTACTCAAGAAGCCATTCATTTTCAAACTTGGAATCATTTGCAAATGCTTAAATTCAAATCACATGATTTTTCTTATAGGAAACAAAGGTAAATGTGAAATAGAATCTGTTTTTTCTTTCTTTCTAGGACTTCCTCCTCCACCAGATAACATCAAGATCCTAAACATCACAGACTCGTCCGCCATCATCTTCTGGGCAACTGCTGAAGGACATTCCATCTCCTCCGTCATCCTCAACTACAAAATTTATGGCAAGAGTGAATATGATCAGATTGATGTCACAATCAAAAACACCACCATTACCCAGTACCACCTCAAGGGTCTTGAGCCAAACACCAACTATATGGTTCAAATCAGTGCTCAAAACAATATTGGATCAAGCCACCCGAACCCGTCTTATCAAATACAAACCCTTCCAGAAACCAAAGGTTAGTGCTCTTGATTTAATAAAAAGGAAGTTCTGTTCTGTTCAGTGGAGCTGCTCCCTGGTTAAGTGTATATAGGTTTGCAGGCTAACTATACTTGAGTGATAAATGCAGGTCATTCCATGTCACCATCATAAAAACAATGGATCTTGTGCATTTATACTCAGTCACATGTCCTATTTGAGTTCAGGGTGACTTCATCCAAGTACTAATCAGGGCTGACTTTGCTTGGCATCTACAGTCAGACAAGATCTGGTACTTTAAGAGTAGGCTTCTTCAACCTGCGGCTCTCCAGGCATTTTGGACTTCAAAACCCCAGAATTCCTGATCATTGGACAAACTGGCTAGGGCTTCTGGGAGTAGGAGTCCGAAAGACCTGGAGGGCCACAGATTGAAGAGGCCTTCTGTCGACCGGAGGGTTGGCAGTTCAAAGCCACGAGTCAGGGTGAACTCCCAACTGTCAGCCCTAGCTTCTGCCAACCTAGCAGTTCAAAAGCAATCAATGCAAGCAGATCAATAGGTACCGACTCTGTGGAAAGATAAAAAGGGCTCCCCGTGCAGATATGTAAAACATGCCAGCAACAGATTGGAGATATCTATGATAATAGGCTCCTTGGCATGGAAAAATGGAATAAAAGCTCCTCTCCATGGCCAGAGTTGAGCATCTCCTCCAGACACCAGAGATGAAAAAAGGGGAAGACCTTTACCTTGTCTGCGTATTGTATGTCATTGTGTAAAATGTATTGAATGTTTGCCTTATATGTTTTTCTGTAATCCGCTGTGAGTCTCTCCAGGGAGAGATAAAGTGGAATATAAATAAAGTATCTTGTTGTTGTTGTTGTTGTTGTTGTTGTTGTTGTTGTTGTTGTTGTTGGGAGGTCCGCCTTCTTCCAAAACTGCATATAATATCCTTGTTGCTATTATCATGTAGTGCAATACTTTATAGTTTAATGATTTTGTTTGTTTGACATTCTCAATAAAAATAATTTGGGCTCCAATTGTATTTTTGATTGAAACACAATTTTTTTTACCTTGCTTCAGAATTCTCTTGCTTTTTTACAGGACCACCACATATGGAAGAAAGTTCCTTCTTGTTTGTTTTTTAAAAAATTGCTTATGTTTTCTTGCCTGTAGTACGCCTTTAATAGAAGTGGTTAGAATTCATACAAATAGGGTTTTTTTTGAAAAAACAGTTACAAAATGTGTAATCTGTATACACATGCCTTTGTCTTTCTCTTCCTTTTTGTTTTTGAATTAAAATTATTAATAAAAAATAAGAACACTTTGTCTACATCCCACAGTTCCATTTGAGCCAAAGGGAGGAAGGATGTTGCTGATTGCTATCCTTGGCTCAGCAGGGATGACTTGCCTGACCATCCTGCTGGCATTTTTCATTATGCTGCAGCTAAAGCGCACAAATTTTCAGCGAAGAATGGCCCAGGCCTTCCAAAATGTGGTGGTAAGTCAATGGGTTTTCCTTAAAGCATTTCAGCTCAACATGGAGACCTCCAGATGTTTGAGAGGACAGTTTCCATCACTTCCAGTTAATAATTCATGTTACCCCCTTATTATTTGGCTCTGGTGGCAGATCAGTAGATTTTTGTGAATTGCTAATGCTTAGGCTTGCTCTGGTCCTATGATTTTAAGGGGTTAACTGCATGACAAACAAACATATGCAATATAGGCCAAATATTGAGTTGCTTTTCCTTTTAAAACACAGTGACACTAGGTTTAAACTTTTATCTAGTTTTGATTTTTTTAAATTTCAAATTGAACATACGAGTTGTAAGTGGCTGAAATGGTTTAGAACAGCTAAACTGGAGAAAATGTTTAAATCTGTGTGAGTGGCACTACTGCTGGATGCCTACGTTTTAGACCTAGTTCTGTGTTGATTCTAGGGACTAAAATGTCATCATCATCATTTGTTGGGAATGCAAAACAGCCTCCTCCAAAGATCCCAATTTTTTTGACAAACTCATAGGAGGAGAAAGTCTTTCAGATATCCTATCTGCAAGTCATGTAGGGCTTTATAGGTCAACAACAGAGCCTTGAACTGAGTTCAGGAGCAAATGGGACAGTTCTTTTGATTCAGTGCAGCTCTTGCAGAGCTGGTGTTATATTGTCGCTAAGGCCCCTTCTACACTGCCATATAAAATCTAGATGATCTGCTTTGAACTGGTTTATATGGCAGTGTAGACTCATAGAATCCAGTTCAAAGCAGATTATGTGGATTATCTGCTTTATTAATCTGAATTATATGACAGTGAAGAAGGGGCCTAAAATGCATAACTAAGGTGGTCGGAAATATCATATCCTGGTACATGTGGATTAAAGCTACTTCTAAGGAAAGGAAAGGCAACTTATTCAAAATATCAATGTTTATGTCAGAAAACAATCATAAGTCATCAAGTAGTCTACATAGATACACATTTACTGTTATAGTTTCAATACAGTCTACTTAATATCACTTCCATATATTTTTTTTCATCCAGAGAGATGAGCCAGCTGTGCAGTACAATTCAGGAACTCTTACCCTAAGCCGGAAAGCCAAAAATAGCCCAGAACCCACAATTTACCCAGTCTTAGAGTGGAACGATATCAAATTTCAAGATGTGATTGGAGAGGGCAACTTCGGCCAAGTTCTTAAAGCACGTATCAAGAAGGATGGTTTGCGAATGGATGCAGCTATCAAAAGGATGAAAGGTGAGCTCTAGCTAGCCAATCTGTAGGAGATTTTTGTGGATTTTTTAAAAAATCGTGTTAGAAGTGACTTGAGAACATACTGCAAGTCGCTTCTGGTGTGAGAGAATTGGCCGTCTACAGAAATATTGCCCAGTGACGCCCTGGTGCATTACCATCCTATTGGGAGGCTTCTCTTGGTAAGCTGGAGCTGACAGATGGGAGCTCACCCCATCTTGCGGATTCGAACTGGCAACCTTCAGGTCAGCAATCCAATCTTGAGATCACAGTCCAGGCATCACTGTGGCACCCTATTTTTGTGGATGAAGGCTGACATTCTTAACAAGGTTTTAAAGGGCTAACCGTATTACAAATAAACACATGAAAGGCCAGGAGATGCTGGGGTGTTGTTGAAATAATGCAGTGAGAAGTTCTGTGAAAAAGAATATTCATTTTAGAAAGAAGGGTAGCCCTAGCCAGCATGCTACCAATAGGTATGCCACCTTACTGTTAGTATATATCAAAAATTAAACTTCTGCCATGTTCCCCCTTCTCTCCTTGCACTTCAGTTTGGCTTTCAAAGAGGGAAAGGTATGTTCTGCTTGCTGTGCATGGCCCTGCCTATAATTTTCTCCCCCTGCCACACCATCCTTTCCTCTTGTATAGTTAAAAAAATCTCAACACACATTTAATTTATGGCCAGGAGCAGGTGAATAGGGCAGAATCAGTAACTATGAAAGCGAGCAATGCATAACAGTAAAACACACTCCATTTTTTGCAGAATATGCTTCCAAGGATGATCACAGAGATTTTGCTGGAGAACTGGAAGTCCTGTGTAAGCTTGGACATCATCCAAATATCATAAATCTTTTAGGAGCATGTGAACATCGAGGTATGACACATCTCTGGATTTTATTTTGAAAGCTATTGCAGGATAAGATCGAATTGGATTAGTGCAGTCATAAACACACTCATAATTAAAATAAAAATGCAGACCTGTTTCTATTTGATTATACATTCACTAGACCTATCCAAGTACCCAACTCCCTTAGTTGAGGAAAATCCTTTCTATTTACTAGGACCAGGGATATATTCTACCAGTGCACTAATATTTGCACTGCTTTCCTGTATTTTGCAAAATGATGGCTTCTACCGGTATAGTGCTAAAGAATTAGGTCACATCAGGGTTGGGAAATATACAGGCTACAGACCACATGCAACCACAACAGAAGGATTCATTGAAAAGGGGAGTTCCTCCCCCTAAAATAAAATAATGTTCCTTCCAGAAGCCCAGCACACACAAGCCTTCTCATTTTAACAAGATAATCTTTTTGCAGATTCTCTGACATCTCATATCCCTTTCTTTTATACTAGGTTATCTCTACCTCGCAATTGAATATGCCCCACATGGAAACTTGTTAGACTTTCTGCGGAAGAGCCGAGTGCTAGAGACAGACCCAGCCTTTGCCATCGCCAACAGCACTGCCTCTACTCTCTCCTCTCAACAGCTGTTGCACTTTGCAGCTGATGTGGCCAGGGGAATGGACTACCTTAGCCAAAAACAGGTCAATTTATGAATTAAATCTTTGGCTGAAACTCTGGCACTTATGATGTGCTTAGCTTTATTAATGCTCTGTCTACAGACCCCAGGAATCCATATGTTAGCTAGAGTGGAATGAGCTTAACTGAAGTGTGAAAGGGTGGCAAAGTTATACTTTGTCCACAAAATAAATGAGGATACCCCTGTATGAGTTACAACTAATGTGAAAGCTGCAACTATAAGATATTAATGCCCTTGTTATTAGGAAAATGCTGTATTACAATTAATTAGTTATATGCAACAAGTTTCTGTATGGTGTGGAATTGATTTTCTCTTAGTAGAAAATTGAGCAGCTGTTACAAAAACCAATAAGGTTTTGATTTGGTTGGCTAGTCTTTACAAACAGATCTGGCCCATGGTTTCATTCTTTTTTTCTGGGGAAAATTAAGCATTAAATTTTTTTACTAAGTTGTTAGACTTGCAGACTTAAAAGTGCTTCTTGAACAAATGAATGTCTGGATGGGATCAGGTGGTACAGAAATGTACCCAAAAGGGCACTAGCTCTCAGAAATACCACCAGTGGATAAAGAAAAAGAACAATAATGGGCCTTATTTGAATATTGTTCAAGATTCAGATCAATCCCAGAAGACCCACACAAAATATAAGAAAACTAATTGATCCCTTGGAAAATTTTGGAGGAGGGAAAAGAGGATATAAAATTTGTGATGGATAGGTTTTAAAGTTGGCAAGGGCAAGAAACCTACCTAAAGATGTATTATCTATTTCTTCAAAAAGACTATGAGAGATCCAATCCTATAGAAACACTTCAATAATAAATCGAAAGTAAATGAAAGAGAGATAGGTTTTTCAGGAAATTCCAACAAATATTCTACACAAGGGAAAGAACAATTGCAGATAAGTTCCCATTTATATGGTAAAACTTGGAAGGATTTGCACTTAAAAGGCTAACGATTCTGAGTGGATTCAGTGCAAACAGCAAGGAATTTTGTTAGAAAAAAATTGAGAAAATGTTTAAAAGACTTAAGAAGACTAAAAAGAAGATCCAACATTTAAAGAACACAGACAAAGAAAATATCAAGGAAGGAGATTTATTCATACAAGGCAGACAAGACAGTGGGACAACAGTATGGATCAGATATATGGATATAATTTGTCTACAAGAGACACATTTTAGAAAGAAGTATATAAAGCATTTGATAAATAAAAAATTGGTACAAGAATTTGTCACCACAAGTGAGAAGAATGGAGTGGTAATGCATATTAATTTAATAACATAATAATTGGTGTGTCTTAGATGGTTGGAATTGGGGTATATCCCCTGGAAAATATTAGATTTCTGATAAAAAGATTAATATTTCTCAAGGGACAGAAGGTATTAAAATGGAGAGACAAAGGATTATCCTTATCTTTTCTGAAAAAGAGCTTATGACTTCCAATCCGAATTTTCACAAAATGATGACACCAGATAAATTGCTTAGGATGATAAAGGAACATCACAATTATGTTGAAAATGTATTGCATAAGAACAATATTTCTTTCATATGCGGCCATGTGAAATGGCTAAAAGAAATTGGTAGACATGATGCAAACGTTTTAAAAATTCAACATCCATTTAAAACCTGAACTTTTTCTTTTGGGACTGATGGATGATCTGTGAGAAAGGAGAGGAACCACAGAAGACTACTTCAATAAATGACAACAGCTTTAAGGATATTATATGTCATACGTGTCTTTGGAAGGCATCTGTGGAAACCTAAGCCTATAAAAAGAGGCAAACATTGCCTAGTGTCTACCCCTTTGTGAATGAAAGTGAAATACTAATGAGTTTTATATGTGACAAGGGACATACCATTTTGTGTTGGCATATGCATTTTTAAAAGCTTATTTTAGTTATCTATCCCTGTACATTCTATTTGCAAAACTAAATAAACCATTGCTATGTGGATGTGGATGTGGAAGGGGCAAGTAGTCTTCTACCTGAAGAGCTTACATAGGAAGAGTAAGAAATGACCAAACTTTTTCTTTTACTGAGTTTCTAAAAGGAAAGAAGTCTGTATACACATATGCACAAAAACCATGTTCATCCAGTATATGGATATCCTGAAAGAATGCAATGCAAGTACTACAGCATTTTGTTGAAAGTTGTGCTTGATAAAAAATGCCATCAACCTAAGAAGTAAGTTTCATAAAGAGAATATTTTTTTCCCTTTAGTTTATCCACAGGGATCTTGCAGCAAGAAACATCTTGGTGGGAGAAAACTATGTGGCCAAAATAGCTGACTTTGGATTGTCTCGAGGACAAGAGGTTTACGTTAAAAAGACCATGGTAAGAACCAAAAGAAACATTCAACCTCATTTCTTGTGCAGTTATCTACCCAATGCATTATGGTATTACTTATTATTTTTGAAAACAAAACTTTTAAGACACATTATAATTTATATCTGAACTTCAGGACCTGCAACGTCATTGAAATTAATAGGAGCTATTTTCTTATTATTTTTATTAACTTAATTGAAGTTATTTATCATTTTCATGAGCTTAAATTGTATAAAGAGCAAAAGAGAAACAGAGTGGGAAAATGACTTGAATAAAAAGATGAAGTAGATATGAAAATTCACGTTATGCTTCTGAATGCCCCAAATAGTCTCCTGTAGAAGTGTTTAACATTTTTCTAATCTCATTATTTTAGGGAAGGCTTCCTGTGCGATGGATGGCAATTGAATCTCTAAACTACAGTGTGTATACAACAAATAGTGATGTGTAAGTTACGTTATTTCTATCACTTTCAAAGTCTTGCGTTATGATGCGTTATGATTTGTTGTTTTATTTATATTTTGTTATATTGTATTGTTCTGGGCATGGCCCCATGTAAGCCACCCCGAGTCCCCGTTGGGGAGATGGTGGCGGGGTATAAATAAAGTTTATTATTATTATTATTATTATTATTATTATTATTATTATTATTATTATTATTATTATTGCCCATGCTTAGTAATGCTGAGGTATCACAAATCAATGTTACAGGCAAAGGAGGTCAGTAGGTATGGGGAGCTGAATTCTAGCACCTGTATGTGATGTCAGTGGCATACAATGAATTTTCTTTCCATTGAAGCCAACAGAAGGGAATTGATGTATATCATCTGTAGAACTAAAGGAAATCAGGAGCTGGACTGAGAGTAAAGGGGTTGGAAAATCGTATTTACTCACATCTAATGCTTTTTTTGACTAACTTAGATAGCCAAAGTGAGGTGTGCATTAGATTCAATTGAGGATTTAAATTGTGCATGTAAACCCGCCTGTGTTCCTCTATTGTATAATGCTGGTAGATGCTGTGGTTACAAATTTGCGACCTAGAGATTTGTAACTGCTCCACATTTTTACTAATGCTATTTGTGGCAATACTTTACAAAGAAGCAGCCATATCTAAAGAAGGGGATCTGTTTGGTGGCCGATCAGGTGCGGATGGATGATGATCAGAAGCAGAACTACCGTCACAATTTCTTTTTGAAGAATCACTTGCTAGCATGGGGTGGTGAAAATGTCACTCAGGTTTCTTAGTTGCCAGCACAACAGTCCTCCTTCTCTCAGCATAGCTTCTGTCTCGTAGGTTGGGGTGTATATGTTTGGCTAAAAGGTTTCAATTATTTATGTGTACCAATGCAAATGATGTAAACAACAGAATGCCATGTTTATGCAACCTTTGAGATTTTACTCTGACATAAAATCACAACAGGACTTTAGTCTTTATTAAGTACAATACATGTTAGAATGTTACAGCTTGTTTTATCTTACATGCAGGTGGTCCTTTGGCGTGCTGTTATGGGAAATAGTTAGCTTGGGTGAGTAGCCATTTTTAGAATGTTTCTAAGCCATGCCTGGTTCAGACAAAGCGTCCATTCAATACATCACTTTCATGAAACAACAAAGGCAGTATTTTCCCCTTCTAGGGCTTCCGAGACACTTGTCTTGTGTTTCGGAGGCCCCAGGAATAATGGTGATTCTACTTATCTATTTATGTCAATTTAGCTATTTTTGCTCAACATATCTAAGTTGTCTGCCTTCGTTATGCATATTTATTTGGAAGTACATCCCACTGAATTGAAGGTGACTTACTTCTAACAAGGCATGCATAGTAGTGCATCCTGAAATAGCAATTATGGGTATAAGTCCACAGCTAAATGCAATTCAAGAAGTGAGCTACACTGGGGAAACTTTAAAAGGTCTTTCATAAGTAAGTAAAACTTTATTTATATACTGCCCTCTCTCCCCGAAGGAACTCAGGGCAGTTTCCAAGCATAAAAACAGCAACATACACTACATAAGAAATACAATACAATACACACATTATTAAAACAAAATTATAATTTCACAATGCTTCAACTTGAACTTTTCTTCCTTAGTTCAAGTGACATACACATGTACATTTGTTATAATTTTTATTTTAATGGAGATGAGCTGCAGTCTGTAAAATGGAATTCAACTACATTTAACAGAAAAGAATTCTTCAAATCCTGCTTGCTATGTCAAACCTTGTGACCAACAAAACTAAAATCCATCCAAGGACTTGAGCGTCATGTAATTGTAACCCAAGGCCAGCAGAAGAAACAGAAAGTTGATCAAGGCTTGGCAAAGTCATCTTATGTGAACTTAGTGAGGCAACTGTCAACCTGACCAGGATTCATTGTCTGTTTTTTCTAAAGATTATTCTATTGCTTCGAGAAAGCAAGTCAATGAACAAACCATTTATAGATTTTAGGGGGGGAAATAAAAGGAAAACAAAGTAGCATTTAAATCTTCTGTTGCAGGTGGGACGCCATACTGTGGGATGACTTGTGCAGAACTGTATGAGAAATTACCCCAAGGGTACAGATTGGAGAAGCCCCTCAACTGTGACGATGAGGTGTAAGTAACATAGTCCTTGATGGGCTTGAATGCTTTTTCCTTATACAATACTCTTTAGCTGATGACATTTTAAAGCAGTGGTTCCCAAACTTATTTGGCCTATCTCCCCCTTTCCAGAAAAAATATTACTCAGCGCCCCCAAGAAATTATTTTTTTAAATTTTTAATAGTAATTAAACAGACAGATATGTGTATTAATGCATATGGCAAATGCACCTGTGGCCATCACCACCACCCCTGGATCACTGCAGCGCCCACCAGGGGGCGGTAGCGCCCACTTTGGGAATCACTGTTTTAAAGCCTCTTATCCAAGATGCTTGGGACCAGATGCATTTTGGATTTCAAATTTGTGGGATTTTGGTATACCGGTATTTGCATATATGTACATAATTAGAGATCTTGGAGGTAGGACCCAAGTCTAAATATTCCACAGTAAAAAACACTCCAAAGTTATTTCCCTAAAGCAGTTATGAATAGAAAAATCACAAGTGCTGTTGTCACCCTCAACATATCTATTGCTATGAGAAGCTTTACTTTGATATTTTGATAATGTGCTGTTATGTCAAGAAAATTTCTCACCCAAGACAAACACAGTTTGTGTTATGCGAAATATGCCAGATAATTCTTCTGTGCTTGGCCCACTGTGCATTGCTTAGAAACAGCTGTTTTTTCTAGGCAGCAATGCATAGTGGGCCTCTCCAAGCACCGGGTGCCAGCTGGGAGGAACGAGACACAGCTGGTGCAGACTTTTCTCTCCCATCAAGCACTCGGTGCTTGGAGAGGTCAGCTGCATGTTTCTAGACAGCAACGTGCAGCGGGCCTTTCCAAGCCCCAGGTGCTTGCTGGGAGGGTAAAGTCTCATCCCTCCCGGCAAGCACCCAGCGCTAGGAGGGGCCCACTGCGCATTTCTAGGCAGCAATGCTCAGCGGGCCTCCCCAAGTGCTGGGTGCTTGCTGAGAGGGAAGGTATTAATATCCCCTTGCGTAACAATTTCTTCCAGATAGCAGTTAGCTGGCTGCTGATCTCAGCTCTTTCTCCAACCCAAACAGCCACTAATTGGACACAGGGAATGTTTGCTTCCCACAGTTTGCTTTATTTCCTATATAGGAATTAAGGGAGCTTGCAATGTCCACCAACATCAAAGAGAATCTTTGCTTAAAACTGTTTATTGCACATCTCAGCTACTATCCTGCACTGTCAATATAACTACCATCTGTTATATTCGTTATGTCTGATGATGTAAACAACCATCCCCTCAAAAAAGCTACTTTTACAGCCTAGCCACATACCAACACAACTGATTCTGAGGTTCTGGAGATTAGGTTGCTGAGAAATGGTTTTCGACGGGTCCATTGACCATAGGCAGTGGGGGAAGACTTTTGGTTCCTGCCATAGCTGCCTATCTCAAGGTCCTTGTGACTTGGAGAGTATTGCAAAAATAATTTATCAACACCTCAGTCTATATCAAAATCCTTTCAGCAGGAAGCTGCCAGATGGTAAAGGGAGATTTTTGGAATTACATACACTTATTAATGATCATAAACAGGAAGCTGGTATAAGGTCATAAATTAATTTGCAATCTCACAGGGACTAAACAAAATGCCAAACCAGCTTTCACAGTTGGTATTTTCTTCTCTTTCCATAGTTACGATCTAATGAGACAATGCTGGAGAGAAAAGCCCTATGAAAGGCCATCCTTTGCGCAAATACTTGTATCCTTGAACAGGATGTTAGAAGAAAGAAAGGTAAGGATCATCTTTGTCTTCAGATTGGAATTACAGTATATAGGAGTATCTGTCCCAGCTCATGAGTTATCTCGGTTGCAACTGCAAACCATTGGGCCACATGAGAAGCAAAAGGAATGTTTTATATTACAGTTTCTTAATTGTAGATCCCAATCCCAAATGGGGTCCCATGGCTCATTCTTGGGGTTGTGAAAAAATTGACAACAGTAAAAGGTTTCTGAATGCCACCTAGTGACCATTTTAGGCATTACACAAGTCTGTTAGCAACAACGGATAGAGTTTGCAGTGAACTCTGCAAAAAATGCTTCTGCTGAACTCACTAAAAGGAAAATCAGCCTGTTCAGCAAACCTTGCTGAAGAGGACTGAGGTGACAGGGATGGAATCCTTTTCTATCCTACCGCTGCCACCAATTGAAGAGAGCCCAATTTGTGGTACTCAACTCAGGCAGGGGAAATCTTTTTCTTAAATCCCACTGCTGCCTCCAATTCAGGAGATGTGTGCGCGTGTGAGAGGGAGGGACGGAGGATGTGTGAATGTATGACAGGGATGATTTAGTGGATAAGGAAGGATAACGGAACTGATTGGGTTTAAATGAGTAAAGATGGTAACTTATATAGAAAAGTACGGTAACTTATATAGATAGGTACGGTAACTGCCACCAACGTGAGGTAACAGGCTTACAGAGAGGCAAGGAGACTTATCTTTATGAACAATAACAAAATTCAAGTTTATTTTTGGTACATAAGCGTATGGTTTCAATCAGTAAACGTTCCGGATCTTAAGTTACAATGTAGTCTTTCTTGAATGGATATTTCTTAAATAACTTCTCTTCAATACAGTATACTAAACTCCCCCGGTCAGCTTATATTCCCAGCCTTTCCCCTGAGTGACCATAAGCTGCCGTCCTTAGCTGATTTCCACAGCTCCTAATCTTTCCAAAACCTAACCGCAACTGTCCTTTTTAAACCCTCACAGCAACAGAACTTTTAAAAGGGAATATGCTCCAACTGTCATCTTAGCCACGCCCCTTTTCTCCCAAGGGAAGCTGTGTTACCATGGCAACCTACCAAATGCTGCTTCCAGCTAGTTTCCATGCTAGGCTTTTCCTTGCTAATATATAACTCTTTTTTTTTTCTTTAACAAACAAATAAATAAAATCATATCAATAATATCTGTTTTACACATAACTTCTCTACACTTGCAAATACAAAATTAATGTCAGCAAATGACTGGTTTTGCTATACATATATACCCAGGGTCATATAAAACTTTCTCAGGCAGAAAGGGGTCACAAGTGGGAAAAGGTAAAGAAGCCCCATTCTACATAAAAGATATTGGTGCCACATGTAAAACTCTCCCAAGTGTCAATTTTGCCATAGTTAGAAGCTACTTCATAGCCATGCAGATGTGTGATGTGTTTCTTTGGCTGTGGATATGAAATGGTGTGTGTCATTAAGTTATTCCCAGGTGGTCATTGGGATTTGATTTAATCAAATATAGTAATAATATCTAAGGGTGTGCACTTCTAAGCCCCCAATGGCACAGCAGTTTAAACTGCTGAATGCTGAACTTGCTGACCAAAAAGGTTCCATTGTTAGCTCCATCTTCTGCCAACCTTGCAGTTTGAAAACATGCAATTATGTGTAAATCAATGGGCTCCAGCGGGAAAGGCACTCCATGCAGTCATGCTGGCCACATGACCTTGGAGGTGTCTACAGACAAGGCCGGCTCTTTGGCTTAGAAATGGAGATGAGCAACAACCCCCAGAGTTGGACACGACTAGACTTAATGTCAAGGGAAAACCTTTACCTTTAACTTTACTTCTAAGCAACCTGTACCATTGCCAATATATTGCGGCTTAAAGGAGAAGCATCTAAATCTCAGAGAAATCATGATAATTCATATTAGATCTTGAAGCCACTTTGAATCTCCTTGTGGAGAGAAAAAGTGGGGCATAAATAAACATAATAAACATAATAATAATAATGATTATGATGCAGCATAAAATATATTAAACTCATTCTTTGTGATTGTACTTCCAGACTTACGTGAATACAACCTTGTATGAAAAGTTCACCTATGCTGGCATTGACTGTTCTGCTGAAGAAGCTGCTTAAGATGGAAGAGTTTCAGTTATTTATCAATCTAAGCAACCAAAAACTTTGATTTTCAGAAGAGATGAAACTTACTCTGATGTATGAACTGGTGTATACTGCTATCTGTACAATCTTTTAGCTATACACATCATACCTTTTGAGCATACTTTACAGTAAGCTCTGTGTCATTATGTTATAGAAATGTGTGTACATATATGTGTATGTAAGTATATCCACAATGTATAAATGTGTAGAAAGGTTGTTCTTTATGTATGCACATTCACACAGGCATATGCAGTATCTGAACCAAGAAAAAGAAACAAATAAATTCTACATTTCATAGATGATTGTGTATCTTTTTTCCTCCTAGAAATCTGAGCTCATTGTAAATGATACAAACATATTTCTGTTGCACTGGCCGTGTTTGAAATAGAAGCAAGTATCGTTAGTGATTTACATGTTGGATGTCTAAATTCTCTACCAATCTTGTACAATGACAGAAATTCCCACATGACTGTTTAGCTGCAGCAGATCCCTACTTCATTGTCATTTAGTAGTGGTGGAGAGTAGGAGACACACATATTCATATATGAGTTCCTAGAGCTAGATAGAGAACACTGCCATCATCTACCAGGACTTCCAGGAGCATATGAGCCAATGGTAAGAAAATGTGAGAGATGGCCAGCACATTTGTTGTCTTTGCCTTACATTGACTTACCTAGTAGATGAGATCATTAGCTGGTATGTTCTTGTGAGAACAATGTTTGTGGAACTCAGGGTGAGAAATGCCACCTTCTCTCTAACAAACATGTTTTGGATAAGTATCTGTCATGAAAAGATGAGAAGTTGGAGGAACTGAAGTGAACCATAATAGGTTTGTCGGTA
Organism: Anolis carolinensis; assembly: GCF_035594765.1. Taxonomy (NCBI): domain Eukaryota; kingdom Metazoa; phylum Chordata; class Lepidosauria; order Squamata; family Anolidae; genus Anolis; species Anolis carolinensis. Next base: position 229,237,575 of record NC_085842.1, on the reverse strand, counting down.
CTTCAAAGACCATCTGGAAAGTAGAGTGACAAATCCCAATGGAACATTGTGTGTATTAGGCCTTGAAGGCTTGGGGCTCTCTAAGGCCCCTTCCACACAGCTGTATAAAATCCACATTCAATTGGATTATATGACAGTGAGGACTCAGATAATCTAGTTCATAGCAGATATTGTGGATTATCTGCCTTGACATTCTGGCTTGTATGCCTGTGTGGAAGAGCCCTAAGCCACTCTAGGGAATGGCTCAATTTATTAGGAAGGGCAAAAAGGACCACTGAGGCTGCTTCTACACAGCCACATAATCCGGATCAGAATGTGGATTGATGAAATCCAGTTCTACTCCAGAGAGTCTCCACACATCTTGGGAAATGTGGAAAAGTGTCTACAGCATCCACAAAGTTTCCCTCGTGCTGAATCAATTAAAAAACCCTTTTCTTCCTTACCCCATTTAGAGAAATGTACTAAACTGCAGCAGCTCATTGGATGAGCACCAGCAACCATGCATGGATAGGAAGAAAAAAGTACAACAAAAGTTGCAAGAGATCGGAAGTTACCATTGTGACAGATAAGGCAGAAATAAGGAGATGTCAGCACAGGAAGCACGTGTATAAGAGAGGAGGAGTGAGTTTATATAAATAACACCTAAACGTAATACAAAACACCAATTAGTGTCTATAGGAAAAAAGATAAAAAATAGTACAGAAATGATACCTTAATTGCTCAGATTCCAACAGAACAATCTATTATGATGCTTCTCTGGCTTCCTAAAAAGACTGGCGAAGGCTCTAATCCAGGAAGGGCAACTGTGGAAGGCTAAGGAGCCCTCCCAGGACACTTTGGGCCATTCTTTAGCAAATCAGGTGAGATTACTGTACTTTGGACATATCATGCGAACATATCACTCATGGGAAAAGGCAATAATGTTTGGACGATGGCAGCAAAAAAAGATGCTACAGCATCTCGTCTACAGCATCTCACCTTTCAGGGACAAGGTCCACCTCTGGTTTTGGAGGCACAAAAAGAAGATGAAGCTTAGATTCTGTTATAATTCTGCCTAAGTAGCTGAATAAAGGCAACATTCCAGCTATTATAAAAATTGTTTTAAGCCTGTTTAGTGGACTTGTAAGCATTTAGCTTTGGGTGACACATTCATGTGTACGCTGTTGTATTTCAATTTTCATGTTTAAAGAGATTGTGTTTTGAATAATTTTGTGAAAAAGAAAAAAGAAAAGGCAGACACAGGAAAAAAGGATGCATAAAGGGAGATATTACTGGTGAGTATTGCTTCTCCCTGCTATAAATTTCAGGGTGAGCAAATGCCAAGGGACACAGAAATATCTAATTACACAACGTAACGAAATTTGGAAAAAAAAAATCTTTTCCTGGTTTGAAAGAGTTATTCCTGTTTTATTGTGTGGTACTTTGAAAGAAGTTCTTATACTCCAGAAACATAGATTTGTGGCTGCTACAATCTATGTTGAATTGCTTGAGTCTCAATGTGATATTCATTGAAAAACGATAACAAAATATGCTGCAGGATGTCCTGCAAAAACAAAGTTTTTGCAGTTTAATAAACCTTTCCCGTGTTTTTATGAAATAACCAAATAGGAAATGACATTTATAACCCAGGAACAAAAACTGTGTAACATAGTGTTATCTAAGCTGATCCTTGATCAAAGCACAAAGGCCATGTTGGGTGGGGACAATGTTGCCTGGTTATCAAAACAGGAAAACGGGACGGTTGAAATTTATGACCCACAGAACTGGCAATAAGGGAGTAGTTATCAACAAGCTCATATATTCATTTCAGTTAACAAACTTTTTCTTTGTAAAATTAACACATTGTTCACTTTCACAGATTACATGATACCTATTTTTACTTATATAAGGGTTCAGATCACCATATCAGGGATGTTTTGTTAAGTCTATTTAACAAAAACCCTTTCCAGCCATCAAACAGAGGACATCCTTTATGATAAGGTACCTGTGATGGAATTGTATAGGTCCCAGCTCATTTTGTTAGGCTGTCTCACCCACAGCTTGAAAATAGGCATTTTCTGTTAATTTTACAAAGTTGGAGCTTAAGGAAAGCCTTTCTAGTTTGGAGCAGTAAGTTGGCCCATCCCTTTGCCCGGGGCAAGCGAGCCATCTTTAGTTTAAGGTTATTACCACGAAGGAATATTGGAAGCAAGATGTGTTTATTGTTGGTTCCAGAGAGATTGAAAAGTGGACAAGCCTTTTCAAGCTAATACTAAACACCACTATTCTGGGAACTCATTCGACTGTACTGATCTACCGCTGATCAGTGACAGCCTGTGGAGTTTCCGGTGCCTTCAGCAAGGTGCCAGACCTGCTCTCTCAGCCTCCAGCCTGATCACCTTGGGCACTGAGTGCCCCAGAGGCCCCATTTGCCAGAAAAAGTGAGCAAGGGAAGCTTTCATATGCTCTCCGTCTCCAGAATCATCCACAAGCAGTGACTTCAAGAACAACCAGTTACTTTCAAACTTTAAGTATGGACTTTGTTATGGGGGCCTGGGTGGAGATAGGCCAAAGACCAATTAATAAATCGTTACCGTTTCTCTAAAGCAGTGGTTCTTAACCTGTGGGCCGCAGCCCAGCAATGGGCTGTGAGAACAAAAATCTGGTCTGCGAACCTCCTTCCTCTTTATTTGATTTCCACTCTTTTCCGCAGAGCTGACCATTGCATTGAATAGATCACATCAGCTCTAGATTATTAAATACGGTTTTCTGTGGGCGAGCAGATGGCGACTACTGGATAGCATACGTTCTCAGAAACTAGAGCTGATGTAGGCTATCCAATGCAGTTTTCTGAATCAGCACCCCTAATAACCAAACCAAATCTAAAGTTGACCAAAAACTGCTTTGTAACCCTTTTGGTACTATTGTTGGAGAGTGGTCCCTGGTCAAAGTGGTCCCTGGTTAAATTGGTTCCTGGTCAAGTGAGTCCTGGTCAAAAAAAGGTTGGGAATCACTGCTCTAAAGCAATAACGTGGACATTGATTCTGTGGGGTTCCTTGCTCCAACAGGAAGGCAAACCAGCATCCCCCAAGGTAACACATAAGCACTTAAGACTGTTGGAGATAGCAACCTTCTCAAGCCTCCTCTATTTGATGTTTTTCTGTTTATAATGTATTATTTCCTGAAGTGTATCTTATTTGGTTTGCAGTTTTCTTAGCTCTATGTACTTGAAGCAGTGGGAGCAGCTGATGGTCATGTGACTGTTTAGAATGTATTTTTCAAAAATAATTTTATTCATAGGAATATTTAATACAATATCTTTTTAAAAAGCAATGGGGTAGGAGAGGGTATTAGGTATTAGGAATAGAATAGGGAAATAGAATCACCTAGGGGTTAATTTATATACACACACACACACACACATATACATACACACACACACACACACACACATGTATATATCCTACTTTCTAGGGATCGAGGTCTAAAGGGGTGGGTGAAAAAGAAAAGGGAGGGGATTTTGTTGACCTCCAATCTTCATCATCATGGTTAAAAAGTCTTTATTTTATTTCTTGTTTAATTCTATTTTCCCTCTTCGTCTTTTTTTATGTGAAACTATTTTTCTCTTATCATTTCCTTGAGCTATATCATCATTTTCCTTTTCTCTTGTTCCATATAGTCTTTAAATGGTGTCCAATCCATTATTCTTTTGACATTGCCTTGTTGGCTTGCTAATAATTGAGTTAGTTTGTCCATATTCACTACTTCAGTTATATTCAAGAGCAGTTGTTCTATTGATGGTAGAGTCTCACTTATCCAACATAAATGGGCCGGCCGAAAGTTGGATAAGCGAATATGTTGGATAATAAGGAGGGATTAAGGAAAAGTCTATTAAACATCAAATTAGGTTATGATTTTACAAATTAAGCATCAAAACATCATGTTATACAACAAGTTTAACAGAAAAGGTACTTCAATATGCAGTAATGCTATGTAATTACTGTATTTACGAATTTAGCACCAAAATATCACGATGTATTGAAAACATTGACTACAAAATGTGTTGGATAATCCAGAACATTGGATAAGCGAGTGTTGGATAAGTGAGACTCTACTGTACTTCTTTCATTCTCCAATTTCATGCATAGATTATTCTGGCGGCTGTCACTAAGTAGTTAAAAAGTATGTCTTTATTTTTATCTAAATCCATATCGATTATGCCTAGTAGAAAGTATTCAGTTTCCAGCTGAATTGTTATATCAAGTATTTTCTGCATTCTTTCTTGTATTCTCTTCCAATAGTTTCTTGCTATTTTACAGGTCTACCACATATGATAAAAGGTGCCCGCATGATCTTCGTGTTTCCACCATTTATCTTGTATATTTTTGTAACACTTTGCCAACTTTTTGGGGGTTATATACTATCGGTACATCATTTTGTACCAATTTTCTTTCAGTTCATAAGCATATGTATACTTGTGATGACTCATGGGCCATGTAGTCCCGTTCCAAGTACTATTGTGGCAGACGAAGAGGAAAACTTTGGTTTCCCACCGTTTCAGCCAGAATTGGAGCCCTTGCACCTGCAGGATGTTTGCCCTCCAGAAGTCAGCCAAACAAGCCTTGGGCAGAAATCTCCCCCGTTCTCTCGCCGGGATAATTATAATCGAGATAGAGGCGCTAGGGAGGCGAATCGCCGAAGGGCCAGGATCGCTGCCAGACAATTAACTGATTAAGCCTGTTTCCCTTGGGAAATCTTAAGGAGTCATGCATCTGGACATAGTATAGGTTTCACTTCTTGTTCCCCAGGGAAAGTGTTCCTTGGCGGGAAAACAAGATCCTATATAGGTGTTTACCCGCAAGGAGATCCTTGCGGAGTCAATTCGTCAGCTTCAGGAGTGAGATCGTGTGTAGACTACGCTACTCCAGTTCCTTGTTTCCAGGACCTTGTTCTTGTTCCAGCCCTGCCTTGTTCCTCGGACCTCGCCACGGATTTCGCCACGGACCCTGTTCTTGTTCCTTGCTTTTTGTTGCCTTGAATCAAGCCTTGTTTGCCAAGAATCTAGTTTGCTCTCCAGCCTTGTTATCAAGCTCCATTGGACTAAAGGACCCTGTCATTTCCCCACACTTTGCTTGGCAAAGTGTGTGTTTCGGTTATTGGATTATAACTTTGGACTCTAATATCTCATATTGGACATTGATTTCCTGGACTATATTTGACCTTTCCTGAAAGGTCTACTTCTGAACTATATTCTTCACTTGTTTTTATTGACTTTATATATTCCCTTAATAAAGATATTAGATAGATTCTGGTCTCTGTGCATGGTTATTGGTGCTCTGCAGCCTGGGTCCTGACAATACTTTAACTTATAGTTCCATATTCTTTCCCAATCTTCCAATTTAATAGTATGCCCAATTTTGGCTGCCCATTTTACCATACAGTTTTTAACTTGCTCTGTTTCTGTCGATCACTCTAGTAATTTCTTATATATTTTTGTAATGACTTCCTTTTCTGTTAACATAATTTTGTCCCAGAGGGATTATTTCTCCGAAAGGCCTGCAGTCTTGTCTTTATTATAGTATTCTCTTAATTGTCTGAACTGAAACCAAGAAATATTCTTATATGTTTGATTGATTTCTTCTTGAGTTTTTAGTACATGAGTTCCATTTTGTCTTTTCAATATTTCTCTACATGTGGGCCATTTTTCTCAGCCTAGTTTCCTCCTCTGTGCTGCTTCTAGTGGAGAGATCCATAACGGAGTTTTCTATTTGTTTAGAATGCATTTTTAAAAGGATTAGAGTTAGAAATGACAGTTGGAGCTTGAATGTGTTAAGAGTACAGAAGCCAGTGTTAGGAGTTTGAAGATGGTTAATGTTTGAGTCTGTTTGAGTACAGAAGCCAATGTTAGAAGTTAACTGAAGCTTGAGTTCTTTAGAAGCAGACTGTTATAAAAGAGACCTGTACAGAGCAATATAGTTTTTAAGAGACGGATAGACCATAAGTTAAAGATACAAACCAAAAATGTTTTAAAATTTAACCTGACAAGAAATGTGCCTGTATATTTAAATACATGATGTTGTGAGTAAAACAAACATGTTATTTTAAAGTAGTTTACTTGAATCTTTGTCCACTGAAAGCGTCTAATCAAAACAAGATATTTACGTGCCCAATGATCTTCAGTTACCCAATAAACTCAAGGAAAACTCCTGGAAACTCTGCTACCAAATAGGCTATGATCCTAATAGGTCATAATCCCCATTAGGTTGTGATCCTAACAGGTCATAATCCAATAGTCCAATAAAAACATTTAAAGCAGCTTGGGTGCGACAGCACAGTACTCCTAGCAACATTGGAGACAGGACTCAAAAAAGATTTTGTTGGATTGTGGCTTAATTAACCAGGTATGCAATTTTTAACAGACATTTTATAGACTGAAGTAAAACAACACACACCAAAGTCAACATTACAATATGTACTATTTTTTAAAATGAGAGCATTACTAATCAAGCAAGGAGGTAACCACGTTAATGTGTTCCAGTGGAAACAAGAGGTCCTGTGCCATCTTAAAGCATTTATTTATTTAAAGCATTTATATTCCACCCTTCTCATCCTGAAGAGGACTCAGGGACGAGCACAACATATATACGGCAAACATTCAATGCCGGAACATAAAATAAAGCATAAATATATAAACATTAAGATCAGTTATCAATGCCGCAGTTACTCTTACAATAATAAATAAAATATCTCAAATTAAACAGTTAAAATATAAGTACAGTAGAGTTCCGGTTATTCGACATAAACAAGCGGGCTGAATGTCGAATAACCGGAACTGACGGATAATAGGTAAAGGTAAAGGTTTCCCCTGGTGTTAGGTCCAGTCGTGACCGACTCTGGGGGTTGGTGCTCATCTCCATTTCTAAGCCGAAGAGCCGGTGTTGTCCATAGACATCTTCAGCTCATGTGGCCAACATGACTGCATGGAGCGCCGTTACCTTCCCGCTGGAGCGGTACCTATTGATCTACCCACATTTGCATATTTTCAAACTGGTAGGTTGGCAGGAGCTAGGGCTAACAGCGGGGGCTCATTTCGCTCCTGGGATTTGAACCTGGGACCTTTTGGTTCGCAAGTTCAGCAGCTCAGCGCTTTAACACACTTCGCCACCGGGGCTCCCGACAGATAATAGGGAGGCCCTATTATCCCTCCCGGCAATCCGGCTCAGGGAAGCACCCTTTGAGCGCTGCTGCCTAGTAACGCTCAAGGGGTGCTTCCCAAGGGGCGGGTGCTTGCTGAGGGATGGGGCTCGTCCCTACCGTGAGCGCTTGGCCAGGAAAGCACCCTGTGAGTGCTGCTGCCTAGTAATGCTCACGGGGCACTTCCCAAGGGGGCAAGTGGTTGCCAGGGGACGTGGCTCATCCCTATGACGAGCACTCAGCTCAGGGAAGTGCCCCGTGAGTGCTGCTGCCTAGCAACGCTCACGGGGCGCTTCCTCCTCCCTCTCCCTCTCCTTCTCTCGATCTCCCTTTGGCTCAGCAGCGCTCCCTTCCTTGGGCTGTTCCAGGGAGGAACTCAAGAGAAGGAGTGGGAGAGGGAGGAGGACTTTTCTCTCCCTCTTTCCCTGGCTGCCCCAGGAAGATGCAAAGGAGGTGGTGGCGGCACAGGGGGAGGCAGAGGCAGCCATGAGCGCAGCGGCGGTGGCGGCGGTGGCTCCCTCTCAGGCCTCACTTCCCTCCTTGCCAAGCCCCGGCGGCGCCTCGAATAATACGGAGTGTCGGTTAACTGGAACTCGGATAACCGGAACTCTACTGTACAATAAAACAGCTTAACATACATTCAATCCAACCAAAGTGGGCTGATAGAAAAAAAAGTGGCCAAAAGCAGCAGGCAGCAGGTAACAAGCAGCAGGCAAGGTGTTAAAGAAGCCGTGGAGACATCCCACGCAGATGTTCCGGTGGCTGGGCAGTGAGGCCATTTAAAGTAGCCGCATGGCAAGGCTGCAGGGACTGTGGAAGCACTCCATGCAGATGTTCCGGTGGCCAGGTGGTGGGCGGTGAGGCTGTTTAAAGTAGCCGCAAGGAAAGCACCAAATGCTGCTGCTATGAAAGTTATAACTGTGCTTTAGGTTTTTTCAGATTGCTTGCTACATTCAACTGTAGTGCCAGGCAGGACTAGTGGGTCAGGTCCAGGGAGGGCCAGGAGCAGCAAGGGGTAGGCAGATGTCAGGCAGAAAGTGTCTCTCAGAGTTCCGGTAGTAGAAAGGGTTGCCTGACAAAAAGGGGCCTCCAGGGCAGGAGGGGGGGCCAGGCTAAGCTGGAGAGCACCCCTTTTGCCTCCCTCCTCACCAGGAGACTCCAGAGCGCTCCCTGCTTCCGCATCTGTATCCTTACCTGGGGCCTGGGCCTGGCCCTACCTAGGTTGTCCTCCACGGCAGGCACAGGTAAACCCTGCAGGGCACTCTCAGGCTCCCTCCTGGGCAAAAGTGACTTAGGGGTCCCTGTTTGTGGGGCAAGGGGAGGCTGTCTCCCCTTCTGGGGTCCGGGCCTGCCCTCTCCTGGCATTGTTGTTGTATGCCTTTGAGTTGTTTCCTATACACTGTAACCATAAAGAAACATATTAACAGAGTTTTTGAGGGCAAGATTTCTTCAGAGGGGTTTGTCATTGCCTTCCTCTGAGGCTAAGTGTGTGTGACCTACCCAAGGGTCAGCCAATGGGTTTTCTTGGCCGAGTGGGAAATCAAGTCCTAATCTAATGCTTAAATCAGTATATTAGCTTTCAGATGCAACTACGCATTTGGAAATGACTTTGGACCCAAGTGTGAAATAAATGGTGGGCTTACAGAAAGGCCCTGAAATACTGGACACAAGTAGAGTCCAATATTCAAGTAGATGTGATGCTGGCAGAAATTGTTAAGGTTACATTTATGATGCCATCAGAGTTTATTTGCTGGGAATGCCGGGCAACCATTTTTTTAAAAAAGGAAAATAATTACAATATATGGTAAGTGCAGCAAGTTTTGTCTATGCTTGGAAACTGAAGATACCAGTTACAGTTATTCCAACATACAACAAAGAATGGTTGATAAATATTTGTGAACTAGCTGAGATGGACAAACCAACTGTGCTGATTAAGGAGAAATCATTGACCAACTTCAGGAAAGACTGGAACTTATTTATCTCAACAATGATGGGAGCATTTATCGATTTTAGGATTTCTGAATTAAAAGAGTGTTACCAAATGTAGAACTGTGGAAATGTATTTGTTTTCTGTTTGTGTTCTGATGTAGGTTTGTAGTTAGCAGAAGCAGGTAGAATATTGCTGCCCAGTTTTAGTATTTTATGTCACAACATCTTGCTTGTTTGTATAACTATTGATTTTCTATTATGTTCTGTCTTTTTCTAATAAAAATCACTTACAAAAGGAAATTTAATGTAATTGGCTTGAGAGAGAACCTGATAATTTTGGAAGTGACTCTGGAATTAAATGTAAAGTTTAATCGAAATTTAAATGTCATGTGGTACAACTAGGTATCAAGTGGATTCAAGTGTAAGATTGGGCATAAGATGTCATTAGGCATTTGGAAATTACTTTGAATTCAAGAATGAGCTTAAATGTGAATTTAAATGGCACTTAAGTGCAACTAAGTATTTGGAACTGACTTTGGATTGAAAGGTTAGACTGCAAGGCTGCCCGCTATCACCAATTTTGTTTGCTATGGTGATAGAATTATTTGCAAATGCCATTAGGAAAGATAAGAATTTATAAGAGGTAGGAATAAAGGAAAGGCAGAAGGTAGGCTTATTTGCTGATTACAAAATATTATTTATTTAAAATATGGTTGGTAAAATGATTAGGATAAAGGATCATTTAGAGATATTTTTTGGGGGGGGGGGAAACGGGTTTACAAGTAAATTGGAATAAATCAGAAATGATGTTATTTAATTGTACAAAGAAAGAAGAGACTTTACAGAACAAGGTAATATGGGAATTAGAATCAATAATAAATTAAAATATCTGGGAGTAACTATAACAAAGGACTTAAAAGAAATGGAAGTGTCTAGGATTCTGGGATTCAATCTTATACCTGTGAAGGAACCAAAGTTTAAAAATGTATCCCTCCCTGACTAGAGAGAAGTACGCAGTGCTTTTGGCCTCGTAAACAAGCACTTTCTGTCTTTGTAGAAAGTTAAGAAAGTGTATGTAATCAGCCAGCCAGTCGATAGAGTATATCTAAAGAATTTCGGCACATACAAGCTGTCAGCCTCTTCACATCCGTGAATGAAAGACGTTTCTCTTTGCTCTTGGGAGCTTGTTTTCTTCCGTAGCGTCTCCCCTCCTAGACCCATGGAGTCTGAGCTGTTTCTGCTACACCTGGATCCAGAGAGACTTCCAAATATCAAGTTGCACCTAATGCCAATGACTGTGTCCAAGATTCTGGGATTCAATCTTATGCCTGGATCCAGAGGGACTTCCTGTTAGGGAAAAGTACCAAAAATAGCAGAGCATTCAAAAATACAAATAGGATACTTTTAGTTGAGCATTCAGCTCACAGCAAGCAGAGCATGAAGTGTGGCTGGAGAATTTAGAGCTTAGGAGACAAAGATGCAGAGTTCAATCTTTAAAGTTACAAAAGGTTTATTTATAAAAAATAATAAACTAAATTTCTTAACAGTAAAGAACTGAGTCTAAGCTACCCTCTAACACCATCTCTTTTGGGGTTCAACAAAGAAGGAAAATTCTCCAAGCACTACATTTCTCCTGACACACAGAAGCAGAGAGGTTTCAATACTAAGATGTAAAAACCAGAAGTCTGAAACAAAGGCAGGCAGCTGAAAAGAATCTATTCTATATAAACAATCAGAAGGAGAGCAGAAAGAGACAGAGAGAACAAACAGATACATTTCAGCTGTCATTCAGGAGTGGGGGGGGGGGAGAATCCCTCAGCTTATTCCTAAACTAACTGTTCCTCATTGAGGACTGCAGACTTGGGCAATATGGGGTTGAATTCCAGCACTTCCAAATATCAAGTTGCATCTAATATCATTGGTTGTGTCTAGGATCCTAGAAGTTAATCTTATGCCTGGATCCAGAGGGACTTTCAAATACTTACCTTGGTTGCCTTCTGGTGCCATTGCAATCCCACCTCACCCTTGAATGCAGAGGGACTGCCAAGGATCTAAGGGTGCAGCAAATGCCACTTGAATGCAACCTTATGCCTGGATCCAGGGGGACTTCCAAATATCAGGTTGCATCTAATGCCATTGATTGTGTCTAGGATTCTGGGATTGAATCTTTTGTCTGGATCCAGAGGAATTCCCAAATATCAAGTTGCATCTAATACCATTTACTGTGTCTAGAAATATAGGATTCAGTTTTATACCTGGATCTAGAGGGACTTCCAAATATCGAGTTGTATCTAATGTCATTGACTGTGTCTATGATTCTGGGATTCAATAGGGGCCGGGCTGTGGCACAGGCTGGTTAGCAGCCAGCTGCAATAAATCACTCTGACCAAGAGGTCATGAGTTCGAGGCCAGCCCGTGTTGGGGTGAGCACCCGACAATTAAAAAAATAAAATATAGCCCCTGCTCATTGCTGACCTAAGCAACCCGAAAGATAGTTGCATCTATCAAGTAGGAAATTTAGGTACCACTTATATGTGGGGTGAGGAGCCCCGGTGGCAAAGTGTGTTAAAGCACTGAGCTGCTGAATTTGCAGACCGAAAGGTCGCAAGTTCAAATCCAGAGAGTGGAGTGAGGGCCGCTGTTAGCTCCAGCTTCTGCCAACCTAGCAGTTCGAAAACATGCCAATGTGAGTAGATCAATAGGTACCGCTCCGGGGGGAAGGCAACGGCGCTCCATGCAGTCATGCCGGCCACATGACTTTGGCGGTATCTACGGACAACGCCGGCTCTTCGGCTTAGAAATGGAGATGAGCACCAACCCCCAGAGTCAGACATGACTGAACTTAACGTCAGGGGAAAACCTTTACCTTTACCTATATGTGGGGAGGCTAATTTACGACACCATAAAAATCATCCAGCCGCCCTTGGAATGAGGAAGTGGCCGTCGCAGTGGATGATGAAGCAGCTGCTCCCCCTGTGGCCGGAATCAAGCATACCCTCAGGAAGCTGGAGAAGGTTTAAATTGCCTCTGTCTGTCTCTGTTCTGTTATATGGCATTGAATGTTTGCCTTATATGTGTGCAATGTGATCCGCCCTGAGTCCCCTTCGGGGTGAGAAGGGCGGAATATAAATACAGTAGAATCTCACTTATCCAACATAAACGGGCTGGCAGAATGTTGGATAAGCGAATATGTTGGATAATAAGGAGGGATTAAGGAAAGGCCTATTAAACATCAAATTAGGTTATGATTTTACAAATTAAGCGCCAAAACATCATGTTATACAACAAATTTGACAGAAAAAGTAGTTCAATACGCAGTAATGCTATGTAGTAATTACTGTATTTACGAATTTAGCACCAAAATATCATGATGTATTGAAAACATTGACTACAAAAATGCGCTGGATAATCCAGAATGTTGGATAAGCGAAAGTTGGATAAGTGAGACTCTACTGTATTGAAAACATTGACTACAAAAATGCGTTGGATAATCCAGAACGTTGGATAACCGAATGTTGGATAAGTGAGACTACTGTATTGAAAACATTGACTACAAAAATGTGTTGGATAATCCAGAACGCTGGATAAGCGAATGTTGGATAAGTGAGACTCTACTGTATTGAAAACATTGACTACAAAAATGTGTTGGATAATCCAGAACGTTGGATAAGCGAATGTTGGATAAGTGAGACACTACTGTATTGAAAACATTGACTACAAAAATGCGTTGGATAATCCAGAACATTGGATAAGTGAATGTTGGATAAGTGAGATTGTACTGTACTGTAAATAAATAAATACAGTAGAGTCTCACTTATCCAACATTCGCTTATCCAACATTCTGGATTATCCAACACATTTTTGTAGTCAATGTTTTCACTATATCTTGATATTTTGGTGCTAAATTCATAAATACAGTAATTACTACATAGCATTACTGCGTATTGAACTACTTTTTCTGCCAAATTTGTTGTCTAACATGATGTTTTGGTGCTTCATTTGTAAAATCATAACCTAATTTGATGTTTAATAGGCTTTTCCTTAATGCCTCCTTATTATCCAACATATTCGCTTATCCAACATTCTGCCGGCCTGTTTATGTTGGATAAGTGAGACTCTACTGTACCTGGATCCAGAGGGAACTTGCAGATACTTGGCTGCATCTGGTGCCATTGAAATCCCACCTCAAATTTGAATGCAGAGAGGGGCTGCCAAGGACCAGCAAATGCCTCTACTTGAATGCAACCCTATGCCTGGATCCTGGGGGATTTCCAAGCACTCAGCTGCCTCTGTCACCATTGGAATTCAATCTCACACTGGACTCTCTGTGTGTGTGTGTCTTTCTCTGCCCCTCGTCATAATGCCTGGCCCTCCTCCCCTGTAATTCCTCCTCCTCCTCCTCTTTCTGCCTGGCTGCTGCTGCTGCTGCTGCTCCTGGCGGCGAAAGGGAGGGAGGTAAGGAGGCTCCCGGCAGGGAGGCTGAGCAAGCCCTCTTTCTCCACTTGGCGTGGAAAGGCCAAGCCGCAGAGCCGGCGCCAGAGGAGAGGCGCCTTCTTCGCCAAGGGAAGAGGAGACTTAGGCGGCCCCGCTGGCTTCGGATTGCGAGGGATCCCTGCAGGTGAGCAGAGCTGCCTTCCCCTTGGACCCCTCTCCGCCCCCGAAGGGAGAGAGAAGACAGAGCCAGCTCCCTTTGAGGAGGCCAAGGGGCCCAGAGCAGGGCCGTTTCTGGCCATACCCAAGGCAGACTCCCCCCAGTTGTTGCTTTTTGATGCCCAATGTGTTCCCTTTATCGTCGTTGCCTTCCTGTGACCCGGGGGTCAGGGAAGAGTTTGTATTTATTTACTTTTTAAAATTCAATTCAGTAATATGGATTATGTTGTGCCAAAGTCTTCCCTAAAGTGTGCGTGTATATATATAATATAATATAAATAATATATACATATATGTGATCATATTTATATATACTGTATACAGTAGAGTCTCACTTATCCAACATTCTGCTGGCCCGTTTATGTTGGATAAGTGAATATGTTGGATAATAAGGAGAGATTAAGAAAAAGTCTATTAAACATCAAAATAGATTATGATTTTGCAAATTAAGCACCAAAACATCATGTTATACAACAAATTTGAAAGAAAAAGTAGTTCATTACACATTAATGCTATGTAGTAATTACTGTATTTATGAATTTAGCACCAAAATATCATGATATATTGAAAACATTGACTACAAAAATGTGTTGGATAATCCAGAACGTTGGATAAGTGAATGTTGGATAAGCGAGACTCTACTGTATATGGTTTTATTATGTTTAATATCAAAACATACATATGTGTGTGTTTTTAAAAAAGTGTATTATTGTTATATACGTTTTATATATATAGAGAAAGAGAATTTTAAAAAAGCTAGTACATGGGTGCATTTTGTTTGTGTGTATGAAATACAATATTATATCTAATATATCTGCCCATGGATGCATCTTGTGTGTGTGTGTATATATATACAGTAGAGTCTCACCTATCCAATATAAATGGGCCGGCAGAAGCTTGGATAAGCGAATATCTTGGATAATAAGGAGGGATTAAGGAAAAGCCTATTAAACATCAAATTAGGTTAGGATTTTACAAATTAAGCACCAAAACATCATGTTATACAACAAATTTGACAGAAAAAGTAGTTAATTATATATTAATCCTATGTAGTAATTACTGTATTTACGAATTTAGCACCAAAATATCATGATATATTGAAAACATTGACTACAAAAATGCATTGGATAATCCAGAACGTTGGATAAGTGAGACTTCACTGTATATATAAAATATAAATAATATATACATATATGTGATTATATATGCATGGAGCGCCGTTACTTTCCCGCCAGCATGTTTTCAAACTGCTAGGTTGGTAGAAGCTGGAGCTAACAGCGGGTGCTCACTCCGCTCTCCAGATTCAAACCTGCGACCTTTCGGTCTGCAAGTTCAGCAGCTCAGAGCTTTAACACACTGCACCACCGGAGGCTCCAGATATGAAATACAATATTATATCTAATATAATTTATATAATATAGACATATTGTTGGAATTCAACCCCACACTGCCCAAGTCTGCAGTCCTCAATGAGGAAGAGTTAGCTTTAGAACAGGCTGAGGGAATCCCTCCCCCCAACCCCTGAATGACAGTTGGAATGTACAGTAAAGTCTCGCTTATCCAACCTTCACTCATCCAACGTTCTGTATTATCCAATATGTTCTGTATTATTTCTCTAGGCAGCAATGTGCAGCGGGCCAATACGCCCAACAACACAACTGCAGCCATGCTCCCAAACAAATGGCAAACTTATAAAACATGATGTCTTGGTGCTTAATTTGTAAAATCGTAACGTAATTTGACATTTAGTAGGTTTTTCCTTAATCCCTCCTTATTATCCAACATTTTCACTTATCCAACGTTCTGCTGGCCTGTTTATGTTGGACAAGTGAGACTCTACTGTATTTGTTCTCTCTGTCTCTCTTTCTGCTCTTATTCTGATTGGTTGTGTAAAATTGATACTTTGCAGGTACATGCCTTTGTTTCAGATTACTAATTTTTATGTCTTAGTGTTGAGATCTCTCTGTGTCAGGGGAGATGTAGTGCTTGTAGATTTTTTTTCCTCTTTTGAACCCTAGAGAGATGGAGTAGCGCAGACCCAGTTCTTCGCTATTAAGAAATGTAGTTATTATTTTTGTAAATAAACCTTTAAAGATTGAGCTCTGGATCTTTGCCTCCTAATCTCATTCTTTTCCGGACACAACACTTCATGCTTTGCTTGTTGTGAGCTGAATGCTTTCTCTCTCTATATATATATTTAATATAATAGTTATAAAAGAGCATTCAGCTCACAGCAAGCAGAGCGTGAAGTGTTGTGGCCGGAAAAGAATTTAGAGCTTATATAATGTCAAATATGATACGAATGGCTTTACAAATATATTACTATTAGATACATAACGAACGTATGTAGAGTTTTAAAAAACATAGCAGAATCCATGGGTGCATCTGACGGGGCCAAAGTTTTTTAAAAATAACCAGAGAGGAAATGACGCAAGCTGCCAGTGCTTTGGTCTGTGGTTTGGGCTCGTAGACAAAGCATACCTAGTTCATACAACAGGATGCATAGACATAAGTAGAAAATGGAGAAGTAGAGCTTTTACTTGTTAGGAAAGTGTGGTAAGGTTTCTCAGAATTGTTTATAGTGATGTATAAAAGGGAGCCAAAACCTTTGTACTTGCAGACTGCTCACCTCTGTGAATAAATATTGAGACTTTTCTCTCCTACTTGGGAGTTTGTGATTCTTGGCGAGTCCTTCCTCCACCAGCTCTAAAACCCCTTTGGGGGTTCCACTACATATCCACACTTTAGAGATAATGCAGTTTGATCATCCTTTCACTGCTATGACTCGGAAGTGTTATGGAATCATGGGAGTTGTAGTTATGCAAGGTCTTTTGCCTTTTCTGCCAAAAAAAGTTCTCGTGCCTCACCAAATGATATATTCCAAAGTTCAATGCACATGCACACACATGTATATGTATTGAATCTTGGGATTTGTAGTTTGATGAGACACCAGAATTCTCTCTCTCTCTCTGTGTGTGTGTGTGTCAATAGATAGGCTGGGGGAGGAGAGATTTTTTCAAATTAAAGGAGAGGGTCGTAATTAATAGATGTAGTTTGGAGAGGAGGGATATGGCGTGAAAGTTAATATACTGTACTCATCATAGGCTATCACTCATGACCAAGTATGATTGCCTTCCAAGTATAGGATCTTGGCAGTGGGTCCATAGGTGACTGTAGAGACTGGATAATAAACTGCACTTAAACAACATACGGAATGCAGTTTGACCCCACTTTAGCTGTCTTGACTCAATGCTATGACATCCTGAAAGTTGTGTTTTCTAGAGACACCAGCATTCTTTGGCAGAGAAGGTTTAACTACAACTTCCTGGTTTCAGTAATATTTTTGAGCTATGGCAGCGAAAGTGCTTTCAACATGCATTACTTCTACAGTTTGGATGCACCCATAGGTTGAGCATCCTTTATCTGAAATACTTGGGATCAGAAGTCTTTGGAATTGTTTAAATTCTGTATAGATTCACAAGTTATAATATAGTAAGAATAACAATAATAATGCATTCATAATCATTATATAATGATAATGATAACTAGACAAATTATCTTGGAGATAGAACTCATGTCTAAAGGTGAAATCCATATACTGTACATATATAGCGTGAAAGCGATTTTTAACAAATTAGTTTTAATAATTTTGTACATGGAGCAAGGTTTTGTGTACACCGAACCATCAGAAAACAAATGTGTCACACTCTCAGCCACCCATATGGAGTATTTTGGAGTATTTTCTGAATACAGGATCATCAACCTTTATTGACTCTCCCCAGGATAATAGATGGAGGCAAAGTCCCTTCCAGGCAAATACAATGTTAAGTCCCCCCCCCCCCCCAAACTGCCTTTTAAGAGTGGGATTTTTGCCTTTTTATATACACAACTTCTTGCTTTCTTTGTTTGGGGGAGTGTATTCCTTTTTCATCTATATTTAGAGCTGGCTATATTTAGAGCCACTGTAAGGCACACTCGGTTGGATCAAAATGAATCCAACAGTTTTGACTCTTCTCGGCATCAGGGTGTGTTTTGTTTCCACTGTTGGTGGATTCCTTTGTGCTGCTTCCTACAGGGAGTTTGCTGCCTAATAAAAGCTTGGAACATTTACATTTTGGACATCTGTACTTCAGATCTCCTGGATGAAACTGTAGTCCAGAAGTAACTTCCAAGGGTGCATCTCGACTGTAAAATTAATGCAATTTGACACCACTTTAACTGCCATGACTCAATGCTGTGGAATCAGCTGAGTGGTAATTCGATGAGGTGCTTGCACTCTTTGGCAGAAAAGGTTAAAGACCTTGCAAAACTACAACTTCTAGAATTGCATGCTCCAACTGAAGCCAAACTAAAACACAGTATCAAAACTCTAAACTTAAGGTTGCATCTGCATTGTAGAATTAATGCAGTTTGATCTCACTTTAACTGCCATGGCTCAATGGAGTTGTAGTTTGATGAGGCACCAGCCTGGTTTGGCAGAGAAGGCTAAAAACTTTGTAAAACTACAAATCCCATGATTTTATAGCATTGAGCCATGGTAGTTAATGGTGTCAAATTGCATTAATTCTACAGTATTAATGCACCAAGAACTCCGAAGATGAACTTACCTAAGCACTGAAAACTAAAATACAAAAGGCTCAGACACCCTCCAATTCAAACTACAATGACAGAAAACTATTATTCTACCATTACAGTTCCTAATAAATAATCCTACTAGAATTATTAGTGAACCACCCGTGATTGAATCATTAGACTTCTTATAGCTCAAAAATCCATTAACGGTTTTCAAACTTTTTTTAAAAAAAAATCCTCAATCAGTTGACTTATTACTTAAAATATATATTTATTTGGGAGTATTTAACAATACATGTTTCAGTTGTTGAGGCTTCAGTCCATTTTCTTGCTGCCACCATCATTTATTGAAGAAGTAATCCATTTTTACTGGCTTGCTGTGAGTTTTCCGGGCTGTATGGCCATGTTCCAGAAGCATTCTCTGCTGACATTTCACCCACATCTATGACAGGCAACCTTAGAGGTTGTGAGGATGCCTGCCATAGATGTGGGTGAAATATCAGGAGATAATGCTTCTGGAACATGGCCATACAGCCCGGAAAACTCACAGCAACACAGTGATTCCTGCCATGAAAGCCTTCAACAACACAATCCATATTTACTAACTAGTCCTTTATTCATAATGTCCTGTAAAAGCATTACAAAATGTACCTTTTTTTCTTGGAGCAAGAAATCCTAGGCCAATTGCTTTTTGCTTGCTTAGAAATTTGCCACATATGGAAGAAGGAGCCTCTCCTGTTCTGTTTTAAATTAATTTTTGATTCTTTTATAGCAGTGTTACATCTTTGACTTTGTTTTACTGGAGTTCTGTTGGATTTAATTCCTGTAAGCCGCTCATGGAATTTTAATCAGTTGACTGCTTATGAGAATTGATGTTTTCCCCCTCAAAATATCTTATTTTGACCTCTGGTGACCATCATCTCAGTCCAGAAATGCCTCTGTTCTTAAAATAACAGCTGTCCAAAGTGAAGGGAGCAGGGGAGGGAGATCTGCTGGTATTTATATATACCCCTCTTCTCCTTTGCCCAACTTCACCTGTATAAACTACCTTTAATCCCCAAAGATCTCTGCCTTTTAAGGTGACCAAATCTTTTTCTCAGAAGGTGGAGTGAAGAATTAAACATTAAAATTAGAAAGGGATAGAATGTGGTCTTTGCCTCCAAGTAGTTCACAGTGATACACTTAGCTGTTTATTTAAAAGTTATTCCTGGTCTTCAGTGGGGCTATCTTTATGATAAATGTGTGTACAATGTAGAAATAGATTGCAAAGAGAAGTTGCTTAACTTTTATTTCTGGGTAAACAGTACGCACGCATAGTATGGGTAAAGTCCATATCTTCCTATATATGGTAATCTTCTTGCATGTCTTTCAACCTATTGCATTAATCAATTTTTAATGTAATCTAAAACAACACATAAGGTCAAACTATAAAGAAGAAAAACAACCTATACCAAGACTACAACTATACTAGTATAATGGAAAGGAGATTCCACCTGAACATTAGGAAGAACTTCCTCACTGTGAGAGCTGTTCAGCAGTGGAACTCTCTGCTCCTTCTTTGGAGGCTTTTAAGCAGAAGCTGGATGGCCGTCTGTTGGAGGTGCTTTGAATACGATTTCCTGCTTCTTGGCAGGGGGTTGGACTGGATGGCCCATGAGGCCTCTTCCAACTCTATGATTCTATAATATACTAAAAGAAAAAGAAAATGGGAAGACAGATGACTTCTGTTTAACATCTTTATTAATGACTTGGATGAAGGTTTAGAGAGCGTGTGCTTATCAAGTTTGCAGATGACACCAAATTAGGAGGGATAGCTAACACTCCAGAGGACAGGATCAGAATTCAAAATGATCTTAACAGATTAGAGAGCTGACTGGCCAAAACTAACAAAATGAATTTCAGCAAGGAGAAATGTAAGATACTACACTTAGGCAGAAAAAAATGAAATGCAAAGATACAAAATGGATGATGCCTGGCTCGACAAAAGTCCATGTGAGAAAGATCTTGGAGTCTTTGTGGACAACAAGTTGATCATGAGCCAACAGTGTGATGCAGCAGATCAAAAATCCAATAGGATTTTGGGATGCATCAAAAGAGTATAGGAACTAGATTGAGAGAAATCATGGTGCCTCTCTATTCTGCTTTGGTTGGACCTCACCTGGAATACCATGTCTAGTTCTGGGCACCACAGTTCAAAAGAGATATTGACAAGCTGGAAGGTGTCCAGAGGAGGGAAACTCAAATGATCAAAGGTCTGTAGACTATGCCTTATGAGGAGCGTCTTAAAGAACTGGGTATGTTTAGCCTGCAGAAGAGAATAATAATAATAATAATAAAACTTTATTTATACCCCGCCACCATCTCCCCAACGGGGACTCGGGGCGGCTCACATGGGGCCATGCCCAAGACAATACAATAGACAAAATATAAAAACAACATATCAGAATGCAATTAAACAATGCAACAATAACACTACACAATACAGAACAAAAAAGCAGAACGTAGCATAACATAACAAGGGCGGGCCGCATGGACACAAGGTTAAAAACTCGGGGTAAGAAGAGATAAGAATAAAACCATGGGAACAGGGTCTACAGAATACATGTTGGGGAGAGAAACACAGGAGGTATATACAATTACTCTCTGAAAGCACACCGGAAGAGCCATGTTTTTAAAACTTTCCTAAAGGCTAAAAGAGTGGGGGCTAGCCTGATCTCAATGGGCAGTGAGTTCCACAAACGGGGGGCCACAGCAGAAAAGGCCCTCTCCCTTGTTCCCACAAGGCGGGCCTGTGATAAAGGCAGTGGAGACAGGAGGGCCTCCCCAGATGAACGAAGGGCTCGGGCAGGTTTATAGTAGGAGATGCGGTCACGAAGGTAGGCGGGTCCCAAACCGTTTAGGGCTTTATAAATGATGGTCTGCACCTTGAATTGGGACCGGAAAATGAACGGCAGCCAGTGGAGCTCCTTAAACAAGGGAGTAGATCTCTCCCTGAAACTCGCTCCCGTTATTAATCTGGCCGCCGAGCGTTGGACTAGTTGTAATTTCCGGGCCGTCTTCAAGGGAAGCCCCACGTAGAGTGCATTACAGTAGTCCAGTCTAGAGGTAACTAAGGCGTGCACCACCGTGGTCAAGTCAGACTTCACGAGGTATGGTCGCAGTTGGCGCACAAGTTTGAGTTGTGCAAAAGCCCTCCCGGCCACCGCCGACACCTGAGCCTCAAGCGTCAACGCTGAATCCAGGAGGACCCCCAAACTGCGGACCTGTGATTTCAGGGGGAGTGCAACCCCGTCCAGCACAGGTTGCCACCCAATACCCCGATCCGACGAGCGACTGACCAGGAGGGCCTCTGTCTTGTCGGGATTGATCCTCAGCTTGTTCCTCCTCATCCAGTCCGCCACAGCGGCCAGGCACTGGTTCAGCATCCGAGGGGCTTCCTTGGAGTCAGATGGGAACGAGTAGTGGATTTGCGTGTCATCTGCGTAGAGATGGCAACGCCCTCCAAAACTCCGGATGACCTCTCCCAGCGGTTTCATGTAGATGTTGAAAAGCATGGGGGAAAGAATAGACCCTTGCGGGACCCCACAGGTCAAAGGCCAGGGGTCCGAGCAGGTGTCCCCCAGCTTCACCATCTGGGAACGGCCCTCCAGGAAGGACCGGAGCCACTGCAAAACAGTGCCACCAAGCCCCATCCCAGACAGCCGTCCCAGAAGGATACCATGGTCGATGGTATCGAAAGCCGCTGAGATGTCCAGGAGAACCAGCAGGGTCACACTCCCCCTGTCCAGTTCCCTGCGGAGGTCATCCACCAAGGCGACCAAAGCCGTCTCGGTACTGTGCCCAGGCCTGAAGCCAGACTGCGAGCGGTCCAGAAAATCAGTGTCATCGAGGAACCCCTGGAGCTGCGAGGCAACCACCCGCTCCAGAACCTTGCCCAAAAATGGGAGGTTGGAAATTGGTCTGTAGTTGTTACATACGGATGGGTCTAACGAGGACTTTTTAAGTAGCGGTTTTACTACCGCCTGCTTAAAGCAGGATGGAACTGACCCCTGGCACAAAGAGGCATTAATTATAGTCACAAACCAATCCAACAGCCCCTCTTTGGCCAGCTTAACCAGCCAAGAGGGACAAGGATCCAGAGCGCAAGTGGTCGCCCTCACAGACCCAAGAATCCCCTTCACGTCATCAGGAAGAACAAGCCGGAAAGAATCCCACAAGATCGAACAGACAGGTACCTCGGTTACCTCCGCTGGAACTACAATTAAACTGGAGTCCAAGTCACGGCGTATCTGAGCAACTTTGCCTGCAAAATGGTGCGCGAAATCGCTGCACCTGGCTGCCAAGTCATAGGGGAGCCCCTGGGCCTCAGGAGGCCGCAGAAACTCTCCCACAACTCTCGAGAAGGTCGAGAGGAGGCATGATAGCCATGTATAAATATGTGAAAGGGTGTTATGAAGAAGAGGGAGCAGGTTTGTTTTCTGCTGCCTTTGAAACTAAGACTCAGAGCAATGGCTTCATATTACAGGAAAGGAGATTCCACCTGAATGTTAGGAAGAACTTCCTGACTGTACAAGCTGTTCAACAGTGGAACTCTCTGCCTCAAAGTGTGGTGGAAACGACTTCCTTGGAAACTTTTAAGCAGAGGCTGGATGGCCGTCTGTCGGGTTTACTTTGGTTTTGCTTTTTCTACATGCCAAAGGGCTGGACTAGATGGCCTATGTGGTCTCTTCCAACTCTATTATTCTATGATTCCAAAAAAAAAGATGGACTAGAATATATTTTAAATACATTTCTGCATATTATAACACATATTTTGGTGCTTCGAGTATTAGACTTGTTTCTGAGTAAATTTGACCTCCTGATTCCAAAACCAGCACCAGTTCTCCCCTATCAGGTTTAGTTTTTGAGATACAGGACATATGCCATATACTAATTGTCATCTGCTTGCCTATAGAAAACCATGAAAATTCTCTTAAGAAACTAAAGCTGATGCAGTACAATTTTCTGAATCAACACCCCAAATAATCCCAAGAACAGGCTTTATTATTTAACCCTAGTATTCCTCAAATCCTGCTATTGGTGATTCAAACCAATAATCCCTCAAAAACCATTATTAATTCCCAACACTTATTAAGACTATTGTAATGACTTTTGCCTAATAAAAATAATCTATTTATCCATTTCACAAGGTTGTACATGGCCTTCAACTCCCAACTTACAATGACCCTAAAATGACCCTATCAAGGTAGTATTTTGGGAAGATTTGTTCAGATGAGATTTGCCATTGCCTTCCTCTGGGGCTGAAAGAATGAGACATGCCCATAGCCTCCGGTGGCCTAGGGGATAAAAGCCTTGTGACTTGAAGGTTGGGTTGCTGACCTGAAGGCTGCCAGGTTCGAATCCCACCTGGGGAGAGCGCGGATGAGCTCCCTCTATCAGCTCCAGCTCCATGTGGTGACATGAGAGAAGCCTCCCATGAGGATGGTAAAACATCAAAACATCTGGGAGTCCCCTGCGTAACGTCCTTCCAGATGGCCAATTCTCACTCTAGAAGCAACTCAGGTTGCTCCTGACACGAATTTTAAAAAAAAGTCACCCGATTGGTTTTCCTGGCCAAGTGTGGATTCAAATCTTGACACCAAACTCCCACAAGCACATTCCCTATCTTTGTCAGTCAAAATGTAATAAAAACAAATTAAATAGCAAACAATTAGCTTCCTTTTTGTGATTTTGTTTGTTTGTCAGGAATGACTTGAGAAACTGCAAGTCATTTCTGGTGTGAGAGAATTGGCCATCTGCAAGGACGTTGCTCAGAGGACGTCTGGATGTTTGATGTTTTACCATCCTTGTGGAAGGCTTTTCTCTTGTCCCCACATGGGAAGCTGGAGCTGTCAGAGGGAACTCACCTGCCCTCTCCAGATTCAAACCACTGACCTGTCGGTCTGCAGTCCTGCCAGCACCAATTGCCCCAACGGGGTCTCCTTTTGTGTCTTCAGGCTTCATCCTGAAGAGTAAGACTAAGATCAGCCACCAACTGAAAACGAAACACTTTGGAATATTCCATCTCCTGTGTTCTATTTTGGTTACCATTTACCCTGTGTCAGAGGAGCCAAAGAATGTAGAAGCTAAAACATCTTCTGATTATACTTTCATATTTCTACTTTGTTAACCAATATTATCTTTCCTTCATCAATTTCCAGGACAAGCAGAGTTTCCTCCAACTGAAAATTAACTAGATAAAGGTAGTGCAGAAAAACAATCTAGTCTGGGATCGCCCTGATTAAGTGTAAGGTCCATCAGCTGAAAGACCAAAATAATATATATACATTTTTGCTTCCTTTAATTTCTGATTTGCTGAACTGAGTAAATAGATGGATAGGAAAATCAAAGTGAGTGAACAAGATTTATTTTAATAAAATGGGATAATGGAGAGTCAGTATGGCGTAGTTGTTTGAGAATTGGACTTCAACTATAGAAACCAGGGTTTGAATCCTTGCTCAGCCATAGAAACCTACTGGGTGACCTTGAGCAAGTCACACTCAGACTCTGGAAGGTCAGTGTTAAACCTGCTCTGAAGAAATTTTGCAAGGAAATCCCATAATAGGTTTCCCCTAGAGTCACTATGAATCAGAAATGACTTGATGCCACACCACAACAACATGGAATAAAGACAATAGTAGTTCATAAACTTTTGGAGATTCACTGTTCCCTATAGTACAGTGATTCTCTACCTGGAGTCCCCAGATATTTTCAGCCTACAACTCACAGAAATCCTAGCCAGTTTACCAGCTGTTAGGATTTCTGGGAGTTGAAAGCCAAAAACATCTGGGGACCCCAGGTTGAGAACCACTGCTGTAGAAGCTCATGAAGGTGTTGGCCCTCTCTCTCGAAAAATGCACACACACAGTTTTCCATTTTTGGGGAAAATAGACCTTGACATTTGGGAGTATTTTAATGTTTTAGGAAATTTTTCCCTGTAGACTCATCTTGAATGAAAAAACAAATACATGAAAAAACCTTTTTTTTTTAAATGATGGTTAAAATACTTGTCACCAGGCTACTAAAGTAAAAGCAAGGGAAAATTTCATGGATTCTCTTTAGTATTATAATTTATTTAGTAACCTTTTGGAATGACTGGATCCTGTGTTTTTAGTTTTCTTATGCGCAAGAAGGAGTCCAGAGTTTGCTGACATATTAAATAATAGTTGAGGAAAAGGAGCTTGGGAATAAATACTAATCATGCTCATTTCCTATGAAATGTCTGGAAAATGGCAAAATACCAAGGACAGAAGTAGGATTGTATCTTTGGGAGAGAGGTGAAATGTGAGTATTGACATCTCAAGAATCCTGCACCTCCATGAACATTTTCTTCAGTCCCCAAATTTCTTGTACAGTATTGTGGAGAGCGAGATGCAGAATCCAGTCATTCCAAAAGGCTACCAAATAAATTATAATAGCAAAGGGCATGTCCAGGAGAGTGTGATACCTAGAATCATACCTAGAACTTTCTGTTTGCTTCTTCTTCTGCCTTTTTTTTTTTTTTTTGGATGTCTAAAATGTATTTCTAAATAATCAACTGAAGTTTAAGTTACTGCAATGAAATGGAAATTTTAATTTGGAGAGAAAGATTCTTACCTGCTAGGACCATACATATTTTGCTCTTTCCCTAGGAAATATATATCCGGAAAGAAGACTGCACTTGCCAACATTTTGTTACGGGCCTCACTTGTTCAATGTAAATGTCGACCAATGTCTTGGACCCTAATCTGATTTTACTGAAGACAGACCAAATTTACTGGAAATGATGCACTGAATCATTCACAAGTAATAATGTGTCATTCTTTCTCTGTGTTAACATGTTCTTAACATGTTATGGTTCTCAGTATTTTAGTTGCTTCAAGGCACTGAAGGCTTTCAATCCAGAATTTTCATTTGGAAAATGATTTTGCCTTCACGTGCACACAGAATATACAAACTCAATGTGGAAAGACATGGGGCTGCTTAAAAAGTACCTGTTCCTCCAGATCTCCTTTTCTTTGCAATGTATGGTATCACCTCTAACACACTGCGTATTGCTACATCTCCAACTTGAAAAACCTGAATTGGCACATTGAGCCATGCCTGTTTTAACAGGCAGCTCTGCTCCATATCTATCTGTTCTCTCTTTAATCATGTTCTCCCCCGCACAGAAGATTCTTCCAAGAGCTCTGTGATTTCCAGAAAGCAGGGGCAATTGGAGATGATATTTGCATATGTCAACTTGTTCAATTGTTGTGTGCCTTCAAGTTATTTCTGACTCTAAAGTGAACCTATCACAAGGTTGTCTGGAACGGAGTGTGTGTGAGTTATCCAAGATCACCCAGTTAGTTTCCATGTCCAAGTAGGAAATTTATTTTATTTATTTATTTACAGTATTTATATTCCGCCCTTCTCACCCCGAAGGGGACTCAGGGCGGATCACATTATACACACATAGGGCAAACATTCAATGCCCATAAACACATCAAACAGAGACCGAGACAGACAGACACAGAGGCAATTTAACCTTCTTCTGAGGGGATGTTCAATTCTGGCCACAGGGGGGAGCAGCTGCTTCATCATCCACTCTGATGGCACTTCCTCATTCCAGGTCGTAAATTAGTTAAACTTGCCTCCCCACTTTTTTATAAGTGGCACCTTATTTCCTACTTGATAGATGCAACTATCTTTCGGGTTGCTAGGTCAGCAACGAGCAGGGGCTATTTTTTATTTTTTTTAAATTTGATGGGTGCTCACCCCACCACAGGCTGGCCTCGAACTCATGACCTCATGGTCAGAGTGATTTATTATAGCTGCTCAACAGCCTGTGCCACAGCCCGGCCCCAAATCCTGGTCTCCAGGGGTCTTAGTCCAATGCTCACATTACTACACTATGTTAGCTTTCATATGTACATTTATCACCTGTAACATATGGTGTTCCTACACCTGATCGCCTTCCAAAGAGATTTGTCTCTATGCAATTAGAGTAGCGTTTCTCAACCTGTGGGTGGGGACCCCTGTGGGGGTCGCAAGAGGGGTTCAGAGGGGTTGCCGAAGATCAGTATTTTCTTTTGGTTATGGGGGTTCTGTGTGGGAAGTTTGGCCCAATTCTATTGTTGGTGGAATTCAAGGGCTTCTTTGATTGTAGGTGAACTATAAATCCCAGCAACTACAACTCCCAAATGTCAAAATCTATTTTCCCCAAACTCCACCAGTGATCACATTTGGGCATATTGAGTGTTTTGTGTCAAGTTTGGTCCAGATCCATCATTGTTTGAGTCCACAATGCTTTCTGGATGTAGGTGAACTACAACTCCAAAACTCAAGATCCACCAAACCCTTCCAATATTTCCTGTTGGTCATGGAAATTCTGTATGCCAAGTTTGGTTCAATTCCATCATTGGTGGAGTTCAGAATGCTCTTTGATTGTAGGTGAACTATAAATCCTATCAATTACAACTCCCAAATGACAAAATCAACCCCCCCTCCGTATTCAGATTTGGGCGTATTGGGTATTTGTGCCAAATATCCTGCATATCAGATATTTGCATTACAATTCATAACAGTAGCAAAATTACAGTTATGAAGTAGCAATAAAAATAATTTTGGCGGGTCACCACAACATAAGGAACTGTATAAAGGGGTTGCGGCATTATTAAGGTTGAAAACCAGTGAATTAGAGGATGTGGTAGTAGTTTAAAGATTGCAAAAACAGTATTTGTTTTGAGAATTTTGGTAATAATTTATGTGTTTTCCTTTCTTTGCAGAATCAAATCTAATGAGTAGCTACAAGGAACATTGCTTCAGAAAACAATGATAGGCTGAATGAAATACTCGGGGCTTGAGCTTATAGGTTGCCACCCACTGCACGTTCTTAGCCATGTTCCCACAAGGATTGCTGCCTTGGGGGAAGTTCTGCCGTTGGTCCAACCCATGGATGCATTTCCTGGCCTTGACAATTGCCACATTTGGCGTGCTAGCTCCGCTAACTTGCCAGCAGCTCCTCCATTCTTACTTTTATGTGCGACGCTGGTACTTGAACCCCATGAGTCAAGATTTTATCCAGAAGAACCAAGAAGAGGGTATGAAGGCCCTCCGTTACTTTCAGCAGCTGCAGATCTCCAATATGCCAAAGACATTGGTTGGTGGGACTTTGCCACCCCAGGTGCTGCTGATCACCATCATCACAGTGCAGAGGAACCTTGAGTTCCACTACGTGCTGCAGGTGGCATCCCGCTTCCACCGCCTTCTCCAGGAATGTGGGCCCCCCTGCCAGTACCACAAAATCTTAATCTGCAATGTGGACACTGATCCTGACAGCCACATGGATGCCAACTTACTTGCCAGGTTCTTTTCTGTAGTGAAACGCTACAGTGAAGAACCTCCAGAGCCTCCAGTGAACCGCTTTGAAAAGGAGAAGCGGGATTACATCTATTGCCTTGTGAAATCACTTGATCACTACAATCCAGATCATATTCTTCTGGTGGAGGACGATGCTGTCCCGGAGGAAGATTTCTTTCCAGTGTTGCATCACTTGTTGCAAACACGGCTCTCTAAGTCGCACCTCCAGGATGCCCTTTATGTGAAACTCTACCATCCTGAGCGACTACAGCATTATCTCAACCCGGAGCCCATGAGAATCCTTGAGTGGCTTGGAATAGGCATGTTTTGCGGCCCACTGCTGGGGTTTCTGTACACTAGGGCATCCAGGCGCTCTAGTCTGAGTTGGCCCATCTTGCTATTTTTTGCCTTTTATAGCATGCTGCTGGTAGAGCTAGTGGGTCGGCATTATTTTTTGGAGCTTCGCCGCTTGGCCCCTTCGTTCTACAGTATTGTGCCTGCGACCGAGTGCTGCACTCCTGCCATGCTGTTCTCGATCCCGTCTGCCTACCGTGTCTTGGAATACTTTCATAACCTACAATGCCGCCAAGGCTTTGCCAAAGATACCGCCCTATACTCACTACTGCATCAGAAGGGGGAGCAGGCATTTGTGGTGGAACCCAATCTAGTCAGACACGTGGGGATGTTTTCTAGTGTCAGGTTCAATGATCATCCAAAATTAATTTGAAGAGCAATTTACTGTTGAAGAGTGAAAAGGAAACAGAGCACATTGGGTGACATCTGCAAGGTGGATATTGCTTCTTTGACTGTTTGGAAGTAAACACACCCATATATAAAAACCAAGTGTGCTGAGAAGGTTTAGTGAACCCTTTTCCCTGAAATGCTTAGGAGTAAGTAAGGGTGGGGTATCAACATATAACCCTACAGTTATTGAATTTCAGTAGCCACCCTGCCTCACTATTGACTGGATAGGGTTGCAGTTCAACAACATCTTGAAGGCTGCAAGTAGCCATTTCTGGTATAGAGGTACAGTAGAGTCTCACTATCCAAGCTAAACGGGCCAGCAGAAGCTTGGATAAGCGAATATCTTGGATAATAAGGAGAGATTAAGGAAAAGCCTATTAAACATCAAATTAGGTTATGATTTTACAAATTAAGCACCAAAACACCATGTTACACAACAAATTTGACAGAAAAAGTAGTTCAATATGCAGTAATATTATGTTGTAATTACTGTATTTACGAATTTAGCATGAGAATATCATGATATATTGAAAACATTGACGACAAAAATGGCTTGGATTATCCAGAGGCTTGGATAAGCAAGACTCTACTGTATATCATGAGTCAGGACAAAACTGCCGTGAAATATGCTGTTAGCAATGCAAAACGGCACTCCTGTAATGAGAGCAATCACACAAATCACTGTGTAGCACTTGTAGCTTTTGTGAAGAGCTTGTTCTTTATCTGTCAGCGAGCAGTTGGGTGGGAACACCACTTCTTGAAAAGATGAACACGTACAACTGATTTTAACAGGCACATTACCTTCCTTGGGAGGATCAAGTTGTCTTTACACAAAACAAAATCTTTTATAGCAGCCTTAGCCTTTGTGACCCACAGGTAGCCATTTTTAGAAGAAAGGGTGGGCTCATCGAAATCATAAGATTTATTTTTATCGAGCATCTGCCTTGGTAGCACAGTCCTCCTACGTTGCATTCAGTTTTGTTTGTTTTGGCGGATGTGGTGCCTTTCTGCCATGGAAGTTCATCAGTTTCAAATGCAGTCAAGAGAGTGCTTGAGTCAAGTTGCACATTCTCTGTGTTGAAATCCTATCTGCATTTAGCTACAATCACCCTCTGGAGATCTGGAGGTGCTGGCTCATTTTTGTGCCATTGTTTTCTTTTTCCAGCATACTTTGCCATGGATACACCTACACACATCTTTAGTAGCATTTTCCACCAGTTGCCCAACACTGTTATTTGATCTCTTCCAAAGATAATCAAGTGTCATCAAAGGCTTTCATAGCCAGAATCGCAGGGTTGTTGTGTTTTTTTCCGGGATGTATGTCCATGTTCCAGAAGCATTCACTCCTGACGTTTTGCCCACATCTATGGCAGGCATCTGCAGAGGTTGTGAGGTATATACCTCACAACCTCTGAGGATGCCTGCCATAGATGTGGGCAAAACGCCAGGAGAGAATGCTTCTGGAACATGGACATACAGCCTGGAAAACACACAACAACCCATAATCAAGTGTCCTTTAGAAGGATAGCTTTCTGCAGAAGTAATGAACCTGCAGGCGTCCAGAAGTTTTTGATTATGCTATATCTGGCCACTAGCCATGCTGGAAGGAAATGATAGAAGTTAGGGTTCAACTACATAGATGTTCCTCATCCCTGACTAAGCAGATAAGTGAAAGTCAGACTTTTTCAGGAAACAAATACAGTTAGCTCTCCGCATTTGTGAGTTTAACTTCTGTAGATTTGATTATCCCTTCATTTGATCAATATGTTCTTTTTAGGACAGGCATGGGCAAACTTCGGTCCTCTGGGTGTTTTGGGCTTCAACTCCCACAATTCCTAACAGCCGATAGGCTGTTAGGAATTATGGGAGTTGAAGTCCAAAACACACGGAGAGCCGAAGTTTGCTCATGCCTGTTCTAGGACCTCCAAAATGACTCAGTGATCATCTCCCACTGGAATTGCCCTGGAAGACATAGAGATTCC
This sequence comes from Anolis carolinensis, assembly GCF_035594765.1. Classification (NCBI taxonomy): domain Eukaryota; kingdom Metazoa; phylum Chordata; class Lepidosauria; order Squamata; family Anolidae; genus Anolis; species Anolis carolinensis. Next base: position 229,206,166 of record NC_085842.1, on the reverse strand, counting down.
TACAGAGGTTGTTTCACAGGTGGAAATTACAGTGTGTTTTTAAAAGTTTGCCCTTAACCCTTGCAAACGTGAAGGGCCTACTGTATTCTTTTCCATCTCTTGCTCCAGGTGCTAATCTGACCTCCATTGGCTTTCTTAACAAGAAGTAGAAGTGCCTTATCTAGCTAACACAAGCTTCTGGGAAGCATTTTTTGTCTTGTTGTACACTCTGATAATCCAGATGAACAGCAAATATGTCTTACACTGACCTTTTCTTTGTTTTCTTGAATTGCTATGCGTTGGTGTGTACACAAGATAATACTTTTCCATTGTATTTCCTGACGTGTGGTAAAAACGTTTCCTTCCCAGGTGGCAGGATGACACAAGTTCCTCATTTTCACCCTGGACGGGATGTGAAAGTTTAGCACAAGTTAGTTTTACCCTTCGTGGTAGAGAATTTTGTGGAGACTTACTCTACATGCCCGATGAGGAGATTCTCTGCACCAACGGACATTTAAGATAGTGGAGAGCAAATCTTGTGCCTCATAGGTGAGACAGAAAGTTCTCATTTCAAAACTTCAGTCATAAGCCTTGCTTTGAATCAGGATGTGGCTTGGATCAAAGCAATGCATACCCGAGAACCATAAAATGATTGTGTTTTTGAGTTTTAGCCATTAAGTGCCAAATGGATTTGTTTCCATGGGGTGATAAATCCATTCTGCTGTTACGGTGCCACATCTGATTCCAACTGAGTTTCAGCACAAGGAGAGGTCTCGTATAACTTGTAAGGAGCCATCACGAAACAGCGTATTTGTTACCCCCATGGCAAGTGTCTCCCACATGCTCTTTCAGCCTTCAATGAGGCAGGCTTCCAGGCTCTTGAGCTTTGGTGCTCTTCCCCTTGCCTATCATGACTAGAACATAAAGTGCTCTGAAAATGACACAAGCAAACACATGCCTCAAGAAGCACCTGAAGTATATGTTTCCATCCCCCATGTGACGTTCTGCTTTCTGCATGTGGCATTTGGCAACCCAGCTATAGAGGGAGCAATTTAGAAATGCCAGGATGCAACCGGTACTATCCAAAGTGATCTTCGCAACATGCCAATCTTAAAACTGGTTCCTTTTTCCCTTTCTTACCCTAGTCCTTTCACTTGCTGCCTTGTTTACCTATAGCTGTGGTTCTCAACCTGTGGGCTGTGACCCAGCAGTGGGCCACGAGAGCAAAAATCCGGTCCGTAAACATCCTTCCTCTTTATTTATTTTATTAATTTTATTTCCATTCCTTTCCGCAGAGCTGACCATTACATTGGATAGACCCCATCAGATCTAGATTATTAAATACGGATTTCTGGGGGCAAGCAGATGGCAACTACTGGGTGGCATATGTTTTGTATCAGAAACTAGAACTGATGTAGTCTATCCAATGCAATTTTTTGGATCAGCTCCCCAAATAACCAAACCGAATCTAAAGATGACCAAAAACTGATTCATAACCCTTTTGGTACTAAGATTGGAGAGTTGGTCCTGGTCAAAAAAAGGTTGGGAACCACTGACCAATAGGTAAGAGAATATTCTCTGGTCCATGAGACATTTTGAAAACCCAAGTCTCACCCAATGAAGCCAATGGCAAGGAATTATGGATGTAGACATTGAAAGGATTTGGGGGCCTAATGTTTTCTATCTGCAAGCAGCCATCACGAATGGAGGGAAATGCATTGGGGCAACTGCAGTATTGACCTGTGATAAAAGTTTCCAGCTAATTTAGTTTAAGGGGTTGCATCTGATGTCTCAGAAGGGGAGATTGGGGTCCTGTCAGCATTGGCCTGGGGTTGATGGGAATTGTAATCCAACATCATCACCTGTGCCATATTGTCCATCCATAATGCATATGACCAAACAAACCATTTTTGCCTTGCCCAGAAAACCGTGTCAGAACTTTCACCTCAAAATGTCAGCAAAACATTTGTTATCACGCATACATATTTATATATACAGTAGTTGGAACTATAGATAGATATTATTTACTGATCTGAAGCCTGATCTTTCAGAGCAGTTGGCTTAATCACAACCCAAAATGCTATTTTACAAACTTCATTTTCTGTTTTGTAGAACCATTTTGTTCCCTTTTGGAAATACGTTGCTGACCACAGGGGGTTGCTATAGTACTGCAACGGCTTGAATGTAAAACTGAATTCTGAACAGAATGAGCTCATTTTACATCCGATCGGTTAATTCAGACTTACTGCTTTGGAAGTTCAGGGAAAGCCTGGCCTCAAAAGAGGGTTTTTTAAAGAGAAAATGGTGATAGTAATGACCCCTGTGGCAGTTAACAAGACAAATCCTGTTCTGAAATCTGACATGAGCTGGCAATGGGGTCAGCAATCTCCTCGGTCATGAGAAGTCAGCTTTCTTATTTTCAATACATAGGTTTTGAAAAAATCTAATGATTTAACATTGGGGTTACAATAAATCAATTTAAGAATAAATTGTGTCTGTGTTTTTATTTTTCTTGTTTACGATCCAAAGGCAAACCTATCTCGGGATTTTTTGGGACTGAGAGCGTCTGACTTGCTTGAGGTCACCCAATGGGTTTCTGTGGCTTGCAGGCTCCTATAATTCCTATTTTGTGCTAGATCTCACCTGATCATGGAAGCTAAGCAAAGTCCGATCTGGGTTGTAATTGGATGGGAGTCTTACCAACACATTTCAGAGGAAGGAACTGGCACAAACTTTGAACGATGTCTTTTTGAACAAGGAATGGCTGCAGCTGGAACTTATCTAGGCATGAGATCTTTGCTTTTTAAAGAACGCTGTCCTTCGACTCATAAGGGTATCTGGTTCCATTTGTAATTGATTATTTTAAAACAGCCATTGTTGGCCTGGGTCACTTGGGGACTCCCGGATCATGCACTTGGGATCTGCACTGACCATGTAAGGTACTTTCAAATTGGTGGTGAAGAAAGTGATTTTGCTGTGCAAATGATCACATGGGAAACGTGGAACCACTTTCCAAAAAAAATAAAATAAGGGAAACCCAATGAAAGAGACAGACTGGAGCCAAATAACAAAGTATTTAAAACAAAATAAAAGGAAGATATTGATATGAGCAGTAATAATCTACACTCAAGCTGATACGGAAAGAAGAGAGGGAGAAGAAATCGAGAAAACAAGAAAAAGGTAGAAACCTCGATGTTTGGAAGTCAAGACTAAACCAAGAAAACTTGCTTTTAATCTTTATTATCCATTATTTTACTCATTTCCTCTTCTTTTTTTCTTTTTTTCTCATTCCCTCTCTTCTTTCCCTTTCCCCCATCTTTATATTATTTCATTTACTTTTTCTTTATTTTTAACTCGTATAGAAAAACTTAATAAAGATTATTTATTAAAAAAAAAAAAAAGAAGGAAATTTGGGACCACTTTGAGGCCTGAAGTGATTACACACAGCACAGACACACTGATGTGCAATAAGGATTTACTTTTGTGGGAGTTTATCTGCCCATCGCAGTTTGAGATTAATGTTTTTATTTTCAATTTACATATTCATAAAAACTTAAAATTCTCTGTATATGTATATATACATGAACCAATACAATACTTGTTGAGATCTATACAATACAGTAGAGTCTCGCTTAACCAACATTCTGGATTATCCAATGCAGTCTGCCTTATAGTAGTCAATGTTTTTGTAGTGAATCTTTTCAATACATTGTGATGTTTTGGTGCTAAATTCATAAATACAATAATTACTACACAACATTACTGTGTATTGAACTGCTTTTTCTGTTGATTTGTTGTTAAACATGATGTTTTGGTGCTTAATTTGTAAAATCATAACGTAAGCTGCGGTTAATAGGCTTTTCCTGAATCCCTCCTTATTATCCAACATGTTCACTTATCAAACGTTTTGCCGGCCTGTTTATGTTGGATAAGTGAGACTACTGTATTAGTATTTGATTATAACCCCCCCCCCCCAATTTAGTGACACTCACCTCCCAACAAAGGAACACTTCCCAATAAAGTAATCCCCCAAGCAGGAAGCAGCCAGGCCTTGAAGTTGAAAGGCCATACAGTGCTAATCAAGGTGGCCAATTGCAACATTCACACCTGCTTCCAACAGACAAGAGTTCTTTCTCCCACCCTTGACCTTCCACAGATATATAAACCTCACTTGCCTAGTTTTCAACAGACCTCACAACCTCAGAGGATGCCTGCCATAAACGTGGGTGAAACGTCAGGACAGAATGCTTCTGGAACATGGCCAGACAGCCCGGAAAACTCACAGCAACCAAGTGATCCCGGCTATGAAAGCCTTCGACAAAACATAGTCACTAAATTGCCTGTCACAATTTGAAGCTAGCTTAAACTGCATTAAATGGCCAGTGTAGAAGGGCCTTGATTTTTGTAGAGGTTTCTATATGCCGCTGTTTATGAGAGAATATATGGGCAATACATTCAGGTAAAAGCCATACACTCTAGACCTAGGGTGGATCTATACTGCAGAATAAATGTAGTTTGACACCACTTAAACTGCCATAACCCAATGCTATGGAATCCTGGGAGTTAAAGTTTTACAAGATTTCTGCCTCCACCAAAGAGTGCGATTGCCCCACGAAACTACAAATCCCAAGATTCCACAGCACTGAGCCATGGCCGTTAAAGTGGGCTCAAATTGCATTCATTCTGCAGTATAGATACACCCTTAGGGCTAAGAGATACACATTTTACGGATTTCTTTCACACCATACAATTTGGATAGTGCTTTAACTGCCATCGTCAACTTCTGGCATTTGCAATGTAGAAGGGTTACTTAGAATTCCTTGCAAGAGAGCTTCATTGCCGTGCAAAGTATAAATAAATTCAAAAAGAAACATTTGGCTTCTGTTAAAGGTCTGAGATGAAGTTGAAGTTTGGAATTAAGAAAGAACTAAGTGAGTCTTATTATTAATTAATAGCAGTAAATGTAAACGGACTTTGAAACAAGAAGAAACAGAACACGAGTGACGGGGAGCAGCCAATGCATGATCAAATTGGAAAAAAAAGTTGAAAAGTTCATATTAACTAGATAAGACTAGATTTAAGGTGTATTTAGACTGCAAAATACATGCAGTTTGACCCTGCTTTAACTGCCATGGCTCAATGTTATGGAATCCTGGGATCTGTCATTTAGTGAGGCAGAGAAGGGAAAAAAAAAATCTTCTATCACTACAGCTCTGATTCTGATGCTGAGGCCCCATTTAATTCACTTTCTGAATCCAGATTATCTGCTTTGAACTAGATTTTAGGGCAGTTTAGATTTAAGCCCCTTCTACACTGCCACATAAAATCCAGATTGTCTGCTTTGAACTGGATTGTATGGCAGTGCAGACTCATATACAGTAGAGTCTCACTTATCCAACATAAACGGGCTGGCAGAATGTTGGATAAGCGAATATGTTGGATAATATGGAGGGATTAAGGAAAAGCCTATTAAACATCAAATTAGGTTATGATTTTACAAATTAAGCACCAAAACATCATGTTAGACAACAAATTTGACAGAAAAAGTAGTTCAATACGTAGTAATGCTATGTAGTAATTACTGTATTTATGAATTTAGCACCAAAATATCACGATGTATTGAAAACATTGACTACAAAAAGATGTTCGATAATCCAGAACATTGGATAAGCGAGTGTTGGATAAATGAGACTCTACTATAATCAAGTTCAAAGCAGATAATGTGGATTATATGCTTTTATAACCTGGATTATATGGCAGTGTAGAAGGGGCCAATGTCACTTTTCAACCTATAGAGACTCCATTAATCTCATAGGGTTTTCTTAGGGTGCAGCTATAGAATTAATGCAATTTGGCACCACTTTAACAGCTGTAGCCCAATTCTATGGAGACTTGAGATTTATAGTTTGATGAGGCATCATAAGTCTGGCAGAGAAGGCTAAAGTCCCCTTCAGGGTTGAGAAGGGCGGTATATAAATACCACAAATAAATAATAAAGGCCTTGTAAACTACAGCTCTCATGATTCCATGGCAGTTAAAGTGGTGTCAAACTTCAGTAATGCTTCAGTATAGATCTATGCTTAGGCCAGTGGTTCTCAACCTGTAGGTCCTCAGGTGTTTTGGCCTTCAACTCCCAGAAATCCTAAGAACTGGTAAACTGGCTGGGATTTCTGGGAGTTGTTGGCCAAAACACCTGGGAAACCACAGGTTGAGAACCACTGGCTTAGACAAATGCCTTTGCCAGTTCCTTCCTCTTAGATACAATTTACAGCACCTGCTATTCATTGGTGGTCTGCCATCCAAATACTAACCAGTGCTGAACCTGCTTAGCTTCCAAGATTGCACAGAAGCTGGCCCTTTTAGGGCATAGGTGTCAAATCATCTCGCCCGCCATGTCATTTTACACAGCCCTCCAGATGCCAGACAACAACTCCTGTATTTCTCATCATTAGACATCTTGACTAGAGTTGACGGGAGTTGTGATAGCTGCTGTTTATTCCCTTTAGTCTAGACTGTGGGGTTTTAATTTAGATACAAGGCTTCTTGTATATGACGTGTGACCATACAATGTCCTTTAACCTTAGAGACACAAGTATTGTTGGATTACAGTTCCCATTATTCCCTTTCCTCATGGCAGATAATTAAAAGTTGTGAGAGTTGCCATTTAGTAAAATGTGAAGATCCAAACTGGGTAGACACTAAAGGACACCAACCATTATGTCAAAGAAATATATAGTCGGCCCTTCTTATCCATGGATTCAATGGCCCTTTGAAGGCAACCATAAGTCTGATGTGGCTCTCAATGAAAATGAGTTTGACACCTGCTTTAGGAGATTTAGACACATAGATCAATATAGATGGGGAACCCCCGGTGGTGCAATGGGTTAAACCGCTGAACTGCTAAACTTGCTGACTGAAAGATTAGAGGTTCAAATCCGGGGAGCGGTGTGAGCTCCCACTGTTAGCTGCAGCTTCTGCCAACCTAGCAATTCAAAAACATGCAAATGTGAGTAGATTAATAGGTACAGCTCCGGCAGGAAGGTAACGGCGCTCCATGCATTCACGACCTTGAATGTGTCTATGGACAACACCGGCTCTTTGGTTTAGAAATGGATATGAGCACCAACTCCCAGAGTTGGACATGACTGGACTTAATGTCAGGGGAAAATCTTCACCTTCACCTTACCAATATAGGTGTATGTGTTTTTATTTTATTATTTTTCAAAAAACAGAAAGTGGTGTAAAATACCAATAGGGTAAGACAGTTGTAATTGTTTTCACATTATTGTGACCTAAAAGTTGTCAAAGGGTTGCTATAGGTATTATAGGAAGCAAAGATTTTGTGGCAATGGTTTCATTTAATGAAACCCTATGTAGACAAGAAGAAAAAAGCCTTCCTGATGATTAATGAGAGCTGTTTTCTCATATCTGTGAGCCATCTGTTGTTTACCTTCGTGGTTAAAGATTCTGCAGGCCACTCGAATCAGGTAGATACAGAGACGTCAGCATCCAAGCAAACATTACCGTACATCTCGGTTAAAATGAAGTCTAATGTTCAAGGCCCCGGCATGTTTGCGCTGTGTCTGAAACTAGTCTGTTTCAACAAAATCCCTGGGCTCCAAATATCTAGTCCCTTGCAAACAAGTCCCGTGAACTACGGTACTTTGCAGTGCACAAAATGAACAGCTTTGCTTCGTAAAAATAAACACAATTTTATGTTTGGAGTGATCTCCATGTCTTTCACCATCTGTTGAAAGGAAATGACATTTTCTCACCAGATACCTATATTTCACAGGTTATTAGCTCAGGGAAGTAATTGTTGCATGTAAAACAAACCATGTAAGCACAACAATCAGTTGCCAATTTTTAAAAATACATATGTATCAGGGAATGCTGTGAGGTTTCTGGCTGTATGGCCATATTCCAGAAGCATTATCTCCTGACGTTTCGCCTACATCTATGGCAGGCATCCTCAGAGGTTGTGAGGTATATTGGAAACTAGGCAAGTGGGAATTATATATCTGTGGAAGATCCAGGCTGGGAGAAAGAACTACACTGCCATATAATCCAGATTATCAAAGCAGATAATCCAGATTATCTGCTTTGAACTGGATTATATGAGTCTACATTGCTTTATAATCCAGTTCAAAACAGATAATCTGGATTTTATATGACAGTATAGAAGGGGCCTTAGATGTCGTGGAAAGGGCCTTTACCTGGTTAGAGTCTATATCTTTTACTGATACGTTTTTATTTGTGTTTTCTGTTTTATTTGTTTCATAAATACATGAAACAAAGTTGGAGATAGAGAAAACAGACAGAAGGATTTGTGATGCAAACAAATATGCTCAGAGTGTATTCTACAGTAGAGTCTTACTTATCCAACCTTTGCTTATCCAACGTTCTGTTTTATCCAACGCAGTCTGCCGTTTAGTAGTCAATGTTTTATAGCAGGGGTCCTCAAACTTTTAAAGCAGAGGGCCGGTCCACAATCCTTCAGACTGTGGAGGGGCCGAATTATCATTTGAAAAAAAATACAAACAAATTCCTGTGCACGCTGCACATGTCTTATTTGTAGTGCAAAACAACAACAACAATAAAAGAACAATACAATATTTAAAAATTAAAACAATTGTAACCAACATAAACTTATCAGGATTTCAATGGGAAGTGTGGGCCTGCTTCTGGCCAATGAGATAGTCAAGTTAATTAGAATTGTTGTTGTTGTGTCTTCAAGTCATTTCAGACTTTGGGCGAGCCAAAGTCTAAAATTATTTATTTATTCATTTACTACATTTATTTATTACATTTATATCCTGCCCTTCTCACCTCGAAGGGGACTCAGAGCAGCTGTATGTACATACAATATATTACATTATTAGCATAGCACGGTATTAGCAATATATATTACTAAAGTATATTGAACTATACCACTATAATGTAATATTATATGTAATAAATGACGTATAATTAATATTATTATATGGTATTATTATTAGTATTATATTGTATAACATTATATTATTATCAATATTATATGTATATTATATTATTAAAAATGATATACAAATATTATGTTATAAAACTGAGGGCAGGGGCCAGGTAAATGATCTTGGAGGGCTGCATCCGGCCTCCGGGCCTTAGTTTGGGGACCCCTGTTTTATAGTCTATGTTTTCAATTCATTGCAATGTTTTGGTACTAAATTAGTAAATACAGTAATTACTACATAGCGTCACCGTATATTGAACTGCTTTTTCTGTCGATTTGTTGTAAAACATAATGTTTTGGTGCTTAATTTGTAAAATCATAACGTAAGTTGACGTTTAATAGGCTTTTCCTGAATCCCTCCTTATTATCCAACATTTTCGCTTATCAAACGTTCTGCCCAGGGCCGGCCCCACTATTGAGGCACCTGACGCCGCCGCCTCGGGCGCAGGCCCGGGGGGGCGCCGTCAGGCTGGGCGGGAGGCGGGGCACCGCCCTGACGGTGCCCCGCCTCCCGCCCAGTGCGCCCTGGCCCGTCTGGCCTTTTCTAGCTGGCCAGAATGCAGCGGAGGTCCCTGCAGGCCGCAATCGCGGCCTACAGGGACCTCCGCTGCAGTCTGGCCTGCTAGGAAAGGCCAGACGGGCGAGCGGGAGTAGCGGAGGCGGAGCCAGCTCTGACGCCGCTCCCCCCCCGCCCAGCGTGCCTTGGCCCCGCCTCCCACGCAGCGTGGGAGGCGGGGCCAGGGCACGCTGGGCGGGGGGGCGGGGCCAACTGTGGCCCCGCCCCCCTCACTAATCGCCCTGGCCCCGCCTCCCACGCAGTGTGGGAGGCGGGGCCAGGGCACGCTGGGCGGGGCCAGGGCGCGGGAGGCGGGGCCGGTGGCGGGGGCGCTTTTCAGCACCCCCGCTTCCCATTAAAAAATATCTCCGGCCGGCCCTGGTTCTGCCGGCCCATTTATGTTGAATAAGTGAGACTCTACTGTATATGTTGAAAGTACACATTGAAAGCACATCCAGAGTGAATATATATGCATGTTCAGATAGCAGATGTCCTCCAAACTGACTCCATTAATGCCCAGAATATTAAAGAGACAAAGAGAACTATTAAGTCAGCAATTATTTAAAAAATTGTAGCAATTAAAATAACAGCCCTACTCTGATCGTGCAGACACAAGGCAGCTACAACATTCTTGGTTGAGTCTATCTATTGTTGATGTGATTGGTCTCTTCCTCTCTTCCTACTGCTTTCAGCCTTACCCAACATTTTCCTTTCTAGTGAGACCCCTCGGTGGCGCAGTGGATTAAACCACTGAGCTGCTGAACTTGTTGACCAAAAGGTCGGCGGTTCGAATCTGGGGAGCGAGGTGAGCTCCCACTGTTAGCCCCAGCTTCTGAAGTTCGAAAACATGCAAATGTGAGTAGATCAATAGGTACCACTCTGATGGGAAGGTAACGGTCTTCCATGCAGTCATGCCGACCACATGACCTTGGAGGCGTCTACGGACAACACTGGCTCTTCGGCTTAGAAATGAAAATGAGCACCAACCCCCAGAATCGGACACAACTAGAAAACCTTTACCTAGTGAGACATCTCTTCTCATCAAGTGGCCAAATAGAACAGCTTCCATTTAGTAATCTTCGCTTCTAGGGAGATTTCAGGTTTCATTCAGTCTAGGTATATTTATTTGTCTCCTTAGCTGTCCATAAAATCTTCAGCACCACATATCAAATAAATTGATCCCCCCTCCCTATCAAGCTTACTTCACTGTCCAGCTTTCTCAACAATATGTGAAAGTTATAATGGCACCTGTACTCCCTTTTTTGGGAGCTCCCGGTGGCGCAGCATGTTAAAGCGCTGAGCTGCTGAACTTGCAGACCAAAAGGTTGCAGGTTTGAATTTGGGGAGCGGGGCAAGTTCCCGCTGTTAGCCCCAGCTTCTGCCAACCTAGCAGTTTGAAAACATGCAAATGTGAGTAGATCAATAGGTACCGTTCCGGCAGGAAAGTAATGTCTCTCCATGCAGTCATGCCAGCCACATGGCCTTGGAGGTGTCTAAGGACAACACAGGCTCTTTGTCTTAGAAATGGAGATGAGCACCAACCCCCAGAGTCGGACACGACTGGACTTAATGTCAGGGGAAAACCTTTACCTTTACTCTCATTTTGTGAGTCTTAATTTTTAAACTAGGTTTGAAATTACTAACCCTTCCAACAGAAGATTATATTAAATAGAGGACTATCTCTTGTAAACTTGTAAACAAGTGGCCACTTTTTTTGTTCTGAAAAAGTGTTGTCTTCACAAGTAACAAAGTAGCATTACTTAATGTTCATTTAACATGTTAAAATAGCTTATACAGTAGAGTCTTGCTTATCCAACCTTCGCTTATCCAACGTTCTGGATTATGCAACTCAGTCTGCCTTTTAGTAGTCAATGTTTTTGTAGTCAATGTTTTCAATGCAATATTTTGGTGCTAAATTTGTAAATACAGTAATTGCTACATAACGTTACTGTATATTGAACTGCTTTTTCTGTCGATTTGTTTTAAAACATGATGTTTTTGTTGCTTAATTTCTAAAATCTTAACGTAATTTGACATTTAATAGGCTTTTCCTTAATCTCTCCTTATTATCCAACATTTTTGCTTATCCAACGTTCTGCCGGCCCGTTTATGTTGGATAAGGGAAGCTCTACTGTACTTAATTCCTTTCCCCAGCAACTAAAATACAATATCATTATACAGGCAGTCCTGAAGTTATGAACAAGATCAGTTCTCTAGGTCTGTTCTTAAGTTAAGTCGGAACAGGTACATTTTAAAGTGTAACTCCAGCCAAATATAGAGAATATGTATCTACGAGACTTCACAACCTGCAATAGATGTGAGCGAAGTGTCAGGAGAGAATGCTTCTGGAACATAGCCATACAGCCCGGAAAACTCACAGCAACCCAGTGATTCTGGCCATGAAAGCCTTCGACAACACAACCCTAGCACTGACGGTAACTTTTTGTTGGGTTTTGGAATTCATTGCACCTAGTAACATTGAAAATGAAATTAAGGCTGGATCTAACAGCTCTATATTGTAGGATCTGATATGTTTTGAACTGGATTATATGAGTCTACACTGCCAGATAATCTGGGATGACATCCTGAGATATAGGGCAATGTAGATCCAACCTAAGCGCTGCAATCCTGTGTCTGTGCTTGCCTGTCTCTGTGGGTGTGTACTGTCCCTTGTGAAAGCTGGGTTGAATCATATCAGCATATAGGAAGACTGGTTTGTACACATACGTGGAGGGTGGAGAGTGTGAGAAAGATCCAGAGAGACATATTATTGGCTGAGCATTGACACCAGCAGCCAGTCGCAGCTCTGGAGCATTCACGCCCCTCCAACCAGCATGAAGGGGGGTTGGCAGGGGAAAAGTTAACTAGTAACATTGCTCACAAAGGTATAAAACGTTTCAGCACTCTTGCATTTGTCCTGTTTGCTGCAGCCCTCATCATCAGTGGAAACCTTTCATCAAAGCAGGAAGAAATTCCCCAAACGGTATGTGCTGGCCTTTTAAAAAAATGTCTTTTAACTAGACAAGGCAAAAGAGGTGTAGATTTGTGCATACGTGTGCATATCTGATAGAGAAACTGGCCCTCCATTTGTAGGTTCCTAACTAAGTAACTTCAATTGCAATAAAACTTGCAAAGGTTACAATCCTGCACATTCTTGTCTCAATAGGACTTCCACGTATAGGTGTTCTTATACTACACTTTAAATCAGAATAGATAAAAGTATTGTAGCCATTTATTAACTGAAATGACAATTTTTTGTGTGTCACAACTGAGATAGAATTTGGTGCTGAATTTTAAGGGAGCCTCCGGTGGTGCAGCATGTAAAAAGTGCTGAGCTGCTGAACTTGTGGACCAAAAGATTGCAGGTTCGAATCCGGGGAGCGGAGTGAGCACCCGCTGTTAGCTCTAGCTTCTGCCAGCCTAGCAGTTTGAAAACATGCAACTGTGAGTAGATCAATAGGTTCTTCGGCATAGAAATGAAGATGAGCACCAACTCCAGAGTTGGACACGGCTGGATTTCATGTCAGGGGGAAACCTTTACCTTTACCTACTGAATTTCAAAACAATTCACAGAAATGTTGTCATTGGCTCAAGAAAGGTGTTGCCATGACATGAACTTTGGAATTTGTCATATGATATGTGCAGGATGACAACTCCTGCATTTGTGTTGCAGTTAGTTCTCCCTATTAACATGAACAATGCTCAGTACAGAATGTATGATGTGCGTTTTAGGATGGATTTTATTATTCAGAGTTATTTTTTTCAACCCATGTTAGTAAGAATGGGGGATACCTGGCTCGATGGCAGTACATGTGAAAAAGATCTCGGAGTCCTCGTGGGGAACAAGTTAAACATGAGTCAACAATGTGATGCAGCCACTTTAAAAAGCCCATAGGACTTTGGCCTGCATAACTAGGAGTCTAGTGTCTAGATCCAGGGAAGTCAGTCTACCCCTCTCTTCTGCCTTGGTCAGACCACACCTGGAATATTGTGTCCAATGCTGGGCACCTCAATTGAAGGGAGATGTTGGCAAGCTGGAATGTGTCCAGAGGAGGGCAACTAAAATGATCATGAGTCTGGAGAACAAGTTCTATGAGGAGCGGCTTAAAGAGCTGGGCATGTTTAGCCTGAAGAAGAGAGGGCTGAGAGGAGACATGATAGCCATGTATAAATATGTGAGGGGAACTCATAGGGAGGAGGGAGCAAGCTTGTTTTCTGCTGCCCTGGAGGTTGGGAAGCTGAACAATGGCTTCAAACTATAGGAAAGGAAATTCCACCTGAATATTAGGAAGAACTTCTTAACTGTGAGAGCTGTTCAGCAGTGGAACTCTCTGCCCCGGAGTGTGGTGCAGGCTCCTTCTTTGGAGGCTTTTAAACAAAAGCTGGATGGCCATCTGTCAAGGGGGGTTTGAATGCGATTTTCCTGCTATTTGGCAGGGGTTTGGACTGGATGGCCCACAATATATGAAAAGGTTGCATATAGATGTCCAGTGTATCTAAAAGTCCAGAAGTTTTTTACCCAGCTCATTTCCTTGGGTATAAACCTTGGAAAAGAAAGAGGGAATGTCCTTTCAGAACCTAAATCAGAGGTAAAGAACCCCTGGTCAACAGCACTTGTAGGATTGTAGGATCCTTTTGGCTATACTACCAAACCACTATGTGGCCTTTTCTTATTTTGGAAACTAAGCAAGGTTGAACCTGATTAGTACTTGTTTAGCATCAGAGCGTACTACAAGTGTTTAGAGAGGGCTAGGAAAGATTACTCTGAAACCCAAAGAACGATATGTACAGTAGATTCTCACTTATCCAACATAAACAGGCCGGCAGAACGTTGGATAAGCGAATATATTGGATAATAAGGAAAGATTAAGGAGAAGCCTATTAAACATCAAATTAGGTTATGATTTTACAAATTAAGCACCAAAACATCATGTTATACAACACATTTGACAGAAAAAGCAGTTCAATATGCAGTAATGATACATAGTAATTACTGTCTTTACGCATTTAGCACCAAAATATCATGATGCATTGAAAACATTGACTACAAAAATGCGTTGGATAATCCAGAACGTTGGATAAGCGAATGTTGGATAAGTGAGACTCTACTGTAATTAGATATTGGCTTATGTTTGGACGGTGGTGCAGCAGGTTAAACCGCTGAGATGCTGAACTTGCTGACTGAAAGATTGGTGATTCGAATCCGGGGAGCGGGGGTGAGCTCCTGCTGTTAGCTCCAGCTTCTGCCAACCTAGCAGTTTGAAAACATGTAAATGTGAGTAGATCAATAGGTACCGCTCCTGCGGGAAGATAACGGCACTCCATGCAGTCAGGCTGGCCACATGACCTTGGAGTTGTCTACGCTCCTCAGCTTAGAAATGGAGATGAGCACCAACCCTCAAAGTTGCACACAACTAATGTCAAGGGAGAACCTTTACCTTTATTTTATATTTGGACAAGACATGGGGCAGTTTGCTTTATTCCTCACTTTTGTCTTAAAGCAGGCTGGGAATTTGGCCATTGTCTTGTGTTTGCTGGAGTGCTGAACGAATGGGGACAGATGCTGGGAGACGTAACCCAACAACATCTGGAGGGTTGCACAGTTCCCAGCCCTACTTACAATGTGACATAAGAGGGGGGAAAACCCTAGGCTTTGAGAATGTGCTTCCTGACTTGAGAGCCAACCCCTGCCTTGTGTAAATTTCAAAGTTCTCAGCTTCTTATCTTTTAAGAGTGATTGAAGGAAGCTTAATCTACAAGCTGGGGACCTGCAAAAGAATCAGCTCTGACTGCAAGCTTTTATCATTAGTTACATTCCCGTTTCCTTGATCATTTGGGGCTGCTATCAGTTATAAACATTAGACAAAGGAGAACTGACTAATATTTGAAAATGCATGCATTTCCATTTCTTGTTCCTGCTCATATAATGCTTTGTTTTAGTGCCTTCATCTTTCATAATCTTTTTTTCACTGAAGCTCATGCATGTGTTTTAGGCCCCTTCTACACTGCCATATAATCCTGATTATCAAAGCAAATAATCCTTGACCCCTTCTACACTGCTATATAATCCAGTTTATCAAAGCAGATAATCCACATTATCTGCTTTGAACTGGATTAAATGAGTCTACACTGCCATATAATCTAGTTCAAAGCAAATAATCTGGATTTTATATGGCGGTATAGAAGGGCCCTTAGCTGCCCTGGATTAGGGTTGAAAAACAAAATATTCTAGGAATTGCTAAATATTATATCTAGCTGAATCTATTGAATGGAACTATTGGATGGATCTGTGGCATTTAATGTGGAATCATAGTGGTACTAACAGATTGGTATGGGAAGGGGAACTTCTGAAAGCTCATAAGATTCTTGAGTTTCACCATTTTCATTTATCTGCCAAGCTTGTGAGATCATTGGCCTAACTGAGCCAAAAACAGATTACCAGCCATGTCACTGTTTTGGAGCGTCAGGAATCTCACCAAAAGGAGACAGTGTAGTGTTGTGTCTAGTGTATTGAAAAGAACTGGAAGATCCAGGTGTTCGAGGGCCCTTCCAGACAGGCCCTATATCCCAAGATCTGATCCCAGGTTTTCTGTTTATCCCAGATTATCTCGCAGTGTGGACTCATATAATCCAGTTTAAAGCAGAAAACTTGGGATCAGATCCTGGGATATACGGCTTGTCTGGAAGGGCCCCTAGGTCCCTTGCACACAGCTGTATAAAATCCACATTGAACTGGATTATATAGCAGTGTAGATTTACGTAACTCAGTTCAAAGCAGATATTGTGGATTATCTGCCTTGATATTCTGGATTATATGGCTGTGTGGAAGGGCCTATAGGGCCTTGATTACACTTCTGATACAATAAATAAAATCTCCACTGCCATATAAAATTCAAATTATCTGCTTTGATAATCTGGATTGTATGGCCTTAGTCCTCACTTAATTCATTTAAAGGCTGAGCGCTCCTTACCTTGAATTCCTAAAACTAAAATACTCCAAAATTGTTTCACATGGGTGGTTGCAATAGTGATACCTTTGCTTTCTTATGTGTATAAAACTATCTTCAGGCTGTGTGTATAGGTTGGTTCCCCTGATGTTAAGTCCAGTCATGTCTGACTCTGGGGGTTGGTGCTTATCTCCATTTCTAAGCTGAAGAGACGGCATTGTCCGTAGACACCTCCAGGATCATGTGGCCGGCATGACTGCATGGAGTGCCCTTACCTTCCCGCCGGAGCAGTACCTATTGATCTACTCACATTGGCATGTTTTTGAACTGCTAGGTTGGCAGAAGCTGGAGCTAACAGCGGGTGCTCATTCTGCTCCCGGGATTTGAACCTGTGGCCTTTCGGCCTACAAGTTCAGCAGCTCAGTGCTTTAACATACTTCGCCACCGGGGCTCCTAAGGTACTGTATATATAGTCCTAAATGGATTTTGTGTTTAGAGTTGGGTCCCATCTCCAATATCGCTCATGCAAACACAGATATTCCAAAATCTAAGAAAAAATCCAAAATACTTCTGATTACAGCCATTTTGGGAAAGGGATATATACCTCACTATCTCTGAGGATGCCTGCCATAGATGTGGGCAATACGTCAGGAGAGAATGCTTCTGGAACATGGCCATACAGCCCGGAAAACACACAACAACCCCAAGGGATATTTGATTTGTATTTAATGATTCCTTCTAACTGGTGAAGATACACGCCTGTTATCACGAATGGCCACCAACTTTGTTACCTTCACCTTTGAAATGTAACATGGTTTAGAGATAAACACCACTAAGTAGCCAATTGACTCTGTGTTATCTCTCTCCCCTTCTTGCCAGCTTCCCCACTCCCTTCAGCAGGATTATTTAAGAAGACTTTGTTGCTACTGTTAAACACTGGAAAGCAATAAATCCTTTTCCCTATCTATTTCCATTCATGTTGCCAAATTGTGTTCCGCCCATAAGCAGCCAAGAAGAGACTTTCAGTTTAACAGAAAAAACAATAGAAAAGCTCAAGAATATAGCATTTTGAATAGTCTTCTACACATAAAATGTTGGGGAAGAAGCAACCCAGCAGATTCAAGGGCTAGATTTGTGATACACAACAAAAGATGCACAACTAAACAAAGCTCATTTAATTGCATTCACTCCAGATGTGTCTAACAAGAAGGCAGATCCCACATGTGATATAGTCATCTTTATACAGCCTATTTAGAGTCTTAAAAGGTCAGACATCGTGTTCATTCATTCCTGCAGTCACATTACAAACTGAAATATTATTGGTTTATTTTTGTTTTACCCAAGTGAAGATGACATATGCAGCACATTGGCTTTTTCCCTTTTCCTGGTGTAGGCAATAATAATAATAATAATAATAATAATAATAATAATAATAATAATAATAACAATAATAACAATAACAACAACAACAACTTTATTTTCATACCTCGCCCCATCTCCCTGAAGGGACTCGGGGCGGCTTACATGGGGCCTTTACCAATAAAACAATCAAATATCAAAACACAGCAATAAAACAGTTATCCAATAAAAACATCAATTACAGTAAAAACAATCGTTAAAATCAACATAAAACATACAATATTAACACTGGAGACTAATTCATAGAACCCAGGCAAAGTGCAACACTTTGTGCAGCTTTCAGGAATCCTTAGCATGGATTCAAACCATAGTTCCTGAAGTCCTATGCTGTATCCACACTGCAGAATTATAGCAGTTTGACAACACATTGACTATCATGGCTCAGGGTTATGGAATGTTGTGATTTGTGGTTCTGTGAAATATTTACCTTTCTCTATTGGAGAGCTTTGGTGCCACAACAAACTACAAAGCCCATGATTCCATAAGATGGAGCCGTGGCAGTTCAAATGGTATCAAACTGCAATGGACTGTAGTGCAGCTGGATAGTAACCAGGTGCAATAAATCACTACTGGCCGAGCAGTCATGAGTTCGAATCTAGTCCGGGTCAGATTGAGCGCCCAACCATTAAATAGCCTCCCTTGTTGTTGACCTAAGCAACCCGAAATATAGTTGCATCTGTCGAGTAAGAAATTTAGGTACCGCTTTATGCAGGGAGGCTAATTTAACTAATTTACAACACAATAAAACATCCAGCAGCGTGCGGAAGAATGAGGAAGTACTCCATCAAGGACTCGGTGTCACAGTGGATGATGAAGCAGCAGCTTCCCCTGTGGCTGGAATCGAACATACCCTCATGAAGCCAGAAGCTGGAAATGTTAAATTGCCTCTGTGTTTCTGTCTCTGAGGGAGCCTCCGGTGGCGCAGCATGTTAAAGCGCTGAGCTGCTGAATTTGCGGACCAAAAGGTCACAGGTTCGAATCTGGGGAGTGGAGTGAGGGCTCGCTGTTAGCCCCAGCTTCTGCCAACCTAGCAGTTCGAAAACATGGAAATGTGAGTAGATCAGTAGGTACCACTCTGGCGGGAAGGTAACGGCGTTCCATGCAGTCATGCCGGCCACATTATCTTGGAGGCATCTACGGACAATGCCGGCTCTTCAGCTTAGGAATGGAGAAGAGCACCAACCCAGAGTCGGACACAACTAGACTTTATGTCAGGTGACAATCTTTGCCTTTACCTTTACCTTTACCTCTGTCTCTGTCTGTATGTCGTATGTCGAGTGGCACTGAATGTTTGTCATGTATATATTGTGATCTGCCCTGAATTCCCTTCGGGATGAGAAGGGCGAAATATACTGTAAATAAATAAATACATAATTCTGCAGTGTGGGTGGTCTTCTAGACCAACACTGAAACTGCTACACAATTATAGTGCTATAATTCTACATTAGGTGCCATCTTATGGAATCCCAGAGCTTGTTGTTTGATAAGGCACTAAAATGCCTCCACAACAACAAATCTCAGAAATCTGTAGGGTAGAACTGTAGAAGTTAAAAGTGGAATCATGGCACTATAACTAGTTTTTGAAAGAACACCTAGTTTGCTCTTTGAAAATCCGGTTGTTATTCAATACTAGGGCTGTGCCCCAGAACTAAAACAACCGAATCAGATGCAGCTGCCATAGATTTGCTTTGAATGGTTTCTACTTCTTTGTGGACTATTTGTATACAGACATGGGTGCATGCAGGCACCTCTATACCAACTTAGGTGGAGCAAAGCTATACCAAAGCAAGAGATAATGACTGTATTTGTGCTAAAGGGCAAAGTAAGCTTAGACTCAAACTATAAGCTTTTTATGTGTAATCATTCATGCTAAAATGAAAAGGCATGTTTCAAACTGTATGGATTTCCAGTTTTGTCTCTGGCTTACTTCGTTTTCTGCAAACAACAAAATGTAAAAGTTGTCTATGCTCATTTAATTCAATAGGAGAAAGAGAAGTTCTCTGGTAAAAGCAAACTGTTGCAGCCTTCCCAGATTTGCATTGTAGCTTGTGTGTCTTCAATTCATTTTCATCTTACGAAGACCCTATGATAAGGGTTTCTGGGGCTGAGAGAGTGGGACTTTCTCAAGATAACCAAGTGGGTTTCCGTGGGCAAATGGGGAATTGAACCCTGCTCTCCGGTCATAGTTCAATGCTCAAACCATGCTGGCATCCGTCTTCATGAATAATTTCTGCTATCTTGATGTTGCTTGGTCATGTGTATCCTTCTTTCATATGTGAAATGTTGGAAAGTATGCACCTTCTTAAAGAATGGCAGGTATCACTTGCCAAACATACACCCAGGTCAGAGTCGTTTCTAATATATAAGGTAAAAGTAAAGGTTTTCCTCTGACATTAAGTCTAGTCATGTCCAACTCTGGGGGTTGATGCTCATCTCCATTTCTAAGCTGAAGAGGCGCTGTTGTCTGTAGACACCTCCAAGGTCATGTGGCCAGCATGACTGCATGGATCGCTGTTACTTTCCCGCAGAAGCGGTACCTATTGATCTACTCACATTTGCATTTTTGATACTGCTAGGTTGGCAGAAGCTGGGGCTAACAGTGGGAGCTCACTCCACTCCTTGGATTCGAACTGCCAACCTTTCAATCATATATCAACCTTTCTGATATATACTGACCCTATATGAAGCATATCATGGATTATTGTGGTCTATTTTTATTTACTGCGTCAGAAGCAAATTGAGAATACATCTATAATGTATAAAAAACCACAAACAAAGTTAAAAACTTGGCATTGTGCTAAATTTCCTTGAACCAGAAGTTGGCCATTTCAAGTGCCTCTGGTGCCACTGTAAGAAGGTCCTCCATTGTGCATGTGCAGAGCTCAGACTGCATTGTAGTAAGTGGTCTGTGGGTTGCTCTTCTCCACACTCACATATCATGGACTCTCTACTTTGTAGCCCCATTTCTTAACACTGGCTCTGCATCTCGTGGTGCCAGTCTGTTCAGGACCTTCCAAGTTGCCCAGTCTTCTGTGTGCCCAGGAGGGAGTCTCTCATCTGGCATCAACCACTGATTGAGGTTCAGGGTTTTTACCTGCCACTTTTGGACTCTCGCTTGCTGAGGTGCTCCTGCTAGTATTTGGTGAGTTGAGAGTGTATGACTTGCCAAAGGCCACACAGTGGGTTTTCATGGCAGGGAATCAAACCCTAGTCTCCAGAGTCATAGTTCACTGCCTAAAATACTAACCTGAAAAAATATTAGCACAAAAATCATGCCTCTGTCTTCACACCACTTTTGAAGGTGACCTGAATTTGACAGCATGCCAGCCATTTAGCAATTGTCCTTACATTCCCCTCTCTATTTCCCCCCGATCTCGAACTTTGGTCCAGTCAGTTGGAATATTAACAGAAGGCAATGTTTGTTCTGATGTCAATGGAGATTTCTGTCCTCCCCCCCCCCCTTACCTGTTCTTTTCTCCCCTTGTTAAGCAGTAATGTCTGAGTTCCAACACTATTGACATTTCATGTTTACTTGAGCATTATTGACATTTCGTGTTGATCTCCTATTGTATCAGTGCCAGGGACTGAAATGGGTAAACAATTTTGTTTGCGTAAAATGCCACTGACATCTGTTGAGGTCTGCAGAGGTTTCTCTGGAACTATGGTAGCTTTTCTAGTTTTGAAACTTTTGTGTTCTGAAAGTATTATTTTGATTTTAAAAGGGGATCAAAGTGACAACTAGGAAATCCTTTGCCAAACACTCACTCACTCATACCAGAAGATTGTTAGTATTGTAAGGACATGGGAAGAGTTCAGCTGGATCCGATTCAGAGTCCATCTACACTGTAGAATGAATGCAGTTTGACCCCACTTAAGTGCCATGACTTAATGCTATGCAATCATGGGAATTGTAGATTGGCGAGGCACCAGCATTCTTGAGCGCTTTTCACATACGGTAGCTGTATAAAATCCATATATATGGCAATATGGACTCAGACAACCCAGTTCAAAGCAGATATTGTGGATCACCTGCCTTGATAATCTGGGTTATATGGCTGTGTGCAAGGGCCCTTGGGCAGGGAAGGCAAAAAACCTTGTAAAATTACAACCCCCATAATTCCATAGCATTGAGCAGTTAAAGTGGAGTCAAACTACATTCATTAAACAGTGTGTTTTCTCACTTAAATTTAGCTCAAACTTACATATTCAGCAAAAATAGACCTTAAAAAAGCTTTTAACCTTTTTCTTTCAGGGTAAGAGCAACCGTGACACCATACTGTCTCCTCAATATACAACAGCCTTCCGCAATATTTCCAAAATACAGTGTGGGTACACCCCTAGCCAAGCATCCTGCTCATATAGTGACCATCCAATTGTCTGTGGGAAGTCCACAAGCAAGGCTGTAACAATTTTGTGACCGAGTCCTTTAAAAACACGCAGGAAGACTTTCTGCGGTCAGTTTGTGTCAGAGGCAAAGACAACATGGCTCCTCGTAATTTCATTGTGATTTTAATTTTCACTGGAAAATAAATTAGATTTTTCCATAGGTAAAGTAAAGGTTTACCCCTGACATTAAGTCTAGTTGTGTCCGACTCTGAGGGTTGGTGCTCATCTCCATTTCTAAGCCAAAAAGCTGGCATTGTCCGTAGACACCTCCAAGGTCATGTGGCCAGCATGACTGCATAGAGCACTGTTATCTTCCCACTGGAGTGGTACCTATTGATCTACTCACATTTGCACGTTTTGAACTGCTAGGTTGGCAGAAGCTGGGACTAACAGCAGGAACTCACACCATTCCCCGGATTCAAACCGCTGACCTTTCAGTCAGTAAGTTCAGCAGCTCAGCTGTTTAACCCACTGAGCCATAATCCTTGGCCACTCCCCATGATGGAGTTGTAGGTCAAAAATCTGGCGGGCAGTTTTTTCTACTCCTGAATGTCTTGATACTTCAAAGGCAAGAATTTGTGATAGATACCCAACTCCCTGGGGCCCCATCTATACTGCCAGATTAACTTTTTTGAACTGGATTATATGGCAGTGTAGACTCATAATCCAGTTCAAAGTAGATAATGTGGATTAGCAACTTTGATAATCTGGATTATATGGCAATGCAGAGCCAGTCTATGTGGAATAAGTAACAGAACCTTCATACTTCGTAGATCTGGTTTCCCATACATTGAAATAAAAGTACCATCAAGAGCCCTTCCACACAGACATGGGTAAGTGAAATCTCAGGTGCCAGTCATAAGATATAGTGGTGGTGAGTCATATACTTAATAAGGTCTAGAATGTGGGAGGCCCACAAAACAAACAAACACAGTTATTGTCAGTTGTCCTACCTAGAAAGATATCAAGAACCACGTTTCTTTCATTGTAGAAGCAGCTGGCATCAGTTGATTTACCCATCTCAAGTGATGGGCGTTGTATAGGTGACTCACTCTTATTAGCACTTGGCTGCTGCCACAATTGCTTGCTGGTTTGGCTTGGCATTGACTTATCTGAATTGCAACTCTGGCCTTCCAAAGTGCAGTTGCCACTGTGTACGCCATATTGACACTGACCAGAAACATCATACCAGTAGCGATCTTAAGTAAAAGGTAATCTCTATCAAAAAGCATCCGTGTGAGACTTAGGGCTTGCCTTATATATATATATTTTAAGGAATCATGCACATATTTGAGGTGTTGCTATTATTAACTTTCTTTCTTGCCTTTTCCCCAAGACTAAGGGCACATCTATGCTGTAGAATTTTATTTATGTGTCAGGAGCAACTTGAAAAATTGCAAGTTGCTTCTGGTGTGAGAGAATTGGCTGTCTGCAAGGACGTTGCCCAGGAGACATTGCCTGGATGTTTGATGTTTTACCATCCTGTGGGAGGTTTCTCTCATGTCCCCGCATGGGGAGCTGGAGCTGACAAATGGGAGCTCACCCCGCTCTTTGGATTTGAACCACCAACCTTTAGGTCAGCAGTCTTCCCGGCACAAGGGTTTAAGCCATTGTGCCACCTGGGGCTCCATGCTGAAGAATGAATGAAGTTTTCTTCTACTTTCAATATCATGGCTTAATGCTATGGAGCCATGGGAGTTGTAGTTTTACAAGGGCTTTAGCCTCTTCTGCCAGAGTCCTGGTGCCTAATAATAATAATAATAATAATAATAATAATAATAATAATAATAATAATAATAATAATAATAATAAATTTATTCTTATATCCCGCCCCATCTCCCCGAGGGGACTCGGGGCGGCTCACAACAATAATAAAACAGTGACAAATTACACATTGTAAAATCAAACATGAAAAGCAGTCATACAATCAATACATACATCACATGTTAAAAACAAGGAGATAAAACAGTTCTAGGCCGAAATAGAGGGCTTCTGTAGCTTCGTGGCAGAAGTACTCAGCAAGGTATCAATAATCATGGCAGAACACTCTCTAATTAAATTAAACCAAACTACAACTCCCAGGATTCCATAAAATTGAGCATGGCAGTTGAAGTGGGGGTCAAACTACATTAATTTGACAGTGTAGATTCAGTGTATCCATTGGTGTTTGCTCCACTATCATCAGCTTGTATCCTCTGTGCAAACCCTGTCGCTGTCCTTGCCGAACAGAAAAACTGCAAGCCAATACCTGTGGTTCCATTTGCAGATGGCATTGCACAAGGTATTCGGCAACTCTTTGCAACTTTATTAAGCTTCGACATTGGCTCATCCAAATTACTAGTTTTGCTATCAATTGTAACCAGAAGAGGAAGAACACCAATTGTGTTTTATGGTCTGCTGGTATTGTGTTGGATATAACAATTTTTGACTAAAAGAACAGGAAAGGCATCAGTTTCTGGCAGAGCATATGAAACTGGGAAAATATTGATGTGGTGAACAAAAGTTTTGATTATTAGAGATTTAGCAAAAAAAATTATTTTTTTAACCAACATATTAATGAGATCTGTAGATAAATTTATTGATACTTCTTTCTTTGGAAGTTGAAATGTAATTAACTGTATGTAATAACAAAAAGTACAACGGTTTGATAGTTGCCTTTGCTTGATGGAGTGGGATATCAGTTGTTTTTAATGGTTTTAGATAGTTGGGGAGAGGAAAAAACATTGTGCTTTTGTTTAGATAGTGCGGATTGGCTTGGGAATTATGTTCAGTTTATTTTTATTTTTATTTTATTTATAATAAACATAAGCTCCCCCAAATAAAGAAATCTGACTGTGAGTTATTATTTTCAATTTTAGAATACAATGGAGATATTGGGAAAATTGGATTAGAATGCCCAGGGCTTAGTTAACTTTCGTGGTACATACAATTACTGATTTACATAGCATTTGGGGATTCAGTTAGCCAGTGGTTCTCAACCTGTGAGTCCCCAGGTGTTTTTGGCCTACAACTCCCTGAAATCCCAGCCAGTTTACCAGCTGGTTAGGATTTTTGGGATTTGAAGGCCAAAACATCTGCGGACCCACAGGCTGAGAACCAAGGAGCTAGACAAATTTTGCTTAACATCATGCTTCCACTTATGCATAGAAATCCTGGGATTGGCAGTTCAAGGAGGGGTAGTTAGATTTTTTTGTCAGAGATTTTTTTGCAAATCCCAGGATTCCATTAGATGTTCCCATAGCGACTAAAGTGGAATCATAGTGGGTTAAATAGGTGGTGTGAAGGGGCCCTTGGTCAGTTCAAGATTCAAAGATTATAAAATTATTCAATTTAAAACATATTGTTTTTTTCCCCGTTTCCAGCCATCATGACCCATCAATTCCCAGCACTCTCTTCAGAGCAGAAGAAGGCTCTGTCTGACATAGCTCAGAGGATCGTGGCTTCTGGCAAAGGAATCCTGGCTGCAGATGAATCTGTGGGTAGGTTTTATTGAATAATCATTAAGTTTTTTATATCAATTTATGGTAGATATCAGCTCTGTACCCAAGGATGGTCATGTGCAGGTCAATGAAGGACATTCAGAGATAAGATACTGATTCAGTTCTGATGAAATTATCCACCCATTCCTGAGCCTTATGGTTTCAGATCACACTTAAAGGGATAGCAAATTGGAATCTTCCATGTCACACAACTAATTCTCCACACAACAGGACTGAGAACAGAGGATACTTATTTTTACTTGTGTTGAAACAAGTCAGTTCAACATGAAATTTTGCAACAGCAATCAGAAATGGTGAAGTTCATGACGGGTTGTTCCACATGGTAAATCGAAATGGGTACTTTAGCTATTGGAACCAGAGTAATAATTGAGAAAATATTACAGTGAATACCTCCAATATTTTGACCCTGAGCTTTTTTTGTTAGCAGAGAGGAAATTGACATAGTGAATGCATTTGGTAATATGGCATGACTTCCATAGCCACATCTTACAAAATTCCACTTACAGTCATTGGACAACATATATCCGCTATGAGTTTTCTAGGTCCTCCAATTGTTTTTTATGGAGTGATTCTGCTGGAAGTTGCTACAGATTTGCACTAGAAGACCTAGAACATTCCTAAAGCGGATACATCTAAGCGGTACCTCTGCCAGACATACTTAATTTTATAGAGATAACAGCCCAAACAAAAAACAAAACAAAACAAAACAATTCTTGGTGTCTTGGTTCTTAGGTCTGTTCCTGGGGTTATTTGGGGTACTGAGCCAGAAAAACATATTGGGCAGACCGTATCAGCTCTAGTTCTTAGATGGTTATGATTTTTATGGGCGAGTAGATGACGACTGGTAAATGTCATATGTTCTGTGTCTCACAAACTAGAGCTTACTGTTGCACCACAGCAAGGTTTCATCTTGCTCACAGCACCCTCCAAGAAACCAAGTGTAAAAGTCAAAACAGTTTATTAAGAAAGCATATATGAAAAGGGTAAAACACTATGGAGTAGATAAAGAATAAAATCCAAGAGTCAATATTGCAGGCAAAAGTCATAGGCAAAAAGCCAAGCCAAACTGTACGGAAAATAATCCACAAGTAGCATAAATCCCAGGTTTAAAACTGGAGCATGAAGGCAGGAGAAATCCAAAATACAAGGCTTAAAACCAGGATCACAACAGGAGCAGAAATCTCAGAATAATCCGTGGAACAAGGAGCCAAAAGATTAGCATGAACCATGGGTCTCCAACCCAAGCTTGAACAGAGAGCAAAGCCAACAAACCTCCTAGGTTGAGTGACGTTGTTACATCTAAAATCCTTTCACAGACCACTCTGCTTTAAGGGCTGCAAAACATGAACACATTTTTCTGCACCCCCCCCCCCCACTTCTCCCTATCAATCCCGCAAAGTCTCTCAGCTCTTCTGCACCTGATTCCCTCCCCCTCAGAACCGGCTGGCAATGTTTATCCAGATCCACTGTTCCCTTGGATGAGTTCATGGTATCTCGCCTGCAGTTACTAGGTGAGAGGTCACCTCCCTGACTGCTGGATTCCAAAATATCAGTACTTTCACACGGTAACACAGAAGCAGGCTTTTGCTCTTACAGCACTCCTGTTCCCCCATCTTGGCTGTATCTGAATCCAGCATTCTCCCCGGCTCTGAAATTGCATCTCCCAGTCTCTCAGGCAATGACACCACAAACCCCTCATCGTCATCAGGTTGAACCACAACACTTATAGGGATAAACTGGTGCCATTTTTTGAATTAGCCAGTTAAATATATCCAGAAACAGGATTACAATTTGAGGCACCAAAATATGTATTGACTAATGCATATCCATTGTTTCCTGTTTCCACGGTAAGCACATTTGGAGATTATATTATAAAGCTTTCTGCCTCTGACATCTGGTGACTTTTTTCTAGGTACTATGGGCAACAGGCTGCAGCGCATTAAAGTGGAGAACACTGAAGAGAACCGCCGTGCCTTCCGCGATATCCTCTTCTCCTCTGATAACTCCATCAGCCAGCAGATTGGGGGAGTCATATTCTTCCATGAGACCCTCTATCAGAAGGACAACACTGGGAAGCTTTTCCCCACAGTCATCAAGGACAAGGGCATAGTGGTTGGAATCAAGGTGACTATCTTCAAGATCATTTACCAGCATGAAGCATAGAAAAGAAGAAACACCCAGCCTATTTTAAGCAGAGGCTGGATGGCCATCTGTCGGGGGTGCTTTGAATGTGATTTCCTGCTTCTTAGCAGGGGGTTGGACTGGATGGCCCATGAGGTCTCTTCCAACTCTACTATTCTATGATTCTATGATTCTATGTCTGGGCCTCCCATGATACTTTGTGCTTTTCCAGCATGTCAGGGGGTTGGACTAGATGGCCCATATGCTCTCTTCCAACTCAGTTATGATTCTATGATTCTATAACTTTGTTGGGGAAGGAAGGGGGAGTCTGGTTTGCTGTGGCTGGGATTCACATACCCCTCCAGATATAGTTCGACTGCAGCTTCCAGCTTTCCTCACCAAGGATAATGGAAGTTCCACTTTGACATCTGGAAGGCTGCATGATTCCCATCCCTGCTGTAGGTACATCTTCTATATATATAAAGTCAAAGTATATATGCATGCATGCTGTTGGTTGGTTTGTTCCACAAAGGCTCCTACATGGCTTGATTAATCTGAACCAAACTTGGAACATATACTCTTCATTATCCAACTTAAAATAATTGAGGGGTTTGAACTAAAAAATAATCCCACCTCTTTCAGGTCCAAAGTAGAGGGAAAGATTATGAACAAAGCAAATTGGCTGCGACTGGTTGAAGTGTCCCTCTGTTAAGTGACAAAATTAATGGAAATGAGGCAAAATGGCTGTTATTATGTGACTTGTGTGCATAGGGAAAGCAGGAAGAAAGGAAAGAAAGAGAAAAAGAAAGGAAAGAAAGGTGGGAGGGAGGGTGCGGGAGAAAGAAAAGAGAAAGCAAAGCTTAAGGGGAGAAAAAGAAAGAAAGAAGGGAAGGGAAATAAAGGAAAGAAGAGATGAAGGAAGGGAAGGAAATGAAAAAAGGGAAGAGGAAGGGAAGGGAAGGGAAGGGAAGGGAAGGGAAGGGAAGGGAAGGAAAGGAAGAAGAGTGTGGAACATTAATGAGGGAAAGCAAAGGAAGAAAGAAAGGAAGAAAAGAGAGAGGGAGAAGGTATATGATGGAAATAGACCCACTAAGAGAGCCTGCCCAAAAAAAGTTGCCAGAACATTGCCACTGAGACATTGTGAGATAGGCCCTCTCAGAGCTGGAGAAGGGAGAAAGTAGGCACTGGCATTGGCACACGACAAAACCGAGGATGATACATCATGTTTGCTTCCTTATTTTGCTGGAAGAGCTTAGCCAATCTACTGAATGGTACAAAATCACATAGATCAAAAATGCATCAAGTGCAGACAGAGTGGAACTAGCCCTTCCCTTTATGCAGCAAACATATAGACCCTCGGCCCATTTTGATAGTGTTTTGCTAATGGTTGTATTAAATATTCACAGCTGGATAAAGGCACAGCTCCATTGGCAGGAACAAATGGAGAAACCACCATTCAAGGTAAGTCACTGTACCTATTATTCTCATTTTGTCATCATAACAGCCCCATTTGTGAGATGGTTCAGACTGTGAGAACTGCATGACTCAATTATCATTTATTTTTTATAACACCTCCCCATCGACAAAAGGCTGCTGGGTCAATGAACAATTTTTTTTTCGTGTCAGGAGCAACCTGAGTTGCTTCTGGTGTGAGAGAATTTGCCGTCTGCAAGGACGTTGCCCAGGGGACGCCCGGATGTTTTTATGTTTTTACCATCCTTGTGGGAGGCTTCTCTCATGTCCCGGCATGGAGCTGGAGCTGATAGAGGGAGCTCATCCGCGCTCTCCCCGGGTGGGATTCGAACCTGGCAGCCTTCAGGTCAGCAACCCAACCTTCAAGTCACGAGGCTTTAATTCACAAGGCCACGGGGGCTCCTTGAACAAATAAAGGCCATATAAAACATTTAAAAACACTTAAAATATTCTTTAAAATTATTTAATTATAATCTTAAAATATAATATTAACACTGTTAAAAATAGAAATCTCAAGAAACACAAATCTGAAATGTGTATGTATGTGTGTGTGTGTTTGTCATCTTTAAAAAAAACAACTCAGAAAAGCAAGAATACTGACCGACTGCCACCTACCACAGAAGCAGGGATTAAGAACAGTACTAGCATACATTTACATAACACATGGAATTTTCTAAAGCTTCTGAAATCCTAGCCCCCAAAGTCATGGTAGCAGCGTTTCTAGAAGACACTGAGCAATACCTGTTGTAGGGATGTCTTCTGCAAAATATTAAGATACCTTCCTATGTTGGCCTCCAGGTCTGGATGGCCTCGCAGAACGTTGTGCACAGTACAAGAAGGATGGAGCAGATTTTGGCAAGTGGCGTGCTGTGCTGAAAATCACAAATACAACTCCATCTACTCTTGCCATCCAGGAAAATGCCAACACTTTGGCACGTTATGCCAGCATCTGCCAACAGGTATGACTTTCCTGTGCTTGATGCCGTTGAGAGCTTGAATTGTAGTTGGATTCTTTTCTTCCTTGATAGCTTCACCAAGAACAAATATAAGCTATCTAGATTTCCATTAAACTGTTTTTTGAATTATCATTTCCAGCATGGACTTGTCCCTATTGTGGAACCAGAGATTCTTCCTGACGGAGACCATGACCTTCAGCGGTGCCAGTATGTCACAGAAAAAGTAAGGCAACTACAATAAGTTGTATCATCTCCCCAGACCACATTGACAAAACTGCAGTCTACACTCATCCTTCCAACTTTGGTGGATGTGGAATATAGTTTGGAACATAGCACTGAGTTCATAAAGTGCATGGTCTCATGCACAGGACTCCACCTCAGCCGAATCTCTTCCTAACTCACTTTCCTGCCCTTTTTATAACAATATTTGTTCTGCTACAAAGGATATTGAAATCTATTTTATCTTTCAGTGGGTTGGCAATTATTTTTACCCAATAGAGATTCTGAATTTGTTTGTGCTTATTGTGCACATGCATACAAAAATGTGATCCTTGGGGGCACAAATGGCTGTACATTCCAGATTTAAGATAACACCTGTTGTTCAGAGCTCAAGGCAGCTTTAAATAATTGCCGCTTCTTGCAGTGCAAATCACATCTAAAACATAAGACTAGTTGGACCTAGTTTATCATTCTGTCTACACAATGGTCTATGGGAATCCCACAAGCAGAACAAGAGTGAAGCTACACTTTTTAATTTATATTCCTCAAGAACTAATACAAAGAAACAATCTGACTCTGTATTGGACATGAAATGCACCCATCATTAGCTTTAACCAATCATATTCCTCTGGTTTTCCTCTATTGGAACAATCTTGAGAACAAGATGACAGCCTGTAATATAATGGCTAGATCAATATATGGGGCAGGATTTCTCTTCTCAAGCACAAGTTGTATTGGTCATTGATAGGGTCAGGGATAAAGTACTTTGATTGTACTTTTCCTGAATGGCAGAGGGTTGGACTAGATGGCCCATGTGATCTCTTTCTACTCTATTATTCTATTATCCTTTATGGCCGTCTAGTTGGTGCAAATACCATCATTCATCCTCACTGTCTATGTTAATTTGGTTTGATGGGAGTTGAAGTCCCCTCCGGGGTAGAGAAAGGTGGGATAGAAATACCATAAATAATAATAATAATAATAAGTAATAAGGTAAAGGTAAAGGTTTTCCCCTGACATTAAGTCCAGTCATGTCTGACTCTGGGGGTTGGTGCTCATCTCCATTTCTAAGCCGAAGAGCCGGCGTTGTCCGTAGACACCTCCAAGGTCATGTGGCCGGCATGACTGCATGGAGCGCCGTTACC
The DNA here is from genome assembly GCF_035594765.1 of Anolis carolinensis. NCBI lineage: Eukaryota > Metazoa > Chordata > Lepidosauria > Squamata > Anolidae > Anolis > Anolis carolinensis. The sequence goes on along the minus strand of NC_085842.1, from coordinate 229,174,476 downwards.
TTCCCACCAGAGCGGTACTTATTGCTCTACTCACATTTGCATGTTTTTGAACTGCTAGGTTGGAAGAAGCTGGGGCTAACAGCAGGCGGTCACTCCGCTCCCCGGATTCGAACCTGCGACCTTTTGGTCCGGAAGTTCAGCAGCTCAGCGCTTTAACATGTTGTGCCACTGGGGGGCTCCAATAATGATGATGATGATGATGATGATGATGATGATGTCTCATTGGGCCGAAAGTCCCCACCTTGGTTTAATATTCAGATGAACTGCACTCACTATCAGAAGGAAAGCCTCACCATGCGTACAGCAGAATTATATTGTGCATTCTTTCCTGACATTAAACTCAATTGATAAAATGGGGCTTATTTCTGAGCAAACACACATAGGATGGAGCTGCAAGGTTTACACTCCAAACTCTCCTGTGTGTCCTAGGTTCTGGCTGCTGTTTACAAGGCTCTGAATGACCACCATGTTTACCTGGAGGGGACGCTGCTGAAGCCCAACATGGTGACTGCTGGCCAAGCCTGTACCAAGAGGTACACCCCTGAGGAAGTGGCCATGGCAACTGTCACTGCTCTCCACCGAACTGTCCCTGCTGCTGTCCCTGGTAATACACCAGTCCTTGCTATATGGATATAAAATGTGTTTACTTCCCTGTGTTTGCATACTTTCATCTAGATGTTTATGCCTCAGTTTCATTTAGTTCAGGCATGCTTTTCTATACCTAGATCTATTTATGCATTTCACCCATCGCTACATGTTTCAGACATATGTGGTTTAGGAATAAATGTTGGATATTATGTTTCTTCCTGATAAAAGCAGACAGGACTTGAAAAATAGTGTGCCCCTTATCTGAAATACTTGGGACCAGAAGTCTTTTGGATTTTGGAATAAAATACATATACATAATGAGATATTTTGGTGATGGGACCTAATCTAAACACATAATGAATTTACCTTTCACATACATCCTATACACATTGCCTGACATTCATTTAATAACCAACATTTCAAATAATGTTGTACATGAAGCAAGGTGCTGTGATATGTCTGCAGAACCATCAGAAAGCAAAGGTTTCATTATCTCAGCCACTTGTGTGGACAATTTCAGACTTTGGATTTGAAAAAAAATCTTTGGAGAGCCCTTTTGGATTTGGATTTTGCAATAACTTATTTGGAAGCTGTCTTGCAAAGACCTTTGTCTTGTAAGATAATGTACACATATTTTAAATAACTCACTTGATATTACTGTTACTTTGTACAAACCAGGTTTGCAGGGACTGGCCTGGTGATATGCTGTGATGCACACAGTGTGATGATTATTAATCCAGCTTTTCCAGGCCCCACTCCCCCCCTAGAATCATAGAATCATTGAAAGAGTTGGAAGAGACCTCGTGGGCTGTCGAATCCAACCCCCTGCCAAGAAGCAGGAAAATCACATTCAAAGCACCCCCGACAGATGGCCAGCCAGCCTCTGCTTAAAAGCCTCCAAAGAAGGAGCCTCTACTACACTCCAAAGCAGAGAGTTCCATTGCTGAACACCTCTCACAGTTAAGAAGTTCTTCCCAAAGTTCAGGTGGAATCTCCTTTCCTGTAGTTTGAAACCGTTGTTCCACGTCCTAGTCTCCAGGGCAGCAGAAAACAAGTTTGCTCCCTCCTCCTTATGATTTCCCCTCACGTATTGATACATGGCTATCATGTCTCCTCTCAGCCCTCTCTTCTGCAAGCTAAACATGCCCAGCTCTTTCAGCCACACCTTATAGGGCTTGTTCTCCAGACCCTTGATCATTTTAGTCGCTTCCTCTGGACACATTCCAGCTTGTCAACATCTCCTTTCAACTGAAGTGCCCAGAATTGGACACAGTATTTCAGGTGTGGTCTGACCAAGGCAGAATAGAAGGGTAGCATGACCTCCTTGGATCTAGACACTAGATTCCCATGTATGCAGGCTAAAGTCCCATTGGCTTTTTTAGGTGCCACAGGATATTGTTGGCTCATGTTTCACTTGTTGTCCATGAGGACTCCAAGATCTTTTTCACACGTACTACTATCGAAGTCTGTTCCATTTGACATTCCCTCATTTTCTGATTTAAATTGCAGGAATCTGTTTCCTTTCTGGGGGGCAGAGTGAAGAGGAGGCTTCAATCCACCTCAATGCTATCAATCTGGTTCCTCTGCCTAAACCTTGGAAGCTGACTTTCTCCTACGGACGGGCCCTGCAAGCATCGGCTCTGGCTGCCTGGTCTGGCAAACCTGAGAACAAGAAGGCATCCCAGGAAGCCTTCATGAAACGGGCAAAGGTAAGCCTTTAAAACTGGAGTGGACAAAACATCACCTGGCTGCCTTTGACTCTCACTCAGGGATGTTTGAGCGCCTCTAGAGATTGTCAGGTGCCCACTTTTAGTTTTAATTTAAGTATTGAAAATGCCACAGATACCTCCTATTCACCAGGAAAGGACAACTTTTAATCCCTAGGGTTGCTTTAGGTCTAGCAGTAGAGAAGTAGATCTAGAATTAAAGAGGAGAGATATTTGGGATGGATCAGTAGGGCCAGTGCCATTCCTATCCTGTGCAGTTGTCCACTCCTGCTTTGAAAGACTCCCAATGTAGAGGGAAACTGTTTTTTTTTTTATTGTATCAGAAGTGAACATACTGCAAGTCACTTCTGGTGTGAGACAATAGGTCATCAACAGCAGTGGTTCTCAACCTGTGGGTCCCCAGATGTTTTGGCCTTCATCTTCCAGAAATCCTAACAGCTGGTAAACTGGCTGGGATTTCTGAGAGTTGTAGGCTAAAACACCTGGGGACTTGCAGGTTGAAAATCACCGGTCTACAGAGACATTGCCCAGAGGATTCTGGATGTGTTACCATCCTGCTGGGAGGTTTCTCTCATGTCCTTGCATGGAAAGCTGGGGCTGACATAGGGAGCTCACTCCATCTCGTGGATTCAAATTGCCAACACAAGGGTTTAACCCATTGCACCACCGCAATAGTAGAAGAATCTCAGTTATCACTCCAAATTTGCTTCCCCCCCCCCCCCCCGTGGAATTGATTATTCACAGATTTGTTTAAAAACTGGGAATCTCCACTTCCTCTAGTGCAAGTCTAAGGTTTGCTTCCAGTGCTGAAAGATCTAGAAATTTCCAGAGAGACGCTCATTTAAGGGGGGGGGGATAGCAAATGTTGTTATTCATGGTTTTTCACTTTTATAGAATCATAGAGTTGGAAGAGACCTCACGGGCCATCCAGTCCAACCCCCTGCCAAGAAGCAGGAAAGTCACATTCAAAGCATCCCCAACATTCAGAACATGTTATTCTTTTCCTTGCACAGGGAAATCTAGAAATCCTTTTAAATGTGTGCTTCCCTCTTTATTTGCTAAAACCAACTAGCTCTTCTTTTTCTTTGTTTTCAGATCAATAGCTTGGCTTGCCGAGGCCAATACGTCACTTCTGGAAAGAGCAGTGGAGCAGCCACTCAGTCTCTTTTTACTGCCAGTTACACATATTAGTGTATTAAAAGAATGCAGCTAGCTAGCTTGTTGCTCTTTGCAAGTAGCAGGATAGAGGAAGAACTACAGCATGTAACATCTCAGTAAAAAGCCACAAATAAATGGATCGCTATAATAGGGACCATTGCGTGATTGTGATCCTCAGAAAAAGGTTCCAGGCATCACTCACTTATTGGGGACTCATTTTAAACATTCCACTGATTTAATAGGTCTGAATTTGTTCCACACTTTTGAACCATGGTCTGCTCTTTCAGTCAATGCTGCTGTTTCTGCCAGTTGACTCATGGACCTCTCGCTAGAAAAACCTGGATTCCACTTTGCAACCAATTCCATTTTCTGACAATGCTCCAGTCCCTAACCCACCAGATAAGCAGAAGCTCCCTGTAGAAAAAAAAGTCATTTCAAGCATCTACATATTTTCCCAAACTGGATTGATTTCACGGATCCACCCTGCACTACTTTTATTGGAATGCCTTTTTCAGTCCATTATGTTTCCAATACACTAACTGTGAACGAACTTCCTGCCATGTGAAAAAAAATAAATACATCCTTCTGAAATTTATGAACAGTGGCTGTTATTTCCTGAGTCTTTGTGAGATTATTCTTTTTCTTGAAGCATTAGGACTAAATGAAGAACTTGATCTCCCCCCACATTTGTAAAATTGCACAAAAACTTTTATAGTCCCTCAAGGCTATCTCACTCTAGTGTTGCATTCTAATTTAGTGGTGCGAAAGTGTTCCTTGACACCTTGTAGATGTGGGAAATTGCAAGTTTATAGCTCTGAGCTGGAAGTGCCCAAACATATGGATGGCGTTCTACTGAGCAATGCCTGTCTCTCGCCTTTCTTTCACCATGCTCAAGCCAGCCTCTATATACTTTATCTTTTTTATCCTACCAGTGCTCCTATTAAGCCAAAAGACCCATTTGCCTGAAGCCACCTGATGAGCTCCATGGCTGATCTCCCTGATCCAGTGGTTTATCTCACTATCACTCATGGCTTAGGCAAATTGATCTTTGCTCTAGCAGAAACTGACAGGACAGCTTGCCACTGAATGTCTGCATGTTGCAGCTGCCCTCCTGAACCTGTGAATGGGCTCATTCCTATGGCTAAAGTCGGTGGTGTCACGTGTCTGTCTCTGACTGGAGAAAAGGGATCCTGCACAACGGCTGCCTTACTTTCTCTGTGGCCCAGAAGGACCAGAAAATGCCAAGTAAAAACGATCACGCTACCCAGACAAGCTTAGGTGTTGTTTCTGATGAGTGTCTTCTTATACAGTACAGGCTTCAATATCAACACACAAAATTCATAAGCATCGTGCCATTTAGGAATGACCTGAACTTCAATGGAATGTTTTGAAGGAAATTCTGTGTAAATATCACAAGAATTAATCCGGTATCAAATTTGTCTTGTGATCCTAAGAGCACATCCACTTGGAAGGAATATCCTTGTGGTCAGCCGGTGGAGACCTGCATGGCAAAGCCTTACATGCCAATTTGTAGACATCCTTGAACTCCACAAAATTAGCTTTTTCTGGGATACTTTCACTCTCTGCTTAATTCTATGTCATAAGGGGCTGGGTTTAGAACAGCAGGCTAAACCACTGTGCTGCAGGAAAATCCTGTCGACTGATTTTCCTGCCGGCAGTTCGATCCCATGTTGGGGTGAGCACTTGCCATTAGCCCCAGCTCACCTGCCCACCTAGAAGGTTGAAAGCAGAAATGCAAGTAGATAAATAGGCACCACTTTTTGTGGGGAGGTAGTAAAGGCGCCCTTAGGGACATCGGAGGAAAGCTCCTCGGCATGGAAGATAGAGTGACAGCAACCCTCTATGGCTGAAGTCAAGCACAACCTCCAAGATGCCGCAAATAAGATTGGAAAAACTGCTGTTACCCCATTTTGTGTTGTCTGTCCTTGTTAATGGTATAATTGACATTTAATGTTTACCGTACGTGTGTTCTGTAAGCTGCTCTGAGTCCCCTTCAGGGTAGGAAGGGTGGGGTATAAATACTGTAAATAAAATAAATAAATAAATTGGACTAAAGCATGGAATAATACCATATACAGCCAATCCTCCACATTAGCTGGGAAAAGGATTCAGAATGCACTTCCTCCTAAAAACCCATATTTCTTTTAGGCCCCTTCTACACTGCCAGATAAACCAGGTTATCAAAGCAGAAAATCCACATTATCTGATTTGAACTGGATTATTTTAGTCTACACTGCCATATAATCCAGTTCAAAGCAGATAATGTGGATTTTATACAGCTGTGTAGAAGGGGGCTTAAAGATTCCTAGAGAGTTGTTCTCTCTATGAATCTCTAGGTCTTCCAGCATGATTCTATGGTAAACATCTAGGGGTATTCGACCAGAAAGTCGCAAATCCAGAAATAATCACACCAACAAAAGTTAAACTCACATTTGGTGGGGAACACTCTTAGAAATGAAAGAGTTGTTGTCTAGGATCCTGCCAAAAGTTGGTCTAATAACTTCAAGGATTTTTGGTTAGCTGAAAGGAGAGTTCGACACTTTTTAATGTGAGTATTTTTGTGCTTCTTTGCAAGAAATAGTTAATCGGACTCACATGATAGCTTAACTGTGACACCAGCGTAACTTGGGAAAACTAGATAGTGTGACACAAAATAGGTATAGTACTGGTTCCTGATTTGTAGTCAGTTTCAGAGAGTCAGACATTTATAAATAATGGTACAATCAATCACTGTATCTATAGGGGATACATGCCAAGCCCCCAGTGGATATCAGAAAGTGTGGATAAAAGCAAACCCTATATTTTGACTATAATTGGTTCAGATGTATATTATAACTCACACTGGAGAATCTAGAGAGCCTCCCAAATACTGGGTATATGTGAAACTGTGTGTAAGTGAAACCGTGGATGCTGGATCCGTGAATAATGGGGTCATCCTGTGATATCCTGTCTTTAGTTCACTCAGTGGTACATTGGTCTCTTAGGCTGGATCTACACTGCCATATTATTTAGATCATCAAAGCAAATAATCCACACTATTGCTTTGAACAGGATTATATGAATCTACACTACTATATAATTCAGATCAAAGCAGATAATCTGTATTTTATATGGCAGTGTAGGTGGGGCCTTACCCTCCTCTTCATTTTAAAACAACCCTGTGATGTTGGTTAGGATGAGAGAAGAATGACTGAAGCCAAGGTTACCTGGTGAATTTCCTGGTTCAAAATCCCATCTCAACCATGGCACCACAGCGGCACTCAAACCCATGAGAAAAAGTGCCAAGGTGTCAAAGAAGTATGAAGAAATGAAATCCTCGAAAATAAATGGGATACATCTAGATGACAGCTGGGCTGAAAATCATACTGAGTAGTACACTAACGAAGAGCAAGCTCTTCCGTCTGATTGAATACTCACTGAAGCATGCAGCAGTTGCTGGTTAAGAAGTCACGTTGGCAGACACAATTGCAAATCCGCTGCAAGCCAGAATCGACACTGCCCTCTGCAAAAGAGCCCATGTGCTCCTAAATTATTATGCTATGTTACAACATTTGAAACATTTTCTGTTCCTGGGTTGAAACTAATATTTCGTGTTTAATTGTGCGGTACTTACTTTGAAAAGGAGCCTCGGTGGCGAAGTGTGTTAAAACACTGAGTTGCTGAACTTGCAGACGGAAAGGTCCCAGGTTCAAACCCCGGGAGCGGCGGGAGCGGCCGCTGTTAGCTCCAGCTCCTGCCAACCTAGCAGTTCGAAAACATGCCAATGTGAGTAGATCAATAGGTACCGCTCCGGCGGGAAGGTAACGGCGCTCCATGCAGTCATGCAGGTCACATGACCTTGGAGGTGTCTGCGGACAATGCCGGCTCTTCGGCTTAGAAATGGAGATGAGCACCAACCCCCAGAGTCAGACATGACTGGACTTAATGTCAGGGGAAACCTTTACCTTTACCTACTTACTTTGAAACTACAGTAGAGTTCCGGTTAACCGACTTAAATGGGCGGGCCGCGTGTTGGATAACCAGATCTGTTGGATAATAGGGAGGCCTGGACTAGGGAAACCCGGGCCCATTGCTAAACAGCAACGTGCTTCATGTTTGCCCAAAGTCCCAGCTTGGTCTTTATCGAAAGGAGGAAACTCTTTCCATTGGTAAAGGCCTGGGACCTTGGCAGAAGCTGGGGCTAACAGCAAGAGATCACCCTGCTTCCCGGATTCAAACCGCCGACCTTTCGGTCAGCAAGTTCAGCAGCTCAGCGGTTTAACCCACTGCGCCATTGGAGGCTCACAGCAAAAGTTATTAACTGGTTTAATTCAGCAAGGGCTGGAAAGAAGAGAGGGAGAGGCTGAATCTTATCATTTCTCACTGCCATATAAAATCCAGATGATCAGTTTTGGACTGGATTATAGGGCAGTGTAGATTCAGATAATCCAGTTCAAAGAAGATAATATGGATTGTCTGCTTTGATAATCTGGATTATATGGCTGCATAGAAGGGGCCTCGGTTCCATTTTAGACTGAAGGGAGCAATACAGACCCCTTATGGGATCAGATACTGGGTTATATAGCAATGTAGATTCAGCCTCAGGCTTGAATTGTGGCTTTTCCATGTAGCAACAGGGCAGAATGATAGGAGTCTGACCCTACTTTAAATGTCATGGCTCACTGCTATATAATCATAGAATCCTAGAGTTGGAAGAGAAATCATGGGCCATCCAGTCCAACCCCCTGCCAAGCAGCAGGAAAATCGCATTCAAAGCCCCCCTGACAGATGGCCGTCCAGCCTCTGCTTAAAAGCAGAGTCTGGCCTTTGTAAATGCCAATTGCATTCTGGTCCTGGAAAGAAGAAGGCAAACTCCAAATCCCAGGATTCCATTGCCTTGAGCCATGGCCCTTAGAGTGGTGTAAATTGTACGATTCACCCTACAGGCAAGACGCACCCATAGCCTCTCCCTTTCCTATCTCTATGGAAAGGAAGCCCCGCACAATCCAGTGACGTAATGGCGGTTCCTCCTCGGCCCTCTTCCCATTGGCGAGGCCGCAGAAGGGGCGGAGACTTCGTTGCGGGCGCGCCAAGATGGCGGCTTCCACAAGGCTGCTCAGGGTTTCGGGGCATCGTCGTCTGCCTTTGGGGATCCCCGCGCGAAGGGCATTGTGGGGAGGACAGAGGTGAGTCCGAGCACAGCGGGAAGAGAATGGGCCTCCTGAGTCAGGGAATGCCTCATTGCTTTTCCCTTTTCGGTACACCAACTCGTAGGACTTCAACTCCCAGAAGCCCCGGTCACCTTGGCTAAAGACTAGGAATTATGGGAGTTGGAGTCCACAATTCCCTGGAGGGCCACGGTGCTACAGACGAAAGAACGTCCCATATTGGTAGCATGTGGGCCCAAAGTCATGCAATTTACTAATACGGGGAATTGATTATTGTGTCAGAGAGACATTCTGGTTGTGCGTCTTCAAGCCATTGCTGATTTTGGCAACCCTCACGTTAACCTATCATAGGGTTGGCAAGGCTTGTTTAGACTGAGGGTCCTTCCACACAGCCATATAACCCAGAATATAAAGGCAAAAAATCCCAGAGTATCTGCTTTGAACTGGGTTATCTGAGGCCCCGTCCACACAGCTGAATAAAACCCCACATTATCTGCTTTGAACTGGAATATATTTATTTATTTATTTCCAGTACAGTAGAGTCTCACTTATCCAACATAAACAGCCGGCAGAATGTTGGATAAGCGAATATGTTGGATAATAAGGGGGGATTAAGGAAAAGCCTATTAAACATCAAATTAGGTTATGATTTTACAAATTAAGCACCTAAACATCATGTTATAAAACAAATTTGACAGAAAAAGTAGTTCAATACGCAGTAATGTTATGTTGTAATTACTGTATTTATAAATTTAGCACCAAAATATCACGGAATATTGAAAGCATTTACTACAAAAATGCGTTGGATAATCCAGAACATTGGATAAGCGAGTGTTGGATAAGTGAGACTCTACTGTATTTATATCCTGCCCTTCTCACCCTACAGGACTCAGGGCGGCTTACAACACTGGCACAATTAGGTGCCTATACGAAATCAATCAACAATACATAAAATCAGTTAAATACTATTAAATACAGTATAAAATTACAGCATATAATTTTTTAAAATACGTATGCTCAGATCCATTCGTCCAAAAACCTGGTGCTTTATCCATAAGTCAGTCCATATCATCTTTATCGTTTATTCGTTAAAAGCCTGGGCACAGCCATGTTTTTAGGGCTCTTCTAAAGCCCAAAAGAGTTGGAACTTTTATATATATTGCAGTGTGGAGTCAGATAATCCCGTTCAAAGCAGGTATTGTGGGGTTTTCTGCCTTGATATTGAAACTCCAGCATATACCACTGCTTGGTATTTAGACATGTGAATAACTATGTTTTGTTAGTTTGGTACGGAGTGGTGGTCCTTGTGCTGGGGACTACAACAACCATCAACTCTCGAGAGAGCTATCTGGTGACTTTCGGACTCTCCGTGCCATAACTTTTCAAGGGCCACAGGTTGCCCATTGCTAACTAGAGTCCTTAATGACAGGAAGCATGGATGGAGGTACTAGGGGGGTTGCTGTGTCTTCAGGTAATCTCTGACTTGCAACCTGGCAAGATTTGGGGTTTTCCTGGCAAGATTTGTTCAGAAGAGTTGTCCTTGGCTTCCTCTGAGACTGAGAGAGTATGACCCACCAAGGTCACCTGGTGGATTTCCATGCCCAAGTGGGGATTTGAACTATGGTTTCCCAATGTTTTAGCCCCACACATATACCACAGTACCAGAATGGCGCTTTGTGTGTGGTGGGTATGGAAACCACAAAGGAAACAATCAGACTTCATTAAGCAGTTATGTTCATTAGTATAATGCCACAGATTGAAGTGTTCAGAGGTGTATTTGCAAGTACAGTAGAGTCTCACTTATCCAAGCCTCACTTATCCAAGCCTCTGGATAATCCAAGCCATTTTTATCGTCAATGTTTTCAATATATCGTGATATTTTGGTGCTAAATTCGTAAATACAGTAATTACAACATAACATTACTGCATATTGAACTACTTTTTCTGTCAAATTTGTTGTATAACATGATGTTTTGGTGCTTAATTTGTAAAATCATAACCTAATTTGATGTTTAATAGGCTTTTCCTTAATCCCTCCTTATTATCCAAGTTATTCGCTTATCCAAGCTTCTGCCAGCCCGTTTAGCTTGGATAAGTGAGACTCTACTGTACTGTGGTCATATTAATAACATTTTATGCAATCAGATACTCTTAGAGAAAGATATAATGTTGTGCTGTGAAGGGCACAATCCTCATATTGTTTGATTGCAACTGCCATCAGCGTAACTAGTGATGCAGCACAATGGGAGATGTAGTTCAATACCTGGAAGACCATATGTCTCTCTCCACCCATAAGGATAGGTTATTTTAATTCTATTCGAATTTTGTGTGTTTTTTCTACAGGAAGAAGGAGTTGGTGGCAGAGGCAACTGAACCAGATGTTCCAGTTGAGAAGCAGCCGGTGATGGTTTGTCCACCACCACAAAGCAAAAAATATGTTCCTCCTGAGGACCTCCAAAGTCGTCTGGAGTCTCTTGTTAGAGGGATTTTTGGATCGTCTGTCTCAGGGGATTGGAAAAAGGTATCTCTGGGAGACAGCGGTTTAAAGTATCGCCTGCTTGCACAGCTGGCAGCCGATTTGTCCCACACAGTCCCGAACTCCCAGCTCCATCAAATGAAGAGTGCCAGAGATGTCTTGGCTTTCTACAGCACACCTGTAAAAGACATGTCAAAGTTTGATGAACTCAGCACCCAGGATCTGCCCTCAAACCTGAAGATCAACTGGCAGTACTGAGCTAATAAGGGTGGAAGTATCTTTATGCCTTTTGGCCTATGAAACGGTATCAACAGCAAATTTGTACTTTCCAGATCTCTTGATCATTGTCTTGATCTCTTGGCAATGGCTCAACAACAACAGCAACACTGATTCACTGAGGGGGATAACTGAAGTGTATTTTTTGTGTCTTTCCTGCTTATGTTATTTACAGGAAGCTTCCCATTAAAGAAGTGTGAACAGCAATATTTGCTTTAATAAAAACCACATGCTGTGTATAAGCCCTGTTTATCATTGGACTGATTTCTGCTCTATGAAGGGCAGCTGCATCTTCTGGAAAAGCGGGAGGAGGAAATATACATGACAACTACAAAATGTTGTGCACACAAACTCATTTTGTTAGTCAAACTTTATTCTCTCATTGTTAATCTGATGAAAGTTGTCAGGAAAGTTATGCAGTATATTCCTTTTTTATAAGTATGATACATCAAGAAAATAATTATTATTTTGGAAGAAAATAAAATTTCAAATCTTGGTACATGTATTGATTGCTATGTGTATAACATTTCAGCAAAATTTGGAATAACTGCTTCTTGCTGATGACATTTACATACATTTTATGCAGTTCCATCCTTGAAATGGGAGTAGTGTTCATAATGGCGTAAAACCAATTTTCTCATCTTATTTTCATTACCATTTTGTGGGGGTCTATTGCACTTGGAATAGAACTCAGTCCGCAGCTATTTTCATATATTGGAGAGGGCAAAATGTGGCCAATGGCCCTGGATCCCCCCTTTGTGCCCTTCATTTGTGACATGGGTTGCTGACCTGAAGGTTGCTGGTTCAAATCTGCAGGATGGAGTGAGCTCCTGTCTGTCAGCTCTAGCTTGCGGGGACATATGAGAAGCCTCCCAGCAGGATGGTAATACATCCAGGCGTCCCCTGGGCAACATTTCTATAGATGGCCAATTCTCTCACACCAGAAGTGACTTACAGTATGTTCTTAAGTCACTTCTGACATGAAAAAAGTAACATAAAGCCCCCCCCCCTTTTTTGAAAAATAATTAAAAAGCCTAGTGGGGTTTTCATTCAATTTCTACTTGAGAACCACACAGGACCTCTCAAATGCGCAAACACATAAAACATCCCACCCCCCACCTCCATGCAGTGTCACTTCCAGTTACCATTTTGAGTCGGCCTGTGAAGAAAATGGAAGTATTTGGGCTTTCTCTGTATGGAGATGGTGAGAATTAGTTCCCTGCCCCCCCAAGTTGCTCCCCCTGCCATAGATAGTTTTTTGCCTATTGTAAATTGAGGCTACTATTGGCTTCCGTGTGGAATGCTTGTATCAATTCTTGTTGCTTGTGCACAGCAATATGTGCTAATGTACTAATGCACCAATACAGACAGAACTCTGATAGTCAACTCAGTGGAGGCAGCTCCAGTTAAAAACAGTTTTGTGATCTGCCATAGCAAATTTATAAATCCAGATGCGACTTGGATGTATAACTTTGATATTTATAGTGCCAGATGCATTACTTTTATGTGACTTGTGTCAGCATTCTTCTAAACAAGGACCTATCTGTTGCCCTGAGGTTCAGGCATGTGGTCATTCTTTGAACATTTCATTTGTAAGAAAACAGAAGGAAATGTGATCACTATAATAGGCAAGAGGTGGATCATGACACCATCATCCCTGACAAAACAACCAACTATCTTGATTCTCCTCCTTGAGGGGACCCTTAAGGAGCAGTTCCATTGGTCTGGTGGTCAGATTTCAGAAAGGGTCCAATGAAACAATCATGGATGGTCCATATTCAAGACTTTGTGCCCTCGTCTACTTCTGACGCTAATGAGCAGCAGTGCCCAGTGTTCATTACCATTAGCTGTGCTGCTGAACTGGTTGTTGGGAGTTGCAGTCCAGCAGCACTGAATGAAGATCACAAGTTCTTCACTTCTGTTAGGGAAGGTGACACAAAGAATAGAGCTGTAAGAGCCTTCTGTATTCTGGAGTGATCTGTTAATCTGTGTTTTCATTTTGGGTGGTTTATTATTATTTTTACTTGCTTCATACATGGCTTTTGGTTGCATAGGCTGTGGTTAGCACAGGAGGTTAAATCACCAGTTGCTGAAAATCTTGTTCACCTGCAGTTTGAGCTGCGGGTTGGTGTGAGTTCCCGCCATCAGACCTAGCTTCTGCTTACCTAGCAGTTCGAAAACAGGAATGTGAGTAGATAAATAGGTACTGCTTCGGTGGGCAGGTAAAAGGCACCCCTGAAAACATGCCAGCAAATTCAATCAGGAAGGGGTCCATGGACAACAGCCTCCTTGGTGAGGAAAATGGAACAACAGCACCTCCCCATGGCCGAATCGAGAACAGATTCCTGTTACCAGAGATGAAAAAAGAGGGAAGGCTTGCCTCTGTTTATGTACTGTTTGTTGTTCATTGTATAATGGCATTGAATGTTTGCCATATATGTATTCTGTAATCCACTGTGAGTCGCTTTGGGGAGATAGAGCGGAATATAAATAAAGTATATTATTATTATTATTATTATTTGTATGACACAGCAAACAAGATAGATATGCTGGATTTCGTTTCACAAAATCACAAGTTGAACACTTCCCAAGTGTCAAGGACTGTGTGATGTATTTTCGGATGATGCACACAGATCCCAGTTGGGTGGCCTTTTGCAGTTGGCAGATTGTAATTTTGTCAATGTCTATTGTTTCCAAATGCCGGCTGAGATCTTTTGGCATGGCACCCAATGTGCCAATCACCACCGGGACCACCTGCATTGGTTTCTGTCAGTCTTTGAAGTTATTATTATTATTATTGAAACATCCCTAGATGTTGAATGGCAGGCTGGCACGTTTTCCTATTTTCATTAACTTCACAATATCCCCCTCTTCTGGCAGTTCTTGGAAATTCACTTTTTTTTTAACTTCATGATAAGCTTTCCCCCCCTACTGATGACTACAGACCTGGGATGCTTTTACACCCCGATTCCGCTTAAAGTACCATGGCATTCTTTTGTTGAGAATTCTCAATGTCATTCCATGAACTACAAATCCCAGGATTCCATAAGATGGAACCGTGTTGATTAAAGTATAATCATAACACTCTAACTGTGTAGGGTGAAGGGGCTCTTGATCTTATAAACACCATACAGCTAGATTCCAGATGTGTGTAGAAAGATATTTGAGAATCCTAAACTTGGGCACAGAAAGAGCCTTGCTTACCTCTTTATTTCTGTATTTTCATTATGATTCTACAAGTTCCTGTCCATGATGCAAGTCCATTCCCATCTTTCCTTGAAAATTTTGAGTGTTTTGATGAAAAGACTGAATTTTAGTTCTAGTCAGCCCCCCCCCCCCTCCCCCCAACTGATTCAAGCATGTTTCACTTTAAAAGACCTTATTGTGTGTTTCCAGTTATGTGGACTTGAATAGTTAGAAGAAGATGCTGGATATTTTTTTTGAAACATCTAAGAAGCTAATGATATTACTGGGCAAATCTTACCAACTACAAGGGGTTGTTTTTCCTCCCTCTTTGCTCAAATGTAAAATAAAAACACATTATTCAATATCTGTCCATTCTGTTACTGTTGGGATATGTGTGTGTGTGTGTGTGTGTATGTATGTGTGTATGTATGTGTGTATGTATGTGTGTGTGTGTGTGTGTGTGTGTGTGTGTGTATGTGTATATATATATATATATATATATATATATATATATATATATATATATATGAATGCGCAACAACTTTGTGTAAGGGAAGTCCACTTTTAAGCATGTAGAAATTGCATCTGATATAATTCTGAGCTATACCATTTCAGAGTAGATGGAGGAATACACTTCAACTCAGAAGAAGCTGGGTCTTTGAAGATGAAAACAATGCAATACTGAAAAAAAAACAGTGGGATATAAATGAAATGTTAATAGTAATGACTGGAATCCTAGAGTTATGCATTCATTAATGTTTTGATCCCACTGTAGTGTGTAGTTTAGGAGTTATATAGGGATCAAGAAAGTTTCTTACTCATTCCCTACTGGGCAGTTGTCACTGCAATAAACTGGAGTCTATTCTATTGATCAGGAAGCAGCAGGTGATGATCCTAAGCTCTCATGTATGAGTGACCTCGGACACAAGAGGAAAATGCAATGTGGATCCCACTTCTGCTTGTCACACCAGAGATCACTCCCAGGAGAAAGCGAGGCTGTCAGGTTAATCCTGATGGAGGAATAGATGCCCATTGATCTGCTGCCTGGTAAGTGGAAACTGTGGGTATCAGGACAGGGGTCACGATATAGCATTGCAGCAATGGCTTATGCATTTTTAACCCACAAGATGACATATAGTACTACTAGTAGTAACAGCAGCAATTTATATCAATGAGCCTTGTAGAAGGGGGCATGTCCTACATGGCTGCCCACCTGAAATGTTCAGTAACAATTCTGCTAACCAACCTAATTGATGAAAGGCAATGAGAATTCATGATGTGGGGAATTGGGGAATGGCAGAACATGAAGTAGAGATTTATCCTCTTTGTGGTATGACTGAGGAGTCCAGTTGCTAATTTTTTTATGCTGCCTTCCCTCATCTTCTCTACCCACACTAGCAATTAGCCAGTTCTTTGCCTTTCCACTCCCATTTTGTGTCAGTAATATATCAAATGGCCTGACTACTGTAGCCTGAAACAAACAAGCCTACATGCTAATATGGCTGTTTCCATGTTCTCAGATCGGGGATGAATAGGGATGTATCCAAACTATGTTCTTGTATCCGGATGGGTGACAAGGACTTCTTCTCTTGCAGAGAACTTGCATGATTCCCTGAGTCCTGGATGCATTCTTATTCTTCCCTCGGCTCTCCAACAACACAGAAAAAACTGTGTTTGGAGAAGAAGCACTCTGCCTACAAGGCTTATTTGGGTGGGGGGGGGGCACAGTGAGAGATTTCAGATGATACATCTATGGAGACTTAGCTATGTTATCTTAAAAAAAAACTGCTACATAAACGTTTAAGCTTGGACTCTTAAAACAATATTAACTGAAAAAAATGGGAGAAAACTACCAAAGTTTGGCCATACATGACCAGGAAACCGTGACTGAACTGACCCTGGCAAGGAGTGTCAGTGGAAGAATCCAGAGAAAGGAAATCCAAGCAGCAAACCCATTCCTGAAGAGAGGTCCATGACATGGATCACTGACCCATGTTCTTCATCCCCTATTCATGTTTTGACTATCTACATGTACCTAGTAAGTGTTAACAAAGAACTTTGGGTGACTATCTATAAATGGGTAGTACAGCTCTATACTTTCAGGCATTCGTTAGATAATTGTGAGGCCTTGATACCCAAGGCTTTTTGGTTCCAGATATCAAAATCCATGGATGCTGAAGCCCCATGACACACAACAGTGTAGTACAATGGTTTTCCTTATATAAAATGTCAAAATCAAGGTTTGCTTTTTAGAATAAGGGGAACTTTTCTAAACTGTGGATGCTACAACCCATGGCTACAAATTCAATGTATACATAGGGCCAAGCATGTATGTGAAACAAATTATGAAAGTAGAATGGGTAAAAAAACATACATTCCTGGGCTGGAAGAGTTTCTTTGATGATCCAATGTACAGCATAGACGATCCTCTTAAAGATACTTATTATTCTGAAAAATTAAGTAGTTATAACATTTGATTTTTGCACATTGTTTTTTTAAGTATGCCAAGGACTTGGACTAACAAGCCTGAAGTATCAGTTCCTCAATGGCTTTCTCCAGTGAGTTGTACTGTTCAGTCTCCACAAATGATTCAGATGCCTGATAATCTTCTTGTTGTAGCCTTCTGGGAATACTAGGAGTAGTTCAGATCATGTGTTCCTAGACAACACTAAGACTGGAAGTATGTCATGGTGTGTCCCAGGAAACCAGGAGATATGATTGTGAGACAAGATGGTGCCCTCCCAACTCCTAGAACAAATGACAAAGCCCTGATGCAAACAGTTTTGTGATAAGTTTTTTTTTCAATTTCTTTTGGAAAAAAATATACAAAAACCCAAGAACCAAACATGATAGACATTCCAGCAGAAGTACAGAGAGGGGCTTCATTCCTCAAAAGAAACATGTGATGGGTTATAACCATGCTAGAAAAATGTGATGCAACATGAAAGCCCAAGGACAAAAAGATTGACCAGAAAACTAGTCTTTCCTTCCCCCCACCCCACCCAATTTGTTAACAATACTGTGCAAAGTGAAAACAAGTTTTGGATACAAATCTATTACATTATGACTCACAAAGGGAGACATGGCCTGTTCTTGTGATGACAAAGCAGGCACTTCTATGAGAAAGGCATCATCCCCAAATCTTTTAAGATGGCCCGTATTATACATTTACCATATAAGAAGCAACCAAGTCCTGCTGATCTAGAAGGCTCCCTCTGTATAAACAAGAACTGCAGGCTGAAGGTTTAGATTTGCTTCCTTTTCCTTCTGTTGGCATCCCAGTGTATCTTTCTGGCAGCTAATCTTCCCTGGCAGTTGGAAGGAAAAGAGGGAAGATTAGTTGCAATTGACCACTAGAGATAACAAAAGGCGGAGAAAGCTCAGCCATCAGCTCCTCTTGCTGGGAAAGAGGGAAGTTTTCACGAGTTTTGAACAGGCACAAACTAGGCTACTTTTCATGTGGTTACATGGCACACACAGCGTGGGTCTAATTTCCCATTCACGTTAACATGAGTGGTGTTACTTTAGGTTAGCACCAGTGGAACTGAGTCACAAATTGATTTGCCTGTAGCTCCTTGTGAGGCTGTTGTTTGATGTCATAATGCAGCAATGAAACATTTACACTTCCTTCTATTACAAACCCCAGGTGGACCAATCCTGATGACTCCAGACTTCAAGACCTTGAGGTGCAATGAGTTCCAAGTATCTCTTATTTAAGGGTCAAATACATTTGGTCCAAGGACAAGTGCTACTTCCAGAGTCACCCATGTCTTAATATGCATGCATTTGCCACAAATGGTTACATACGTCAATTACACAGTGAAATGAGCATTTTGGTTGTACTCTGGTAAAATGACTAGATGACCATGTCTGTGAAGTTTCCTAGATGATGATTTTTCTGCTTCTAAGCAGAGCATAAGAAACAAGTTTATATATTTATTCAAAAAGTCCCATTCTGGGGTGGACTTGAGCTTACCATAGACCATTGTTCTTTGGTCCACAACTGCAATAATACTCGCACACACCTCTAAGTTCACACCTTGTAGACATATCCCAAATAACCATACAAAAGCTCTCACAATATTGCGTTAGTTCTTATCAGTGTTAACTAGCACAATGACTCTCTGGAACTAAATTGTTAAGTTCTCGATTCAGCAAAATTCCTCCGAAATTCACAAAAGTCTTAACATTAACCATGGCACATATGCTGCAGTTACATATTCAGAGAGTTCATGGTAGTGACGTTGGATTTAATATGCACATGTATGGCCAGAGTTTATCCACAGTTTCTATGGCAGTGGCTCCAAGAAGGTATAATCTCACAATGTTTGTCTGTGGGTTCACATGAGCACAGAGAATGGAGGGAAAGCCACAAGGAGTACCGGGTAAATTGTATACACAGGAACAGCGCTTCAAGACCAAAGAGGCTAGTAAGCAGTTTTTGGAGTAAGCCACCTGAAGATCGTACACTTTGAGCACAATCCATTAATGAACTTCCTGAGCAAGCTCCATCAAGATGCACGGAAATCCTGAAAAACAATTCAGAGGTCCACTGTCCAATTCCCATTCATACTGAAGTTCACAATAGACTAGTCCACAGTCATTTCCTAACCATGCTGAATCTGGATTCAATCATACATATTTTTATTCCATTCATCAAATGCCTAAGGAACTAGATCTCAGTTCTGCTGTGACAACTCTATAGCAACGTCACTAAAATAAACAGGAGTTACTACAGAATTGCACCAGCTGGACTGAATCGAGTCCTTCCGTTTACCGGAAAGCATTTCCCCTGGTAACAAAAAGGTAGAGGTGAAATAGTACCATAATTATCATTTAATTTATTGTATATAAAACAAAATCAAAAAAGGTCTGTGTACAAATATCACAAAACATCAACAATTCCCAAAGATGTAGTGCCTCAGAACACATTTTCAAACAAGAAAAGGTCTTTCACATTTTTTTTAAAAAACTTTTTTTGTTGTTTTGATCTTTCTTTTTAATTTTATTTTGTCTTAAAATCTGACTTGAATATATTAAAGCTGACCAAAAAAAGGGGGGGAAAATTGGAGGGCGAGCTACATCACTTCCTGATACAAAAAGGTACAAAACATTAGCTTCTAACTAGACATAACATAATACTGGTCGTCACAGTCTGACATTTAGTATAACTGTGTGTTGTTGTGGGAGTATTGTAACGGAGGAGGGCGATAAAAAATAGCTTCTCTTGCCATCTTTCAGGTTACTTCAGTCATAGAGGCAGAATGATTCTATAGAAAAAGAGAGAGGACAAAAAGCACAGAACAGTTTTTAGTACGATATGTTGTAGTCAGCGCTATCACGATTAGGATAAGTAATAAAAAAAATACCTTATCCAAGAGAAAATCCAGTCCATATAGTAAGGCTACTTATTTCACACTATAAGACTGCATCTAATAAAAGCCGTCACCAAAATGATGTTCTCCCAACTGGTTAGCCAAAGGCTTGGGGGGGATGGGCGTTGCAGTTCTAAGACATCTGAAGAGCACCAGGTTGGGAAACGCTGTGTTAACATACATACTTCTCATTGTCCCCATACAAAGATGCTCAGTTGGGGTTGTCGGGTTTTTAATAGCCTTTAATATCAGACTGATACTTGGGTCACCAACTCTGGATTTCAAAAAAAAAAATGTGTGTGTGATCAGGGGAAAAGCATTAAGATAGCCGGGTAGACAATAGTGGGAAAAAGAATAGAGGGACTAAAGTTTCGTATAGAGTTTGCACTTGATTTTTAACTTGTATAGGACAAAAGATCTGGGCAATGCATGGCCATGAATCTAACATAATGGGAGAATTTGGATGTCAAGCTAAATTATTGTTCAGTTGAAGAAGAATGAACTACAGCAAGGGCTGTGCCTCCATGCTCCTTCCATCCCTGTTTTCCCTCTGGCATGGCTATGAGGAATTTAGAAATGTACAGTTTTTCTAAATTAAGAAAATTAGCTCCAGCTTGTCATGTCATCCAAACCTGACAAGCTGTGATTTAGATCAATCACGAAACCAATTGCAAATCATGGGTTAAGATGGTGAGTTGGTTCAAGAAACCCTCGTTCTGGTTAATTTAGGGTTCTGACCATACTAAACTGGGATACTTTACAGCTCTCAGAAATGAATGCTTCTGATTTACCCATGACTGAACTCCTCCTCATGTCTGCACTGGAGAATGGGAGAAGAGAGGACCTGGGCAAGCTCAGCATTTGCTGCAGCTTCATTTAGAGTGACATCCAGATGTGGACACTCCCTACAGCTGCTGTTTCCAAGTTGCCATGATTGACTGCCGCAAGCCACAGCTCCCTCCTTTTTTTCAATAAGTCCCCAGAATGAGAAAAAACGTTCAAAGAGGCAGGGTAGATGGCACCTGTGCACTCAGGGTCTCCAAGGGGCTTTCCACTCTTGGAAATGCCATCAGGGGCACTCCTCGCTGTTCATCAGGCTTTGACTTAGAAGGAGCTCCATGTGTTCCTTTGAAGTTATGAACCACACATATTCCCTGTGGGGCAGAGAAGTAAGGAAAGGAGAAAAGGAATGAGAATATGGTAATCATCGTCATGATCATCCATCACCTCCATCCTTATCATCACAATCATAAGCCTGAAATCTCTTCTTAGTTCCAACAAGGGGATGCCCACTGAATCAATTATTAGATAGTGAGTTAGGACTATTTAAATCTCTGTGAGCCAATGATTCTAGTCTAGTTGTGGCTATGAACACAATTCAGTCTATGAAGTTCCTTTATCAGAAGACGATACTTAAAGTTTTCAATTGAAACTATCACCAAGTGACTTGGGACCAACCGCCCCCACTCAGTTGGTCTAATTTGTGAGGTTCTTCTAAGAGCCACCTTGAATCCCTTAGAGTAAATGTAGGATATCAATGTCATAAACAAACATATAAGCAATAAAACCTTCTCACACTCTAATTTATTCTAAGTGGTTGCCATGTGAATAATTCCATATGGTGGCTCTTACCACTCGCTATACTACTGTGGAATGCCTTAGGACACATCTACACTGCCATAGTGTAGATGGGTTCAGGCTTTAGCACAGCAGATTAATCACCAAGCTGCAATAAATCTTGCAAACCAGAAAGTTGAGAGTTTGAAGTCCAATTCAGGATGAGCTCCTAACCTTTAGTCCAGCTTCTGCCTACCTAGCAATTAGAAAACAAAAGTGAACGGATAAATAGGAACTGCATTAAAGCAGAAAGGTATTTATTTATTTATTTCAATCAGAAAAATGAGGAAGTTTACAAACAAAGGAGGCTCTTCAGTAGGGAGATGGAGGGACAGCACCCCCTGGAGGCCGGAACTGAGCACGGCCTCCAAAGATGCTGAAAGATGGGAAAGCCTACATATGCCTCTATCTGTTGTCTGTCTTGTCATTGTTATAATGGCATTGAATGTTTGACTTATATGTGTGTTCTGTGATCTGCCCTGAGTCCCCTTTGGGGTGAGAAGGTTGGAATATAAATACTGTTAAAAATATAAAATCCAGATTATCTACTCTAAACTGGATTATATGGTAGTGTAGACTCATATAATCCAGCTCAAATAATAAAATCTGGATTATATGGCAGTGTAGATCCATGAGAATCATGACTGTCTTTCTTTTTTGTTTTTCTTTAAATATTCTTTCTTCAGTTGGTAAGTCTTGTTGCAGATTGCAGTCTAGAGGGCAAGGGTATAAAAGATTGATTTTTAGTGAGAGAAAGGAATTGTGCAAGCCATTCACTTACCAGAAACAAAGCTACTGCGCTTCCCAAGATGAAGCCTGCAATGACATCTGAACAGTGGTTTCGATATTCAGAAACTCGGTTGAGACCTGTAAGGAATGCGGCGCAAAGAGTCCCTAGGCACAGTACTGGCTTGGCAAGCCTACTGCTTTTTGTCTTGATTGTGCTGGTGATGTACATCTGAAACACATCCAAAAGAGATTACCCTCAGAGACTCCAGATGGGCCTTCTCATTTCAAACTCTAATCATTCCCTACAAATCCCATCTATGAATTACTGTTTTGAACTACAGTTCCATACAGATGAGAAAAGCAGTCAATGGATGTAATCTTAACACCTTCAGTAGATCCTGCAAAAAATGATTAAATCGATCATTTCATTTTATGTTACCATATTACGTTGAAACTAGATCGTGCTTCCTGTTTTGGGTCAATCAAATGACATTTGTCAGAGTTTATGGTAGCATTGAATAGATCATTTCCATGTGTGGTTTCATGTGATTTTTTTCCGTGTCAGAAGCGGCTGCAAGTCGCTTCTGGTGTGAGAAATTCCAGACATTTTCAAGATTGAAGGGGAATCTTGCAGCACATTTGAAACAAACTGGAAGAAATTGGTAACATCTTTTCATAGTCCCAAGTCTACTTCACCAGATGCATAGAATGAAATCCTGAGACAGCAAACCTACTGTATTTACTTGAGTATATAGAGCATCATTAATCTAATGCACACCTTTTTGGAGATGTAATTTTGTCAAAAAGTGTGCATTAGACTCGAGTAAATAGGGTATACAATTATGAATGAGCAGGTTGTATGTGTGAACAGCAACATAAATGTGAAATTTCTGGCTGTGGGAATGAAGTTATTCATTTTTCACATGAATAACATTCTTGGGAACAGGTTTCAAAGAGATAGCTGTGTTCAGTTTTAATGACAGTTGTTGGGGACAAGGCAGGAGGAAAGCTGTTGACTAAGGATCACATTAGATGAATAATGCAGGTGGATTTGGAACTTGACATTAGTGTTCAGTATTAGCCCATATTTAAATGAAATGGAGAATTAATTATCCACCATCACATTGGTTCTTCTTATCCAGATTTGCCTGTTTCATTTGCCATCACACGCATTGGTGGAGTCTCTGCCTATCCCTCTTCCCCCACCCTTATTTCCTTAAAAGACCCTCCCACTGCATGAAAACGGGAGTATGATACCACCACGGGGCAAGGAACTAAGGATGACATTGCACCAGTGGCTGGTGTTTAAGCCGCCTGACTACCAAAATGGGAGTCCACAGTTATTACTTAATTACCTCGGTTAATCAAGGCTGGGGAGGGGGTCTAGATATCACAATGTAAAACATTTCTTTTAATAACAAGGGGGGGATTTACCTTTGACTGCAGGGACTGACAATAATGATAGACCCAAGGGAGTAATGGCAGTGAGAGAAGATTTACAGTTAACAGTTGGAACTGCCCACTTTTTGCCCGCTGTTTTATGGCATCATAAAATGGTTTGGCATGGCAAAAATGACCAGTTGCCATCACATGGGAAAATCCATGATTTTTCCCGCATCTAGACGCATATAGAGGGCTGGAGCGGGTAGATTGCCAGCTCCAAATAATGCATGCTTTTTAAATTGGGAGACCATTGGGAAACCACCGGAAGTAGGCTTGCGTCATGTGATGGCAACCGAAGGACTTCAATTTAACTGCGTTTAGAAATGAGAAAATTGTCTAATGTGATGAGGTCCTAAAACCAAGGTGATATATAAGCATACTAATGGTGGAGGGAGTTACTGGAACTCAGGCCCCATCTACATTGCCCCATAATGCAGTTTGACATTTCATTATATGGTCAGGGAGGACACATATAATGCAGTTAACCCATTGAACTGCATTATATGAGTCTACACTGAACATATGATGCAGTTTAGTGCAATTAAACTACATTATATGAGTCTACACTAACCATGTAATGCAGCTTCTAACTGCATTATATGGCAGCGCAGATGGGGCTGAAGTTGAAGTGGTTTTCTAACATTTCATGAAACAGGCTAATTCATAATATGGATATGTTTGATTGGCTTATGAAATGGTTGTAAACAAACACCATGGCCACCCCTCAGAAGTCTGATAACTTTGCAAACACAGCAATGTAACTGGGTTTAAGTTAGTCTAGGAATCATAATTGTAACTTATATACCTCTTGGTTGATTCCAAATCTGAGTGAGATGGATATACTTATGTGGGCTTTAAAAATATGTCTGTGTTTTATAAATATAATGGACCATATACAATGTTAGTCCAAAAAAAAGAGACCTGCTGAAATGAATTGGGCCTGTTACTTACAGCTAACTGAAATCCTACTGATTCAAATGGGACTTCTGCAGGTAGGACTAATTTTGGAGTTATGTCAATGAAAGGACAAAATATACTAAGCAGCGAGGCTGAATCAGAAAGATATCTAGATTTCAGGAACACGCTGTAGATTTTATTAGGTTTCTTGTTAATGGCTACCGGGAATTGCCTTGTATGGTTTTATACAGAAAAGAAAATAGATTACAACTGTTTCTTAATAAATGAGATTTCAGGTCAGTTTTACAAAATTTTGCACAAGGGGTGTAGAATATGTAATATGTAATTAATCTATTGATTAACTTTTAAATTTACAGGGTTAAAGAATGCCACTTTGAAAGGGCCAGTAACAAAATGTGCTACCTAAGGCCAGCCATGACAACTTCTGTAGCATTCCCTATAAATTCCATCTTAATGAATGAGTGAATGGACAAATTAACAATAATGTAATGAATTAAATTAATTAAATTTTCAGCCCTTATGCTAAATAATTAATTTTCCAGTTCCTAACATCTACCATCATTGAACTAATCTTTCTAATGCTCCGATCTTTAAAAAATTCCTGTAACAACTAGAAATTTTCATTCCAAATGAGAAATCTCAGCTCTTCCTTCTAAAAGGAATCCTTGTCACCTGAGTTAAATCACCCTGAGCTTTGGTTTCTGTATGCTTGTGTCAAGCTTCAGGTACCTCCCAGTGACAAAGAAGGGTGGAAGAGTATAAATGGAGAATCTCCAAGACATAGGAGATTTCTGACTTCCAACAATTGTTTGCAGGAGTTCCAGTTATCATAGGTTTGGGCTTGGCTTGGATCATAATTTCTCTGATCTTCTGTTTTCTTTATATTGGTTTTCTTTACCCCCATCCATGTCCTCCATTTCAATTAGTCAATCATCCATCTGCTCTTTTTCAGTTACTCTTTTTTCTTTATCATTAGATTTTCATGGCATGGGACTTGGGATGAGGCAGACCTTCATCACAATCTCATCTAAGTTGATGAGCTAGTAATGATAATTCTCATTGTTAGGGGAAATGTTTTGAAAGAACAGACATAATTTTTTCTTGCAACAAAGGTTGTATCCACACTGCAGAATTATAGCAGTTTGACATCACATTCACTGCTTTCACTATATGCTCTAGAAATCTGGGAGTTGCAGCTTCGTGAGATATTTACTCTTTTTCTTTCAGAGAGTTCTGATACTGCAACAAAGTACAAACCCCAGTAATCCATAAGATATTTTTTTCCATGTCAGGAGCAACTTGAGTCGCTTCTGGAGTGAGAGAATTGGCCGTCTGCAAGGATGTTGCCCAGAGGACGCCCGGATGTTTTTGATGTTTTTACCATCCTTGTGGGAGGCTTCTCTCATGTCCCCGCATAGAGCTGGAGCTGATAGAGGGAGCTCATCCGCACTCTCCATGGGTGGGATTCAAACATGGCAGCTTTCAGGTCAGCAACCCAACCTTCAAGTCACTTAGTCCACTACGCCATCTGGGGGCTCCATCCATAAGATGAATCAAATGTTGGCAATCAAATGTTGTGAAACTGCAATAATTCTGCATTGTAGATAGTCTCAAAGAAAATGTTGTTGCGGGGGTAGTTTGAGATGGGATTGTGATTGTGATTGGTGATTGGCTGTGTGAGATTACTACTGTGTGAGATCACTGAATACTGTATCTCCCATCAGCACCAACCAGTATACCAGTGGCTTTGAAAATATTTGAACAGATTTGAACTGTGATTTTTAAATATTGTTTATATTTAATTCTGTTTTAATGTTTGCATATTTGTATATTTTAAATTGTATGCTAATGCTTTTGAGTCTACTTTGGGAGAGATAAAGTGGGTATAAATAAATAAATAATGGTGTGAGGGATGGGAATTAAGATGCCAATAAAATCTGGTAGCCCACAAGTTGTCAAACACTGTTTTACAGGAAATATCCTCACCAGGACAAGAACTATAAAATCTAGGGAAAAGCTACATTACTTCATCTGGAAGTGTTTCAGCTAGAGGTGCTCACATTTTTGTGTTAAAAGAAGGAGGAGGGCTGTAGAGTATTCAGAAGGATAAAAAATGAAGAACACTGTGGATAAAGGCAGAGCTTAATATACTTACTGTAGCATATAAGGCTGAATAGATGCTTAAAGCAGCGTGTTTGGATGGAAAGGATCTCCTCGCCTTCTCAATCGCATCCTGACTGCCAGTGCAGATATTCCCATTGTTAACAAACTGATGGTTTGCTCGGCAGTCACTCCCAGTATAGTTTGGTTTACACACAGTCAAGAAATAGGGTGCCAAATTTCCCGTCACAACCTGGCCAGCGTTTACAAATATGTCTGTGGCAAAAAGGCCAAATGCAAATACACCTGTGGCAAGGTAGGGGTTCAAAGAAAACAAAAGAGAAAACTGGGATCATTATGGGTGATACCTGAAATATAAGAGAAATTGGAGAAATATTAACTGTACAGGCCTGCGTATTATGTGAGAGATTGACAATGTAAAACAATGATTCTCAACCTGTGGGTCCCTAGGAGTTTTGGCCTACAACTCCCAGAAATCCCAGCCAGTTTACCAGCTGTTGGGAGTTGAAGGCCAACACATCTGGGACCCACAGGTTGAGAACCACTGATGTAATACAATTTTTGCATAACCTGGAATCCTATTTTTCTTACCTAAAAGGAATGTCTTGGATTTCTGGTCGAAGTGTACCAAAAATCACTGGAGGATCTAGAAAATGTCTAGAGACACAGTCTCTCTAAGCTTTCAACAGAATGCCATGGTCAATTTATGGCAGAACTTCCAGCAGAAGTTGACCAGATAATTGTGTTGGAGGCCCGGAGAGAACATTTAACCATTTTCTGGGCCCTCCATCACAATTCTTTTCATGCCATGGTTCACTTCTGTCCTTCTGGAAGATCGTTTTTTTAGAATAACTCTTGCATTGCAATAAGAAGGCTGATTGTCACAGTAATCTAGGAAGTCCCCTTGAATCAAGTCAGGCAACTAGTCCATCTAGCTTCACATTCTCAATACCGACCAGAACTGTCACTACAGAATTTCTAATAACTACTTTTGAGCCTTTATCACAATGGTGGGAAACAACTGTCCCTTTGGGTGTTACTGGACCACATCTCCTATTAGCCCCTGCTATAACTGGTCACAATGGGAGTTGCAGTTCAATATAATCTGGACTAATTCCCCTTCTCATGTTTTAGTACATTGTGGTGAAGATGTGCCTCTTAAGATGCCACACTAAAACTCATAATTCCTCTCCATTGTCTATAGTGGCTGGAAGCTGAAGCCCAGCAACATCTCAAGGCTATATGTTCTTTATATCTGCATTGGTATCTCACTGATCAATCCCCTCATGACTCCAGTAATAAGGGAATGTAAAAAAAAAACCTGGAAGGGTTAAGAACAGGTAGGAATAAACTGGACAATGCTGTCAGCGTAACACTATTTTGGTATTCAAATGTAATTTGTTTCTTCCCTGTTCCGTCCCCCAGGACGATGGTTTGCCTTACTTATTGGTCGTTTGTTTGTTTTCCCTCCTTTGCAAAAGCCCAGGAAAGGTGGCTTGAAGTCTGCAAGAGCTGGCTGCAGTTTTCTTTGCAATGATTGGTCAAAGAGTACAACATCTTAGGACCGCCCTTTTTACCAGGGTCTAGTCTCCATTTTAGAGTTTCATTCTGGCTATAGTCTTCCAACGTGCTGGAGCTGTGCAAGGCTAACTGGGACAAATCATCCTCAAAACCAGGCCAATCTAAGCCTATCCAAATTAGATAAGTATTGAATTATATTGATCTGGAATAGGAAATCTAGTTATAGGAGCAGGGTTATTCTGTCGCTTCTAGAACTAATCTTTGCTGTAAAGATAGGGAAGGAAAGAGTTTCTCCTTCTAATATAGGCAGCGTGATTAGGGTATAGTGGTTTTATAATCACCTTTGCTTTCTGGAACCAGGGATAGTTCTGTACCTAAAACCTATAGAAATTTGTTTCATTTTCTGCAACTTTAAGATCTGTGCCAGGTTTACAACCTTGTATGAATAAACATCCTTTTTTGAAGTTATCCAGACTCAGTCGTTCAATATCTATAGGACAGCTTATAGGGATTTGCAGTTCGCCCGGATAAAGGACAGCACGTTTCAGTTTTATAGTTTTTTATTGTCCGGCGGACGGCACAGTTTTGAGGTAGATCAGCGGTTTTTCCGCTTGAGCTAGCTTGCACGGCTTTATAGTTTTTTATAGTTTAGGAAGTTTTAGTATAGGCTGCGGCTTTTCCGCCTGAGCTCAGTCTGCATACCTAAAGACTCTACCAGCGTCTGAGGCAGTGGAGCCCGCTCTCAGACCCGAAGGAGTCAAATAGTGGGGCTCTATTTCCTTGCTATTTGGCTCGCGTGTGCGCACGTGGCCCAGTGGCTTTCTGGGTTTGCACAGGCTGTGCAGTTCCCAGCAACGTCCAGGGCTCCCTCGGCGGTAGACCTCGAGCCGCGGAGCACCAGCGACAGTTCTTTGGCTGGCTCTGAGGCGTGAAGCCCACCAGAACCAGGCTAGAACCTGGACAGGCCTGGCAACGCTGCTGCGAGTTCGGCCGGAGCACTCAACCGGCTTTGACAGCCTCTTCATCAGGAGTTCGGCCGGAGCACTCGGCCGGCTTTGACCTGCCTCATGGTCCGGCGGTGGTGACCTGCCTCATCGTCCTGCGGTGGTGACCTGCCTCATTGACCTGCGGCGGTGACCTGCCTCATCGTCCTGCGGTGGTGACCTGCCTCATCGTCCTGCGGTGGTGACCTGCCTCATCGTCCTGCGGTGGTGACCTGCCTCATCGTCCTGCGGTGGTGACCTGCCTCATCGTCCTGCGGTGGTGACCTGCTTCATCGTCCTGCGGTGGTGACCTCCCTTCACAGCGGGGAGGAGGCGTCTTTTCTCTCCTCCTTTCCAAAGCCAGCCTCGGTGCTCCTTCGGCGGCAGGCCTCGAGCCGCAGAGCACGAGGTGCTTGAAAATTTGGCGAAGTCGCCATTTTGGCAGTTTACGTCACTCGGGCAAGGGAGGTATCAAGTGGCAAGTTGCTGTCAGTTGGCATTTTGCAGCTTGCCCACTAAAATCTGGCGCCAAAGGTCACAATCTTTGTAAAGTATAGTTACTTAGTGATATATATTGCTATGGTTAAGTGCTGTGAATTGTATTATATATTGAATTTGCTTTTATTGTAAATTTACTTGCAGGTATATTGCATTTGCCTTTGTTGTAAATTTACTTGCTATTAAGAATACATAATGTCTATGCAATTTCAAGATGATACAGATGGTATACCTCCTTCTGAGGCTGAAAGTAGGAATGAAAGGCCCCAAAGGATAAAGCACCCTTCAGCCAAGATGCTAGCCCATCTAATAGACGAAAAGGAGCTCCTCCATGTGAGGTTAGGTTCGGCATGGGAGCGCATCACAACATTAATGGACAGAATTGAGAGCTTGGGTATTACAAGGGTGCCATCCATATTACAGACAGACCTTGAAGAGACCTTCGGTATTTGGAGGGGTTTGGTGTCTAAGATAGTCCAGGTCCTCGAGCGCATTAACGCCAAGGATTCAGAGTTAGAAATAGTGAGTGTCTTAGCTGACACTAATGAGAAAGAAAATAAGGTGAGGGCAATTCTAGATGCCTTGGAATTTAGTTCTCCACCTGTTAATCTAAGGTCTGAGCCAAAAGGAAATCAGTCTTCCTTATGCAGCCATGAGACCAATCTTTTAAAATCACCTGCTGTGGCACTTAGTCTTAAGTCCAACCGCTCTAGCCAGGTATCTAAACTAAGGGAGTGTGCATCATCTAAACATAGCCACTCTAGCAAGTCTTCTGCTGCTGGGAGTGCCATCTCTTCCCTAGCTGCCTTGCACATTAAGGAGGCTGCACGTCTGGAGCTAAAGAGCAAGGTAGCGGGGGCGGAGGCTGATGCTAAGGCAGCTGATCTCACCCTTCCCTTTAAAGAAGAAGAGCAACGACTGCAAATAGAACAGGCCCGTAGACAAAGCGAAATGCAAATAGAACAGGCCCGTAGACAAAGCGAAATGCAAATAGAACAGGCCCGTAGACAAAGCGAAATGCAAATGGAACAGGCCCAAAGGCAAGGTGAAATAGAAATGCTTAGAATAAGGATGGATGCTACTGCCAAAAAGGTAAGGGCTGAGACTTTGGCCAAGGCCCTAATTGAGCCACTCACAGAAGAAAATGTAAGTCAGTTGCCGAAGCAGGACCCTTCTTCCAAGGTGCTTGTGCATCTTAATAGCTTAAACAGCCAGTTTTCAGATGAGGAACAGGAAGACTTCTCTCCTTACCCAGAGCAGGGCCCCAAAGTCACTTTTGAGTTTCCTGCAGAGCAGAGCGTCATAGCGGGGAGCTCACCCTTGCCCGAGCTACCTGTGCCTCCTGCTAAATCCCTAGGTCAGTCAATCAGGGCCTCAAGGCCAAGTGCTAGTTGGCCCTTACAGACAGCTGCACAGGGAGCCACCGATTCGTCAGTGGTCGATGTCATCCCTCCAAGAGGCCAAAGGTTGACGCAAGGTGCACGGTGGGAGTCCACTCCACAACAGCAAACTCCTCAATTGTTCCCTTCGACGTCAGAGTCCCAGCTTGTCTCCATCATCAGAAGCCCCAGAAGAGATCTTAAGGACAAGGGTGTCGAAAAGTTTTCGGACAAGCCTGAGGAATTTCTTCTCTGGAAGGCCACCTTCCAGAGAGCAATCAGAGACTTAAAGTTATTGCCTGAGGAAGAACTGACTCTTCTGGCTGCATGGTTGGGCCCAGCCTCATCCTCACAAGTTAAGAAGATCTACGCAGCCCACGTAGCCGATCCCGACAAAGCCCTGGAAAAGGCCTGGGCCAGGTTGCAGCAGAGGTATGGGGCCAGCACAGAGATTGAAGCATCTCTTATGGACAAGCTCCAAAGGTTCCCAGCTTTAAAACTCAAAGACTTCAAACTCTTGTGGGACCTTAGCGATCTCCTTACGGAATTAGAGTCGGCCAAGGAGAATCCAGAACTGCCCGGTTTGAAGTGCCTCGATCAGCACCTGTCCCAGAGGCAGATCTTGACCAAGCTGCCCTTCACTTTGCAAGAACGCTGGGGACAGGAGGTCTTCAACTACAAGGAGGCCCACTCCCAGGCATACCCTCCATTTTCTCATTTGGTCCAGTTCATCACCAGGGCAGCCAGAGAAAGGAATGATCCACAGACGGGCCTCCCCACCTTATACCAAGGGACCCATCCAGGGAAGGCATCTGAAGTGGACAAGAAACCACCTAGAGAGGCCAATAGACCTGTCAGCGTAAAGGCAGTCGAAACTCAACACAAGACTGATGAACCCAGGTCGGAGGTAAAAGAGTTGCTTTGCCCTATCCACCAAAAGCCTCACAGCTTGGCCAACTGCAGGGAGTTTAGTAGAAAGTCATACAAAGAAAGGCAACAGCTAGTTCAAAAGCAGGGAATCTGCTTTAGATGCTGTGGAGCAACTCCACACTTTGCGTCCAACTGCAAAGAAAACGTCAAGTGTGAGAAATGCAACAGCCTCAAGCATTGCACCGCAATGCACAACTCCAGTGTCATCTCCCACCCCAAAGGGAACGTTTCACCAAAAGAAAAGTCAGCAGTCGAAGACACCGACAAGCCAGTCGTACCAGAGATGCAGGTGGAGGTTTCAGCAGTCGCCTGTACAGAGCTGTGTTCTGACTCGCACCAGTACAGAGTTTGTCATCCTATCTGCCTAGCGGATGTATATCCAGCCAAGAGCCCTTGGCTTAGAAAGAGACTCTATGTGGCCCTGGATTCACAGAGCGACGCCTCCCTGGCTACTCCAGAGTTCTTCCGCATGTTTGACCTTAAAACCAAGATGGTTGACTACACTATGACTACGTGTGCAGGAAAAAAGAAGTTGCAGGGTCGCATAGCATCTGGCTTTGTTGTCTCCTCTTGCGACCAGAAGAGGCAGTTCAAGTTGCCAGACCTGATTGAGTGTTCCTCCATCCCTCGGAACAAAAAACAAATTGTAACTAGAGAAGTTGTGGAGGCTCATCCACATTTGCGACGATTAAAGAATGCCATACCTGCTTTCCGTCCAGATGTGGACATTGCCCTTCTGCTTGGTGCGGACTGTCCGAACTTGTTCTATGTGAACGACCAAGTTAAGGGACCTCCAGGGGCGCCCATTGCTCAGCTGCTACCACTAGGCTGGACAGTTACAGGCCCAGTGTGCATAAACAAGATGCACCCACCATCGTCGTTGGACTCCAATCAAGCACAGGTGCTTAAAGGTGGACGTCCTACACTTGTGCGCAGTTGCCTAAGTCACATCTCAGTCTACTGCCAAGCAATAACTCCAGAGTATTCCTCCATCTTCAAAGTCTCTGAGAGAGACGAAGCCACAGCGCTCTCGAAAGATGAGCAAAGGTTTTCGGACATTATGAATGCTCAAGTCTCACGAAGTGCAGAGGTGAAAGCCTGCAAATCAACCACAGAAATCAAGATGGGCCAAAGATCTTGCCTGGAACCACACCGTTTTGAACGTTTTTCGGAGTGGCACAGTCTTCTTAGAGCAGTTGCTAGGCTTATACATCGCTTAGTCTGCAAAGATAGTCAGCCTTTGCAAGTTCAGGACATGTTGAAGGCTAAGGGAGTAATGCTCAGGTCAGTTCAGAGGCATGAGTTTAGTCTAGAAATAGCCAGGTTAGAACAAGGACTTTGACAGACCCCCCCTTTTCCCATGTGGGAATCGATGTGTTTGGTCCTTGGGAGGTTGTCACTAGGAAAACCAGGGGTGGTGTTGTAAATAACAAAAGATGTGCGGTTTTGTTTACTTGTTTGTCAGTACGAGCTGTCTATATTGAGGATGTAGAGGGAATGGACACTTCATCATTTTTAAATGCATTGAAAAGGTTCATAGCCCTCAGAGGGCCAATTAAGTCAATTTGGTCGGACTGTGGCACCAATTTTGCATGTGCAGACCTTAGCCAACCACTTCTGGAAGAGGTGGAAGGCCGAATACTCAAGCCAGCTTCCAACCAGAAGACTCTGGCAAACCCCAAAGGACAATTTCAAGGTGGGAAACCTTGTGTTGCTAAAGGACAAAGACTTGCCCCGCCATGCCTGGCCTATGGGCATTATACTAAAGACCTTTCCTTGCCCTGACGGTAAGGTTACAAAAGTTCAGGTAAAGACTCATAGTAAGGACAAAATGTCTGTCCTGGACAGACCAACCAGCAACCTCGTGTTGCTTATTGGAGATGTTTAAAGTTTTATACTGTTGTATTGTTGTGTATACAAAGGTGTTTGTATGTTTTTGATTGGTAAATTCCCACATCCTGGGAATTTAGCGGGGAGTGTTCCGTCCCCCAGGACGATGGTTTGCCTTACTTATTGGTCGTTTGTTTGTTTTCCCTCCTTTGCAAAAGCCCAGGAAAGGTGGCTTGAAGTCTGCAAGAGCTGGCTGCAGTTTTCTTTGCAATGATTGGTCAAAGAGTACAACATCTTAGGACCGCCCTTTTTACCAGGGTCTAGTCTCCATTTTAGAGTTTCATTCTGGCTATAGTCTTCCAACGTGCTGGAGCTGTGCAAGGCTAACTGGGACAAATCATCCTCAAAACCAGGCCAATCTAAGCCTATCCAAATTAGATAAGTATTGAATTATATTGATCTGGAATAGGAAATCTAGTTATAGGAGCAGGGTTATTCTGTCGCTTCTAGAACTAATCTTTGCTGTAAAGATAGGGAAGGAAAGAGTTTCTCCTTCTAATATAGGCAGCGTGATTAGGGTATAGTGGTTTTATAATCACCTTTGCTTTCTGGAACCAGGGATAGTTCTGTACCTAAAACCTATAGAAATTTGTTTCATTTTCTGCAACTTTAAGATCTGTGCCAGGTTTACAACCTTGTATGAATAAACATCCTTTTTTGAAGTTATCCAGACTCAGTCGTTCAATATCTATAGGACAGCTTATAGGGATTTGCAGTTCGCCCGGATAAAGGACAGCACGTTTCAGTTTTATAGTTTTTTATTGTCCGGCGGACGGCACATTCCCATTTCATTTATGCATTCTTTTCATACCAGAGTGGTAGACTAAAACAGCATTTCCAGAAACGTGAAAATGGTTATTTCAAATAATTCTACATGCTGGGGAGGTTTTGTGGAGGTTCAAGTCTTAGAACAGATGACCTAAAAACAGAAATCATATATAAAAAAGATGATCTTGGAAACTAAGCAGGCTCAGGCATGGGTAATACTTGGAAGAGAGACCTTCAGGCAATCCCAAGTGCAGTGTTTCTGATGTGAAGGACCATAATTTCCTCCCCTAATGCCCTAGGAAGAGAGCCACCTTGGTGTAGTGCAGGGGTGTCAAACTTATTTTCATCGAGGGCCACATCAGAATTACGGATGCATTCAAAGGCCTATTGAATCCATGGATAGAGAATCCTTGGATACAGAGGGCCAACTATCTTGTGTATGTGTGTTGTTTCTTTTACAAGATGGTCGGTGCCCTTTAGTTTTTACCCAATTTTGGATATTATTGAACAACAACTCCCATCACCATGCAGACTTCAGATAATGGGAACTTTTTTTATTGTGTCAGAAGCTACAGGAACGTGTTGCAAGTCACTTCTGGTGTGAGAATTGCTCATCTACAGAGACGTTGCCCAGGGAACACCTGGATGTTTTACTGGGAGGCTTCTCTCATGTCCCCACAAGCTAGAGCTGACAGTGGAAGTTCACCCCATCTCTTGCATTCGAATTGGAAACCTTCAGGTCAGCAACCCAACCTTCAGGTCAGCAGTTCACAAGACTTTAACCCATCGCGCAATCATGGCTCCTATAATGGGAACTGCAAATACATGTGTAGGTTTGTGAGATTTTCGCACTTCTTTTTCAGGCAAGAGGTAACAATCATGCAAATGATGCTCTATCAAGTGATGTGATTTTCTTTTGTGTTTCTCTGGATTAACCTTCAGGGATACCAGAAGAAAGAAAGACAGCATCATTCTGATGTCTACAGTACTCAAGGCCCTTGAGCGCTCTAACTGAAGGTCAGCTGTGACCAGCAGTGCTGCGGAGTTCGAAGAGGCACGAATGGAGGGCTTAAGGGAGAAACGTGCCAAGAGGAAGGCCCGTCAAGCCAACCCTGACCGGGACCGCCTTCCACCTGGAAACCAATGTCCTCACTGCGGTAGAACATGCAGGTCAAGAATAGGTCTCTTCAGCCACCTAAGAACCCACCCACAGGACCCCAGGTCTGGAATACAATCATCCTCGAACTATGAGGGATCGTCTAAGTAAGTAAGTAAGTAAGATGTCTGCAGACTCACCCTCCATTTCAGAAAATATAAATTATAATATCTATAGTCATTAAAATCATTTCAGAAGCTATGAGGTACATAGAAAATAATTTAACTGAAGCAGCTTTAGAATTTAAAATGACTCAGAATCCAATCCAAAAATAGTTTTGGAGAAGAAAGACATACATAAAAAGTAAGATTAAAAAGGAAATGTTTAGGAGAAATGCTAATGAAAGCAAAGGTCCTATAAAGGCATCTCAGTGCTACAAGCAAAACAAACATTTTGCCACGTAAGTGCTGCCCAAGCGTTTTTAGCTCGGGTCCTCCAGGCAAGAATACTTGATGAGTTCATTGTGGCATGCAGGACATGCTGGAGCAGCACAATGGCACCACACGCTTCAAAGCAGGCTGGCCTCTTGCTCTTTATTAATGGCACTTTACTACACATCAATACAGCCCAGAGGCTGTGAAAAGTTCAAGGGTAGTTTTTTTTTAATTAAAAAAAGATTTGTAATTATCTGGTCTTTCATTTCCAAAAACTGCTTAATAGCCTACATCTGTATTACTCATTAAGGTACTGGGTACTGCAGGACAAAGATTTAGTAACTAAGAGTGAATGGTAACTTATGAAATGACAAGCTCAAATAATTTCTCTTCTGTGAGAAATTAGTTTTCCAAGGCTGTACGGCCATGTTCCAGAAGCATTCTCTTCTGACATTTCACCCACATCTATGGCAGGCATCTTCAGAGGTTGCAGAGGTTCTCTTCTACAAACTTGCAAGGTGTCTTTACATAAACCATACCTTCCCTGAATTCTTTCCAGTTTACCTAGAACTAACCATACAGACTTTCACATAAACTCCTAATTCTATGTGGATGGTATGGGTTCACATCTGCACAGACTCCATGCAGTTATTTTTCTATAATCATCATCCCCATCCTCTGTATTTATATTATATTCTCCATTTCCCCCCTAAGACTAGGGGTTTATCTACATGGGCACCTAAATCTTGTAGGATGGCTTGGTTGTCTTTCATTTATAGAGTCACCATAAGTTGAACTTGACTTGATGGCAGTTAATAACAAGCCTTCCCCCCCAAGCCTGGGACTGAAGGTAGTTTGAGATGATGATAACACTATGTAACACAATTTTTGTTCCTGCGTCATTTCCTAGCTGGTTCTGTCACATGGACAATTTTTATTAAACTGTAAAAACTTCATTGTTGAGGGACATCCTGCAGCACATTTTGATATAATTTTTCAATGAATGTCTCATAGAGCCTCAATCAATTCAACAAAGTTTGTAGCTGCCACAAAAACAAAGTTTCTGGAGTAGAAGAATTACTTTCAAAGTAAGTACCACACAATTGAAAAGGAAATAATATTTTCGAACCAGGAACAGATTTTTTTTTGTTACATAATGTAATCATCGTCATCATTGATTTTCCTAAAACAGAGAAGGCTAGCTAAAAGACAGATTGCTGGCCTATAGATTCCAAAGTAGTGTGATTCTGCTAATGGAGAGTATGCTAGTAAATGGTATGTTTCCATCGCCTACACTAACACGATTGCAATGAGATGACAGGCTGGTGTGATAAAATCCTGTGAGTCTTCTCTAGATTACTGCTTCCTAAACTGTGGGTCACAACACCAAATTGAATCCTTTTAGCTCAATGTTAGTGTCCCAGTTGTTTTCCTAAATGTCGCCTAGTGGCTGTTTTAGTCATTTACATGTATTTTGAGACTGCAAAAGATGCTTCATTTGTACTTCATCTAGAATCAGTCTGTTTAGTAAGCATTTCAAATGCTGCTTTGTTATAAGTAAATTGTTTATTTTTATATCTATTATATTCAGCTATATATCTAAGGTTACAAAAAATTATCAGGCCAAAAGGGGTCTGAAATGGAGAAGTTGAAGCGCTGCTCTATAACTCTGTATGTCTGTCTGTCTTTATAAACCCCCTTTTGCCTTTCATACATTGCCCTAACACAGTGGTTCTCAACCTGTTGGTCCCCAGGTATTTTGGCCTACAACTTCCAGAAATCTCAGCCAGTTTACCAGCAGTTAAGATTTCTAGGAGTTGAAGGCCAATACATTTGGGGACCCACAGGTTGAGAACCACTGTCCTAACATCTCCTGGTTTTTATTTTTATAAGATAGTTTTTGTTATCCTCTAGCAAACAATTTCAGTTTTCTAACCCAGGATTTCAATCTCTGACTTTTGATACTTACATTGTACTTGAAGCTACTTATTCCATTTTCACCATATTTTGAAACTAAAAACAACATAGATAAAATTTCAGTTCTTTCAAAGCTACAGTTTCCCAGGAATGAGATTATATTAAAAGCCAGAATATTAATTGAGTTATTTCTAAGCTGAAATGAGCTGAGATGGTAAACGGAAAACTATTAAAAAGTAATAAAATCTGGGATTTTCTTCTGAATAGTAGCTTCACAACATTTAACTTTAATTGACTCTCTGGAGAACAAAAGGAGTATGAATATTCCCAGTCTTGGAGCTAAATATGGTGAATTTGTGGTACTGATGGCAAATTAAATGTGCAAATAAATAATTAATGGTAATGATGCACATTACTCAGGAAAAAAAAAACATTAGTAATAGTACTTAGGGAGAAATTTGATAGATGTAGCACTGATGGCTGCAAAAAGAATATGCCCTGCAGAGAAGGATACATGAGGGTCTATGTATATAGCATATAGTAAAACTTGGAGCTAGCTTTCAGTATCTCAAGTATTCCTTGAATAGATAAAAAGCAATTTTCTGATTTGCATGGTCACAAAAATGTATTTAAAAGAGTATGAAAAATGCTAGCTAAAATCTTAGAAGCCAGTTCAGCAAATGTGGAGCTCACTTTGGTTTTAGCATAGCAATATAGAACCTTGTGTGTCTGTAAATTATCCTCCAGTATATGGAAAAATACTTTTTGAATGTTTGCATATTTGTATATTTTAAATTGTATGATAATGCTTTTATGTCAAGCTGCTTTGAGTCCCTTTCGGGTGAGATAATAATAATAATAATAATAATAATAATAATAATAATAATAATAATAAAAAGTTCCTTGACAAAATCGAAGGAAAAACTGATAAGGAGAAGACCTGGCTCTGGATCACGAATGGGACCCTGAAGAAGGAGACAGAAGGCCTGATCCTTGCAGCCCAGGAGCAAGCCATCAGAACAAATGCA
The DNA here is from genome assembly GCF_035594765.1 of Anolis carolinensis. NCBI lineage: Eukaryota > Metazoa > Chordata > Lepidosauria > Squamata > Anolidae > Anolis > Anolis carolinensis. The sequence continues at coordinate 229,135,250 of NC_085842.1, read as the reverse complement.
ATTAAGGCCAAGATCGAAAAATCAACTGATGACCCAAAATGCTGACTGTGCAAGGAAGCTGACGAAACCATTGATCATATCCTCAGCTGCTGCAAGAAAATTGCACAGACAGACTACAAACAGAGGCACAACTGTGTGGTCCAAATGATCCATTGGAACTTATGCCTCAAGTACCACCTGCCAGCAGCAAAGAACTGGTGGGATCACAAACCAGCAAAGGTCGTGGAAAATGAACACGCAAAGATACTGTGGGACTTCCGAATCCAGACTGACAAAGTTCTGGAACACAACACACCAGACATGTGGAAAAGAACAAGGTTTGGATAATTGATGTTGCCATCCCAGGTGACAGTCGCATTGGTGAAAAACAACAGGAAAAACTCAGCCGCTATCAGGACCTCAAGATTGAACTTCAAAGACTCTGGCAGAAACCAGTGCAGGTGGTCCCGGTGATGATGGGCACACTGGGTGCCGTGCCAAAAGATCTCAGCCGGCATTTGGAAACAATAGACATTGACAAAATTACGATCTGCCAACTGCAAAAGGCCACCCTGCTGGGATCTGCACGCATCATCCGAAAATACATCACACAGTCCTAGACACTTGGGAAGTGTTCGACTTGTGGTTTTGTGAAACGAAATCCAACATGACTATCTTGTTTGCTGTGTCATACAACGTCGTTGTGTCAATAATAATAATAATAATAATAATAATAATAATAATAATAATAACAATAATAATAATAATCTGTCTCCATTTCCTACTACTATGATTCAAAGTAGCATTTGATCTAAAACCATCACTTAGACATATTCACAAATGCCTGAAGTTCAGAGGAGATTCCACTGCAACAATGAATATAGCTCATCATTTCCATCATTGGAAACAATTGTACACTGGCTGAACATGAGCAACCTCTTGCACAGTATGTTCAAATCTGCACTAATTTCCTCCTAATTATAATCACTGAAACTACATAAATTATCATAGAAAAACAAATTGGAATTTTATGTCAGAAGAATGCCTTTTCATGTATTTCCTTTTGCACTGAATTTATTATGTCTTTACCTATAAATCGAATAATTCTCCGGATCAGCGGATTCAGGTAACAGCATTCCCCTGTCAAAATGGTTTTCTCCTTAACAATCAAGCTCTCCCTGGTAGACTTGATGAAGTACATGGAGATCTCTCCAATAAAAATCTGTAAAACAAAAAAACATAGAACTGAAAATCACAAATGGAAATATTGTAGCAATTAAAACCATGGTTGCTTGCTATTCGACTAGGCCAGGGGTCCCCAAACTAAGGCCCGGGGGCCGGATGCGGCCCATCAAAGCCATTTATCCGGCCCCCACAGCACAAGGGCAGAAGGGGGTTGGGCTAAATTACCCAAGGGGTCTCTTCTTCTCTTACAACCATTATTATTATTATTATTATTATTATTATTATTATTATTATTATTATTATTAACATTGAGGCTGGGTGGCCTTCTGTCAGGGGTGCTTTGCTTGTGCTTTTGGTGCACAAAGACAGAAGGGGATTGGACTAAATGGCTCAAGGGGTCTCTTCCAACCCTCTTTATTATTATTGTTATTATTATTATTATTATTATTATTATTATTATTATTATTATTATTATTAACATTGAGTCTGGGTGGCCATCTGTCAGGGATACTTTGCTAGTGCTTTTGGTGCACAAAGGCATATGGGGGTTGGACTAAATGGCACAAGGGGTCTCTTCTAACCCTCTTTATTATTATTATTATTATTATTATTATTATTATTATTATTAACATTGATTCTGGGTGGCCATCTGTCAGGGGTGCTTTGTTTGTGCTTTCGGTGCACGAAGGCAGAGGGGGATTGGACTCAATGGCCCAAAGGGTCTCTTCCAACCCTCTTTTTGTTGTTGTTGTTATTATTATTATTATCATTATTGCTCGGTGGCCAACTATAGTTCGGCCCTCCAACGGTCCGAAGGATCGTGAACTGGCCCCCCGTTTAAAAAGTTTGGGGATCCCTGGACTAGGCAATGTATAGCTAAGAATACGATGACAGGGCATCACCCCCAAAGACACTCCCAAACCTTTATTTGCAGTTATAATACAAACGTGTGAAGAAGGCACTTGTAAGAAGAATTTTAGCAAGGCATGTATTTCTAAGCTAAAATGTTCAGTGTGGAAAGGCAATGCCAAAATCTTTGTTTGCTTCCCTTTAGTGTGTTTCTATTGCTCTTAAGCTAAACTTGGATTTGCTTTAAAACTTTTGTATGCTGTTATTTTGAATTATAGTAGTTTTAACTGCTATAACTGTTATAAGTCTTGAGCGTGTTACTACTATTGTAAATTACAATTTGTAATAGTACTAATGATCCAGAATACTATTGGCTAGTTACGAGTGCATGATTGAAAATTTAGCATTTCATTTAACATTTTGGGGGGTGGGGTGGGGGCAAAGCCTACTGCCCCAGAAGAAGCAATCTTCCTCGCTGCCTCTACCACTGCTATTGTTGCTGGCATCATGACTGCTTTGAATAAATGTGGGGAGTTGGAGGAGGAAAAGAAAGAGATGGTGGAGGAAGACTGTTCTCCCATCTTTCTTGCATCCCCTTTCAGCAACTATCACACCTACACAGAAGGCTGCAACATAGTTTGAGAACCACTGTTGTAGAGGAAGACATAATGTTCTCCAGCCGTGTTCTGTATATGAACAATGCTTCATTAATTCATGGTGATATATTTCATCTGATACAGTGACCACACTGCATTTGTTCCTTGAGTCTCTTAGTAAAATTTCCTCACTGTGAGAAACTGGGCAAAATGCAGATGTACTTTTAGCTCCACTATCACTTGTGGAAATTGCTGCTGGAGCCTGAGAACGATGGGATCCCGGGACTGACTTTAGCATAAGTGGGGATTTATGTAGTTACATATTTAATGTCCAAGAACATGAGTAGATTGAACTAAATTAATCAGGGGGAAGTTTAGAAGTTGAAGATAACAATAAAATGGCAAGTGCTTATGAGGTGAGCTTATCTGGAGTAAACTCTGAAAAGAAGGTTACAACCACTGAAGGCTTTGTGTCTTCTTTACCTTAGGTGACATATCTTCACACTGTTATGTAACCAACCACAAACGGGACTTGTGACAAAATGTTGAGGCATGGAGTCAAGCTGAGTTAAAGATTCCTCCACTTTTACAGGGCCAATCACCTAGCATGCAAGCTCAAATTTACAATATAGGTGGATTTTAAGAATGGGAGGGCTTTAAAATACCTTAAAATATATATTAATGAAGGGTTTTTTTCCTTTCCCCCTGTAATCCTATTCTCTATGGGATGATAGAAAAATCCTAGATTTCGTTTCTGTTCTTTCTGATCTTCTACTGGGTTAAAACCAACCAATTGAGGGGGCTGATATAATAAGTATCTGATTATACTGAGTTCTGACAAAAAATGTTCTGAGAAATACTGTATGGAACTCCAAAATAAAATTGTAAATAATAGGAACAATATCTGGAACTTTGTGGTCTTTTAAATCAGTCTGGATAAGTCAAAATGTTCCTGGGACAGAATGCCCATCGCAATGGCTCAAGATCAGAGATGGGCAAAAAAGAACAGACAGATTACATGCAATTCTCAAGCACCTCTAACAAGAAAAGCCAAACTTAAGAAGTACCAATGAAATGAGATTTGCGGGGGGGGGGGGGGGGGGGGAATCAGCAGCAAACTATACTTAACTAACAAAAGGAAACTTTTTGTTGGACTCTTGTATGTATGATAAGTTCACTTCAACTTCTGAAATGGAAATGTTAAACTGCTAACACCTTCTAGCACAGTGGTTTTCAACTTGGGGTCCCCAGATGTTTTGGCCTTCAACTCCCAGAAATCCTAACAGCTGGTAAACTGACTAGGAGTTGTAGGCCAAAAACATCTGGGGACGCCAGGTTGAGAACCACTGTCTAGCATTTCCCCAAACTTTCTCTTCCTTAAATGTCTTGCTGCCACTGCCTCAACTACAGTATCTCCGGACTCCTCTGTCTCTCCATGATCATGGGACCAACATTCCTCTAAGACACATAAATCCCAACATATTCTCTTACCTTTGTCACTTATTTTTGCTCTGAGGCATTACTATAATGAATTAGCCTTGAGCCAGACATTCACTCTATGCTTAAGAGGGTAATATTGGGGTTCACAGTACAATCTTATGCATACCTAGTCAGATGTAAACCTCACTTTGTCTAATGGGGCAGTTTTGAATGGGGTGTACTTTCAGAGAAATGTGCATAGCAGCCCATGTGCTGCTCCTCTGCCTGTTTGACCATTCTCCAATGTCCTGTTGCTGTGCCTTCAAGTCATTTCTGACTTATGGAAAAACCAAGGTGAATCTATTATGGGATTTTCTGGGGCTGAGAGTGTGTGACTTGCCCAAGGGCACCTTGTGGGTTTATGTGACTGAGCAGAGAATTGAACCCTGATTTCCAGAATCATAGCTCAACACTCAAACCATTGCACTGACCCTACTGCTGTTAAATTTTGGTGGCAGAGTGAAGGAAGAGACATGCAAGGAAAAAATACCTTTCTCTCACAAACTAGTTAATAGTTTTGGGAGTTTACTGGAAATGTTAATCAGCTTGAAAACAAGTTCTCCAAGTAAACCTTCTTTTAAAGTGATGGAAAATGTGTTCAGGACTTCTGGAGACTGCAAAAATGAGTGAAATGCTAAAAGGCACAACATCAACAAAGGATTACAATGTTTTGAAAAGCGGGGACAGTATGATTCCCATATCTGCAAGATTAGTTTCATTTATCCATGTATGACAAAATATGTCATCTCTATGGGCATTTATAAGGAAAGCTGCCCCCCCCCCCCCCCAAACCACCAGGTCAAGTCAATCCTGCATACAAGACAGACCTTCCTTGTTGACATCATTTTAACTGCCATGGTTCAATGCTAAGGAATCCTGGGAATTGTAGTTCACAAGGTCTTTAGCTTCCTCTGCCAAACACTGCTGGTGCCTCACCAAACTATAACACACAGCATTTCATAGCAGGAGAAAAGCTGGAAGAGGAGAAACTGGGACATTTTCAATGCAGCTGAAAATGTGAGAACAACATCCCTGTCAAACTGGGATGTTTGGACATAAGGACAGGGATAAAACTGGATCAATTAGATTTCTCTATTTTGGTGACCACGGAGGCTGGCAATGATGGAGAAGTTGTAGTATTACATATATGAATGGCATTGGGTTGGGAAAAACTGCAGGAAATCAAGATTCTGCTCATTCCATGTTATTGAGGAAGGCACAAATTCCCCCATTCTATCAGCATGGTGACAGGCAAAGGTTTCACTATATTCAATGCAACAAATCCTCTTAGGCAAACAGCACCATATCTTTGATGGAAAGACACAGATGCCAACGGCCTGCTGGGAAAAACCCACAGAAGCGCACTGATCATGGTTTATGGGTTAATCCGAGGGAAGAGTGTCTGCTGACCCTCTTCCCTATATTCATGGGCAATCTGCTTCAGAATTAGGGGGTCAGGAAAGAAGGCTATGGGGGAGGGTAGAATCATCCATCTCCTCAGAATAGCAAAAATAGTTTCTATGAGCACTATCCCTTTGTGGTTTTAATTGTAGTTTTAATTCACTGTCCTTAATAGACCTTAACACTGATTAATTGTGATGGTAAAGAGGAACAAGCAAAACTGTGCAAGTGGAGTCTCCCAAGTGTTTCCTTGCACTCTGGAAGAGTGACATCCGATTGAAGTGAGTTTGAAAGTGATGTGGGGAGGCAGCGAAAGGCACACCTTTGTGCCACAGTGTATCTGCATAAATTGCTCAACGTTTATTGGGATCAGATAACAAAGGCTTGATGGAAAAATGGGACCGTGGCAAAAATAGCTTTGGTGAAAGAAGGCTAATTTTTGAAAGCCAAATGGTGAAATTATCTAGATATGACACATTCCTGGATGTGAGGTCACTGCATAATATATGTTGAAATTGTTATAGTGGGCGTAGTCCTGTTTCTCCCCATAGAAGTCTACTTGGACCCTGAGATTTTCTGGGCAGGTCTTCAGTCTCATTGGGTGCATCTACACTTCAGAATTAATGTAGTTTGACACCACTTTAACTGTCATGGCTCAATGCTGTGGAATAATCAGAGTTGTAGTTTTACAGGCCCCTCAGTCTTTTCTGTCCAATAGTGCTAGATTCCCACCAAACCACAACTCCCATAATCACAGAGCATTGAGTGTGGCAGCGAAAGTGGCATCAAATGGCACCCCTTGAATGGTAGAATATGCCTCTTTTAAGTAAATACATACAGTGATCTTGAACTTGGACTGGGGAGTCTGAAATCTTCTCCCTTTTATCTGGGAATCTGGTTGTAGAATCATGGTATGTAATCGGTGCTATAAATTCCATTAGAAGAAATGTCTCTCTGTGTAAATGGATTTAACAATCAAATCCCTGGATCAGACATTGACCTGAATCCTACATCTCCTCCAGTGTAAATATCTGCACGAGGATGTATGCTTTACTGAGACATATACCCTTCCTTCCCCACTTACTGTAAAGCTGCTGAAGCTGACCTATATGAGCATCCCATGCTTGGCGACAAGCAGACATGATCAGAGATGCATCTAGGTCCATCCCCACAGACAGACTTGCAATGATTACAAATGCATCAAGAGCCATGGATAACAGTGCTCGTATCATCATAGTGTGTCTGGCTATAGGGATGTAACCAGACATTTCTCTGATCCTACCTACTTGCTGCAAAACAGGGAACAGCCATGAGGTGTGGCTTCAGAGACTTGATAAGTCTGGAGATGATAGATTTGGGTGCTTTGGAAGGAGGGAGGGAATACCAACCCATACAACACTTAAGAAAGGGTATTTATGTGTAGAAGGGAAACTTGTGTATGAGTATGTTTCTAACATGCCAAGGTATGTTGGATGGTTTCAATATTCTACTTCAATTTCTTTTGATATTTCTGCACTGAGTGGGCAATTTCTACTTTGGTAAAGTGATTCTCAGGACAGCATGAAGTCGCCAAAGGTCGGTCTGTCTGTCTGTCTGTCTCTCCCTCCCTCCCTCTCTCCCCTTCTCTGTGAACTCTTTCCTCTGTGTTATGTTTATACTGGACAGCAGAACTACACCACCTATTCTGTCTTCCCATGTTACATGCTCCAATAATTCCCCACACCCTTCTGTGGCTATGTATCTATCTAGTATAGAGTTTGGTAATTTTGGACTATGCATTCCCAAATCCACCAGCATTCAAATGTTCACATTTTTCAATGGTTGCTTTCATTTGCACATGAGTACCATTCACCAAGATACAGACACATAGAAAATGCATTCAAAACTCTCTCCAGAGATGTAGAATGTATCATGTAAGGTAGTGACAGCACAAACCTTAGCCAATGAGTGCTACAAAATGTAATCATGTGCAAACTCTCTTTCCTTAGAGATCAAGGCATATATATTTAAATACGCTTTTGTGGTTCCACACAGCTTGTTTGATGAATATATACCTCATAGGGATCCAAAGCCTAAATGAACATACTTTGGATTTTTGTGCTATATAATAATAATTATAATAATAACTTTATTCTTGTATCCTGCCCGATCTCCCCGAGGGGACTCTGGGTGGCTCACATGGGGACCAGGCCCAGCAATATACAAATAAAACAACAGTATAAAAAGCAATTCCAATCACAACAATACATCAAAATATAAAACACAGCATCACAATCTAAAAACATAGTCAATGACCAAGGGTGACATAATTGGCACTTCAATCCTCAATCTTGAGGGTGAGGGATAAAGTTAAAACAGTGCAAAATATTAGGAGTGTTAATAGCATGGGGCAGAGATAAAGTGCAGGAATGCTAGGATATAGATAAAGGTAGGGACTCACTCAAGTGTTAAATATTTTTAACATACATTACCCTGTTTTTGTTCAAATGTTTCCTCAGTTTAGATATGGAATTATAATTAATTTCAAAGAAAAAATATTTGAAGAAGCCTTGTTCTTGTCAAACTTCCCTCTTAGCTTATTCAGTTCGAATAAAACCGAAAGTGCAGCAGGTTAAACTGCTCAACTGCTGAACTTACTGACCAAAAGGTTGGTGGTTCAAATTTGGGGAGCAGGGTGTGCTTCTGTCAACCTAGCTGTTCAAAAACATGCAAATGGGAGTAGATCAATAGGTACTGCTCTGGTGGGAAGGTAACGGTGCTCCATGCAGTCATGCCAGCCAAATGACCTTGGAGGTGTCTACAGACAATGCTGGCTCTTCGACTTAGAAATGGAGATGAGCACCAATCCCCAGAGGTGGACAACGATTAGACTTAATGTCAGCAGAAAACCTTTATCTTTACTATTGCTGAAGCATAATTGAAATGCATGCAGGAGATAAAATGTGAGCAGGACGATCAAGTAAAGCTTGCCTTGATAGGAAAGGTAGGAAAGTCAACAGAGAAAAAATGGACTGGTTTCTAGCAGCAGCTGGTTCCAAGCAAGGTTTTTTTTTTTTTAAAGCCATTGGCTGGTATCACGCTACAGCTGAAAGCATAGGGAAAGAGTATGCATCCCATCTGAAATCCTGGGGCTGCCTCCTTCCTTCAGAATTCTGGGGCTTGTAGTTTAGGGAAGGGGCCTTTAAAATTCTCAGCCAGAGAGGTCCCGGGTCTCACTAAACTACAAGCTCCAGAATTCTGTAGGAGACAGTCAAAGAATTTCAGACAGGATGCATGCTCTTTGCCTACTCTTTCAGCTCTAGTGTAATAAAGCAGTAGTCTCTGATTAAGTCTTCTTGAGCGCACGAAAGAGCCTATGCTTGCAAGAAAAGTGCAATAAGAGTACTTCTGGAGTTTTGTTATTTTGAAATAACTTTCCAGGCAACTTATAGAAAATCATGCTGAGAGGAACAGGTAAAACTGAAATGTGGTTTGTAAAAGAGGAAAGCCTTCCATCAGCATTTACATGCCATTCCGTCACGTGAGAATCTTATTAAAACAACTTCTTTTGCAACTTGCAAGCCATTCCAAATCTCATGCCTTCTCTATACTTGGTTTCATCAAGACCTGATGTTGGGGGCATTATTTCCCATGCTGCTTTTGAGCCAAACTGTAAATTTGCAGCCATCTGTCAAAATGAGACATACCCAGTGATTGCACCTTGTTTGGGTCACTCCGTTTATGAAGCTTTGTTTCACTGTGCGATCGTGCCTAGATAATGAATGAGGTAATTAATTGCCAGCATTGTTTTTATTAATCTGCCAACTTCAGGCTCTTCCCAACTGAATCCCCACCAACTAGTGCTGTGAAAAATAGGACTGGGGAAGCAGAATGAAAAAGTAACAATGTTGGTTTTATCTACTTACAATTGCTGTTGGAGTGGAAGCCAGGACACAGTACAGGATGAGCGGGGGAATGAAGCTTTCGTCCTCGGTTCCTGGGTACGGCTTCATCAAGTCTCCATCCTGGCAGAAGAAGCCTTGGATATGCACCTGGAAAGTGTCTGTGCACTCAAAGTAGTAGGCAAGCAGAACGGTCCCGGCCATAATGACGAGCTGGAAATACAGCATGATGACACAAAGGCATTAGCAGCTGTTTAGCAGCCGTGCCTCGGAGCTACCCAGCAACAGCCACCCTCCATCATCGCCACCAAAGACACCATCCCAAGAGCAATGCTCACATTAATGACAGAGTGCTCAGGCTTGTGGCTGTACTGTCTAACATCTGTTACATAAACCTTTGGGTTACTCCCCCCAAGGCAGTGAAAGGCTCTGATTCAATGGAGATCATGGCATACTTTGCAAAAGGATGGGAACTTTGGTGCTGACTTTGTCAAAAGGCATGCTGTTGTCACCGCAGCCTGGATTAGGCAAATGGAATGGGGCAGGCTCTACCAGCTTAAAAAAAAGTCATATTGGAGACTCTTGCCAGCTTCGTCTTTCTCCAAGCCCCCAAGAGAAAGCTTTCCCAGGTGGAAGGAAGGAAATGAGGCCCAGATAAAAGGCACCCAGACAGGAGCTACTCCATTTGTTTGACTACTATCAGATCCTCTGAGGATGACAGCCACAGATTCAGATGAAATGTCAGGAGAAAATGTTGCATCCCACTTACGATATTTTATAGGTATACATTCTTCCATGAGTCCCAAATTAGATTCAGCTGAGAATTTGGATATTATCTTGTATATTTTTAAATGAATTTCTTTCCCTATTCCCAAAAGTGGCTTACAAAATATTTTTAGAAGTATAAGAGCAATAACTAAAAGCATTACAAAGAAGCCAAAACCAACAGCAAGTCACTATAATGAGATAAAAATATGAGTCAAATGCCTGTTTAAAGAGGTGGAATAAAGACAAAGAGGCAAGTGGCCAGGTCTCTTGGCAAAGGAGGTGCCACATATGGGCTGGCCACCAACTAGATTAGACCTATTCAATTTATTTGTGATTAGTGCGTCAAAACATAAGTACTGTAGCCCACATGTGGTGGAGCTGTAAAACAATTAAAAAATATTGGACAACAATTAATATGGAATGTAGAAAAATCCTAAAAATTAATTTGGAATGTAAACCGGATCACTATCTATTGGGTTTATATAATATATATGAAAAAGAGAATAAAGTAGAAGTGAAAAATAAAGAGAACTTAGAAAAAATTTATACTTATTTAATCACAGCAGCGAGATTAGTAATTGCTAAGCACTGGAAAAGCCCAGTAACCCCCACCAGAGAGATGTGGCTAGATAAAGTAATGGACATTAAAAATATGGATAAGCTAACATTTTTGATTAAAAAAAATACAGGAGGAATTATGAAAGAAACAGATTGGTCATACTTTGAAGAATACATAGAGGAAGAGTTAAGAAGATAAATCAAGAAAGAAGACAAACAGAAGATAGTAGAGCGGAAGTCCACCCCCCCCCCACCCCAATTAGGGCCACTTTCCTACCCCAATATCCACTTACCCCTATGGTCCGACCCTTCCCCATACCATCACCCCCTATCCCTCCCTAAACTCACCCCGAAACCTACCCCCTTCCTCTTTTTTCTTTTCCTTTAGCTGATAATTGTAAATAATCTACAATAAAAATTATTCAAAAAAAAAACCAAACAAACATAAGTACTGTACATACAAGTACTGTAGGTCTACTCTTGTCAAAATCAAAATAGAATTCAGATCCTGGGGTTTCATCACCAAGAAAGCCCTCTTCTACATTCTCACCAGTGATGTGTCTCAAGGCAATAATAAATACAAAAGGGGCATAACAGCTGTTCCTGAAGGATGGTCTGATTCAAGAAAGAGGAGGTGATGCTTCAAGTAGTCAGATCTTAAGCCATTTAGCCCTACTGCACTTGGTGCCATACTGACTCTGCTAGGAGCAATTGCACAAAGGTTGGAGGCCATCTTTCCTCCATCGGACCATGTCACCACATTTTGGCACATCCAAAGTGATGCAACATCACTTCTAGACACAGTTTCGGCTAGTTTCCAGCAAATAATTTTCTTTATTGGTGTTTTGGCTTGGGAGATTGTAGGAACAAAACAATTGCATTTTTTATGATGGTCTGAATAATTTGGGCTGGATTGGTGATCTTGAAATATTTTTGGGGTCTGGAAGAAGCTTCTTGGAGGTCCCATGGGTCGCAGACACCTTGCCCACCCAAATGGTACAAGAACACATATTCTAATAATAGCTACTACAGGAGCTTCTATGTCACTAATATGTGAATCAACTCTGAGTTTTTGGGCTCTTTTCGTTGAAATGAGCTATCCATCATGCTGAACCTACTCTCAAAACTAAATTAGCAATACCAATTAGGGATAGCTGAAGGCTCATACCAGTGGGATGGTGAATTTCCATTGGGCTTTAATCCAAACTTTAAGGATCATTACAAGATGCTCAAAGAGGTTCAGCACCTTGGAAAGCTCAGTTCAGCATATAACACAAAAGTGCATTCACTGACAGGGAAGCCACTAGTTTCAGATAACTGATCACTAATTCTTGTTGCTCCCTAGACCTAGCATCCCTTTTCCTGAGGAACTACATTTGGAAGTTCTTATGATTTTTGCCACATAATTTATCTTGTGGCAGAAAGTTATCTGGTTCAGTTTTGTCATGCTATGGACAACATACCTTGCCTTTGAAAGGAATATATAACAGTAAGTTCATTGTGTTGTTAAAGGCTTTCATGGTTGGAATCACTGGGTTGCTGTGAGTTTTCTGGGCTGTATAGCCATGTTCCAGAAGCATTCTCTCCTGATGTTTCACCTACATCTATGACAGGCACCCTCAGAGGTTGTGAGGTCTGTTGGAAGCTAGGCAAGTGGCCATTCAATGCTAATCAAGGTGGCCAATTACAACATTCTCACTTACCTCAAACAGACAAGAGTTCTTTCTCCCACCCTGGACATTCCACAGATATATAAACCCCACTTGCCTAGTTTCCAACAGATCTCACAACCTCTGAGGATGCCTGCAATAGATGTTGGTGAAATGGCAGGAAAGAACGCTTCTGGAACAAGTTACAGCCTGGAAAACTCCATAGTACCTCAGTAAGTTAATTTTAGCAGAATTCGCAAATCAGAGGTCTGAAGATTTGAAGAGATATTACATTTTTAATGTTATATTCACCAAAGCATTCTTCTCCTGTCAGTTATTCTTCCCTTCTTTCTCTTCCTATAGCAAGTTCCTACACCAGGTGGCAGGCGGCAGCTTCCATCCTTGACTTTCTTGTTCCTTTCACATGAATTTCTTATTCTGATAATAGTTTCTCTCTTTCATCCCCTGCCTTGCTATTCCCAGACTCCTGCAATGCTCCATCACCATTGGGCCATCATCTCATCTCCGTTTCCAATGTGCTTCAATTTCTATTCAGAACATTTTGGTAAAAGAAACAACAACCCATGCTCTTCCTCCCAAAAATAAATAAATACACAAACAAATAAAAATAAAAGTCTTCACCACACAGACATAAAGAACACAAACACATCAATTCCTGACAATCAATATTGCTTAATTACAAGAGACCACAGAGGCCATCCAGTCCAACTCCCCTGTCATGCAGGAACACACGATCAAAGCATTCCTGACAGACAGCCATCCAGACTCTGTTAAAAAACTTCTGGAGAAGAATACTCCACCACACTCTGAGACAGCATTTTTCACTGCTGAACAGCTCTTACTGTCAAGAAGTTCTTCCTAATGTTTAGGTGGAATCTCTTTTCCTGTTGTTCGAATTCATTGCTCTGTGTCTTAGTCTCCAGAGCAGAAAAAACAATCTTGCCCCCTCCTCAAAGTGACATCCTTTCAAATATTTAAACATTGGTATAATATGTGGTGGTTTTGTAGAAATGTCCAGAAAAATTGGAACCAAATACATTTGATGTTGAAAGAAATTATTAAAATTAAATCCATGATGAGACCAGATTCTAAATGCCAGAGGTGCATTCAGAGGAAAAATCTGGAAGAATATTACAATATATGATAATTACAGCAATAATTGCTTGTGCTCAGAAATGGAAGGAACCACAAAGAAATCTTTGACTAACTTCAAAAAGGATTGGAATTTGTTTATTTTTTCACATCAAAGATAGGAGCAATTGTCAACTAAAGGATTCATGAATTACTGGTAGTTAGAGTGCTATCAAAATTAGAAGTGTAAATATAATATTATTTAAAGAGACTAATGGACAAAACAAATTAGATATGAGTGATAAGTCTGTAGATCTGTTTTTGTTTGGTTGTTTTGTTTTTACATGTAAATGCATGTTTTATTTTTGTGTTTATGTTTTGTTGTTTTAAATACATATTTAGTTGTAGTTCTATGGTAGTAGATAGAGTTTAGTTGTATAGCTTTTAGTATTATGTATCTCAAAAATTTGTTTGTTTGTTCTATCATTGCTGTTCCATTATGTTTTTTTTCTTTAATAAAAATTACTCATAATAATATGGGTGTTGTTGTTGTTGTTGTTGTTGTTATTATTATTATTATTATTATTTTATGACACAGCAAACAAGATAGATATGCTGGATTTCGTATCACAAAATCACAAGTCGAACACTTCCCAAGTGTCTAGGACTGTGTGATGTATTTTCGGATGATGTGTGCAGATCCCAGTAGTTGAAGTCCAAAACACCTGAAGGGCCAAAGTTTACCCATGCCTGAATTAGAGGCTACAAAAGGCTACAAAAGTTAGCAATTAGAAAGACCCATACTGCCCTCTTGTGGCAAAAAGGAAAACAACTTTATTCAAATTAAACCTATAGATATCTGCAACTCTAATGTATGTTATCATAATGAAAACAGATGCCCATTCCCATTTTTTAAAATCTACACTCGTTGCATTTTCATTGTGATTAGTAATTGATCAGCTTCCATCCAAGACATTTAAACTAGCATGCTGTTAAATACAGATGAGATGAAATGGAAAGCCAAATGTATGATCTTATAATTGGCGATTCATTTTTGCAATCATAAATGACTGAATGTGATCCCCAGATCTTAATGAGATGCTGAAGACTGGGAAACTGGAAAAGAATGAATCTAGTCATGGGACATATTGGGACAAAGAACTGGGGGAACACCCTAAACCAGGGGTGCCCAAACATTTTAAGCCGAGAGCCAGTTCATGGTCCCTCAGCCTGTTGAGGGGCCAGACAATAGTTAAAAAAAAAAGAACGTGTTTCTATGCACACTGCATATGTCTTATTTGTAGTGCACAAAAAACCCGAAAGAACAATACAATATATAAAATAAAGACAATTTTAACCAACATAAATGTACCAGTCTTTCAATGAGATGTGTGGGTCTGCTTTTGGCTGATGAAAGAGCCAAGTTAATTAGGATTGTTGTTGTTGTGTGCCTTCCAGTCATTTCAGACAGTGGCATATGCTGCCCCAGAGTCTGGTGGAGTCTACTTCTCTGAAGGGTTTTCAGCACAGGTGGCATGGCCACCTGACGGTAGGGTTTTGATTGTGACAGAGGAAAGTTATAGTTGCCACCTGGCTCTCCCCCTTTTTCCCAAAGGAGGAGCTGCAGTAAAAGGCAGTTTGGAAAACACGGGGCAGCGATAGGGGACGAAGGCAGGGCAGAGAAGGAAGGCAGGGCCCGCCCTTTCCACTCATGCAGCAGCTGCAATGGCAGTGGCGAGCACCTGTGGCAAGCCTTCCTTTGCAAATAAATAAAGAAAAAATTGTGGGGGAAGAGAGAGAAAAGGTAGCCACCGGGATGGGATGCCGGAGGCCAGAGCCACCAGAGAAGGTGACATGTAATTGAGGTGAAGGGATACACCTGTCTGTCACCTCTTTCTCCTCTCGAGGAGCCCACCTTTTCCGGGACCCTAATCTCCAAGAAGGAAGGAAGGAAGGAAGGAAGGAAGGAAGGAAGGAAGGAAGGAAGGAAGGAAGGAGGGAAGGAAGGAACAGGAGGGTAGTCAACAAATGGAGGGAGGGAGGAAGTGATGAAAGGGAGGGAGGCTTGGAGAGAGAAGGCCGGAGGAAATTTGAGCAGTGGCTGCAATTGGTTCCCAGGCTGGAGATTGGATATGCCTGCTCTAAAAAGTCTCTTCAGCTGCTTTTTCCCATGAGTACAGCCATCATCATGTCCCACCCCTTCAATTAGAAATGTAGTATATTAAAAATAGGGGAAAATGGCACAACTTTACAAAAATAAATGCCAGAATCTGTTTAAATTGGATCTAAAAGAGAATTCGGTTTCTAAAAGATTTTGGTTTGTTGAAATATGTATACTAGTTGAGCATCGATCATCTGGAATTCAGATATCCAAAATTGTCCATATATATGACTGAGATTGTGATACCTTTGCTTTCTGATGACTCAGTGTACATAAACTTTGTTCCATGCACATATTATTAATTATATTCTATAACATTACCTTCAGACTATATATATAAAATGCATATGAAACATCAATAAATTGTATGATCTTGGATCTCATATGCAGAATATACCATTACGTATGTAGATAAAAACATGGGTATTTCAAAATCTGAAAAAAATAAAACAATTCTGAACACTTCTGATCCCAAGAATTTCAGATAAGGGCTATTTGACATGTATTATCAGTTATTACATTGCTTCTCCAAAACAAAACTGAAAACAATCTTTCTTGTTATATCTCAGGTGATGTAACTTGCAGTGCATTGTTTCCAAGGTCTGAGTTAACATAGCATTTTCTGAACTCCCTTTAAATGCCTGAAACTGGCATTTTGTTCAGCAGTCATGAGAATGCAAATGGGATTTGCAATCTTATAACTGCTGTGGATTCAGGTTTATGGTTGTTAACAATTGAATGTGGCCTCCAAAACCTATCTTTTAATCTTGGTGTCACTGCAATTGAAAGGTTCCCACCAAAACTGCAGACACTTGTGCCAGGAAACAACATCTGCAGTGCTCTTGTGCTTACAGTGTGTCTTATAGCTGGACCTAAGTGGCCTCTCCAGCTGCCTGTTATTAATGTGGCCCATAACTGGAAGAGAATAGCAGAACATAGTTTCCCAGTGCCATGATGTTTGAGAAACTCTTTAGCTGGGATGCTGGCAGAATGAAGAAATAGCCAGTGTGGTGTAGCAGTTTTAGCATTGGACTATGACTATAGATACCATGGTTTGCTTTCCACTTGGCCATGCAAACCCACTGAGTGACACATTCTCAGACCCAGAAAACACTGTGAAAGCATCCTCTTGCTTTGTTGCTGTGCTTTAGCCCCAAGTCTGAAGAAAAGTTCAGGACCATTGGAATTCTTACAGTACAACTTTACTTGGCTCTAATAAAACCTTACTGGGGCTTGTAACAAAACTACTCCCTTTAAACCTAGGCTTTCAGTCACTATGCAAAAACACCTTAGAATTGGAGTTGGAAGCATTCACAAAGAGCTATCCCGTCCAAATCTTGCCATGCAAGGTCTTGTAGCACCTTAGAGATTAATGGAGAGAATGAAGTTGTTATCTACATTTTTCTAGACTATTTCTACTTCTTCAGATGCATTTGAGGAAGTAGACTTCGTCTACCAGTGTTACCAACTTTGTTCTCATACTTAGACTCTAAAATGCTACAAGACCCCTTTGCATACTGATATTTAAGGCCAACAGGGCTATGTCTTTGTATTCAGGTTTCTATGCTTTAGGATACATCACAGAGCACATCCCACTCCCAGCGGAGCTTTTATTTGAAAATGGTGTTTAAGTACAGATCATCAGCTAGTCCTTTAGCTCTATACAGCTATGTTTTTACTTAAACCTAAAGCAGCTCCATTGAGGCTTAAACAGCAGGGGGCATTAACACTTGGTCTGCTTTTCCACAGACAGACAATGCTAAGAATCTCATTCTCTTTGCGGCATTCACTCTGTCTTCTCACTTAAGGCCATTTAATTTCGCAAAGAAGGGCTGGAATTTCACTTAATCTTCTCACAGCCACAGGCTTTATTCTTCTGCATGGCAACCCAGTTCTTCCCAGACTATTCCCTTTTATTCTGAAACAAGGAATGTTCAACGTGACCTTGGGAAATAAACACCCAATGTGACCTTGGGAAACAACAGTGCATGTTTTACTCAGATGTTACGTTCCCTTGAGTTTAATGGGATGGATTTCCAGATTAAAGCTTTTATAAGCCTGCAGGAAAACAATTGCAACACAAGGAAAACAAAGGGATATTAAGAAGAGTACACTGCAGCACTTCCCTAAAACATGCAATTGGTGTGAATTAAGCTCAAGTAATCTCAGAATCAAATTCCCAGTGTGCAACATTTGATGCTTTCTGCAATTATTTCCAAGACACCTCTCATTTGCATCTCTGACTCATAATTACAACCAGAGAAAAGAAAGGAGACTGATAAATGTAGATTATTATTGAGTAAGAAAATATTCAATGAGGTACGGAGGTTGTGCCAATAGCTTTCTGTGAAAGGCTGCACAGTCTTTTGTCATGAGCCTTAAACCGTGTTAACTGGAAAGGGAGGAGATGCATTCACACAGAGACTCTCTCTCTCTCTCTCTGGCTCCCCATCACATTCGGGCCCAGATTGCTGGGAGGAGGGAGAGGGTATAACTTTGCCATCCCATCAACAGTCCTGAGCAGGATCACTGCAATGGGGACAGGAGGGTTTAACCACTCCTTAGAGATGCTAAGCTGGATTGCTTGAGTGGGAATGAGGTCAAAGCTTCTTTCCCCACAATCCTGGTGAACCAGACTGTTGTCTACTGAACCCCAGAAATCCTGCTGGTAATAAAGATAGAGAGGGATAAACAAACACTCCTTGTACAGAGTCTTTTCAAGCACCATCAGATTGCTGAAAGCTAGATAGTGCTGGAATAGAGATACAAACTCTTATATCGATGTAGAGAAGGGAAATTTAATTGGAAAAGGTTAGCATGTTGTTCCTGAGTCAAAAATACAAACAACATACTATTACATTTACAGTACATTGAAAGACTCAGATCTGTAACAGTTCCATTAATTTAAATAGGTATTGTTTATCTTGTGTTGTTGTATATACTTGTATATAAGTCAAGAGTAGGTTTGCGGGACAAAATTATGGCTATGACATATGTATGGATTGGGGGTCATTCTGTGGAGAAGGGAAATACTGTTTTAGGGAGTAAGTTACACTACTGCTATCATTTTCCTATCTAAATATTTAAAATGCCCGGTGTAATGCTTGATATTTATTATCTTTGTTGTTTGTTTATTTATTTATTTACAGCATTTATATTCCGCCTTTCTCACCCCGAAGGGGACTCAGGGCGGATCACATTACATATATAGGCAAACATTCAATGCCTTTTAACATAGAACAAAGACAAGACAAACATAGGCTCCGAATGGGCCTCGAATTCATGACCTCCTGGTCAGAGTGATTCATTGCAGTGATTCATTGCAGCTGCTCTCCAGCCTGCGCCACAGCCCGAGCCCATTGTTTTACTTGTCTTTGCTCCCGTTCCCCCCCCCCAAGGATGGAGTAATCTCCTTTCCTTTTGAGTTGCAGGATGGGGACAGTTTACTTACAAGTAAACAAGTGCAAAATAACCTCACTTTGCCCAGACTGCCTCTTATCTCACCCAATGCCACTGCTATGGGTGCATTTATGCCCCCTCCTTGGCCAGTGAGGCAACTTGTGTTTCTGTTGTATTATTTGGCTTTGCTCCCCTCTTATGGTTTCTAGGCAGTAAGACGGGCATGAAAAGTCTGAGAGCTCTCAATGGCAACTATTGAGCAGCCTTATGGCAATACAGGTAGCTTGGAAGCCAAAGCAAAGGGATGCACCACCATTTCTAGAGCCAGAGAAAATGCTGGATCAGAAACATAGGCATACGAAGAGGGCATAGTGGCAGTGCCTGCAGCAGCAGCAACAACAGATAAGATGGGAAGTGGAAAGGATAAAAAAGGGGAGTGGTTTTCTGCTTGTTTATTTGTGAGTAAACCTGCCATCCCTTGCTCTGAGCAGCATAGAAGGGAAAAATGTGATCATCTTGATACTCCTACTCCTGAAAAGCACCCAGAAACCCAAAAGAAGTGGCAACAAAAGAAGTTGTGGCAAGGAAGAGCAAAATAGCCACACTATCATCTTTTTTTTCTAAGTATGTATCACAAACAGTCAAAAGCAGCAGAGCGGTGGACAGAGGTCCTGAACTGACACGTGCATTAAACTGACTTAAACTTTTGGAATAATTTTCTTTGTTTGACTTTTTTGGTTCATGACTACATTAAAAATCCTTATTGAAATAAAGATTTTATTTATTTATTATTTATTTACAGTATTTATATTCCGCCCTTCTCACCCCGAAGGGGACTCAGGGCGGATCACATTATAACACACATAGGGCAAACATTCAATGCCCATAAACACATCAAACAGAGACTGAGAGACACACGCAGAGGCAAATTAACCTTCTTCTGAGGGGATGTTCGATTCTGGCCACAGGGGGGAGCAGCTGCTTCATCATTCACACTGACGGCACTTCCTCATTCCAGGTCGTAAATTAGTTAATCTTGCCTCCCCACTTATAAGTGGTACCTTATCTCCTACTTGATAGATGCAACTATCTTTCGGGTTGCTAGGTCAGCAACGAGCAGGGGCTATTTTTTATTTTTAATTGACAGGTGCTCACCCCGCCACGGGCTGGCCTCGAACTCATGACCTCATGGTCAGAGTGATTTAAGGCAGCTGCTCAACAGCTGCGCCACAGCCCGGCCCCCAATTTTAAAAATTGTAAATGTGATTTGACTTCCTTGCCCTAGCCCTAACTCTTGTCCCTGCTATAAGCTTTGGAGAGAAGAAACAGCTGCAGAAAAACTCCTCTTCTCACATCATTTTCCTTCGCCACCCCCTTAAAATTCATTTTCTTTCAGTCCTCCTTTCTTTAGTTTATTGATGTCCAAGTGGGCCCCACCAAAACCAGAAGTAAGACACTGAAAATCTAGTTTTGGGAGACATCTGAAAAGCATCTGTGTGGTGTTTGAAGCAAAACAAGAACTATTGGGACAGAGAGAAAATCACTACCACGTTTTTAAAAATTACCTGTGACCTAAATCTTGTAATCCCCAAATCCCAAGAAATTAAAAGAAAGTGATAACTGGATTTACATCCATCCAAGAGAACAAAGTTTGGGGCAAAGAACAAGCTGGGAAATGTAAAATGTATTGGCACGGTGGCTCCTTTAATTAATTAATGAGTTCATTCTAGTGAAATATTCATGTGGAAGTTCCAATTTAAGTCAGTCGCTTTTGTTAAAAAGGTTCATTTTAGCTGGCAAACTTCCCATTTAATTGCTTCTTGACTGATTAATTCTGATCACTCTACCCATATTCCTCCTTTCCCAGTAGTATTAGGCTTCTGGTAGCTCTACAATGCTGGGAAAGCAGGTGAGTGGTCCCTATGTACCCTCAGTTCATTCCCAGCATAATCACACTTCTGCAATCTCTTGAATAGTAGATTGGGGGAAAAGGTGCGTCGTGATCATTTTCTGTTACTCTCAATAGCCAGACAAGCATGGGTTTATGGGCTCTCATTGCCTTAAAGTGCTGGCTAAGAGAATGATAGGAAGAGCTTTCAATTTACATTTGAGATTTTGACTTTGGCAGATTTGATTATACACACATTTGATTTAAAATGTTATTTATAGGAATCTCTGGGTCCTTCTTTTTAAGAAAATTTAGGCTCTCGAATCTGATTCAGCTTCCAACAGACAACGACTATGAAGCCAAGATCTAGAATTTTCTGGAGGTGTTCTCTCAAGTAAATAAATAGCAATGTCTTGATTTGTAGTTTTTCACTTTCACTGGGGTCCTATGCCCCTAGCAAATATGGAGGGCTGATTCTACTTCTTGACTCTTCTTTCCAATGCTAGCAATGTTACAATAGCAGCCTATCAAAGGCAATTAGGCTCTCTTTCATACAACAAGCATAGCACTTTGATACCACTCACTACATTGTTGAATAACACTGACTCCTGTGATTTGTAGTTTGGCAAGATTCCTAAAATTCCTCTAGGTAGCTCACCAAACTAGAAATGCCAGGATACCATATGATACTGCTGTGGAAATTAAAGTCATATCAAAGGGAAAAACCTGTGTCATGTGAAAGAGATCATAGTGATGTTGACATTCTAGATCCCTCCATTTTCTGAAATCCTGATTCTGTCCCCCACCCTCCCTTGGAGAATATGTATGTATTATAGCAGTTTGACTTCACATTAAGCTGCCATGATGCTTCCTCTGGAAACCTTGGCTTTGCAGTTTGGTGAGAAAATTTGAATGCAGTGCTATTTTATAGTACAGGGGAATGTGACAGAGCTCACAGAATCCAGAGTACCTCAACAAACAGCGTCCAGGATTGCTTTTGATGCAGCAATGATAGTTAAAGTTCTATCAACCTCTGCAGTGTAGGTGTTCATGTGCCTGGAGCCTTATGGTGACACCATGAATTTCACAGGTCTTCCTAAACAAGGAAAACCTAAAGGTGACTTTCATATAATCATAGAGCTGGAAGAGACTACATGGGACATCCAGTCCAAAAACTCCTGCCACGCAGGAAAAACGTAAAGTATCCCTGACAATGGTCACTCAGCCTCTGTTTAAAAGTCTCCAAGAAAGGAGCCTCCACCACACTCTGGCAGAACAGTTCTTATGGTCAACAAGTTCTTTCTCATGCACAGGTGGAATCTCATTTCCTATCATTTGAACCTAGTCATTAGGGCAGCAGAAACCAAGTCTGCATCCTTTTCCTTATGACAGCCTTTCAAATATTTAAACATGGCTCCTCTCAATCTTCTCTTCTGCAGGATAAATATACCCAGCTCTTCAAGCTGCTCCTCATAAGGAATGGTCTCCAGATTTTTGATTAATCTAGTCGCCCTCTTCTGGACACCTTCCAGCTTGTCAATATCCTTCAACTGTGGTGTCCAGAATAGGACACAATATTCCATGTGAGGTTTGACCAAAACAGAATGGCTAGAGCAAGGGAAGTCACCATGACTTCCCTTGATCTAGACTCTATACATCTTTTGATGCAGCCCAAAATTGGCTTTTTAGCTGCTGCATCACATTGTTTTGACAATTTCCTCCTCGGAAACAGAGCCTACGGCACCTGGTTTCAGAACCGACCCTCCATTTCTTCCATGATCTAGATGTGGCGCTTTTAGGGTATATAGCAGGCATGGGCAAACTTTGGCTCTTCAGATGTTTTGGACCTCAACTTCCACAATTCCTAACAGCCAATAAGCTGGTTGGGATTCCTGGGAGTTGAAGTCCAAAACACCTGGAGTGCTAATGTTTTCCCATGCCTGGTATGCAGCTTAGGGACCTCTTCACACTTATCTTATTTTTGGGGGCACTAGAGGGTTTCCCCCCCCTATTCAGACACAAGAGCCCAATGGTTCCCATCAAACCCTGGAAAACTACTTCCAGAGTGGCTCCATGACTGAAGCACTGTAAAAATGGTGGCAATGGACAATGGCAGGTTCCCCATCTTTCCATAGGTAAAGATGGGTTGAGCCACCGAAAGGCTTCCCCATGTGATGAGGCAAGGGGGAGGCTGCGATGGAGTGGGGTGTAGACCAACAGGCCTCCATGCTCCCTGCGCAACTGCTATGAGGACACAGCAAAATGCCTTTGTTCCAGCGGTCCGTGTGATGGAGTCCTAAGAATTCGGATTCCCATGTTACAACACAAAGAACCCTTTTGTATCTCTATATAACAATTTTATCTCCATCCCAGTTTACCTTTCTCTCCTTCCTGGTTTGCAGTACAAATAAGGATCTATATGGAAGGAATGGGTAAAGCAAGGGGGGAAATGATGAGATAAGCCATGCATTCTCAGTTTTCAGAACTGAAAGCATAGTGGGACAAATATCCAGAAAGTGACCAAAAAACCATAACCAAAATAGCAATTGAGCCAATTTGGCAAACATGTAGCTGTGGGATGAGGGTGTGAGCCTTTCCCAATAAGACTTCTGCCTCCCTCCAATGGAATACTTCTTCAGTCTCTGAATTCCTGATATTACAGTAATTTTAATCTTGAGATGAGCATTTAGAAATACAATTTAAGTATCCAAAGGAAAGTTGCCAAAGGAAAGTTGCCAAGGGAATGCACACATTACACAGCAAGTGTAACAATTAAAATGTGAATGTTTTCCATTGTCTCATCTCTGTAGCTTTAGAAATGTAGGGGCTAAAAGAAAATTACATCAAGGTGAAGGAATTCCTATGGGGAAAGCAATGGCCCCATCACAGGGCTGAACACCTGATGTGGATCTCTGCTGCATGCAATGACAGGAAATACATTTGGAAAGATGTATTTAGGGAGCATGTATCTCCCTCCCTCCCTTCCTTTGGCAATAAAGCAAACCAGCTCTATCTTTCTTATTCTACAAAGGAGACTGCAAGAAGCATATCAGCAGAGGGCATGCACGTTCTATCCAATTCAATCTCAGTGTTGATCCAGAAATAAGTCTACAACCTTTAGCAAGCAGTAGGAGCAACAAACTAATTTCCCTTCCTTCCACCCTCATAAAATCTATATGAATGTGTCACAGCTGAATTGCTTTAAAATGAAAATCAGAACCAGGGATGTATCTCAGGGTCTATAGGTTAAAACTAGCACTATAGTGAGAGTGAACATGAGCAGGGGGCTTATTTCATTCTTCCTGTCATTATAATGATGATAATTTTAGCATCAAGGATGCTGCAGAGCAAACACACACAGCTTTATTGTCATGCTTCCCCCCAAACCCACAACAAAGTAAAGGAGAGATTGTAGTTACCAATATTCTGCTAAAGATCCTGAATTCCCAGAGAACCCTGGCAGGAAAAGCTGATATTAAACACAGCTAAATTTTACATATATTCCTGTAATTCACATTTTATAAGAACAGTCCCTGTCTAATGTGGAATCATCTTCTTAGTAGGTAAACGTTTTCCCCTGACATTAAGTCCAGTTGTGACCGACTCTGGGGGTTGGTGCTCATCTCCATTTCTAAGCCGAAGAGCCAGCATTGTCCATAGACACCTCCAATGTCATGTGGCCAGCATGACTGCATGGAGCTCCGTTACCTTCCCACCGGAGCAGTACCTATTGATCTACTCACATTTGCATGTTTTCGAACTGCTAGGTTGGCAGGAGCTGGAGCTAACAGCGGGTGCTCATTCCGCTCCAGGGATTTGAACCTGGGACCTTTCGGTCTGCAAGTTCAGCAGCTCAGCGCTTTAACGCACTGCGCCACCACCAGGGGCCCCCTTCTTCTTAGTACTAGGGGAGAAAAAGCTGATGATGAAAGTTAATTTTGCATATAATCTGATCATCCATATTTTCTCACAACAGTACCTGTCCATTGGGTATTCTATGATTTCTATCTGGTCTTGATTGTATTTATTTATTTATCTGGAAGAAGGAGAATCTAGACTCTGCATCTTGGAAAAATAATGTTGTTCTCCTTGAGAAACAGGCCAAGATGCAACAATGTCCATGAGCATATATGCCTCTCTCACCCTATTAACTGTCAATGCAAGGGAAGGGCTGTTGGCTGTCACTCACTATAAATTGGGAGAAAAAGGAGAAGAGGGAGATGCAGCTGATCTAGGTTTGTAGAGAGTAAAAAATAAGGACTGCTCCCTCATTTTTCTTCCTTTCAGAATTAAGATCACCTGGTTCTTCCTTCTCTGAATCCCTCCAACCTGATAAAGAAAAGCAACATTCTCTTCCAGGGCATGGCAGATGAGGTAGGGTATGAGGAAGGGTATGAGGAAGGAAGGGACAGGGGAGAAAGGGCAAGAAATAACCCCGTGTGCCATCCAAAAAGAGACACATGCATTATATGATGCCATGCTTCTGTTCTGTGAATTCTGGCTCTAGTGCAAAATGGGACTTTAAACGCACAAAGGCAGGACTTTGGGGATCATGTCAAAAGCATTGCATAATAAATAAATTTTAAAAGTGATGAAATAAAGGAAATCACAAACAGCTAAATAGTTTCCTGCTTCTTAGCGTGGGGTTGGACTAGATGGCCCATGAGGTCTCTTCCAACTCTACTGTTCTATGATTCTATGATTCTATGATTTAGATCAAAAGCAGGCAACAGCGAAGCGACCACATTGTCCGTAGCTTTAAACAACTCCTCCTCCGTACATGAGGTAGGACATTGCGGGCAAGCAAGACTTTGGGGATAACATCAAAGTCTCACTCAGGGAAATAAATAGAAACCTTCTCCCCAAACACAGCAAGACTACATTTTTGAATGATATCAAATACTGTACATTATACCACTAGATTTGCTGTCATAACAACAAATTGCAAAGCTTCACTTTCATTTGAAAACTGGGCAAACAGAGATTGCATCTTTTTGAAGCAGAACTGTAACCTTGCTTTCAATTACAATAATAATACTGCCTCTGGTCCCTGTAATATTTTATAACTTCATTTTCGCTTTTGGTTGACTTTAATAACTTATTACGGTACTCTTATTCATTTGTTATAGTGTTTGAGGTTCTTTCCCAAAGAACTGTGCAAATCCTTCCTCCAAACTCTCCTGTAAAATACAGATTCCTGCTTGTGCCAATTCTTTTGGTATCAAGCCCCTTTTCATCCTACCAAGGCTGGGGTCCTCATTCTTTCACCTGAATCCAGAATCAGTGAAACAACTAAATTCATCAGCAGTCATTCCCAACCTAGTGTTCTCCAGTTTTCTTGGAGTATAATGCCCACCAGACCTAGCCATCATATCCATTGGGAATCAGTGGCTGGTGGCGGACCTGTTACAGGATCCATTCAAAAATTTGAGTATCTTGAAAGGAGTTGTCTAAGGTGCTGAAATTATTTAGGAAGAAGATACAGTACATTTGAGAACCCCTTTTAAAGCTTGAATAACACCCTACTGTGTTCGCTACCTACTGCCATGGGACTTAGCAGCCATAGGAGTCATTAAACTGTTGGAATTATAGTGCAGTGCATCTGAAAAACAACAGTTGGGAAAGGTTACTGGAGGAAACTGTAGGAATACAACTAATGTTTGTCATTTTTTCCCCATTCTCAATGAGATGTTATCTCTCTGTGTCAGGCTGACCTGTCAAGAAAATGACAACTGTTGTGATATGGACTGTTAGAAGTGCCACAGTGCTTAGCAGGGAAGAGTCAAGAATGCCTCAAAGCAGGAAGCACTAATAGGGTTAGGTATCTGAGTGACTTAAAGTGTTCTCCCTTTTTGTCTACCTATGCTGACCACTTTGTGGTGTAAACTGATACTCTTAGGAATGTCCCCCCCCCCCTCTTCTCTTCACAGCACTTCTCTTTCAGATTTTCTCAAGAGGGAAACTAGATTAGATTAGAACCTTAAGTAATCTGTAAGGCTGGGAAAAGCTGCAAATGCCATGTAGCTCAGAGAGCTTCCTGCAGTGAGGATGAATAAACTATAGATATTATCTCTGTAGTTCCAGAAGTGGCTATATTGGCCATTACACAAAATCCAAAATACACATAGTCCAACCAGCAGGTGAAAAAAAATACAGCTCTCTAGCTTTCAAAACCCACTGATTTCTTCATCAAGAAACAAATAAACAAACCCAAGTTGTTTAGTTGAACAAATAATCTTCTCCTATTCTGTGGCATTTTTCCAGCCATGCTCAAAGAGCAGCCAAGCCACAAAAAATCTAAAGCTCACCAGAAGCGACACAATGGCTTAAATCCTGTTGTTAATCATAATAATAATAAAAAATAAAACTTTATTTATACCCCGCCACCATCTCCCCAAGGGAACTCGGGGCAGCTTACATGGGGCAGAGCCTGGACAGCGTAATCAGATAAAAACAAGATACATGCAATTCACAATATAACAAGATAAAAACAAAATACAATATAAAACAAAGGTATTATAATAGCTGATAATATCAGTCAACCATCAAATACAATTCTAATCATGACTAAACTCAACCCAATGAATCAACAGGATTTACCAATATGTTGGCTCATCATTTCACGATTGACTAAATGCACTGTTATAACTCACCAACAGTATGCCAATCAATGTTACTTCCAATAGTTCAAAATGGAAACTACTGTAACATGGTGCATTGCATGAGAAGACCAACATGGCTGTTTGGAGTACTGTTATTGTGTGCTTTCAAATCATGCCTAATTTATGGCAAGGAAAAACCTATGGTACGGTTTTCTTTGAAAGGTTCATCTGAAGGGGTTTGTCACTGCCTTCCTCTGAGGTTGAATGTGAGTTGCCCAAAGTCAAGTAGATTTCTATAGCTGAGCAGGGATTTCAACCCTGATGTTTCAGTATCCAAGTCCAACTCTCAAACCACTATATCATGCTGGCTTTTTGTTAGGATTATAAACCAGCCTTTTAAGGGAGCACACATTCTCCTCACATTTTAAAGTCAAACCTGTACAAGGGATCATGTCACAGTGATGATTTCCTATGGAAAGGTAACAATGGAGCAGCAGGAAAGAGTACAACAGTGGAGGGTGACAAACAGATCAAAGGCAGTGTATGGCACAACCCTGGTCTTCTTGTTTATAACTTCTAATTTTGCTGCAGAGAAGTTAATAGGAAATTTTCAGAACTGATTCTGTACATATTCCCACTTGCACAGCTTCCTCCTGTCTGTATAATTAATGCAGACAGCATAATTAATGCAGTTTGACACCACTTTTTCTTGGCTCAATGCTATCAGAACCTGGGAGTTGTAAGTAGGTGAGCTACTACAATTAGTTGGCACAGAAATCTAAGGACTTTGTAAAACTACAACTCCCAGGATTCCATAGCATTGAGCCATGGCAGTTAAAATGGTGTCAAACTGCACTCATTCCACAGTGGAGATGCACATTTGGTCAAACTGGAGTGTGACCAAACCAAGTACTCTGGCTTTCTGCTATGCAAAAGAGAAAATCATTTTATTCTAGTATCGTTTTGCTCACGCATAACATAATCAGCAGTTCAATCATTCAGCAGTACAATAATGTGCTGTCATCACATGAACCAACTTAAGTTTCCAATTAACTTGTTTTGTTTTGCAAATCAGAATCACCATTAGCACATTTTGACACCAGAGCGTAAAAGTTAGAAAGTTGACTGCACTGCCCTTTTCCAAAACCATTTTTAAAGATTTCCTCACTGTGTCCCTGAGAGCCATGGTGTGCTGACTGATGACATTTCACTGTACAAATGGCCCATAAAAAACTATTAAATCTGTCTTCTGCTCGAAAGGCATTTTAACTTAATGACCATTTCCACTTTACTTGGAATTGTTGGCAGGGGGTGGAGGAATCCATTCCTCACACGCTGCTGACTGTCAGAAGCATCTGGTTCTATACAGTAATATATCTCCTCAAGATTTCTTGGTAACGTTTCAAGAAAGCTGAAGCAAACACATTGTCAAGTTTACCCAATGTTGTTTCTTTGCTTCTTTTTTAAAATAAAGAATCTTTCCCTCAAGACCTTAAACACATTACAGAAGCTCTGAAAAATGGCTCCTAAAGTCTTTTAAAGTTTATTTAACTTGTCATATAAGAATGTGGCAAAAAGAAAACTTAAGGTATAGTGAAGGTATAAGAGACATTTTAGACTGATGAAAACCTTTAAAAAGTGCAGGAAAGCTAGGATAGTGGTTCTCAACCTGGGGTCCACAGGTGTTTTGGCCTACAACTCCCAGAAATCCCAGCCAGTTTACCAGCTGTTAAGATTTCTGGGAGTTGAAGGCCAAAAACATCTGGAGACTCACAGGTTGAGAACCACTGGTCCAAGAATTAATGCATAGTGCCCTGGGCCTGCCACAAGTCAAGCCATGGGCCAAACTGTACACAGTTTTTGAACAATTTCCCCAAAATGTAGTGCATTTTACTTTTTATTGATAAATGAATCACAACATCTCAAAAATGTGACTATCAAGGCAAAACTGGATTTCAGGTCATAGATTGTTTCAGAACATGTGACTTAACATATTGTGACATAAAAAGGAAACTAAATGAATTATTTCACTATCCTACAACTGCTGACATACAGACCTGCTTTGGGGCAAACATGGATCTTTAATGCATTCCTCACTCTTTGTAACTGGTTTTCTGTGTTATCACTATACAACGTGCTAAATCAGATGATTAATGCAATGACATCTATGGTTTTACCCAACTAAGTTTTTGCGAATGACTATAATAGAATAAAATCCTTATTACAGCTTGCACTTTCTGTATTTCAGTTTCCATTGACAAGACTGACTTTTACATAGCGAGCTCAACTATTTGCTAGAATTGTGTGCGAAACCCGGTTTCATTCAGACATTCGTTCTTTTGTTCCTTTTGTTCCCTTTTGGAGCTTGAAAATAGGAAAGGTCCCCTCATCCGAAAATTAGCTTGACACGAAAACAAGTGAGATCAGGTACTGGCTCCTTGCCTGCTTTTTGTGTCACGTAGCTCATGGAGAACTGCTGCATGTTCTTTTCCTCAGAGCCCTGCCTGTTGGACCAATCAGAGGAGAAGAGCCTCACCTGCTGCCTGCCGTGGCTTGTTTCCTCTGCAGACTGAGGGAAAAGCATCACAAGAAGAGTAGCATCTTAAGCCCTGCTTTTAAAACCAGTTCTTTTCTACAGACCAAGGGGAAAGCATCACAGGAGGTGTGGTATCGTAAGCACTGTCTTTAAAACCAAGTCTCCTCTGCAAATTGAGGGGACAGCCTCACAGGAGGAGTGCTATCTTAAGTAACTCTGATGCTTTTAATCCAGGTTGTAATGCAGGATATAAGGACAAACCATCCCATTGCCTGAAATGATGGGAAGAGGAGGGGAATCCCCCCCATTGCCACCAGTTAAAGAAGAAGTGAAATAGTGGGGCTGAGCACTGTGTGTGTGTGTGGTGTGGAACATCTTTGGTAGGAAGGAATGGTGCCCTGTCCTACCTACCTCCTGCTACCGCTCCTGGAGAAGTTAGAGGGCAGGGCCAGTGGGGGAAAGAGGGAATGTTTTTAAGGAGATTTTCTTTCTAGAAAGAAAATAAAACCCTAAAAATCACAGATGACACAAATGTTATAAAACATGGTGGGCGAAAAGTGTTAGATGTGCCCTCAATGTGTGGCAATTTTCACCCCTCTAGCCCTAAAACTGAGAGGAAGGGGAGCCTGGGGAAGGCTGCCCATAGTGGCCAATGGTAAGAAAAAATTCAGTTTTTTGCGGAACAAAAATATCCATTTGGAAAGGTGCCTGTTTTGGGGAGGTGCGCAAAACGAAAAGGGGGCTTACAAATGAAACTAACAGAAATGGATTGCGATTCTATACAAATGCACAACCCTACTATTTGTCCTTTTGCATGCAATACATATATACTATATGCTATAATGAGCTTTTTGGTGTATAAAATGCTGAATAGCTCTTTGTAGTTTTTCTCCAATAGACTAATATAGTTACTTCTCAAGGATCAACAAACAAAGAACTGCTCTATCCCTTATTTCTAGACTCAGTAAGATTTTTGGTTCACACCAGAAGTTCTTATTGTTGGATAAGCTGAACACCTTTTCCTATAATTTGAATCCATTGCTCCATGCTCTAGTCTCTAGATTAACAGAAAACAAGCTTGCTGTATTTTAAACATAACATTCTTTTAAATGGCTTGCATGTCCCTTCTTAACTTTCTCTTCTCCAAACTAAGCATACCCAGGGTTTGTCTTCCAAACCTTTGGGAAGGTATTACGGATAAGATACTCTCAATATAGGAATTCTGCACCCTTAGTGAAATTTTCCTCCAGTCTCCACATTTCTAGCATTACAGAGTGATATTGGAACCCCCTGACACCTAAACCTCTCCATAGTTGCTTTGGCCACTCCTTTATTTGGATGCCAGAAATTATTTATAAATGTCCTACTGAAGTTTTAAGTTACTGCAATGCTAGAAATTTAAGGATATTGCATTGGGCAAGGCAGATTTCTTACGGAGGAAGGAAATAGCCATATTTTGCCCTAGTGGTAGCTAACTCTCTTTTATTTCTCCCCCCTCCCTTTTTAAAAGCCCCCAGTGGCGCAGCAGATTAAACCGCTGAGTTGCTTAACTTGCTGACTGAAAGGTCAGGTGGTTCGAATCCAGGGAGCAAGGTGAGCTTCCGCTGTTAGCCCCAGCTCCTGCCAACCTAGCAGTTCGATAACATGCAAATGTGAGTAGATCAATAGGTACTGCTCCAGTGGGAAGGTAATGGTGCTACATGCAATCATGCTGGCCACGTGACCTTGGCGGTGTCTACAGACAACGTCGGCTCTTCAGCTTAGAAATGGAGATGGATTTAATGCCAGGGGGAAAGACAACCTAACTTCTCCCCCTTTTATTGATGTATATATGCATTTATCTTTACATGGGTGAAGGTGAGAAAGAAGAAAAGGAGAACATTTCATCATGTGTAAAAATCAAAGTCTTTTGAGAAAATGTTAATAGCAAAGAGAGATGACTGAATCTAGAGGATTCACTCTTCAAGGCGTGTACGTCTGTCTCTGGGCCTTAGCTTTGAAGTGGCAGTCATTTCAAAAAAGTTCAACTCCTTCCTGGCCTCAAATGTAAAAGAGCTCCACTTCAGGCTGAGGTTTATGTTTTTATTCTGCTGATTTTACATTTTAGTTCTAAACCTCAAAGAGAAACTGACACAGTTCTATATTTTATCGTTCTTATCCAAGAACGAGGCCCGATTTTCTATTACTCTGGTACGATTTTAAGCATTCATTCTGGTACTATGAAAATAAATAACCTGTTAAGAATGAAGAAAAAATGTTATCTACTACCAAGTTGTAAACAGCTTTTTCTTGCTCTTTGCTAGATAAGGGATGGAAAGAGTGAAAATGAGCTCCCTGAAACCATTTCTGCTGTATAACCACTTTGCCTCTCCTCCTCTCATAAAAGAATGTAATGATGTTATCAATTACCACGAAAGGTACGTTCACATTTCTGTGCTCACAAGCAAGTTCCTATATATTTCATAGCAACAGCTTTCATTTCCTCCTCCCTTTTATTTCCCGCTGGGTTAAGAAATTAAACAACTTGGAATAGAGAGGGAAAAAACACAGCTGGTCTCATGTTCCAAGGTGCTTGAATCTCCCTTTCAAGAAACATGTACATTTACATCTATGAGAGATTCTTAACTGTTTCTCCCCCTTTTAATGGACACCAATCCAATTCAGTGTTTCTACTTTACTACCTCCTGGGGGAAAGAGTGCCTTAATAGCCATGTTCTGAAATAGCTGGTTGAAAAATGTAGTTATTTCCTTGGTATAAACACCTTTTTTCATGTGTCAAATAATTTCCCAATTTTCTAGCCACATGTCTTGATAACGCAGGGTCTATTCTTCTTTCCCTCCCAGCATCTACAAGCTTGTGGTCTGTCAGATAAGCGGCAACCTGTGGCTCCCATGTTAGGGAGGTGCTCAATACATTGGTGAGGTTCAAGGGCCATTTTGATTGTAGGTGAACTATAAATCCTAGCAACTACAACTCCCAAATGTCAAAGTCTGTTTTCCCCAAACTCCACCAGTGTTCACATTTGGCCATATTGGGTATTTGTGCCAAGTTTGGTCCAGATCTATCATTGCTTGAGTCCACAGTGCTCGCTGGATATAGGTGAAATACAACTCCAAAACTCAAAAGTCAATGTCCAGCAATCCCTTCCAGTATTTCTGTTGGTCATGGACGTTCTGTGTGCCAAGTTTGGGCCAATGCCATCGTTGATGGAATTCAGAATGCTCTTTGATTGTAGGTTAACTACAACTCCCAAATGACAAAATCAAATACATCCTGCATATCAGATATTTACATTACAATTAATAACAGTAACAAAATTACAGTTATGAAGTAACAATGAAAATAATTGTATGGTTGGGAGTCATCACAACATGAGGAACCGTATTTAGGGGTCATGGCATTAGGAAGGTTGAGAACCACTGCTCTAAGCTATGTTGACTTTCATTTTATGGATAAAACTATTGTAGGGATAGTGTTAATCAAATTGGACAGGTCACTTAAAATTGGGATTAAAGCCCAGATCAGGCTTAGTGTGCTCCTGTCATGGAAACCATCGGCTAGAACTGTTCCAGATACTGTTGGATCACAGTTCTCATCATCCCAAGTCAGCAGAACCAATCACAGGAGATGATGGACATTGTAGACCAACATCTTCATCTGGTGTTCCTGAGCCTTTTTACAGTATGTATTTTTTGCATGCAGAGCAATTGCCAATCTCACAAGCAATGAAGAGAGTGTGTGAGCCCTTATGGACTAGAGGCAATACAGAAATATTTTGAATAAATAAATAAATGAAATTCCTGGACTCACCATAATGGGCATGCCCTGTCCTCTGCACCAGACCTGAGTCCATCCCCTCCCTATCTAATTATGTTTCACCCTTAGCAAAAGGGGCTTTAGACAAATAGCACTGCAACAAATGGTACTGTGTGTCTTGGCATAGTATTTGTGTATGCCATGCACAAAACGGAGAAATGGCTACTGATGTTGGAGGGACAGAAAGTGGGAATGCCAGATGCTCATTGTTCTTTTGTATATCTAACTCAGTGGAAACAGAATATCAGAGAGAAAGCACAAGCTGCCACTCTGACAACAATTCGCCACATATAACTGAGGACTGGGAAGATGATGATAACTAGAAAATGCCAAATTAGACACGCAGAAAATATGAGGTAATCTATATCTTCTTCACCTCTCCCGATGCCAAGGAAAAAGTTTTCTTTCATTTCCAATGTCTACAGGGTATCCCCACTCAAAATTTTGGTTATGGTGATCTCTACTGTATTGGTCCTATTTTCCTTAAACTCCTGGTAGTTATATTGCAGGGCTACTATTAATCCCCTCTTCCTTTTTCATGATAATACTGTCTCTTTCTCTTTTAAATCTTGGGGTAGTTTCCTATTAGTATTTATACCCATTGCAAGAGTTCTGTGCTGTAGGGCTTCAAGAAAATAAGAATGTAATTAGACAGATCTATGGCCAACCTAGGAATGTAAAGTGCAGAGGAGCAGCGACATACACAGAGATAAAGAGCTGTCCCTGACCATTTTTACTTATTTAGGGGCATTAAATTCCTAAAGGTACCAAATCCCTTCTGATGTTGGAAGCTAAGCAGGATCAGCCCAGATTGGTACTTGGATGAGAGACAGCCAGTTGATACCAGGTGCTGTAGGCTATATTTCAGAGAAAGGAACTGGCAGAGCTATCTCTGATTATTCCTTGCCTAAGAGAACCTGATGAAATTCATGGGGTTACCATAAGTTGACTGGTGGCCTGAAGGTGTGTGCATATACATATGCAGTGGCACAACATATGCACACACATACTGCCTAGTTTGCCTCTGCATGTATACTGACCTCAACCAACTACTCTGTTTAAATGGTCCATAGCTCTCAACACTTAAAAGTTGTCCACTGCAACCTAGTTTCACCAAGGACTGGAAAAGTGCTTCTAAGAACTCTGGATATGGTATGAAGGTGCTTTCCTAGCCTTTATTAGTGTCTTCCTAGCCTCTGACATTACAGGTGTACTGACATTGTCCAAGGAAGTTCTATTTCACGATTATTTCTAGCAGACAGTGAGAGCTCTGTTTTCCATGCCACATCCACCTCTGCTTCGGATGGTCTCCCACCCTTAAACAAGAGAAACTGAGAACAGGTCGAAATCCATTGTTTTTCACCAGTTCAGACATGAGTTCAAATCAGTTAAGACCCCTTTGAAACAATGACACCTTCCTGACACTGAGTTGCAGTGGTTCATAACACCAGGGCCAAACTTAGAAATTCCTAAAGGGATAGCAATTTATTTGCAGTTTTTCAGAAATATCCCCACTCCAAAAATGTTTGTGGGCCTCTCTGGATTGTCCAGTATGATTCTATGGTATGATTCTGGCCCAAATACAGTCAAAATAAAGGGTTTACCATTACCCATGGTTTCACATATACATCGGAGGACCAATGAATACAAGAGTTCTGTGATATATATATATATATATATATATATATATAGAGAGAGAGAGAGAGAGAGAGAGAGAGAGAGAGAGGGAGAGAGAGAGAGAGAGAGAGAGAGACTTTTTGTATTACAAAGCAGACTGGCAGTTCCTGAAATGAAACAGATTCACATTTTTAATGTTTGTGTCCAGATCATTAAAAAGGATCTGCTTTGACTTCTATAATATTAACAGGCAGTGAGTCAAATTGAGTTATGTCACTAGGATAATGAAAGTGTAATCCTTTAACCAATCTGTTTGAAAGATTATTCCACTCTGTTGTAATTGGATTCATAAATTAGCTAGAGACTAGCAAAATCTACACTCCATTTTCAGGATACAATTATATCTGTCTTTAATATGATTCTATTAAAATGCAGCATCAGCCAAGGCAAATGTAAATCAAAAACAAATAAAAGGAATCAGCAACTCTTTTCATGATTAATCAGTCATATGCTAGAAGGCGCTCATCCTTTATTAATTCCCGTTCTCCAGTCTGTAATGATAGAAAACTTGTCATTTATTAAAACAGAGAACATTGGCGTATCAATTTCTGGGTTGAACGATCTAAAGACAGTTTCTCTCGCTTCTGAGCACTATAAGAAGACCAAAATCGAGCTGCAGTATTTAAAATCGCAACAGGGAACCCTTCATGCTACACAACTATATCATAATAATTCCACCTTAACAGTCATGGTAACATAGTATGGGCACTTGGGGGTGTGCAGTTTAGTGAGAAACTTCAGCTTTCTGGCAGAGTTCTAAGTAACTTTATCTTAAACTACAAATTCCGGGAATTCATAGGATAGGAAGTAAATTTGTAGTGCTACACCATAGTTATAAAATGTAAATGTATACACTTGTTTTTGTAAAAAAACAACATTAATCTAGGTGAACAAAGACTATCAAGATATCATATGTTAAATCCGTCTGGAAATAGGACTACCTCGAAGACTTATGGGTCCATGTATGCCAGGTTTAGGTCCTGACATCTCAAATCAAAGAAATGTAGATCTGCCAGACATTTTAAACTTTTAGAAGCCCCAGCCAGAAGGGTTAATGGTTAGAATTTATGTGAACTTCAGTCCAAAGCATCTAGTGCAGCGGTTCCCAACCTGTGGTCCATGAACCACCAGTGGTCTGCAAGAACTAAAATGTGGTCCGCTGCCACACCATTACTACTACAGGTAATAATACAGCCCAACCAAAAATTATTTTTTTCTTGTTGTCTTTGTTTTTAGGCCTGTTCCTGGGGTTATTTGGGGTGCTGATTCAGAAAATTGCACTGGGTAAACCACATCAGCTCTAGATTCCAAATATGGTTTCCTGTGGGTGAGCAAATGGTGACCAATGGATGGCACATGTTCTGCATCAGAAACTAAAGCTGATATGGTCTATCCAATGCAATTTTCTGAATCAGCATCCCAAATAACCAAACCAAATCTAAAGTTGACCAAAAATTGATTCGTAACCCTTTTGGTACTAATGTTGGAGAGTTGTCCCTGGTCAAGTGGTCCCTGGTCAAAGTGGTCCTTGGTCAAAAAAAGGCTGGGAACCACTGATCTAGTGTGTCATACAGACATTGTGTGCATGCATATCTTTTGAAGTCACCTGTTGGCTTATGCTGACAACATGAATGTCATAGGGTTTTCTTCAGTTAGAAATACTCAAAAGTGGTTTCCCCAGTTCCTTCCTCTAAAATGTTGCCCATGACACTTGATAGCAATCTTCCATCCAGGAACTAACCAAGACCAATCCTGCTTAGCTTCTAAGACCAGCTGGGATCTGGGGCTTTTAGGCTGGCATTAAAAAACTTTGTTTAGCATGGCTTGGAGTTTCTGTCCCAGATCCCAGGTCTGATGGGCTAATCTGGGCTCAGCATATGAAATAGCAGGTGGCTATAGTGCTCTTGCAATCATTCCATCAGTAGCCAGACTACCAAAGAGGTATTATTTGTTAAAACCTTGACTTGAAACATGAACCTTTTAAACTTATAGAGTTGCCAGGTGAAACTAGAAAGAGCTTTCGTAGTTTTAATGTTTGTATAGAGAAGAGAATATCAGAAGATGCTGGTTGTCATGCAATCCCTTAGCAAGTAATACTTGCTGAAATTCCACCTTTGACACAACCAGGAAAGGTATAACATCCCTTTCCAGTTTTCAATTCAGCAATCCCATACAATTAGCACTAGCCAAAGTTCTTTGATGGGTGTGCAGTTAAAAACAGAAAAGCAATAAACCAAAGATTAAATAAGCAGAATACAAAATGAAGGGAAAGCCAGCAGCAGGGGAAAAAATCAGCATGAAAACGCAATTAAAAAAACCAGCACTCGCATAAAAGTACTGAAGTTCAGCAGCACTAATGATGCGTGCATTTATCTGCCAAATTGGAAGGTATGCATTGTGGCAGAGAAGCAGCACAGAAAGCAGAAGTTAAGTTTCTCACTTTATGTCTCTCTCTCTATTCCACACTTTCCATATATCAAAAATTTGGCAATTGGCACTGTAGTCATAATTTAAAAGGCTGAAGTTTTTTTTCTCTCCATGTTTAGTTAAGGAACATTTCCTACATAATGATCTCTCTTCAGAGATATTCTCTCCACCTTTGTGAAATCACACAGGAACCAGAGGTGTATTGACAAGGAGGAAGATTTGCCTCCTCAAATAAGAATTCAGCCCTTCCCAAGTAAAAACTTCCTTCCTTAATTCCCTAAAGTTTCTAAAATTGTATTGAAAATCACTCTTAAAATTCATGCTTGATGTGTTCTCATTCCCTTGTAACTTACATACAAATTCAACTCAAGAACAAGCCTATAGAACCTGTCTTTTACTTGGGTATAAATGTTGATTCCGATCATTTCCTTGGCAATAAATACAGGGGAGCATTTCCTAACAGAATATAAAAGAGTTATAGAAAAGTGACAGACAGAGCCTCAGATTCTGATCTGAATTCTATTTGACATAGAAATTTCAGACAACCTTTACAAAATCTTTTGAGACATGCCTAGACATAGCTAAACATAAAACTAATGAAGCAATATTATGGCCACTGCTCTATTTTTTAGCCCTTAAATGAGAATCATTTATCACATATTTACGACAGCCTCATTGAAGGGGAAGAGAAATGTTTGCCTGCCTAGCTTCTCAAAATTAAAGCTATATATTTTAACAGAGAGCTTGCAATGAAACTTGCATGCTTTCTCCTCCCCAAGATTTTAATTTTTAAAAAACATTCAAAGCACTCAACTTTTAGCCAATGGGAGGAGTTGAGTGGTGGAAGGAGGCAACAGAGTCTTTTCCCCACACTAATCTAGTTCTGCTAGAATGCTTAAATATGTGTGGGATAGAGGTGAAATCCACCACACACACAAACACAAACACAAGATTTGGTTTGGAGATCTGAACACCTTGTCTTTCATAAATGGAAGGACCCAACCAAAATGATCAAGAAATTGGAACACTTTCCCTAAAAGAGAAAAGCTCTTTGGGTCCTGAAGTAAAAAACAAAACAAAAATGTTATATTTAATCACAACATATATGGTAATTAATTTAAGGAATTAATTATTATAAGTCCTGGTGACAACACTGATTTCTATGCCCCCTCAACCCACTTGCTGCCCCATAGAGGAGAGACTAACTGAAGGAAATATTCATAAGTTGGAGCATAGACTCCTCTGCTGAGCTTCCAAAAGCAGCCCCATTCTTGAGTGTTGAATCCAGAAGGATGCCTGCCCCTCCTTTTTTCTGGGCAAGGAAGCAGTTCACCTGCTTCTCCAGTTGAGAGATGAGGGTGACTTCCTCACTTCACTCTGCCAAGGAAGCAGATCCTCAGTGAAGAAAAGTGTGGAAACTGGCTGCTCCTTCTTTCAGTTGAAGATACTTTAAACTGGATTAAAATCAATCTCAGTGTGATTGTGATCAGTTCTTAAGAGTTTTTCTGTTTGGTTTTGTGATGGATATTAAGTCCAATGCAACAAAGGAGAATATTGATGGATTTATAAAGGAACAGTCCTGGAGTTTTATTAGAAAGTATTGTTTGCTGATGCAGATTTACAATTCAAAAAGGGAAATGTGAATTGAGAACCAGAAAGAAAATGAATGTTGGTCGGAAGACATTAAAACAGTGGAACATGGAACATTTTTATCACTACTATGTAGAAATAAAGGCTAGGTCTTTAATACCCCACAAGCTACCAAAAAAATGGAAGTGGAGAACATTCATAAAGCCCATAGTATTTCTTTAAAAATAGCATCATGCCATTCTGTAGCATTGTGCATTTCATTTATAATCCCTTGAAGCGCATGGCCCAGTTTAAGTGGAGCAATAAGTACAAAAGAGAATCCCCTTGTACTAACCATTCAGTTTGGGAGGCACAGTAGAACAAAAGGTGTGGAAAATATGGATGCTCACTGTTCCAGTTAATATAGCAGTGGGAGGGGAAAGAGTATTCTGTCTCTGACCTTTTAAAAATTCTTCTCTGTTCCAGTGAAATCCCATTGTATCCATCCTTGTGACTCACCAGAAGGCATCAGAGAATTTATTCCTCCCTTGCTACTGCCATAAAATCACAAAGCTGAGTTGAAACGGCAGCTTGAGTTCTCTTCCATGCTACTATTGCTGAACTCAGTCCCAGACTGCCAACAGCTTTGCAGTAAAAATGGGGCCAGTGAGGAGCAAAATGAAAGTACAGGCATGCTTGGCTGAATCCTACAATTAGCATGAGTACAAAGAAAGTAGTCTTATAAAAATCAACCCCCTACAACAACACAGCAATGACAGCTGATGGCTTCTACAATAGTGACAAAATGTACACCGACTACCCAGTGGTGTCAAACCTCATTTCAGAATAAAGTTCAGCACCATGGTTAACTCCCTTAAAGTCTAGAGCAGTGGTTTTCAACTTGTGGGTCCCCAGGTGTTTTGGCCTACAACTCCCAGAAATCCCAGCCAGTTTACCAGCTGTTAGGATTTCTGGGAGTTGAAGGTCAAAACATCTGGAGACCCACAGGTTGAGAACCAGTGGTCTAGAGCTACCAGCCCCTACTGAAGCCCAGTAAAGGCTATGCTTTCCTAGCAGCTACAGACCATTTGGAAAGAGAAAATAAATAACAATAAAGAAGAGTATCTCAGAGTTCAGAAGTGTTACTCAATTAGAACACAACTCTCTGAATCCTCCGGCCAACCAACATAAAGTGTATTGAATCACAGAATCATAGAGTTAGATGAGACCACTAAGACTATCCACTTCAATACCGACAGATGGCCATTAAAAACCTCCAGGAAAGGAAACTGAGGCAATATATTCTGCTGCCAAACAGCATTTACCACTCCTAAAAGCCATGGCATCCAGCCCTTTGGCCATTTTAGTCATCTTTCCATCGGATTTTTTCTAGCTTGTCAATATCCTTCTTGAATTGTGCTGTCCAGGACAGGACACAGTATTCCAGGTGAAGTCTGACCAAAGCAGAATAGAGTGGGACTATGACTTCCATCAATCTAGACCAGTGGTTCTCAATCTGTGCATCCCCAGATGTTTTGGCCTTCAACACTCAGAAATCCTAACAGCTGTTAAACTGGCTTGGATTTCTGGGAGTTGTAGGCCAAAACACCTGGGGACCCACAGGTTGGAAACCACTGATCTAGACACTATACTCGTATAGATGCTACTTACAATCACATTGGCTTTATTACTTTCCTCATCACACTGTTGACTTATGTTCAGTTTGTGGTTTATTAAAAATTATTAATCACATTTAGGTCTGTAGCACGAAGCTCCCTATTTGTATTGGTTTTATTGTACAGTAGGGGGACATGCGTTTTGGTCTTGCAGATGCTATAGGACTGACACTCTTACATTCCCTTGGTTATGTTTCTGGAGAAATAAAAGCTCTTGAGAGCTGAAGACTAAAGGTAAAGATTCTTAAGCTCTGTTTTAACATAAACATTTGCCATGATACAGGTCAGAATGAAAGATCCAGTCTTTCTCACTCTAGGCCTAAATCTCCCCAACCCTCAATGTGGCAGCTACAGTTCTTTAAATAAAAAAAAAAATGTTGACACAATATGCTGCTCTTATTGTTCACTTGCAAATATTTTTCATGCACAAATACTGCTTTTGAGCAAAGAACATATTGTTCAGCACTCTCTATGAGTATATCTACACTGTAAAACTGATGTACCACTTTAACTTGACATGGTTCTATGCTATAGGATCATGAATTTGGAGAGAAGGCTAAATAACCTGTAAAACTACAATTCCTATAAATCCATAGCATTCACTCATGGCAAAGTGGTCTCAAACTGTATTAAATCTACAATGTAGCTACACTCTACCTCACCCCTTTCATTGTTTATTCTTAGTGCTTTCAGTAAAGCCAAAAGCTAGTATCTTTCTTCTAGAAATGTGATGCAAGCTTATTGGAAACTATGTGGTGAGTAGGGTGATACCATAAAGTCAATGAGATTTATCTGTCATATGGAGCAGAATAATAAAAAAACTTTCTTCCCACACCTTAATGGACACTTCCACATCCTTTTCAGGGTCAGTTGGAAAACTGATTTTCTGGGAGGGCAATAGCTTAAGTGAAAAGCAACCTATTTTTAGTTTAGCTCCAGACTTATAACAGAGACATAAATCTATTTTTAGTTTGTTTTCACATGCAAGAACAAACAATTTCCAAAGCCTTCTCCTGGATGGGTGAGCTTACTAGGGCATTTTTATTCCTGCAATTATTTCTGATAAATATTTGGGAAGGGGGAGGTTGATACAGAGAGCACAATTTATACTGCGTTCCTCATTCAACATTAAGTTTTACACAAACATTTTTTCACACATACACACAAAAAAAATCCAAAGTACAAAAAACCCCATGGCAGTTGACCATTTTCTTAGTGGGATTTCTTGGTGTATTGGGACACACGAAGACAAGGAAATTTGGGACCCTCAGTCTGTTTTGACTAAATACAAGTCATGCCATGTTGTATGGTGCTACTAAGGTTTCAATATCACTTAACATAATTGGGATTAAAACAAATAAATACAAAACACCAAAAACAATAAACTCTAACACTATGCCACAGAAAAATAATATTTTCACAGCAACTACACAGAAGGATTATATAGCTGGCCATCTGTATCCATGAATTCTGCATCCATCATCCAAAGCTTGAAAATGTTTTTGTTTAAAAAAATTCAAAAAGTAAATCTTCGCTTTCCCATTTTACTATGCCATTGTATAT
Organism: Anolis carolinensis; assembly: GCF_035594765.1. Lineage (NCBI taxonomy): Eukaryota > Metazoa > Chordata > Lepidosauria > Squamata > Anolidae > Anolis > Anolis carolinensis. The sequence continues at coordinate 229,092,498 of NC_085842.1, read as the reverse complement.
AGTGGGACTTGGGCATCCATTGTTTTTGGTATCTACAAGAGGTTCTGAAACCAACCCTCCACAAATACCAAGGACCCACCATAGTGTGAAATATAATACGAATATAAATGCCAAATGCATTTTCTTTTTTTCTGTGATACAAAGTGTATTTTCCTGCAGTGACCGAGAAAATTAAAATAGTCTAAGAATATACTTCACGGAATAATAAAAGAGCTGGCACTTAATGGACCAGCTCTTATCTGCTTCTGTTTACTTCTTAGATAAGAAGATCAAATAGCCTATCAAGCAAAATGGCAGCTAATCACCACCTTTGTTCATTGCGCCCTTCAATGGCAGCAGCCCCTCCTAATCTAATCAGTATTTAAAATATTTACACTTGAGACGCTGGTGATTATTTTTAGCATATCTTAGCTGCCTGGTCACTATAGCGTTAAATAAACTTTATTCTACTAAAGAAGATATTACTTCATTTATTCTTATCATGGTTTTTACTCATACACTTCTGTACCGTGGATGTGACAAAGTAATTTTACAGAGACTTGGCTGCACTATTCAGGTTTAATGTTAAGATTTTGATGCTATTTAATTTTTTATTCATCTCTACTTTCTGCGCTGTTTGTTGCATCCTAATTTTATGTGTTAGGTTGTTCTGTGTTGGGATTTATTTCCTGTTCATTAGTGTTCTGCCGAAAGATTTCACTCAAACGCCCACACATATAGGTAGCATTTGGCAGAATTATACCCCATGGAATACTATTTCTGATCTGTGCCTCACATTATTGCCTGAATCTTACAAAATACTCTTCTGGTAGTTCATTTGTAATAAGAGAGGGAAAAAGAAAATGAAGATGCAGGGGTCTTGTTGATGACACAAACGAAGAAGTCTGCCATTCAAAATGGGATTCCAATTATGAACTTATAGACTGACCTTAGTCAGACCACTGGCAGTTAACAGACTGTTCTCTGCAGCTTAGAAATAATCATATTGGTTCCCTATGGGATATTGCAAATGCTTTTGATATTCAAAGATCTCAATACATGATGAATATTGTCAATGTTGAGTACCATAGACCTGACATTTCACCTCATTGTATGAAGAGATCCTAGGAACATGTTAAAATTAAAACGTTCAGTAGGCATAGGCAAACTTGAGCTCTCCAGGTGTTTTGGACTTCAACTCCCACAATTCCTAACAGCCAGTAGGAGTTGTGGGAGTTGAAGTCCAAAACACCTGGAGGGCCAAAGTTTGCCCATGCCTGTTCTATAGTAATGTTATTTAAAAACGTTTTCAAAAGCTTAAGGAAAATGTCAGCCACAATGAATACTATTACTCATTACTGCAGAAATGTTACTCCTGCAGGGTTTGAGGGACAGGAAAGGTTTACCAATTTAAGTAAAAAAAAATTGGCAAAAATTGTTAGTAGTAGCATTGACATTCATACATCCATAACATATGCAAAGGGATCTTGCAGCATTTTAGCAACTAACTGAGGGAACGAAGTTGGTAGCATGAACTTTTGCAGGCTAAAGCCATGGCTAAAATACAGTGGAATTGCTACTCAGTTGCTGCAAGGAGTCTACATGATGCATGGCTGGATTTGCTGCCTCAGGCTGTTTGGAACTGCATTATATGGTCAGTGTAGATCCCAATTTAGCGGCACTATATGGGTCTACACCTCATTATGTAGTTCCAAACTGAATTACATGGCAAGGTAGATCCAATTTAAGAAACACGGGATTTAATCCAGAGTTTCCAGGAAGTTCCAGATTGATCATATAGTTTTGGAGATGTGCACAGCTAGACCTGGCTTGATCAATCACCCACACAGCCAATGTATCCTCTGCTGCATCACTACCAGCAAACAGCTCCATCACGGAGGCTCACTGGATATTTTGCATTTCTAGTGATGTCATTTCTGCCACTGACCCATGTGACCGGAAGTGTGATGTGCCTTTGGTCCGACTAGCCATACATATGACCAAAGGCTTCAGGGATACCTTTGGGCTGTATTAGAGCAGCTTTGAAGCCCTTTACACTGGATTTATCTAATGGATAGAGATATGATGTAAGTCTACTTCCCCAGATATATCTCAGGAAGAAGGGTTAGCCTATGAAAGCTCATGCTATCAAGTTTGTTCTCTCAATTGGTCTATAACAGGCATGGGCAAACTTTGGCACGCCAGGCATTTTGGACTCCAACTCCCACAACTACTAACAGCCTCAGACCCCTTTTGTTTTCTTCTCAGCCACTTAAGCTGAGAGGGAAAAGGAAGGGGCCTGTGGCTGTTAGGAATTGTGAGAGTTGGAGTCCAAAACACCTGGAGGGCTGAAGTCTGCCCATGCCTGGTCTATAAGCTGCTACAAGATACCTTTGCATATTGATGTCCTAAATAAATATGGCTATGTCTTTGCTTTCTGTACCCATAATGTGTTATGTTACTATTTACTTGTGAGTAGTAAGTATAATCTTATAGAAACGAATGATTAAACAGTAACATGTCACTTGAATAGATTCAAGCTCTGTGTCTATACAATTCATCCTAGTATAAGTAGATCCATTAAAATCAATGGGGATTTAGAAACACGCTATTTTGTGTAAAACCCATTCAGTTGGATCTTTTGTTGTTGTGACTAACAACTGGATTTAGTTCACTGGATCAGTGAGCATACTGTATGAACCATTTTTTTTTTTCATGTCAGGAGCGACATGAGAAACTGCAAGTTGTTTTTGGTGTGAGAGAATTGGCCATCTGCAAGGATGTTGCCCAGGGGATGTCCGGGTGTTTAGATGTTTTTACCATCCTTGTGGGAGGCTTATCTAATGTCCTCACATGGAGCTGGAGCTTATCTGCGCTCTCCCCAGGCTGGACTGGAACCGGCAATCTTCAGGTCAGCAACCCAACCTTCAAGTCATCAGTCCTGTCAGCACAAGGGTTTAACCCACTGTGCACCGGGGCTTTCTAAGGATGAACCATCACCCTTAGAAAGAAAAAGAATCCTTATGAATACCTTAGAAAGTTAAGCAGCCAGAAGTCTAGGCTAGTCCTGATCTCCAAGAATAGAGTTTTCCTGGTGAATTGATTTTCCTCCCTCTTAATATAAAGGAGCATTCAGCCATACAATTCCTCCACCAGCTTTCTAAAGTGGAACAATCCAGGGAATAATGTTGCTCCAGGGAGGCACTGTTGATTGAGCAGATATTTAAGGACATCATCTAAACATTCCCAACGAACCAGACCTGAAACGTCTAAAACAGATTTTGTTCCAATACAACAGCACGGTAAATACCCCAGAAGGATTAATCCAAATGCTGTGTATCCAGAGTGACTGTTCGCTTCAGACACCCTGCCTGACAACATCATAATACTTTGATGCAGTTTCCAGTGTGTCACTCCCATTTTAATTACCCTTCAGGATCTTGGCGTTTCTCCTGAGTGTGCTATAAATTGAGCTGTCAAGAACCATTTCTTTCCAGCAAACAAAACTCTTCTTCAAGCATCTCAAAAGAAGTCAGCCTGATGAGGTAAGGAATTCTGAAGAGCAGAGTTGCAACTCGGCTAAGCTTTTAAGCCTTGGCAGTCTTCCCCCTCCTCTTCCTCCTCCTCTCCCATCTCATTTCTTCCACCAAAAATGGTAGTGCATATATCAGAGGAAGGAATGACAAGACACATCCTGTTATTACCATCACAAATCATATGCCTTGGTGATTTCTCTGATTACACGGGGCCATTTGTAGTACACCTATACAAGAAAATTCCTCTCTCTATGTGTGCGTGCATATGGGGGCAAATCTACCAAGACCAAGAACTAAGTCATTTGATCTCTACTTCACCTTTTGGGTATGAAGCTTTATTAACATGCATAGGATGACTTTGCTGCATAAGGTAAGTTGACAGCACTGCAAACAGTTCCAATGGAAAATGTATGCAAGTTCACAAATCCTTCAAGTCATCCCTCGGAAATATTGTGGTAGCAAAGGTACAGTGTAATGCATATAGCCCAAGGTAATAGGGAATATCATTGTACTATTAATTACGCATAAGATAATTAGTTTTTTTCAATGCACTACTTAAAAAAATCAGATACTTTGCTTACATGTTACACACATATTTTTGAAGGAAGTTTTAAAACAGCAATGCTCAGAAATAAGAGGGATTTTGGGCATGGGTTAATTTGGGTGGTGAAAGAGGGGGAGAGGAGGGAAAGATAGAAAATTTTACAAGACATTTCAATACTGTTGCCTGGAACTGTCCAACAATAGGAACAATAGGTGGTGGTGGTGGGATGACAAAAGAAAGATGGTACATTTTCTCATAATTATCTCATTGCTGCTAGGTGTAATAATGGAAACACAAGTAGCTTTTAAAGATTAACAGAAAGTGCACCCACCCCACAGAGTTTGATTCTACAGTAGAGTCTCACTTATCCAACATAAACGGGCTGGCGGAACGTTGGATAAGTGAATATGTTGGATAATAAGGAGAGATTAAGGAGAAGCCTATTAAACATCAAATTAGGTTATGATTTTACAAATTAAGCACCAAAACATCATGTTATACAACAAATTTGACAGAAAAAGTAGTTCAATATGCTGTAATGCTACGTAATAATTACTGTATTTACAAATTTAGCACCAAAATATCACGATGTATTGAAAACATTGACTACAAAAATGCGTTGGATAATCCAGAACATTGGATAAGCGAATGTTGGATAAGTGAGACTCTACTGTACTTTAATTTCCATGCCCCCTCCAAAGAAATTCTGGATTTCTAATTCGAGAATGGGTACTGAGTATCCTCTGGTCCACTCCCATGAACTACCATATTAGAGGAATTATCTGGCAGATAATTCTGACTGCCTGACAGGATTTCATAGGATGGAGCCATATTAGTTAAAGTGGTTGCAAAATGCAGTGTGGCTAGAACCATAGAAGCTACCTATGCATATTAACTACAGGCATGTACATATCAATTAGGCAACTATTATCTATTAGTCATACAAACCTGGAGGGCTACTGGTTGCCCCTTAGATGGACCTTTGGTTTGATCTCAGAAGATAAACCTTAGTTGAATGAAATACTTTGATCACAGTTCCTTCAAACAGCTCAGTTTTCTGAACTCTTTAGACATCAGTTTGATCAATGTCTGGGAACTATTTTAATGAGTCTCCCTGGTTCACCTTTTTGTCCAATTTTAATAGGAAGCAGCTATTCCAATTAGGGATTGAAATGTTGATGTAACCTTTCTGCTGTTATAGATTAGATGTCGCTTGCTTCCTCTCTATCACAGAAAAGCTCAAGTTTCAGATGTACAAAGGAAGTTGTTAAAAGCTACTGGTAGGGTTCACTTTCTTACAGCACACAACTAATCTCTGGGTCAGAATATGCAATAACATGTAAGCGAGGGCTGAAACAGAAATATGAATGCTCAAGTACATTACATTGGTAAGATTAAGTGCAAGCTGAGACAAGATGACATTTTTTCTTGAGTCTTAACCATGCTGACATATTTCAGTCAGGCACAGAATAGGGAGGATGTGTTAGCTATTTAAGGAAGACTATCTTCATTGTCAAAACGAATCACATATAATCGTGTTGTACATGTCTGAGAGGACTTTTATGCATGTCTATCTTCTGAACCACTTCACAAGAGTACCAGAAGAGGTACTGTTTGAGAACATAAATCGAGATGACCACATCCAATCTAGGCAGGACAGTGGCTAGTTAATACTTCAAGTCACTTGTCGATTTATGGTGACTCCAGGAATTTCATGGGTTTTTAAGGCAAAGAATACTCAGAAGTTTTGCCAGTTTCTCTTCCTAATTAAAGCCAACAGCACCTGGTATTCATTGACATTCTCCCATCCAAGCACCATCTAAATCTGATCCTACTTAACTTCTAAGATCAGATGAGATCTGACGCCTTTAGAGCATTGAGGCCATGAATTTAGATTGTTCTCTAACATTTCACAGATGAAAATGGGACATGCGTGCAAGCAACATCAGAAATAGGGTCAAAATGACAAACAGTATTATTGGGGAAGAGTACACAATATAGGAAAGGCTACAGCATCTTGTTTTAGCCCAAGCCTACAAGGAAGGGCAAAATTTTGCTCCCTCCTCTGTGCAAACTGCAGTCATTCTTCCACATTTGCAAGTTGGAGAAGGGAAGACAGGGCCGGCACTCACCAACAGCTCATTTTTAAAGACCATTCCTATAATTTGCTATACCATTTTTTAGCACTGTGTGCTTTCCTTACTCAAATTATCTACTGGTTTAAATACTGCTCCTAAATTATCAACAACCCCCAGAATCCTTAGCCAGCTTGTTCAATGATCAGGAATTCTGGGAGGTCCAAACAGCTGGAGGGCCGCAGCTTGAGGATGTCTGATGAAGAAGTGCATGAAGCATAAAAACACTGGCTCTATTTGCAGCTGTGAAACTAACAGTCTAATGAAGCAGTTAATACCCATAGTAAACAGTCAGCTTGGAGAACTTTTCAACTCTCAGCATCCCCTACTCAGCATGGTTGTTGGCAATGCTGGCTGAGACTTCTAGTCCAAAAAAGCAAGTCTTCCAAACCTCATCAATGTTTCAGTTCAGTCACAGCAAAGGTCTCATGTGAATACCTTTCTTAAATTATAAACACTTTGGAAACAGGAAGGAAAATGTTAACATTACTATGCTAAGAAATATCACCATTAGGAGGAAATTTCTTTTAAATGGAAGTGTTGTCACTAACAAAGTTAAAATGCATTTCAATCAGGAATGTATCATTTGTGGAATGCCATAAATGGGTTTTAGGAAAAAGAAGAAAGCCATTTTGAAGCTAAACCTGCATTATTGACATTGTTTGAACAAGGAACATTGGAAAAACACAAATCCATTTAAAAGACACACAAAGGGACATCTAAATTGTGAGATCCTGAAGTCAATTTTCATTTCCCTAGACTCTATTATGCATGAGCTAAAATGAGAGTTCAAAATGAAGACCAAAATAATATACATGAATCTATCTTTTGTCAAATAGTGATTTTTTATCACTTGGAAGAATCCAGGGATTCCTCAAATCTGCACCTAGGATTCCCTGGTGAGATGAATACTAATGGCAGATAGACCAAATTAAATGTGCCCCAGAAGTGTAGAGCTACAGAAAACAAGGGTATGTTTTCTCTGCATCTGGAGGTGCACTGGATTTGGGTTATTTGTCCCTAAGACATCTCAGTAAAATGATGAGGCATCTCTGAAATCAGTCAGAGATTTCACATAGCCACATTAAGACAGAACAGTAAGTCAGAGGATTCCAGTGAATCTTGGCTTATTGTGAATAAGCTCTGTTGACATACACAACTCATTTGGTTCTTTTTTGCTCTGCTAGTGTACCAATTACACATCAGAAATGGTCTGTTTATGATAGAGATGCGCAGAACACAGAGGGCCCCCTAACCATTACTGGCTCCAAAAAAAGATCTATGCCTTTCTTGATGTTTTTTTTAAAGGGATGTTTGCTTATAAAAAGGGGGTTCCCTCCTTTGAAACTGCAATGTATTGATACAAATAACTGACCATTTCACCCTTACATATGAGGATGAAAAATCACTGCATTTTTCTTCCTACTGTACAGAAAACAGATATTCTATCACAGTATTCTCCTCCATATTCAAATATCCCAAAATGTTGTGTAGTAACTCTTGCATGTAAACAAACACATTTTTCCCGGATCTATATAATTTTCTGTGCAGAAAACATTTTTTGTGCAAAAACTCTATGTGTTTTTTTAATGCAAAATAATCTCCAACAACATTTTTGGGGAAATTGTGCAAAATTCTCACTGATTTATTAATTTTTCTATAAGACATTCCAATGATCTGGAAACCATGGTTTGGACCTAGGGATAAATAACCTTAAAAAGGAAATCTGTACCTTCTTGCCTTATTTGTTTGCAGATTGGTGCATCTAGATTCCTCTAACCTGCCTGTAAACAAGGCAGGAGGGAACATGAGAAAAAAGGAGAAAAATGTCTAGCTTTACAGTAAATAGCTCCTTTTCTGCAGCTTTTTGTAGAAGCATATGGACAAGGAATTCTTAGAGGACCACAAGTGGTCTATGCATTATCCTTCGCTTTGGTTTAGTGTGTCATCCGACCTTGGAATTTGGGCTTGTTGGTCCTTTACAAGGAGGCAAGAAAAGATCACCAGAAATCTAAGATCTAGAATTCCTGGCTAATTTGAAAGTAACATACCAACTTCTCCAGGCTGGATGGCACAACACATGGTTCCAAAGTCACAGTACTGATAAGTAATAAAATATGAGCCTCTGTGCATGAGGATGCTGCTCATTCACTGTTAGAACTGTTCAGAATTCTGGCTTATCACAGTCTCCAAAGACGGAAATCAAGAGCAATATGGTCAGCAAAGGTCAAAGCCTTGAATGCTATCTTGAAATGGTTGTGGGAGAAGCATGGAGAGACAGGAGGCTTTTTCTGATCACAAAAGGGAAGGCACAATTAGGTAGAAGAAATTACTGTGATGTGATGTGTTGTAAAATCCAAATCCAAATTGGTGAACACTGTATTTGTAGCACTAGGTATCACAAACTTTACAAATCACAAAGAACTTCAAATTATAAATAATGAATGCCGAAATGCATGTGCATCTTTTAAGAAAGCAAATAAAAACTATTTGAGATTAGGTTTTTTTTTAAAGGAAACTATGTGCTTTCCATCTGTTTCCTAAATTGACCCTGAATATATTTGGGACATCCAGAGGTGCCAACATTTTCCTCTAGGCTATTGCTTGATTTATTTTTATGTCCACATCAGCCTTGACTACAGTAAGGACAATTTATAACTCTCTCACCTGCGCTTCCAGATGGACTCATCATTCACATATTAGAAGGGTAAAAAAAGTCTTCAGGGATGACCAGGTATGGCTGTAAATTGAAAGATGTGAGACATAGTGTCTTTCTTCTATTCCTTAAAAATATTGATTGAGTAGGCGAGAGATTGATTGCCCCCTTTGCCTATTCCCTACCTTAGAAAAAAGAAAAAAAGGGGAGGGGAGATCAGGTTTTTCTTAGAGAGGAGAGCTCACAAAAATGACAGATAAAGAAATAAACCCATTTTTAGAATGTCCAGATTTCAAATTGAGTGTGGTCTGATAACATTTTATATGTGCATTGTATTTGCATTTAATAAATATGTTCTTTGTTCACACTAATTTTCTGTGCAGAGAAGTTATCTTTTCTTTATATAGAAGGACATTTACTTATATGAAACTGACCACATTACCTTTTGTAGAGACAAAACCCAGGAGTAAGCTGGCTGGGAATTCTGAGAGTTAAAGTCCAAAACAACTGGTGAACCAAAAGTTGGGGACCACTGCTCTATACATTCCTTGACTATATGGAGCTGAGAGTTAAAATCCTCCAGTAAGTATCCTTACTGATTCCACTCCAAAATCTTCAAACACTCAACGAAAAATCCAAAGGCAGGGGGAGGGAGGAATACCCTGTTTCCCCTAAAATAAGACATTCCCAGAAAATAAGACCTAGTAGAGGTTTTGCTGAATTGCTAAATATAAGGCCTCCCCTGAAAGTAAGACCTAGCAAAGTTTTTGTTTGGAAGCATGCCCACCAAACAGAACACCAGAGCATGCAGGATCGGTAAATGTACGTACCATAGAAACGTGCGTACATGGAAATATTGGTAGTAACAAGAAATTCTTGATAGCATTCACAGTTTGTCTGGTTATGCTGGTTTGTGATGACAACTACTGTACAGTATATAATAAATGTTCATTTTTTGTTCAACAATAAATGTGAATTTTTCTTCATGGAAAAGTAAGACATCCCCTGAAAATAAGACCTAGCGCATCTTTGGGAGCAAAAATTAATATAAGACACTGTCTTATTTTCGGGGAAACATGGTATACATGCTGAGCTTCATACTTTCACTAAAATCTCAAATTTATACTGACACACATTTGAAGATGACAACTCAAGAAATGTGGAGCCAAGCAACATCAGAGTCTGGACAAAATGGTAAATATTAGCAATAAGGAAGGACAATAGTAACTAGGAAAGACTATAGAAACTTGCTGTAGCTCATTGGTTCTCAACCTGTGGGTCCCCGGATGTTTTGGCCCACAACTCCCAGAAACCCCAGACAGTTTATCAGCTCTTAGGATTTCTGGGAGTTGAAGGCCAAAACATCTGAGAACCACTGCTCTAGCTTGAACCTACAGTGAAAGTCAAGCTTCTGTCACCTCCTCTCCCCTTGGCTAAATTAACTGTGTGCAAAGTATTTCATGAACTGTCTGCAGCAATGGGAATAAGCTGATGAAAGAAGGGAGGAAGTGGGGAAGAAGAGAGAAACCGGGATATTTTAAGTGTAGCTGAAAAATGGGAATGCAGAAGTTTAATTTGGACTGTCTCTGCCAAATCAGGGCAATTTCAGGTTATACAATGACAAGAGAGTGCAAGTGGGCAGTGGGCAGCTACTATGATTAAGGACCACTGACACCAACGACTATAGGAAATGAGCTCTCTAATGGTAGTAGGTCAAGCTAAGCTGGAACACGAAGACTGCATTTAACATAGAATTAATGAAGTTTGGCACCACTTTAACTACAGTAGAGTCTCACTTATCCAACATAAACAGGCCAGCAGAATGTTAGATAAGCGAAAATGTTGGATAATAAGGAGGGATTAAGGAAAAGTCCATTAAACGTCAAATTACGTTATGATTTTACAAATTAAGCACCAAAAACATCATGTTTTACAACAAATCAACAGAAAAAGCAGTCCAAAACATGGTAACATTATGTAGTAATTACTGTATTTATGAATTCTGCACCAAAACATCACAATATATGGAAAACATTGACTACAAAAACATTGGCTACTAACAAATTGACTACAAATAAAGATAGAAATGCATAAAATGAGCATACAGTAGCAACATTGTCGGAAATTAAATCCATAAAAAGTTTAATCCTTGCTGTCTAGAGAAACAGCTATGGATCAGGGTGGGAGGCAAACTGCGTTGGATAATCCAGAACATTAGATAAGTGGATGTTGGATAAGTAAGACTCTACCTTGACCCAATTGTATGTGATCATGGGATCTGGGAAAGGCACCCACATACCTTGGAGGAAGGTTAAAAACTGTGTGTAACTACAGTTCCCATGATTCCAGAGAATTCAGCCATGACAGTGAAAGTGGTGTCAAACTGCATTCATTCTACAATGTGGATGCACCCTAAGTTGGTTTTACTTTTGAAGCAGTAAAAGAACAAAGAGGAAATGGAAAGATTTGGTGGAGTGATCCTTAAGATATTAGGATAGGTGGGCAAGGGATGAGGAGATTTTGGGTCAATGAAACATTCATTAATCCAGTGGTTCTCAATATGTGGGTCCCCAGATGTTTTTGGCCTACAACTCCCAGAAATCCCAGCCAGTTTACCAGCAGTTAGGATTTCTGGGAGTTGAAGGCCAAAACATCTAGGGACCCACAGGTTGAGAACGACTGCATTAACCCTATCAGTGCTGCTATGGCTAAGACACATTTCCTTCTTTAAACATTGAGCATTGTTGCATTTCAAGAATTTAAAAATATGCAGTGGTTACTGTCCTTGTTTTTCTGCTCTTTTACTCAGAAAGGGCAGCAACATCAGGGAGGAAGAACAGGCTCTAGGGATCAGTGTTAGGTCAATGAGGTGGGATTCTTGGCATGTGCCTGACAAGTGCAACCCTTAAAAGCTGGCTATGAGAACAACAGGTTGTCCTTGGCAACCCTTGAAAATAAGAATGTGAGAGCAAGACAGCAGACAGGCCTACCCACACTGCCATTAAGACAGACTTAAACAATCACAGCTGCCACACAATACAGTTTCTTATGAGGTTAAGCCATTCCAGGCTGCAAGCTGGGGAAACCCAGGCATGCAAGAAAAGCTGGAGGTGTCTTTTCCTTCTAGAAGAGAACTAATGAATTGCTGTGACCAGAGAAGTGAAAGACATGTTCATTTCATTGAACCCCCAAAGGGCTCTGCTGTTCGCCTGGAGCATTATTGAAAACTCTAGTGACAATAAAAATAAGATCAGTGGGAATATCTTTGGCCCTGAAAGAAGACTTTGACACCCTAATCACATACTTGCTTACAGCAAGAATGGCAAAGGTAATCTTTCTCAGTGGCCTCGCCATCTTATTTCAAACATGTCCTTTCCCACAGCAAGCATTTTCCCCACCAAAGCCATGAAGGAGAGCTACAGAGTTATATGCTACCACATAATTTGAATCATCACAGAAGTTTTGAAATCTCTTAAAACTGTGTTAAGTTTAAAAAGCACAATCAGATAATGACAGGGTGTCAAGTGAATGGCAAAACATACATGCACAAACATATGCTTTTCTTTTTATTTTAAAATGTAGTTCTGCAAAGTATAGGTGGAAGATCAAAATTTTGGCTGCACTGATTTTTGATATACTAGATTTTCCATTTGGTAAACTGCAGCTTGGGGCCACACTGAGCAGATGGACAACCCAATGAAGCCTTTGTATTGCTGCCTTTATATTCTGTTTCCATTTCATGATACAGAAAAGGACAAGTGTAAAAAAACTTAATTTGCCATTCAGCAAAGATTGCTTTTACATTCTTCATTTCTTAAGAAGTGGAACAAAATCAGATATGTGTCTATCCATGGACAATCAAAACACTCTCTTTAAACCTCCACAGATTAAAAAAAATCAAGAAGGCCATGAAGTTCCTTCAGAGCTTATAAGAGTTAGTTTTTTAATGCAATTATCAGAAAACTATCTGGCATGTCTATTGGCTTTTCTGGTTCAATAGTGTCTGGAAATGGTAATATCAAGAGGGCTGGGCTACCACAGCAGTTTAAACAGTCTCTTATATAAGATCCTGCTGACCAGAAGGTTGGCAGTTCAAGCCTGGGTCGGGGTGAGCTCCCGCTGTCAGCCCAGCTTCTGCTCACCTAGCAATTTGAAAACAACAATGTAAGTAGGTAAATAGGTACCGCTTTGGCGGGGAGCTAAAAGGCGCCCTGAAAAAACATGCCGGCAAAAATCTGATCAGGAAAGGAGTCCATGGATGACAGGCTCCTCGGCATGGAAAATGAAACAACAGCAGCTCCCCATAAGTGAGTCGAGCACAACTGGATGCCAAAGATGAAAAGAGGGAAGCCTTGCCTCTGTTTATGTACTGTCTGTCTCGGTCTACTGTATAACAGCATTGAATGTTTTCCATATATGTACCTGTAATCTGCTCTGAGTCCCCCCACGGAGATAGATATAGATATATAGATATAGACAGACAAACAGACAGACAGACAGACAGATATTGGTACCTCTATTCTTTGCTTTACAAGTTCAGTTGTGTGAGATCTAAGATCAACATTGACCTGATCATTTTAATTAAGCACATGGAAATGGGGCCTAACCATTCTCTAATTAAAAAAAACAACGCTTTGCCAGAATAGAAACAATGATTTTGACTTTCATATCATCAGGATTCTACTTGAAGCCTTGTTTAAACAAGCACATGTTACTCCTGTACAACCAATACAACTAATGGGCTGACTCTCATCTTGCATTCACATAAATCAATATATTTATATAGCTAGTTATAAATTTTGATCTTAATATAAGCCTAGTCACAATTTCAGACAGTTTCAGTTTAGCCATCTCACTTCTAGGAAGAGTTCAGACTTGACTTGATTTAGGACCCACTCATTTGTCCTTTTTAGCAGTTCATGTTATCTGCAAAACTCTTCTCCAGCACCACATCTCAAATAAGTTGATTATCTTCCTATCCACTTTCTTTACTGTCCTTAACAACCATACATAGAAACTGGAAATATGATGACATGGATCATCTTAACCTTAGTATTCAATGATTCTAACTTTACACATCAGAATCTTGTTCTAGTCTTTTATTTCTTGACTGCAATCTCTATTCCAATTATGATTGACCTAAATCTTTTATTATTTCAGTGTCTTATTTATTTATTTATTTATTTACAGTATTTATATTCCGCCCTTCTCACCCCGAAGGGGACTCAGGGCAGATTACATTATAACACACATAGGGCAAACATTCAATGCCCATAAACACATCAAACAGAGACTGAGAGACACACGCAGAGGCAAGTTAACCTTCTTCTGAGGGGATGTTCGATTCTGGCCACAGGGGGGAGCAGCTGCTTCATCATCCACACTGACGGCACTTCCTCATTCCAGGTCGTAAATTAGTTAATCTTGCCTCCCCACTTTATAAGTGGTACCTTATCTCCTACTTGATAGATGCAACTATCTTTCGGGTTGCTAGGTCAGCAACGAGCAGGGGCTATTTTTTTTTTTAATTGACGGGTGCTCACCCCGCCACGGGCTGGCCTCGAACTCATGACCTCATGGTCAGAGTGATTTAAGGCAGCTGCTCAACAGCTGCGCCACAGCCCGGCCCCATATATATATACAATAAAGTAGTCTTCATTGTCTACTTTAAAGTTATGTAAATATATGTGGTAATTTCATTGTTTTCTTAATGTTCAAGTGTAAACCTGTCTATGGTTTCTTCCATGACTTTCTTCAACAATTGCTCCAAATCTTTCCTGTTTCCTGCTAGTAGTATGGTGTCATCTACATATTTTAAGTTGTTTGTGTTCCTTCCTCCAATTTTCACATTTTCTTCCTCTGAGTCTAATCCTGCTTTATGCATATTTATAGCATGCATGTCAAATTATGTGAGTTCATTGTTTTTAAATTATGATTGAGTTTAGCTGTATTCTGTTTTAATTTACTGGTATGTTTTAAACCACTTTGAGTCTAACATTGAGTAAAAGATGAGACCTGTGTAAAATAAATAAAAAACGTATTTTTTTAAAACTGGTGTGAACCAGGCTTTAATTTTAAAGAAATATTTTGCACAGTAATGAAATTATATTGGATTGTGTAACATTTTTCAATTATATTGTATGTTACTTCAAAACAGAATTTAAAAGTTATTTTTTCCTCTTAAAGGATATTAGAAAAGAAGTAAATAATTTAAAAAGGTAATGTAATGAATCTCTACATTTGCTTTTTGGCAATGGTTCCACAACAAAATATTTAATGAATTCCTTTTTAAAATCTTTCCAAACTTTGCAAGCTGAAAGTAATCACCCAAAAAATCCAAAAGTTGCACTCACCTCGACAAAGATGAAGCATGGGATGATGGAGTAACTTCGCTGTGTGTTGTTCCCCAAAGCCATTTCTCATCACACCTCTTGAGGTTAAGTGTGTCCAACGTTGTTCAAGGCTAATAAGAGAACAAGTATGAAGATGAAAGGGTGTCAAACTTTGATTGAAGATGAATACAGAAAGGTATCTAATACTATGGGGTGTAGCTTTCAAACTGGGGGTGGTAAAATGAGGGCACTTCTGCTCCAGTAAAAATTCTGACCTTTCAAATGTTTTTTTTCCATCAGTCTCCAAATATCTAGCCTTACAGATAGTGGGACAAATGTTCTTCATTTACAACTTGTATATTTACTGTGTTCAGATTCTCTTGGTAACTTGCCTGACCCTTTTCACTGCATGCCTAAACAGTATTTTTAAATAGTGCACTGAAATTTATGTTAGAAATCTGGAGCATGAAAGAAAATTTCATAGAGGAAGCAGAATTCTTACTGAGGGATCAGTGCCTCATTTTGTCTTTCCCATAGCTACATCCTTGCTATACTGAGAGGGACTGATAGCTCATCTCATCACCATACTCCTTTTTGGCTGGGCAATCATTTCTCTGTGGGTATATCTACACTGTAGAATTAATGAAATTTGACACCTTTTTAACAGCCATAGCAAAATGCTATGGAATCCTGTAATTTGGTGAAACACCAGCATTACCTACCAGATAAGGCTAAAGACCTTGTACAACTATAACTCCCAGGATTCCATAGCATTGTGCCATTGTAGAGTCAGACCGACATATACTCGTAGATCTTGCTATTGAGTTGAATTTTAATTTTGCATTTATTTTGGGTTTTATTTCTACATTTCCCCCCTGTTCTTCCAAAACTGTATTTAATCTTTTAATTCTTATAAGTTGATTTAAAAAAGAGAGAGAAAAAAGAGAAAAAATTGGGACAAGCTCTGAAAACCAGAAATAATTTCTTCACAACCTTTAAAGATGCCTGCAATAGATGTGGGAGAAACGTCAGTAGAGAATGCTTCAGGAACATACAGCCGGGAAAACTCACCGCAACCCAGAAATTATTTCTCTTGACAAAATGTGAACAAACTTGAACTGTTTTGTTTTCCTATAGCAACAGAAATATGGACCAAGAACATTGGATGGGGACAAGCTCTGAAAACCAGAAATAATTTCTTCACAACCTTTAAGGATGCCTGCCATAGATGTGGGAGAAACGTCATTAGAGAATGCTTCAGGAACATACAGTCGGGTAAACTCACCGCATATGGACCAAGAACATTGGACTAGAACACTTGGTACAAGGATCTGGATTCATCCTCAGTCACAGAAATCAACTGAGGGACCTTGGGCAAGACACATTCTCTCTGCCTCAGAGAAAGGTAAGGGCAAAAGTTCTCTGAATATATCCTGCTAAGAAAACTTAATGGTAGTTTCACCTTAGGATCACCATAAGACGGAAATGACTTAAAGCCACACAACAAAACGTGACTGTAAAATTCACCAAAAGTCCGAGTCAAGGCACATAACAACAAGAGGTGGTAGCAGTAAGAAGACAGAACCTTTCCATGAGCTCAGATCTGTTTTTTTCTTTCTTTCAGAAATACAACCATTGCCCTATCACAAGGCCTTGCACACTCTTGGAGTGGGAAAAGAGTAGCTGGAGGAAACCTTTTGGCTTGCACTGGTTCTTTAAATAAGGCAGTGCAGAGAGATAATACAGCAGCTATGAATGTATTAGCATGAGGTAGCTCCCATCTTGCCTAATTTATCCTGTGTCTATCTCCCAAAAGCCCTTGAAGCGGAGAGAAGGAGCGGGAGGTTGCATGTTCTGCTCTCTTGGGAAAGGAGGCAGCGCTGCAGAATTCACATCAGGTGAACTGGAAATTAACTCCAAAGGCAGTTGAGAAAGGAACTCCACAAAGGCAAGCCTCTCACCCTGAAAAGCATATATTTCCTCAAGGGATTGTCGGTGGAGTGGTGGTGGTTAGGCACTTGAAGAGTTCCTTTCCCAAAGGAAATTTTAATGAGAAGAGATGAGCAATAGGTTACTGCCCAGCAGAGTGATTTCTTTTCAACTTCCAGCTGGAATTAAACATTATGGGAAATGTATGATAGCTACTGCCAAAAACCAGCCCTGGTTCACTTTCTCCCCACTTTCTTCCTATTTATTTATTTTATTTATTTCCATAATTTCTGTCCTGCCCTTCTCACCCAAGAGATCTGGCAGAACTCATAGGTTTTTTTTAAAAAAAAAATACTGTAGTAATGTAATACATCTTTATAACGCAACATTTATATAGTTTGGTTAGATTCTGATTCAGCCACCATACCTAGACGTTTCTGTTAAAAGAAGTGTAGATCTGAGAAACTTCTCAAGGAACAGCATCTCAGGGACAAGCACCGGTCCAGAGACCATTAATTTGATCTGCTGTGATTTAGCTCAAACCCTCCAGAAGGAATGTACTCAGAAAAAGAATTTTTTCCTCTTTTTGGGAGGGAAGTTAATATTTTACGTTAACTTTTCTCAAAAAAAAAAAAAAGAACAATTCTCATCTTTGAATCAGATGGTGAAAGGCTTTGTTGAATGCCTGGATGGGGAAAGCCAGCAGAAGCAGCTATTCACCTCATCCATAGAATCACCCTCAATTATTCCACAGGTCATATCAAAATAATACTTTTGGGCCCAAAACCTGCCCCCAACGTATATATGAGATTGACTTATAAATGAGTATATATGATAAAAAGTAAAGGTTTCCCCTTGGCATTAAGTCTAGTCATGTCTGACTCTGGGGGTTGGTACTCATCTCTATTTCTAAGCCAAAGAGCTGGCATTGTCCGTAGATGCCTCCAAGGTCATGTGGCCGGCATGACTGCATGGAGTGCCATTACATGATAGGTAACAGAAATATTTTTCCCTGCCAATATAGGTGAAATGATGGAGAATAGGATTCACTTGCTAAATTGCTGCATGCCAGGCAGAAATACCAGGAAAAAGCTGGCAGCTTCATCTGCCTATTGTGTGAGATTCAGTTATGGACTTTTTTTTAGTTTTCATATAACAGCCTGTTCAGATGTGAAGATTCATTTTGCAAGGACATTTAGAAATGGCAAAAGCACAAACACGGTGGCATTGTATGAAACATCCCTGCTCAAAACAGCATGGGTAAAATGATTACCTTGCATCTTGCTGTGGAAGAGCAATAAACGGTGCTCGGTAGACAGAAACCAAATTGCTGGGAGACATCAGGGAAATCTCTCCCCCAAAAATGACAGATATAAGGCTGTAATCCTATAACCGCTTATCTGGGAGTAAGCTCCTTTGAACTTGATGGACTTACGCTTGAGGAAATGTGTCTAGGATTGCACTGGGAGATGCTGACAAAAGACAAATTACTTTGAGCTACTGTCTAATGGAAGTGCTTCTGCATGTTCTTGTACGGAAGGTTGTGCTTGGCTTCTATCCCTGCACCTGAACATCACCTTCAATTAGCACTGCCTGCAGGTTTCTTGCAAACAAAAGGAAAAGGGACGGCCTGAATCAGGTGCTCCTAATTAGCCTAAGTGATCTTTTTTTTTTTGTATCAAAGGCAATTTTGCAATCTCCTGGTGGTAGCAGCGCTTACTAATGAAGGATTCCTTTGTATGGAGTGAGAGCCCAGAGATATACACACAAAAGGGAGGATGGATTTGAATGAACTACAGGGGCCAAAATGTCTTCACAGCAGGACTGGCATTTCATTACCTGGCTCTGCTCCTATGGCTTGGGCAGCTGCTTCACACAGAGGATTTTAGCAAGGTGACATTTCCCCATCATTTGTTTTTTCTGTGCCAGGGAAGGCTGCACCTGCTACATTGTTCTAAGTTAGCTTGCTGTTCAAAGAAGAGGACAATAACCACAGAACAATGTGATATGTCTCATAGATATGTCCAACTCCATTTCCACAAAAGCAGATATTTCTGTACAACCCTGGGTATGAGCCTCCCATTGTGTAATTCCCATATTGGTATACCAATAATTGTATATAACTGCTGTGTGGTTACTTATACTCAAAGTTATCTTGTTTAAGTCTTCAATTAGAATTAATTTTTAACTTGGTTTCTAACTCTACAAGGGCTAGTTTATGTAGTATTTTTAATGTTGCATTGTTTGTTATTTTATACTTATATATACTTGTTTGTTATGTATGTGAAAGACCCATAGTGTAAGAATTAAAATTGATTGAATTAATTGATAAAAGAACCCCAATAGAAGGTTTTGTAGCTTTGTTCAAAGGGCCAATGGTCGTAGTGTTTCAGAGGGGTAGACTGGGATTAGGGAAATCCAGGTTTTAGTTCTCATAGGGAAATTAAACTCATTAGATCAGTAGTTCTCAACCTGTGGCTCCCAGAAATCCCAGCCAGTTTACCAGCTGTTAGGATTTCTGGGAGTTGAAGGCCAAAACATGTTGGGACCCACAGGTTGAGAACCTCTGAATTAGATGAACAGGACCCAGTCATCCTCATTTAACCTGCCTTCAGTGGCGCAGTGGGTTAAATCGATGAGCTGCTGAACTTGCTGACCGAAAGGTTGGTGGTTCAAATCTGGGGAGCATGGTGAACTTCCAGTGTTAGCCCCAGCTTCTGCCAACCTAGCAGTTCAAAAACATGCAAATGTGAGTAGATTAATAGGTACTGCTCAGGCGGGAAGGTAACGGCACTCCATGCAGTCATGCTGGCCACATGACTTTGGAGGTGTCTACTGAAAATGCTAGCTCTTCAGCTTAGAAATGGAGATGAGCACCAACCCCCAGAGTCGGACACAACTAGACTTAATGTCAGGGGAAAACTTTTACCTTTACCTATGATATATTCACATTAGGGCAGCCATAAGTAGGAAATGACTTGAAGGCACACAACAACACCATCAGAAGCTTGTTGTAAGGATAAAGAAGGGAGGAGGACTTTGTACTTACTGAAGGAAAGGTGGAATAAAGACAGCTGAATAGCTATATGAAGCGAGGAAAAGAAAAGGTGAGGAGAGCTAATATGAGCTTTAGGTGTGAACTATTTCAAATGTCTCACTTTTTGCAATGCTAGAAATATGGGAACTGAAGGGAGCCAATTTTTTCTCTTGGTAGCTATACCACTACTGGGTTCATTTGAGAAGTCCATGCAAGCTAGCAGTACAATAAATAAATAAGTCTGAAAGGTACTACAAGTCTTGCTTCCCATCTTATTTCCTTTATGATTATACTAACTTGATCTTAGCCAAAAGGCCGAGAAGTGATAATTATACTGAAACCGAAAAACACATCCAGCTACTGTTGTTATTACGGACAATTCCTGTATCCTCAGAGGATACTTCCCAGACTTTGCAGGGATGGGTGAAATCACAAATAACAGTGAATCCTACTATTTTCAATAGAATAACCAACAGAAAGAGTGTGTCGCCTATAAAAAAATTAAAATTATATAATTTTAAATGTTTATCTTGTTTGTTTAGATCCTTGTTTGTTTTATTTATTTATCATTTATTTACAGTATTTATATTCCACCCTTCTCACCCCGAAGGGGACTCAGGGCGGATCACATTACACATATAAGGCAAACATTCAATGCCTTGACATAGAACAAAGACAAACGCAAGCTGGCCTCGAACTCATGACCTCTTGGTCAGAGTGATTGGTCTCAGCTGGCTGCAGCTGGCTGCTCACCAGCTTGCGCCACAGTTGTGAATTTGCAAATTTGCTATGTTATTGCTTAACATTTGATAATGTGTAATATTTTTTATTTGTTTATTTTTCGGATTTGGGTGGGGGTGGTTATTTTGTCTTTATTCAGTTTCTTTAAGACATTGAATGTCTGCTGATATTTGTTGTAAATCGCTCTGAGTCTCCTCGGGGAGATAGGGCGAGATATAAATCAAGTGTATTATTATTATTAAAAGAGGCACTAAGTGAATAAATGAAACTATGAATAAGACAACTATGTATTCAGTCCCATAGATATGGGGGTCATATTGTACTGAGCTGGAATAAAGGGGGAATCATGTGGTCTGTGGGTCTCCTTTGGCTTGGGTGTGTGTGCATGCAGCTTTGGATACTTCCAATCCCCTGCACCTTGAAATCATGGCCAAAAACCTATCTGAAACCTAGACATAGTTTTTTGAGCTGTAATTTTACTTGCACATACTATGTTGGGGGTTGTACTCCAAAAGAGTAGAATAGTATCTGAAAGGTGTAGGAAGTGAAAGGAATCCTCAGTTTTAGTTACTTTTAATCTCCCCATTCCATACTTCAACCTGCTGAGAGATGCTGAAAATGGTCTTCCCATTCTAGATGTATGATCAACCATGATTTAAATCAGGCATGAGCAAAGTTTGGCATTCCAGATGTTTTGGACTCCAACTCCCACAATTCCTAATAGCCTACTGGCTATTAGGAATTGTGGGAGTTGAAGTCCAAAACATCTAGAGGGCCGAGATGGACCTCCTTCAACAATTTCATTCCCAGAACATGACAGCTAACTGTGAATACTCACAAACAAGTAAGGGGTGATGAGTGAAGATAACAATTACAGCAGCCAAGTACAAGTCACATGCCTTAGTGATGACTAACAGGGAATAGAAGGCAGTTCTACAATTAGCAAGACAGAATTGTGGGCAGAATTGGCAGAAGCCTCCAGCACTTTCTCTTGTGAAATAGTTATTTTTATGCTGTTGGGGAGAGAGGAGAAGTAACTCTTTGGGCTTGTCACTGGAACAAGTCCCAGAGCTGTAACAATGCTCTAGGCTGAGCATCTCTACTGGCAGAAGAGCAACTACACAAAGATAGCTATGTTGCGCTGCTACTATACTTCAGGCATTTCTTTTTCTTTTGAACATGAGCTGGACTTGAATTTAAACTTTGAAACTTTATCGAGTTGGAAAACTGTTTGGGAAGGAAAGATCCAGGTCAAGAAACAATGGTATTTCAGGAGTCATATATCAAGCAGAGAGAGAGTGCAAAGAGAAAAAGCTCTGGCTCTGAGATGAACTTTGCCCTGTTATCTG
Source organism: Anolis carolinensis (assembly GCF_035594765.1). Lineage (NCBI taxonomy): Eukaryota > Metazoa > Chordata > Lepidosauria > Squamata > Anolidae > Anolis > Anolis carolinensis. The sequence continues at coordinate 229,070,260 of NC_085842.1, read as the reverse complement.
TGAACATAATGCTGAAAAAGCACCCAATGTGGCTTAGCACTTCCTCTCAAATGCTTCTCTCGTAGACTCTAACCCAGCATTTAAGTTCCAACATTTAGCACATTATGATAAACATAAGCGAACAGAACTAATAAAAAGTAACCCTTCTATATACAGCAAGGACAGTGGGAGAGGAGGACAATTCCAATCCCTGACAGGACATCAACAAGCGTCCAGACCTCATTGCATCAGATAAGTCCCAGGACCATGGCACAATGAAGGGCTACTGATGGGTTTGCCTGACTTCATTACGAGAAGGTGGCAAACTAGTAACAGATACTGCATTATGTGATAGGGGGTGTCACTTTTGTTTCCATGCTGGTTTGCCACCTCCAGGATGATATTTTCATCCTCCTGCTACCAGTGAGCAAGGTTGTGACAATCAGAAGCATCTGAAGAATCTAGCTTTATTCTTCCCCTTTCTTCTCATATTTATGATATGAAAGACTAACACAGCTAATTGTTAGAAAACTACCACAATGGAAAACTGTTTAGTTTAACATCCTCCTCCTTGTAGGAATAAAAAAAGGGAGAAAATATGCAATCTTGAACTTCTGTTCTCAGACTGAGAGGGCACAACACTGTAGAATCAATGCAGTTTGACACCACTTTAACTGCTTCGGCTCAATGCTATAGACAGAATACTGGGAAATGTAGTTTTACAAGGTCTTCACCTTTCTGTGCTAATGAGTGCTGGTGCCACACCAAGATGCAAATGCCAGGATATCATACCATTGAGCCGTGGCAGTTCAAGTGGTGTCAAACTGCATTAATTCTACAGGTGTACCTTAAGAAGGCATGGCTACCTGTTATGTCGGAGCCCCTGGTGGTGCAGTGGGTTAAACCCTTGTGCCGGCAGGACAGCTGACTGATAGGTTGGCAGTTTGAATCTAGGGAGAGAGAGTGAGCTCCCTCTGTCAGCTCCAGTTCCCCATGTGGGGACATGAGAGAAGCCTCCCACAAAACATTAAACATCCAGGCATCCCCTGGGCAATGTCCTTGCAGACGGCCAATTCTCTCAGACCAGAAGCAACTTGAAGTTTCACAAGTCACTCCTTACACACACAAAAACCCCTGTTATGTCTGAACTAAACCTTGTTAGGCCACATTTGAGACCAAGCAACAAAGACAATGATTTGGCATGAGAGTCAACTGTTGGGGGGGGGGCTTCCTGAACATATACAGGCTCTTGACCATATGCAAGAAATCTCTTCTTCTGATTACTGAGAGCAATGGAAGAAAGAAAGAAAGGTTGTTCTTACACTTGTATAATCCCTACAGGAGAACAAGAATGCTATTTAACTCTGTTGCTATGGGAACACAATGTTAGTTAATATTTTCATCCTATCTCTGGGTCCCTCCTGTTCATTGCATATGCCACACTGCAAGCTATAATACAATTCACTGTCAGTTATTCAATACCCCGACAAACTGCTGCTCAGCACCATTTGTGAAAATCATTTTAAATTTACTCTTTCAATTTTTCTCCTGATGCTGATGCCAAACCATATAATACATTAAACACAATGGGGAAATTGCATTGTGTCATCATATGGAATAAAGTAGGTTTTCCAAATTTGGTACAGTCCAGCTGCATTAGACTACAACATCTAGATGTTAGTTGAAGGCTTTGGGGAGTTGGAATGCAAAATATCTGTAAGGAACCAGGACGATGGAGAAAGACACTGGCAACTTTTGTGGGTTTTCACTATATAATCCTGTATCTGAGTATTGCTTACATTTGGACAGTGAAGACCATAACTCCAGAATTTCCAAAACAGTATAAAATTCTGTCTGCTCTGATTTGTTGGGAATCTACTGTTAAAACCATACAACAGGAAAATAATTAAAGGCCCTATCAATTTACACTGTTATAGTGTGACTATTATGTTGTAATCTCAATGGTGATATTGCATGAAATCCTAGGATGTGCAGTTTAGGGAGGGTCTTTGAATTTTCAGCAAGGGAGCTCCTCAGTCCCACTAAACTACAAATCCCAGAATTCCATAGGTAGTTGCCATGGTAGTTAAGGTGAATTCTGCCATATCACTGCACTGTGATAAGACGGGAAGACAGTAACACCATTGCTGCAGAAAGGGTAATATGTCAAAATTCATTAGAGTTAGACCTACATTAAAACAGAATCTGAATGAATCAGAAAGGTGTTTCTAATCAGGAAAGGGAGTACACTGCTTAAGAAGCAGTGAAGATCTATGACAATTTCCAAATAAAGGCATAAAATTGATGGAAAATACAACAGTGGCCACAATATAGTTATGTGGAACATGCTTCTATATAGTAGTAGCAGGCTAAATTTGGCCCTTTGCATTGATATTGTACTGCAGTTTTCATTACACCTAGCCAGCATAGGCAGTGCTGTAAAATGCTGGGAACTGCAGTTTAGGAACATCTGAAAGGTTGCACGTTGTCTACTATTCTTGTCAATGGATAGATGAAATTAGATTTAGCTATAGCTGGGATGAGTTACAAGTTTTCAGTTCCTTTATTGTTTTTGTTTGAGAGTGACAAATATAATTTCATGAATGATGTATGTCCTCCACATCCTTCCAAGACAAGAAGGTGACACAGATTATTAACATTAAAACAGCAATTATTATTTATAAACAACTGATATAAAGAGGTCAGCCAAAAGTATAAAGAGGCACTGCCAACATGCTGGTGGTGGTTGTTTTATTTAACCTGCTATTTTTGTGTTTTCATAGCCAAGGAAGAAAAGAGAAAGTGGTTTGAGCATTGGACTATGACTCTGGAGAACTCAGCTATGAAAACCCACTGGACAAATCACATGTCTTAGCCTCAGAAAACACAGAGATAAGGTTGCCTTAGGGTCGTCCAAGTTGGAAACAACTTAAAAGGCATACAGCAACTACAAGAACAAACTATTTACTTTGTGGACTAAATACCTTAAAAACCCTGATTGAACAGGAAACCACTAATTAATACCAGATGATGTAGGCTATATTTCAGAGGACGGAACTGGCAAAACACCTCTGCCTATTCCTTCCTTAAGAAAACCCTATGAAATTCATGAGGTCATGATATGGTGACACACAAAAGTGCTATATCTTTTTATTTGGGTTTGCCTGGGAAGACAGCATGCCTTAGGCCAGCCTTGACTGACCACCATTGAAAGCTGTGGCAAAAAAGGCTAGGAGTACTAGGATAGCAGCAATAGGCCCTCAGCAGTTGCATGGAGATGCTGTCTGCCACTGGTACCTGGTGCCTTCCATCTCAGTGGGACAGTGAATCCATTTTAGACTGTAAACATTAAAGGATCTATTCCAAGTACTATGCCATGGTCAGTAGGTTCAGCACATTGGACAGTTCTTTCAAAAGTAATGTTGAGAGCATATTCAGTGCTGCTGACACAGAAACCAGTAGCTTTGATTGTTCTCTGAGGAGCCTGGTCATGCCTACATCTATCCTTCTCTGTTTGGAAAGTGTCTCCAAAGCTGAGGATAAATGGATGCAAGCCAAAGAGACTGTGAAATGCAACATGATCTTTGAGCCAGACCTTTCAAAAACGTCTTTGAAATAAAATAAGGATACTCTTCAGAAATCTGAAAAATGTTCCCATAAACACACTATGCAATTTCTACAGCAGACTGTAGGAATTTCCTCTCTGTTGCTCTCCTAGGCCTTCTCTTTCTTTATTTTTTCTAATTAAGGTCAGTCCATGAAAACATTGCTGCCTGAGGCAGAGAAGCAAATGGTTCTCCTCATCCACCTCAATCACTACTCAATGTCAGCCAAATTATTTTTGAACGTGAAAGAGAAAATCCCATAAGTCCCTTACACTCTCCCTGTCATAAAGAAACACAATCATAATAAAGCAAACACTAACAATTTGTACTTTCGTGATATCCAAAAATCAGCTGCCTAAGGCTGCCACCTCACTTTGTCTAATGAGAGGGCTGATACTGTTTCCATTTTGAAATATTCCACTTCATGTCCTTTGGGGAAAGGATTTATATGTCATGTAAGGCACCAGACACAGTGCTGATTAACGAACAACAACCACAAAAGAGCAAAACCAATCTTTCCTTTCTCCTTCCCTCCCTCTCTTCAGCCCATGAAAATGAAGCAACTTCATCTCCTTTTTATATTACCAGATGTGTCTCAATGACACATAATCCCCAGAGAGGCTCCCTTAGTGGCACCTGGCAGGTCTCTGCTCTCAAAGTAAAATGTGTGAGCCAGGTGATATGTTGATGGCAAAACTGTGCTGTGAAAAACCTACATAGCATCAACCCACTCCTCACATACGCCTTCTGCCATTCATCCCCCGCAAGGCAACCGCAAAGAGACATCTGCAGGTTTGTTATCCAAAGCAAATATTTGGCAATGCTCTCCTTGGAGCAGAAGGGCTGCCTTAGGGAAGGAGGAGCTTCTCTGGGTTGTTAGGAATATTCTCTTTTTTCACAGGTCACTTGATTTGAGCACCAGCTAAACTGCTTCACTGCTCTTCTAATTGTAAGGGAAAGGGAATATGGGGCAAGAAGGGAGTGGCAAACAATGGATGAGTATATTCATGGTAGCAGTGTTGGCTATGCAGCACAATACAACAAAATTCAAAAATCCTCAAAAGAGAAAATATTGACCAACCAAAATGCAGAAAATACATCCTGCAAGCTTTCAAAACCCCATTGGATATTCAATAAAAAGGTATTTAAAAATTATACAAGGGAAGAAAAGTGTTATTGGTAGTATCAGAGGCCTCCATTTTTGATTAGATGTTGCTAATGTACTGTAGTAATTCTGGGGAGATCTCAAGGCAGACAAAGGACAATTCACTTATTTGCATCTTTTCTCAGAAGCATTTGAATAATAAGTTGCTTAATACACGCTTATAATTTTGTTTGTCTATAAGCGCATATCAAATATATTCTGTGGTGATTCACTCAATAGGATAATCTTGGACCCATACTAATCACTAGAGCAGGCATGGGCAATTCCTAACAGCCTCAGGCCCTTTCCTCCCCCCCCCCCCCCAGTCACTTAAGCATCTGAGGAGGGAAAGGAAAGGACCTGAGGCTGTTAGGAATTGTGGGAGTTGAAGTCCCAAACATCTGGAGGGCCCAGGTTTGCCCATCCCTGCATTAGAAGTACTCACACTGGCACTTTATTTTATTAATTTAAAATGCTTGCATGCCACCCTTCAATCAATTCCATAGCAGCAAACCCTAAACCTTAACATATGCAGCAAAACTAGGGAAAAGTCAGTGTTATGTTGAGGTTAGAGTCCTGAGACTTGGGAAGATCCAGGAATGGCCCTCGGCAAACCATGAAGCTCATTCGGTAATCTTGAGCGAGTCACTCTCTCTCTATGCCTGACCTATCTCAAAAAAGTTTGCTGTTGTAAGTGTAAAGGGGAGAAAGGAGAGACACTTTGTATTATTATCTACATTTATATTATGCTCATGGTATAGAAAAAAAAGTCCCATAAGTGCTTTTGACACATTTTTTCATAAGGGGAGAGGTTTCTAGTATTTCCATGGTTCAGGAGAAATGTTTAGAAATATGAAAACAGTGTTTGAAAATAGTCCTATTGTATATTGCCCCCACTACTAGCAGCAGGAAAACAGTCATCTATGAAGTTAGGAAATAATCTTCCCCTTGCAGATGCTGGGCTGAGAGGAAAAGGAGGTCATCTGAATAAACTACATCATGAATGTTTCTATAGCCATGTTCCACTATAATATCTAGAATGCCTGTTACATTGATATTTCTAACTAACACTTGGAAATGTTATTTTTTAATCATAGTTCTCAGAATATCCTACTCAACATAGCCACTTGCAGTTACAGTCCTAAAAAGTTGTTCTTCCAAATTCTGCTTTTATAGTTTCACATTGTTGTCATATTTCTTGGATTTGCTCAATTCTGAATCACCCCCCTGTAGCTCTGCCTTTTAGCATTGTTTTGATCTGCAGTTATTAGCTAGGGAAGCTTTTCATGCTGTGCAGACAAATGGTATTATCTGCTAATTGCTGCAGATGGTGTTGTTAAATGAACAAGGCCAGGCCTCCCTTGTGGCCTCTAGAATAGATCCTCTAAGAGCAGAAATCAGGAATAGAGGACACTGCCTGTTCCAAGTTAGGCCGTTAGTCCATCTAGCTCAGAGCTTCCCAAACTGTGTCTCAATATGTTTGTGTGTTGGCTGCAGTGTGTAGGTGTGTTACATGAACATAACCTCTAAGTCTTTGTGAAATAAGCAGTGAATCAAATCTTTTCAAAAATATAAATGAAAGATAATAATAATAATAATAATAATAATAATAATAATAATAATAATAATAATAATAATGTTTGTTACCCGCCTCTCCCCACAGCTTGAGATGGGTCACAGCACAGTTAAAACACACACAAATACTATATAAATATTCTACAAGCGCATATTAAAATTCAGTTCATAAAAGATACTAATCAAAACATTGCTGTAAAATACACATTAATCACAAAGGATAGAGACCAAAACACATAACATGAGTTTAAAATTCATGCTTTCAAGTGGATGAGTAGGCCTGCTAGAAGAGATAGGTAAAAAATACGGAACGCTTCACGAATTTGCGTGTCATATATTGTATCCTAATGTTGTATCCCAATACATTTCGTTATTTCAATTTATGTATGCATCCGTATCCGTTGGTTTAACCTCTAGTTTGCTAATAAAACTGAATCACTGTGTCATAAAATGATGCATGTCAAAAAAGTGTGTCAACAACATGAAATGTCTGGAGAGCTCTGATATAACTAATGCTACCCTGAACTCTCTCTCTCTCACACAGGCTCTTTCTTGATTTCAGTAGCTAAGTAAAATTAGGCCTGATTTTACAGTCTTTTTTTTCTTCATTCACACAGTCGTCTCCGACTCTTCGTGACTTTATGGACCAGTCCATGCCAGAGCTCCCTGTCGGCCATCGCTGCCCCCAGCTCCTTCAAGGTCAAGCCAGTCACTTCAAGGATACCATCCATCCATCTTGCTCTTGGTCGACCTCTCTTCCTTTTTCCTTCCATTTTCCCTAGCATCATGATCTTTTCCAAGCTTTCCTGTCTTCTCATGACATGGCCAAAATACTTAATCTTTCCTTCTAATATCCTTCCCTCCAGTGAGCAGCCAGGCATTATTTCCTAGAGGATGGACTGGTTGGATCTTCTTGCAGTCCAAGGCATTCTCAGGATTTTCCTGGAGGATGGACCGGTTGGATCTTCTTGCAGTCTAAGGCACTCTCAGGATTTTCCTTACAATCAGCCTTCCGCATTTGTGGATTTTATTTATGGATTTAATTAATATGTTCTTGCTAGGAAACTCTAGGTCCTCATCACAGCTTTGTGGTCAACTTCTACTGGAAACTGAATATAAAATTGTGCTGGAAGACCTAGAGATTTCTAGAGACAACATTTCTCTAAGCATTTGTTGATCCTTCAGCATGATTCTATGGTGAGCTTCTGATGAAGTCGTACTAGAGGACCTAAAGCTTTCTAGAGAGGTATGACCTTAGGTAATACAAATAATACTTTTTATATGTGCGCATTTTACTTTCTTATGGGATCCTGTTTCCCTAATCACAGTGAATGTAGAGAACTAATTGTATTTGAATGATGGACCACCAGGGAACATTAGGGAACTCAAGGTAAGACTAGGAAGAACTCAGACTGAAAACCTGAAAGTTATTCCCAGTTTGAGTAGGCAGTTCTGAGCTATGGTCTAACTCAGTATATGGAAAATAAACTGGACCGCATCCTGTACAATACAAAGACAGTTTCCTGGCTTCAGAGATGGCTTTTTTTCTACTATCAGTAGTAGAGGAGAAACCATGTTCATCTACTACTAGCAGTAGGATGGTTGGGAAATATGTGTATATGTATGCAAACATGTGAATACTAACCACAATCCCCAGTGCCCAAAAGATTGGGCACTCCTTTGGTAGATATGTTAAGTGACTTCAGCTACCGTAAAACCATGAGTTCAGAAGTCCGGCATTTCTAGCTACTTCAGAAGGTCAAATCAGACACAGACAGATGAGAAAGCAAAACCAGAAGTTTCTTCTCAATGGCTAAAAAATGTAACTGGGGAATACACTCCAAAGTAATAACATACCACAAATGTGAATACAGAGCATTTTTATTTCATCTGACAGCTAATCAAGAAACCCACTCCAGCTCCAGATTGGTTGAAAAATTGTCCGGCTAGGGTCAGCACTCTGAGTGGCTAAGGACTCTGTGAAGCGTCATCACTGGTTAGCTGTTGGGGGGTGGCCAGAAATTCAATAAACTGCCATTGGAGGATTTGAAGTGTCAACCCGTGTAACAGTCCGTTTCTGAAAGAGGTGTGATTGGAACGAATGCAGTGTGGCAATATGTAAAAGAGTCCTTGATGAGCTTAATGGGTTAGCTCTGGTTGGAGGGGATTAATAGGAGGCAACATTCTAGAAATAATTCATGTGAAAAAAAAGGCGTGACTTGCTAGGCTTTTGCAGAGCCACAGTTTCTATTTTATATACAGTGTTCCCTTGCTACTTCGCATTTTACTTATCGCGGATTCACTGTTTCGCAGATTTTTCAATACGGCCCGCCCCACCCTCGCAGGAACAAAAGGGCCCTGTTTGAGGCACACGGCTCGGCCCAGCCTGTCCTCCTTAGCCTCTCACAAGCGGCGCCAGTAGGCCCTGCCTGCGCCTCATCGCCTCAGGAACATGAAGGAATAAAGTACAGTACATTAAAAGAGGGAGGGAGGGAGGGAGGGAGGCTATATTTATTAAAATAAATAAAGTGCCGCTACTTCACTGATTTTCGTGGGTGGTCCTAGAACCTAACCCCTGCAATAAGTGAGGGAACACTGTATTTTTATACATTTCATATTTTGGGGTGCACGATTTCTCAATATCAGGTCATACATAGTCACCACCCTTTACTACAGGACTCATAGGGAAAATCAACTCCTACCAATGCAAGATGGTTTTATTTATTTATACCCCATCTTTTCCCCATTAATGGTATTCAAGGCAGCTAATAAACCATACAAATTAAAAACTATGCATATAAGAGTTATTTTAAAAGTGATTAAAATATTTATAAAGTGAAAACCTTAAAAACATAATCATTTAAAGGCTATATGCAAAATTTACAAATGGCATCATACAGTATAGAATCCACACCTCTATCAGTTTCTAAAAGTCTGACAGAGCGAGATCAAGGACAGAGCGATCTTGCCCTCTTTTGGAGGGGGGGGGGGTTAAAATTGGGGATAACTATTTGGAAGGCATTGTTCCTAACTCTCACAAAACAAATCTAAGAAGGTGGTAGGATAGAGAGAAGGGCATTTCCTGATGATTTTACCATTCTAATGGGTAACTTTGACCCATACTGTATCGGGCTTTACAGCTCAAAACCAGCACTATTTTGTTTTCTCCAGTGTAATTCCCATGCTTTCTACCACAACATTTTGAGAACCGCTGTTTGGCAAGAATGCCTGGAGTTCTTTTAGAGAACTCTCTAGGCCTACATACCCTGCTGATCTATAGTTCCCAAGAGGCATAAGAAAGGTGGTTAAATGAGTTTAAGTCTATTCTCCAGGTGGGTCTGTAATTGGATTACAGAGACTACATATTAGCCTGTTGCAAAAATTAATGACTTGCTAATAGTTCAGATTGCTCGGCTGATGTTTCATCAGTGGAATCAATGACAAATATACTTTTGATAGCTGAAAATCTTTCTTCAGCTTGTAATGGGAGGATGGGAAAAGAAACAGCTTACAGCCAATTTGCAGTATGATTTTGGGAACAAAAAAAATCAAACAAAAGGGAGGAGGGTATAGTGAAAACTGTTGGTCTCACAGGGGACCTTTTGCAGGATTAGCAGAAGGTGGTCTGCTGAAGGACCATTTGCCTCCACTATGCACTATTGTCTATGGGCACATAAAGTAAATATTGACACCACAATTCTCCAGTGCTTTTGGATTTAAAGATGCTACACCACACAGAGATACTTCCATAGTCCCTGCTGTTCAGTGAAGCATAAAAAATCCTTTACAAAGCTGATAAGCTTGAGTAAATTATATTTTAGACAGGGTGGAAGAAAGACAAACAACAGAACAAAGTAACAGCTCAAACAAGACTGCTACTACTTGGTGTAAAATTGTGTGGGAATTTGCTAGCAAATGGGGAGCTATATTGCTCCCTCTTGGACCCTGGAGGAATGAATCCCCATTGGCACCACAAAAAGGGTGGTGTGAATTTGTGACATTTTCAGGTATTTTCACACTCCTCTTTCAGACATTTAGCCTTTGGGAGTTTCCATTTTAAAACAAGAAGTAATTAGACTTTTTGTCCCAATCACTTCTTTTTTTAAGACTTAAGGAGGCAGAAGATAGGTTCCCGCATCTGGCAAATAAATAATAAATTACCATTTTCTATTTTAAAGACATGTCAGACCCCCCCCCTTCCTATTTTGGAATGGGAGGATGGAGGTCACTGGGGCCCCTTCTATACTGTCATATAAAATCAGATTATCTGATTTGAGCTGGATTATCTGGCAGTGTAGACTCATACAATCCAGTTCAAAGCAGATAATGTAGGTTATCTGCCTTGATATTCTGGGTTATATAACTGTGTAGAAGGGCCTGTGGTCTCAAGGTGTTGTATTTCATCATGTCTGATTCACGCTAATAGATAGATATTGATATGGCAACATGAAGGTACATATGCATACATACATGGATATAAGATAGGGCCTAAATACCCTAAAGACACCAGGTCTGGATTATATGACAGTGTAGAAAGGGCCTTAAGGTCACAAAACCATTCAGAGAGCACATAGACCCTATGGATCATATTGTTATCTTCCCTAATTTAACCTCTCTTTCTTTTCTGCTAAATTCTCAGTTTGCAAAAGGGTAAATTGTTCAATGCTTCAAGTAATGATAAAACAAGCAATAAGCATGTTCCTTTAAAAGGCCCGTCTATAAATGACTGTTTTCTCTAGGTGGTAGGACTGATGCTGTGATTTCATTTTGGTATGTATGAGTATGTTTAGACTTGCTGGCCGAACAACCAATATTTATATACCTTCTCTATGGGCAGTCCCATGTAGCCACAAGGGCAACAATCTGTGCCACGTATTTTCAACAAGGAACACATTATACTTTGGTTACTTTTAAATCTGAACAGTACAACAAAATTCAAAATCCACAAACAAATTATAGCCACATTGACCAATCAAAATGCACAAAATACATCATACAAGCCTTCATACAAACAATATTTTAAAGAATACAAGAGAAGAAAAGTGATGGTGTTGGAGTCACAGTCCTACATTTTGTATCAGATGTGATTTCTGTTGTAGGTCAACTGTTCTGCAGTGATTCCAATATATTCAGAGGCCTCTCCACTTATTGGCATGTCAGGACTGAGACAAAGGACAGTAATTTTTAAACTCTATAATAATTTTTCTTAGAACCCAGGGTGTCTCTGTTCTTTGTAAAAACACAGGCCCCTTTCAAAGGCGGGCACATAAATTACTATCTTTCTCTGGGTGTTTGGACTGATCCACACCACACAAAATGGTATGTGTGGATATGTTTACACTTGCTGGCAGAACAATGGTGAGGATCCCCAAATACCATGTAGGCACAAGAAAATACTGCATTTTTCAAGAAGCTGGTGTACTGCTACATCTGGAAAAAATGTTTAGTACTGCATAAGTAAAACCTAGTAGTTATAGCACAAGGATGTATCTAAGCTGAAGAACAGATGCTGTTTGATGCCACTTTAACTGCCATGGCTGAATGTATGGAATCTTGCAAGCAAACTACAATTCCCATTGCATTGAGCCATGACAGTGAAAGTGGCATTAAACTGCATTAATTCAACAGGGTAGACATACCGCAAATTCAAAAATATTTTTTGTTGAAGACAGGAACCAGAGAACTAAATCCATTCCATAAGGTTAAACATTTTCATTCGGAATATCATTGGCATATTTTGTGTGGGTAGATGTGCCTTCAAATCACCTGTTAATTTTATGGTGGCGCTCTGTTTTTTATAGGAAGTTTATCCATGATGTCAGTTCATAGCTATGTGCCTCCATTTGACATTTCGTAACTCTTGCTGAGTGTGTTTGTAACTAGGAAACTGCAAATTTGCCCCATGGGATCTATATTATCATAAAGATATTAACAAATCTTGCAAAGCTGAGGCAGCACAAAATTCTGTTGCAAAGGGTCACCCATCTTAGCCACTACTGTCTTAAGTGTTTTAAATACTTATAACCCCATTTTGTTTTTAATAAGATAGCTTACTTGGTTTTTAATCATTATCATGATTTAATACTTGTATTTTATTTTAATCTATTGGCAAGAAGGCAGAATACAAAATGCCTAGATAAATATAATCAGCCCTCACTGAGGTTAGGGGTGCAGTAGCCCTGTGAAAGTGCAGAAGGAAATGGAATAAAAACTCACCTTTTATCCCTCTCTAGTAATCTCTATGGCTGCTTTGACCATAGAACATGAATTAAAAAGACCTGGTTTACTACAGAATGCCAACACAGACACCCCAGGAACCAGTTCCAAGCTGTGATGGAGTCCACAAAGATCCCCCTTATTGTGGATCTATTTATTTCACATCTTGGTTGTGAATTAAACTGTATGCATATTACATCTGCAGAAATCTGCACTTTTAAAACCAGAATTTCCAAAGCTATATATCACAAAATGGAAATCATTTCACATGAAGCCCCGGATGAAATGACAGATGCCCAAATGACAAGGTATCTATAATTATCTCTCTCTCTCATCCACAATCTAAAATCCAACCTAAAAAAAGAAGCTTTTAGATGAGTTCCAGCAGAAATACATACAGATCATCTGTTGATAAATACCATTCCAAAGACTTAAGTGAAGAAGTGAACTATCTGAAAACAAGTAGCTTCCTTAACCTTGAAGGCATTACTTGGGAACTATGGGACCTCATGAACATCTCATGCTTATTTCAAAATGCTTGGGTGGTTCTTCATCTTTTTTGTCCTCCCCCAATGACTTTAGCTGCAGAAGAGAGGTCATTTGGTGCTCTTGCTCATGTTAAAAATAATCTCAGTTCAACTACATGTCAAGAACACTTCACCGATTTAGAAATGCTGGCCGCTGAGTGAAAATTTGCAGGATTTTTGTATGAAGTAGTAGTTCAGGACAGGAGGCACACACAGCCGCCCCAATAGTATGATTGTACTCTATTCTGGGTACAATCATCATGTGTGCATTTTATTAAACGGTGAAAGGCAGATTACGTAAAATATTTGATGAAGCTAATCAATACATATTTAAAAAAGAAACACATTGACAGAGAACATGGAAAGTTTGTAATTTTTCTCATCCTTAGTGAGAAAGGGCATCTTAACGCATCTTGAGACTTTATGAAAATTTTTGTTCATTTTGTAAATCATGCATTTTTACAGGTCATCTCCTTTTTTAAAAGAGAAATGTTCATTTGCACAAAAGGAAACATACTGCTTTCTACAAAATGCAGTGGGTTTGCAGAAAAAAATGTGTTGTGATCGAGCACAATGCAATGGTTTGCAAATGTAATGTGAGGTTGATGATGGAGTTATATTTCTCAATCAGCCTGCTCTAATGGGATGATTCAAGAAAGATGTGGGCGAAACGTCAGGAGAGAATACTTCTAGAACATGGCCATACAGCCCAGAAAACATACAACAACCCTATGATTCAAGAAAGGTTCAATTGTCAGTCTGTTTAGCTTGTAAATGTGGAACTGGAGATGGGTTATCATTTTGTCCTTGGTTTCAGATGGCAAAGTAACTCCACCTGGATCCAGATTAACCCTTCTTATAGATTACAAAAATCCAGATGAGATATGTCAGTAAGTATCTCACCAATTAGACAATCAGAAAGAATGAATGTAAGATGATAAAGACAAGGGTCTCACCGAGGAATAATAAATCATGGAACTTCTCAAAATGATAGGGGCTTTTTTTTAAAATGGAATATTTTGGGGACATGGTTGTGTAAATCCATTATATTGACAACTTTATACTGTGAGAAACAACAGTGTGAAAGGAATGTAAAGGAGCCAGCATGATTTGTTGGTTTTTCCTTTCCAATACAAATTTTATCAAGAAAAACCCCTGCTTTGTTCAGAGTGCTACATTCAGCTCTTATTCTGTAATCCTGTCTAAACTAAGCAAGATTAGCCCTGGTTAGTGCTTGGATGGGAGGCTGCCAATTTTGTAATATTAAAGAGTGTTTAGACAATACAGCAGGAATTGGGAAGATTTTTTCTTACTCTTGTCACCCACACACATCCATAGGGCCCAAATACCCCAAAGGCACCAGTAGATCCTGGTGGGATCTGATCTTAGAACCAAAGCAAGTATGAGCCTGGCAAACCTTTGAATACAATCATTCCTCCACCTCCAGATCACCTTACAGTAACCAAAAGGATCACATTGCTCTTTTGAAAAATTATGTATGCTTCATTGGGCTATCTGACCACACATTGATTAAAGCCCAGAAGAAGATGGCATGATGGAATGTCTCCTGGAGGGTTGTGTCACTCTAGGACAGGGGTCCTCAAACTTTTGAAGCAGAGGGCCGGTCCACAATCCTTCAGACTGTTGAGGGGCCGAATTATCACTTGAAAACAAATAACGAACAAATTCCTATGCACACTGCACATGTCTTATTTTTGTAGTGCAAAACAGCAACAACAACAATGAAAGAACAATACAATATTTTAAAATGAAAACAATTTTAACCAACATAAACCTAATAGGATTTCAATGGAAAATGTGGGCCTGTTTCTGGCCAATGAGATAGTCAAGTTAATTAGGATTGTTGTTGTTGTTGTTGTGTGCCTTCAAGTCATGTCAGACTTTGGCTGAGCCTAAGTCTAAAATTAATTATTTATTTCTTACATTTATATCCCACCCTTCTCACCCCGAAGGGGACTCAGAGCAGCTGTATGTACATACAATATATTATATTATTAGCATAGCACAATATTAGCATTATATATTACTATATTGAACTACACCACTATAGTGTAATATTATATGTAATATATAACATATAATTAATATTATTATATGGTATTATTATTAGTATTATATTGTGTAACATAATATTAGTATCAATACTATATGTATATACAATATATTATATTATTAAAACTGATATAAAAATATTATATTATAAAACTGAGGGTGGGGGCCAGGTAAATGACCTTGGAGGGCCGCATCCGGCCCCCGGGCCTTAGTTTGGGGACCCCTGCTCTAGGAGGTTCTACCAGTTGGGGAAGCTGCAAGAAATAGCCAGAACCTGGAAGTAACAAGTTAGAAGTCACATTGTTAACCCTCTTGTTACTTTTAGTGATAACCAGGGTGTGACAAGGTCATATTTTAAGAACCAAAATGCTTTATTGATATAATCAGTAGCTATATTCAGAAATTATGTCTAAGAGCATTTAATGTTCAAATATTTGACAATATGCCATATTGAAGATTGAACAGGCTTGTTTTCTATTGCTGTAGAAACTGGGACATTGATTCAAACTGCAGGAAAATATATTCTATTTGAATATTGAGAAGAATCTCCTAATGGTAAGAGCTGTTTGATAGTTGAGTTCACTGCTCTGGTCTATGGTGGAATCTTCTTTAAACAGATGCTGGATGGCCATTTGTTGGGAGTGCTTTGACTGTGCTTTCTTGCCTGGCAGGGGGTTGGGCTAGATGACCCTTGTGGTATCTTCCAACTTTATGATTCCATGAGGCATTTTGCCAGGAAGTTTAAGGAAGTTTTTCTCCTATAAGGCTAAGTAATCTTTCCATGAAGAGATTAGAGAATTTTGGGAGGCCAGCTTTGAGATTTAATAGTTGGACCTGAATAGCTATCTTAACAGCAAGCCGTTTGCAGCGTTGAAGCATCTGTTCCTCTTAACCCTGAATGAAGTGCTCAGCAGTAAACAATGTGTGTTTATCCATCTGTCTGTCATATTCTGTGACCTACAGTCAATCAGTCAGTCATTAGTTTCCCATGATCCCATATTGCTTTCAAGAAGCACTGCTGGTAGCCTGGTGACCCATGAATGAGGAGAGCTTATACCCATCTGCTCCTCCATTTGAAAAAATATGGATTTGACTCCCAGCTCTGAACTGTTTCATCATCAATTCCACTGTGGTGTAGTTTCCACTCAAGACCCTAGTGGTTAATCCAAATGCGGTCTTAATCCTATAAGCACCACAAAGAACTGTCCTCTTTCTAGACACAGAAAACTCAGAAAACACAATGCTCACTCTATATTCATCTTCCCATTTAGATCATGTTAGGCACACCCGAAGACAGGAATACTGATTACTCCATCTCTTTTTCAGATGCTCTGACATCTATTGGCATTCCAGTGCTGTTGTATTCTTGTTACTTACACCAAGACAAATGAGCAATCTGGGGAAAGCAGAGTGGCTTTGGAATTACACTGACATTGACAGACACAAGAGCCTTGCTCTGTTTGACTCTTTCTCATTACACCTGCAATGTAAAGCACCTTTTCAAAAGAGTGCACATTATTCTGAACAGAGTAGGACTTTTTTTATTCTAACACATTTAATTGTGGAACGGAATCTAAAGTTTTAAACTACTTTTGGATCGTACAGCTGCCATCTCTACAGTATAAAGTATGGGATCCATATAGTTAGAAATGGAGGGCAAATATTAAGTAATATCGGTGCATAATTTAATTGTTTTACTAAGAAGGTAATATTCCACTTATTCTGAGTCACACTGTAGATTTCTGGAAAGCATGCCCAAAATTTGTTTTGCTTTTCAGAATTTTCTTCACTTCAGAAAACTTTCTCTCTGGATCAGACCAAGGATATGGGTGGTGTCCTATGCTCCAACCAGCAAGTGTCCAAGGAATAAGGTGGTTAAAATTCTAGAGCTGTCAAGGAATTAATTAAGTACAGGTCAACCACAGGTTATCCAACAAGACAAAGGACGAAACAGGAGAGTGGACCTCAGGTGGTCCATGAGCTGTTATGGCAAGTCAGCAGTCCACATACAAGAAGCTGGCAAGGGGTAAATGGAGTTGTCAAAGCTTAGCCAGTCCAAGGTCAGGAAAACAAATGCTGAAAAAAATGGTTGTGAGCAAGCACGACACTGGGAAGCTGCTGGGAGATTTATGAGCAGCTGTCTAATTAAGTAGCATTTCGTATTTAAAACTGCTGAGATCAATGTAATCCCACTCTATCTCTTTAGATGGTGGCATGTATTCAGCATCTGCCACCTTCTACTGGGGAACAGAGCTGCTCACTGTTTCAGTCTCTAGCTTCTCAGACTCAGAGAGATCACAGAATCATAGAACTGGAAGAGACCATAAGAGCTATCCAGTCCAATCCCATTTTACCATGCTGGAACATACAATCAAAGCACTCCTGGCAGATAGTCATCCAGCATCTGCTTAAAAATCTCCACAGAAAGAGATTCTACCACATACTGAGGCAGCGTATTCCTCTTTGAAACTGCTCTTACCATCAAGACGTTCTTCATAATGTTTGGGTTGAACCACTATCATCAGGAGATATATATTCCTGGACATCTGACTCTTTCATATCTAAACTGTCTGACTCTAGAGGGGAATTATTACAGGTGGTACTGTGTGAATCTAGAAGGGAACTAGAATCTCCAAGTTTACTTGCTTAAGGCTGCAGCCAAAGAACGGCCAAATCAAGGAACTGTGCCACTGAGCAGGCAACGACTTAGATTAAGGGTTAAAAGACACGATCATCAAGTTTTCAGATGACACCAAACTGGGAGGGATAGCTAACACTCCAGAAGACAGGAGCAGAATTCAAAACAATCTTGACAGATTAGAGATATGGGCTGAAACTAACAAAATGAAGTTCAACTGGGACAAATGCAAGATACTTCACTTCGGCAGAAAAAATGAAATGCAAAGATACAGAATGGGGGATGCCTGGCTCGACAGCACGACGTGTGAAAAAGACCTTGGAGTCCTTGTGGACAACAAGTTAAACATGAGCCAACAATGTGATGTGGTGGCGAAAAAAGCCAACTGGATTTTGGCCTACATAAATAGGGGTATAGCGTCTAGATCCAGGGAAGTCATGCTCACCCTCTATTCTGCCTTGGTCAGACCACACCTGGAATATTGTGTCCAATTCTGGGCACTGCAGTTGAAGGGAGATGTTGACAAGCTGGAAAGCGTCCAGAGGAGGGCGACTAAAATGATCAAGGGTCTGGAGAACAAGCCCTATGAGGAGTGGCTTAAAGAGCTGGGCATGTTTAGCCTGCAGAAGAGAAGGCTGAGAGGAGACATGATAGCCATGTACAAATACATGAGGGGAAGTCATAGGGAGGAGGGAGCAAGCTTGTTTGCTGCTGCCCTGTAGACAAGGACGAGGAACAATAGCTTCAAACTACAGGAAAGGAGATTCCTCCTGAACATTAGGAAGAACTTCCTCACTGTGAGAGCTGTTCGGCAGTGGAACTTTCTGCCCCGGAGTGTGGTGGAGGCTCCTTCTTTGGAGGCTTTTAAGCAGAGGCTGGATGGCCATCTGTCGGGGGTGCTTTGAATGAGATTTTCCTGCTTCTTGCAGGGGGTTGGACTGGATGGCCCGTGAGGTCTCTTCCAACTCTACGATTCTATGATTCTATGATTCAAGGGCATTGACCATCCAGCTTCTCTGATATTGCCATCTATGGGACTATCATGTTCATCAGGTGTCTGAAATTTCAGCATTTTAGCCTCCTTCTCAATGTTTAAAAAATGGCACACAAACACTTGAGCCTTGAAAAATCAGAAAAAGTGCCCGATGTGCTAATTATGTCAATTACCTCTGATAAGATCTTAAAAAACCCTTCCTTCTAGACATTTTGTTTGAAATAAAATTTCATACTCCTTATGAAATATCTGCACTACAGCCTGCAATGAACAGTTAAAAGTGTATATTTTTGAGTGAGTGAGAAAATGATCCATAATCAACCTATTCCCTTTCCATTTGTTAGTCTAAAATAACACAGAGAATAATGTGTCCTATCAGCCACAGCAAGATTGCAAAACAATTCAGTCTCAAGGCATGAAGAGGAAGTGAAGAAAATTTCTGCACTTAGACTTAAAAATAACTGCTGTTAAGAATACCAATCACAAAAATAAGTGCCTTTTGTAATATTTGATACATAAAGTACACCACAAGTAGTAGCACGAAAAGAACATTGCATTCTCAGGCAGTAGTTGTATAGGCTCATGGATGATTGGTAAAAAAAAATCCAAAGCCAACAATGACTTTGGAAATTCAATGATGCCAAACCACTGTGAGCTCAATAAAGAATGCATTAAGCAGTTGTTTCCAATCTTATTGCAGTAATGGGTGTATCGTGGGTCCTTAATATCTGCTTAGTTTGGTTCCAGAACCTGCTGTGAATACCTAAATCTTGAGATGCTCAAGTTCCATTACATTGGCCAACACACATTTTGGAACCTCAAATGTTAGCCCTCATTCTGGGTATATTTGATCGGCTTCTGGCATAACTTTACTGTCAGAATGTCAGCACAGAAGCAGAATGGCCTCACTGCACAATGTAGGTGATGGGAATGTTACAGAATTGGTGGTTATCGATGTGTTTTTCCCATCAATGGTAATAATCATGGGGATGATATCAACACTGGGGTGTCCATGGTATCATAAAATAGTGACCTCCACCAATGTTGATGGTCCTGCTTTATTGTTGGTTTGCCTCCCTTGTGTGATAAAGTCTTGAGGCAGCTCTACTGACGCTATCATGTGTAACTCCTGAGAGTTCCTTGTAACCTAGCAACAGTGAGTAGAATCTACAATGGGTTTAACCTAAAACAGAGATTATTATTTACAAATAAGGATGCACTGAGCAATCTCCATAATAAGTTAAGATGATGATTGCAGGGCTGTTTCTATATTGTTATTGGAGGGCTTAGGATAGAAGGGTCCCTGGGAAATTAAACATTCAATTGAAAACTCAAGGGCAGGCAAAACAATTTGTTTTTATGTAGTCAATATTACCACATCCTTTCAAAACAATTGAGGAAATAGGAGGAAAATGATTCCCCCCCCCCCCAAACATGCATTTATTTCTCTGAAATTCAGTGGGTCATTTGGAAAGCTCCAACTATGGTGTGAATAAAAGCAGAGAAGATCAAAGGACTATACAGTATTCTGATTTCACTTTGATCACAAATACTGGAAGAATATACACTTGAGAGAAATTTTTCTGTGCTTCCATACTGATTACTGAACCAAAGCTGCCTCAGTCATGAACCATTTCTGGAAAATATTAATGGTTTCCTCAGCAGTTATGAGTATAGACATTACGGAAGCAGGATGTTTTTTAAACCCTCAGATCCACCAGTTTAACCAAGCAATAAGTTTGAGGATACAAAAGAACATTATTTTTTCAGGTGCAGGCATCATGTGTGATATTGGATGCCACTTAACAAACATTAACCTCCCCTAGCTTTGAAGAGGCTGTTTTCTCAACTAGAATGTATTGAAACAATGTTATGAGTGGGTTGTTGAATGTTTTCTGGGCTGTATGGCCATGTTCCAGAAGTATTCTCTCCTAATGTTACAGGTAGCTGTTTGCAACTACAGTAGAATCTCCCTTATCCAACCTTTGCTTATCCAACGTTCTGTATTATCCAACGCAGTCTGCCTTCAGTCTGCCTCCTGTCTGGATCCACAGCTGTTTCTCTAGGCAGCAACGCGTAGTGGGCCAACATGCCCAACAGCAACAACATAAGTGCCGCCACGCTCCCAAACAAGTGGCAGACTTACTGTAAAATAATATTTTGTGCTTAATTTGTAAAACCATAACGTACTTTGACGTTTAATAGATTTTCCTTATCCCTCCTTATTATCCAACATTTTCACTTATCCAACATTCTGCCGGGCCGTTTATGTTGGCTAAGCGAGACTCTACTGTATATGCTTCAAAGTTCCAGTTAAACCATGCGGAAGGACTCAGTTTATGTTCATAGAGTGCCTGGTTCTATAAAGCCATACACTATAAATCGATGAGAATTAGTTGGCAGGATTACACAGAACATGAACAGAAATGAACATAAGAATCACTCTTATGTAGACTGCATGGATTAGAACTTCACACATATTTCTAAGTATATAATGATCTGCTCTAACCTCAAGAAGATATTGTCAAACTAAAAAAGGTTTAATAATTAAAAAGTACTATATACACTCAGGTGTTCATTTTAAAAAATGGATAAAATTGATCCCCAAAACCTGGGTCAACCTATACCCAGGTTAGTGTTAAAATACAGACCCAGCAAGAAGCCTCCACCATTTATTTCCTCTTGGAAGAAGAAAGGCAGCCCTCCCTCCTTTCTCACATTTGAGTTCAACAGTGATTAACACCAACTTGGGAGACCCTGAAAAAATGAGGTGTTCCCACCATTTTGGATGTCTGAGGTGGACTGAAGTGGAGTGGCAGAAACATAAGCCTCTCTGCTGAGAGACTGTATTGACTATTTTAATAGAGGCAGACAGTAATTGAGTTAAGTGGGTGCAAACCAATTTTACACTTTGAACTCAGTTTGCAGCAGCAGAACTAAGCTATGGACAAAGTGAGGGAAAGGAAGGAAGAGGAGAGAGAAATTGGGTTTTTAAAAATCACTTGGAAAAAAATGGGATTATTGGATTAATTGGGAGTATCCCTACCAAATTGTATGTGACTATTAAAAGTGGGTGTTCAAAATTGCAGGTAACTAGATTGACATTTCTACTATATCCAAAATAAGAAAAAAGAGCACCCACAATGGTCATGCCAGTTCACAGATGAAATCAATTATTCCATCACAAAGGGTGGAGTTACATACTACCTCAGTAAACCTCATCCTGATTAAATTCTTACTGTGCTAACATGAAATCACTGAATAATAACATTAGTATCATCCATGCCATCGTATTCCATACACCGTTGTGAAAGCTAGACAATGATAGAAAGAAAATCTATTCATTTGAAATAAGATGCTTGAATAAAGTTCTATGGATACTATGGATCACTAAAGAACAAATAAATGAGTCCTAGAAGAAATCAAGCCTGAACTCTTATTAGAATCCAATAAACGCAAAGGAGACTGTTGGACTTTGGACATATTATAAGAAAACATAATTATCTTGAAATGAGAGTAACACTTGTTAAGGTAGAAGACAGTAGGAAAAGATCATATTCCAGGTGGCTAGACACAATCAGGAATGTAAGTAAAGGTAAAGGTTTTTCCCTGACATTAAGTCTAGTCGTGTCCAACTCTGGGGTTTGGTGCTTATCTCCATTTCTAAACCGAAGAGCCGGCATTGTCTGGAGACGCCTCCAAGGTCATGTGGCCTGCATCACTGCATGGAGTGCCATTACCTTCCTGCCAAAGCAATACCTATTGATCTACTCTCATTTGCATGTTTTCAAATGGCTAGGTTGGCAGAAGCTGGGGCTAACACGGGAGCTCACCCCGCTCCCCAGATTCGAACTGCCAGCCTTTCAGTCAGCAAGTTCAGCAGCTCAGCAGTTTAACCTGCTGTGCCACCAGGGATGAAATAGCCCTAAATTTGCAAAACTTGAGCTGGCCTGTTGAGAATAGGATGACTTGGAGACGTCTCATTCATGGGTCATCATATATTGACTCGAAGTCAGTTAAAAACAACAAAATACTGAAGTGAGAGCAAAGCTCCTTCCAGTTCTAATAGATAGGACAGAGGTTTGTTAATATTTATGCAGCTAGTGAACCTCTCCTGCAAATGATCTTCAAACAATTCTCCCCACTTCTACTATCAGTTGCTGATAGTTGCTGAGATCTCTCAGAGAATAATATGGCTTAAAACTGCCTGGGAGGTTTTTCCTGATGGGGGAAGGATTGAGCAAATGTTTCTTGATTACTAACACCCCCTTCCTGAAAATATTTCTCTGCATAAAGGTTACCAGTTAGAAAAGAATGCCACATATTAGAAGTTAGCAAAGATGAGTAAACTGGGGGTTAGTCAATACTACATAACATTTCTTCTCAGCATAAACCATCCACCTTTCAATTGGAAGATAATGCTCCCAGAAAAAGTAGGCTAGATACTTTTAGCTACAGGACTGGGACGGACAAAACCAGTGAAGTGGAAATCAGAGATAAGCTTCCTCTTTTTTCTGTGAGACCTTGGGGGAAAGCCCTTCCTCCAGTCTGCAGCTATTTTCAAAGTCAAACAAAAAGGAAAATGTCATTCCTCACTTTTCACTAGACACATTTAGATTTCAAAACTGACAAGTACTGATGGGAAAGAGCAGCATATAGTTCTGGGGTTTTCACTAGAAGTCTAATTTATGCTATCAAAATTCACTATCGGTATGTGATGAGGCTGATCAGAGATAACATCTTTTCAATACCAACCCTCTGGAGATGTGTGCCTTCCTGCCTATCAACACAACAACTGCATCAGGGTAGCATTCTAGATTACTCTTGGGTGGCTCATTTTCCATTTTTTCCTTGGTGGGGGGCTTTCCAAAAGCTGCTATGTAGTTGCTATTGTTTTGGAAAACTGTTTTGGAAACTCCCAAAAAATATTCTGCTTTTTGTAAGAACACAAAATCCTGCAATAGTTGATAATTATCCTTTCTCAGTTCGTTTTCATTAGGGTGAATATTTGAACATTGGACTACAACTCTGGACACCAGGGTTCAAATGCCCATGGCCACATAAATCTAATGGGTGATTTTGAGCAAGTTACATTCTCTCAGCCTCAGAGGAAAGCAATGTCAACCCCACTCCACTGTACAAATTTGCCACCTTAGGGTCACCATAAATCAGAAACAACTTAAAGCCCACAACAGTATGACTTGCTTAAGGGCTTTCTTCCTTCTCCCCTTTCTTTCCTCTTTGCTGCATTGAGTGAATAGGAACTACACAAACGAAAAACTGACTTAATGGAGAACCAAAAAACATTTATATGGATTTCTATCATGCTAAACAATTATTCCGAAAAAACAACAACATTGCATTTAGACATTACACATCAAGGACGCTCTTTATCATTCTAATGGCTATTCTGCAATCAGCTCAAATAGCTTAAACCAACCTTGCCTATTAGTTGCTGTATTTAAGTGAGACAACCTTGGTTTAAATAGACAGCACCCGGATTACATCGCTTTTAGATTAACTTTTAATGAGAATAAATGCATTGCATTTAAATAATCTAAGAACAAAGAGACACCATCAAAAGTACTTAATTAAGATTGTGTTTAAGGACACTGCAGGATCACAG
The DNA here is from genome assembly GCF_035594765.1 of Anolis carolinensis. Lineage (NCBI taxonomy): Eukaryota > Metazoa > Chordata > Lepidosauria > Squamata > Anolidae > Anolis > Anolis carolinensis. The sequence goes on along the minus strand of NC_085842.1, from coordinate 229,045,883 downwards.
CTAATACTCTCACTGTCTCACATGATCAAGCCCTTTATAATTCAATTCCCTGACTATAATAAAATGGGGCAAAGTAACCCTTTACTGTTTCATCTGAGTGCCGAGAAAATAAACAAGTTAACTAATTCATAGCTTATGTTCACTTGGGGGAATGGGGTTGGAAATCACTTAAATAAATAAATAAATCATTTCCCCCCCTGAAATATGGAAAAGACCACATGTATGAAACCAAGAGCAAGTCTACACTGGTTGCTACAATGGCAGCACCATGTTGGCATCCTGTCCAGCCAGTCTGAGATCGCATCAGCCCCACTGGATCACTGCCTCACTCTCGGTGTCACTGCTGCTATGTCTTGCTGGTCATAGAGCTTCATCTGAGTTTCCTAACTGTGCCTTCACTCTAGAGTTTCATCTTTTCAACCAGCATACATTGAATCCTTTAAGAGCAGTGTGGTCTGTGCAATTTAAGGTGTGATAATACAGCCTGTGTGCCGTAAACCAGTGGTGCAGATAAAGACTGGGCCTTGGGTTCATTTTTCAACTGCTGTGAGAAGTTCACAACAGAATCACTGCATTAATCCAATGCAAGGGGAAATTAATAACAGTAATTGGGTTCCAATGTGTCTTTGGCCCGGCTGGGCATCTGGATGCTTCACAGATGTGCTGGGGTTTCACTGGGGCAGCCATGGATCAGTTTAACCCAGAATATGTGGGTACATGTAGTTCACGATTTAGTAATCTTATACAGTCCTCCACATCCACACTACAAATTGCTTCAGTTATCAGGCTCACGGGGCCCTTCCACATAGCCATAAAACCCAGAATATCAAGGTAGAAAATCCCACAATATCTGCTTTGAACTGGGTTATCTGAATCCACACTGCCATATATTCCAGTTCAAAGCAGATAATGTGGGATTTTATTCAGCTGTGTTGAAGGGGTCATAGTTAATATTTCACTCCACCTCTCTACTGTCCCTATTCCAAGATTTATGATGGTTTCTAAAAGTTTACTAATCAACCTCTGTACATGGCATTCATTGACCTAGCAATGGTATTTGACACAGTGAGTCAGAGAGCTCTCTGAACCATCCTCCAAAAAATCTGATGCCCTGACAAATTTGTAAACATCCTACGGCTTCTCCATGATGACATGATGGCAACAGTCTTGGACAGCAACGGCTCCCAAAGTGACCCATTTAAGGTGGAATCAGGTGTCAAACAAGGATGTGTTATTGCCCCAACCTTATTTTCCATTTTCATTCCTATGATAGTTCATCTTGTTGATGGGAAGCTTCCCACTGGAGTGGAAATCATCTATCGGACAGATGGCAAGCTATTTAACCTCAGCAGACTGAAAGCCAAAATCAAGGTCTTAATATCATTTGTTATAGAACTCCAATGTGCTGATGATAATGTTGTCTGTGCACATTCAGTAGAAGGCCTACAAGCCACTCTAAAAATCTTTGCAGAAGCATACAAGAAGCTCGACCTCTCATTGAACATTGAGAAAACCAAAGTGCTCTTCCGGCAGGCACCAGCCAATCCCTTTGCAATGCCAGAAACACAACTTCATGGTGTAATGTTAGAAAATGTTGATCATTTCCACTACCTTGGCAGCCACCTCTCTACAAAAGTCAACATTGACACTGAAATACATCGCCTGAGCTCTGCGAGTGCAGCATTCTTCTGAATGAAGCAGAGAGTGTCTGAGGATCGGGACATCTGTAGGAATACCAAGGTGCTTGTTTATAAAGCTTTTGTTCTCCCAACCCTGTTATACGCCTGCAAAACATGGATGGTCTATAGACATCACACTCAACTCCTGGAACAATTCCACCAGCTTTGCCTCCGAAAAATCCTGCAAATCTCTTGGGAAGACAGGTGGACAAATGTCAGCATGCTGGAAGACTCAAAAACCACCAGCATTGAAGCAATGCTCCTACGCCATCAACTCCGCTGGACTGGTCACATTGTCTGAAGGCCTGATCACCATCTCCCAAAGCAGTTACTGTACTCTCAACTCAAGAATGAGAAATATAATGTTGGTGGACAGGAAAAGAGATTTAAAGATGGGCTTAAAGCCAACCTCAAAAACTGTGGCATAGACACTGAGAACTGGGAAGCCCTGGCATTTGAGCACTCTAACTGGAGGTCAGCTGTGACCAGCACCATATTGAAATTCGAAGAGGCACAAATGGGAGGGTGAAAGGGATAAACATGGCAAGAGGAAGGAGCGTCAATCCAACCCTGACCAGGACCTCCTTCCACCTGGAAACAGATGCCCTCACTGTAGAAGAACATGCGGATCAAGAATAACACTCCACAGTCATCTATGTACCCACCGCTAAGACACTACACTTGGAGGGCCATCATACTCGGACAATGAGGGATCTCCTAAGTAAACCTGATTTCTTTAAAAAGAGTGTATGGGATAAGGATGAATACTCTGCAAATTTACGTTAATTTTCTAAACTCAAATTATATCATGACTAGCAAGTATCAAATGAAGTTCATGTCTGGCACCCTGATGATATATTGGAAGCAAACACAATACAATGAGCATCTGTAACCATCCAGTCCACCACCCTAACATGTTTTTAAAAATAATAAGAAAAAATGGCACAGCAAGTGTCAATCTTGGTTGATCTGGCATGGCGATGCTCAACCAGGTGTTGAACCTGATCCTGTCCTCCATTCTCCCATCACATGTTGCTTTCTGTGTGATTGTTTGAGGACTTTGAGGCCCCAGACATGAAGAGAAAATGACCCTAAGACCAAAGTAATGTAGAACTACGCTGAAGGAAAAATATTTTCAACAAGGGATAATTTTAGAGGCTGCAGGGTTATTAAGTTGCCACAAAACTCAAAGAAAAGCAAAGTAAGTCTTTAAAGGGCATTCTGACCTTATCGTGATTAAATGGCACTCTCTGTAAAAAGCAGTAATTATCTGAAATACAAGAGAAAGGTACAACCTAAACACTTGGTGCTCATTTAGCAATTTTCTACTATAGATTAATGAGTACTGTTTAATGACTGGCTAATATCCAATATATTGCTATGATTTGTTATACAGTCACCTCAAAATAGATTCAACCATCCATAGCTTGAAAATACCCTACACACACTCCAAAATCCAAAAAACCAAGCCTTGATTTTGCCATTTTATGTAACAAACACTATTTTATTATACCATTGTATAGTATGGGACTTGAGCGTCCATGGATTTTGGTGTCTACAAGGAGTTCTGAAACCAAATCCCAGTGGATACCAAGGGTCCACTTTATGCAGATGTATTCTATTGCTGGGTAGTTTCAAAAACTACTATGAGTAGTAAAATGTGTATTTTCTTGGGCACCTGGTAGCTCAGTGTGAATGCTGACTTCTGTGTTAAGGCCATTTTGCCAAATAAGCTGCTGAATGCCTTCACCTTTTAATCCTAAATGGGGCATCCTCTGTGGTCCAGTTCTAATTATGCTGCCATGAAAAGCTTGAGCTGAGCATTTCTGCTACTTAAAACACTGTTACCAGCACAAGGAAGTCTGTCTATGATTTTTCTCTGGTCAGTTAAAAATGTTGCTGCGAGGCAAACAGGAACAAGGGTGAGCATAGGCAAAATCTTCAGGGGGCCTACAAACGGGAGAAACTACCTTCCTGGCTACACCATGTGATTTAAAAGAGACCCTGAGGTGCATTCAGGCAAATCTATTAAAATCAGTGGCATTCCCCCCCCCCCCCAAATAATGGATAACTTATTATTTAACATGGGTTGGGAACCTGTGACACTTTTGATGTTTGAACATCAGAGGTCCACTGGGGACTGGGAGTGGTCATGTCACAGCTAGAGACAGCTGTAAAATGTGAGGGGAGGTGGCATTTAGGGCCCCTGCCCAGCAACACTGAACTGTGTTTGACATGGCTGGGCAGTGTAGACACTCTCCCACTGCCCAGGCAGTTAGAGGAATCCTTTTTGGGGTGCCAGATTGAGCCTTCTTAGGCCTCTTCCACACAGATGAATAGAATCCCACATTTTCTGCTTTGAACTGGGATATATGGCAGTGTGAACTCAGATAACCCAGTTCAAAGCAGATATTATGGGATTTTCTGCCTTGATATTCTGGATTATATATGCTGTGTGGAAGGGCCCTTAAAAAGGTCAGCGTGGAACAGCCCTGAGAGAGTGTGACACGCCCAAGGTCACCATTGGATTTCCACAATTGAGCAGGTATTTGAATTCTGGGCTCCAAAATTGTAATCCAGTATACAAATCTTAACATCACATTGGCTTCCTCCATCCTGTGGGCCCTTCCGGACATGCCTGATATCCCAGGATCTGATCCCAGGTTTTCTGTTTATTCCAGATTATCTGGCAGTGGGGACTCATATAATCAAGTTTAAAGCAGAAAACCTAAGATCAGATTCTGGGATATAGGGATTGTCTGAAAGGGCCCTGCGTGAATCTCCTTTTCATTTTAATTTAGGGCTCCATAAGGTACATCAATCAGAACCAAATGAACAATGGTGATTAAAATGGTAGAGCCAATTGCCACTAACTTGGAAGACTTGCATGTAAAAATACAACTGGACCCACATTACAATTATTCAAGAAGTCTAAAAACCTAATGTGTAGGAGGTGGAAAAATATTTTGCAGCAATTGTTAAAACCACTGGGAAAAACTATCCAGAAAATGAGAAATCATAAAATTCCCCCGCAACTGCAAAATAAGAGCTAAGCTTCACATGGGTTGTAAGTTTCAATGCAACACTAGCATTAAAGCAGAATATAGAACCATTTGTAATAATAACCATCCAGTAGTTTTAAAAGCAAGGGCAGCATTGATCAAGGTGTGTGTGTGTTAAGTCCAGCTTCCCAGTTAGCTAAGTGACAGGAAGTGACAGGGTTGCAAAGCTTTTGTCTTCTAGCTATTGTGAATATATAATCTAGATGCACAGTGTTTCTTTTGATAAATTTCATTGAAAATCAAAGAGCAGACTACAAAATGCTAAGCAATGTTGCCTCTCTTATCCTAATCAGATGAAAGGGAGAAAATGTGTTTCTCCCATTCAGTGAGTTGCATTCAGTCAGTTTCAAAGCCCATGTAAGTGGCGATCAGACTGCAAATTCAAAAACCAAGTGAAATCCTTTCGATAGATCTCTCATGTTACATCTAGTTTGATCATAAAATATTTTAAGAGAGACTGAACAATATAGAAACTTCTGTATCTGATCATCTATTCTTACTCAAAATCTGTCAATTTTGGGTTATACTGTTAGTTTGGTTGACAGTTGTTGAAATGTCACATGTAGAAAAACTATTTTTTACATCTGAGAACATAGACAGGAATACAGACGGCGCTTTCTGCTTAAAAGTGGAAATAAGTACAGTATGGCTACTTCTGGAGCCCCCAATGGCTCAGTACGTTAAAGCACTGAGCTTCTGAACTTGTGGACCAAAAGGTCACAGGTTCAAATCCGGGTAGCAGAATGAGCACCCACTGTTAGTCCCAGCTTCTGCCAACCTAGTAGTTCGAAAACCTGCACATGTGAGTAGATCAATAGGTACCACTCTGGCGGGAAGGTAACGGCACTTCATGCAGTCATACCAGCCACATGACCTTGGAGGTGTCTATGGACAATGCTGGCTCTTCGACTTAGAAATGGAGATGAGCACCAACCCCCAGAGTCAGACACAACTGGACTTAATGTCAGGGGAAGACCTTTACCTTTACTTAAGGCTGCTTTTATATTGCCACATAAGTATGGATGAAAGAAAACCAGTTTCACTCTGGAGAGTCTCCACATGCACATGGTAACTATGAGAACGCTCCTCTGATATCCATAATACTCTCCTCATGCCGAATCAATTCAACAGAACAACATTTTATTTCTTATCCCGTTGGGAGAAATGCACTGAACTGCAGCAGCCCATCAGAGGAGAATCAGTGATTCTCACCTTCCAACTCAAAAAACAAAAAGGTGAAAACAATTTACTTTCAGGTTGTTTGCTTTCCTGAGAGCACCTTATTTGGTTCCTTCAACTGAGCTTCCAGCGGTGATGCTTTACATTAGCACTGTGCATGTTCCTGAATTGCTGCTTTGTAATATCCATACATATACTGATCCGCTACAGAATATTTTATCATTGATTTCGGGCTTTCTCTTGACTTTTTTTTGACATGTGCTTTCCATGTGGATGTGCATTTCAGCATGCATTAGAGGTGGACATTTCTCAGCCACCTTTCCCCCTTACAATCCAAATCATTCTGGATTCTACAGCATGTATAGATAGGGCCTAAGTGAAGTCTGAATCCAAATGACTTCATTATACATACAGTCACTCAGACTGCAAGTAGTTAGAAAGCTAAGTTTTAATCAATTCCCTCTGCCCCTCCAGATATTCTGTACTGTGTCCCCAAAATGTTTTCTGTTATGGCTGTTATGGACATAAAAGGTTTATCTGTCCCTCCCATAAGTCTTCTCATGTGTCAAGAAGCCTTGGGGATTCCTTCTTGTGCATAGATCTCTCATATTTTAGCTACTACATAAGCGGTTTGCTATGAATATATAAGATGCTATGGTGATGCCCTAAAAGGCATCCTCTCCTTGAGACCAGAATCTATTATTCATCCTCTACTGCTTTTCATCCAACACATTTTTTGCTGCTGTTGCATCTTTCATCCTTTACTATCAGCAGTTAATTGAGACTGTCCTTGTACACACACACATCCATTCAACTATTGTGTGTTAAGTGCATTTTCTAAAGAGATACTGCAGAAAGGCATTCTTGGTTAGCAAGAATAATGCATTATTTCCTTCATGTGGAAACCCTGCAATTCTTATAGAAATAATGACATTTATAAAACAACAATGCATTTTCAAAAAGGGTTTTCAGCAGAATATGGGTGTAAGGTTATCACAAAGAAATTCAGGAGAAAGGTCTTCAGCTTTTAAGTCAGGAGTGTGCAAACTGTGGCTCTCCAGAAGTTGATGAATTGCAACTTTTAGCAGACCTAGCAACATAGCCAATAATGAGGACACTGGGAGCTGCACTCCAACAAATATTTGGAGACTTTCCACTTTGGTTACTCTTATTAATCAACCCTTTGATCACTTAGCATTTCGAGAAAGTGGAAGATGAGATAGCAGCATTGCTCCTGCTGTAGCATTCCATACCGTTTGCTTAATCTTCTTCAAGGAAGGAAGCAGCAGAAATATCCTCAATTGCTGTTTCTGCCATTTTATTACATTTCTTATCAAATGTAATCTTTTCAAGCTTAGTGCCTTCCAGAAGCTGGCTTTGTTTGATGGAGACCATACTATGGTTGATGATCATTTGAGTTAGGAAATGCTTTATTTCACCTTTAGCTGTGAGTAGCTTCCGAAAAAAGGATTAATGCAGTTTGACACTCAATGCTATAAAATCCTGGGATTTGTAGTTTGGTGAGGCACCAGTACTCGTTGGCAATGAAGGCTGAAGATCTTATAAAACTCCAACTCCCATGATTCCATATCCTTAAGCCTTGGCAATTAAAATGATGTCAAACTGCATAAATTCTACAGTGCAGATGCACCCATAGATGCATCTAACCAATGCTACGGGGCCTAGGTTTGGCAGCACAGATGTATTTGCAGAATGAAGCTAGGTAGGTATGCACCAACCCACTGCTGAATTGGTGCATACATGAATTTACTATTGGTGATAATAATAAAGCCTTGTGCTCCTCTTAATAACACGGTAAAAAATAACTGAAGAAGGCAAGGCACTCAAAAATCATATAAAGACAGTTTAGGAGTACATTCTGTTGAAGACTCTTCATTTATACATCAACATTCTTTTTATTTCTTGGATGATGGACTGGCTTGATCTTCTTGCGGTCCAAGGCACTCTCAGGATCTTCCTTCAACACCACAGTTCAAAGTGTTTGTCTTCCTTCGCTCAGCCGTCCTTATGGTCCAGCTCTCAAATCCATAGGTTACTACGGGGAATACCATTGCTTTAACTATGCAGACCTTTGTTGCCAGTGTGATGTCCCTACTCTTCCCTATTTTATTGAGATTGGTCATTGCTCTCCTCCCAAAAAGTAAACTCTCTTCTGATTTCCTGGCTGCAGTCTGTGTCTACAGTAATCTTCAGGCCTAGAAATACAACTGTTTTACCTTATTTTAAAACAAAATTACAGTGAAAGGATTTTACTGAGGAAGTCCATAGTTAGGTATATTGTCCTAAAATTTACTAATTTTATTTATATGCCATCTTCCTTCTGGGTCCAAAGCAGTTTTTAGAGATTGAAGTCTATAATGTCTCTTTATATAAGAGTGCAGATCTTCTTTATATAAATTGTCCTGGATTATACCAGTTTTTCTCAACTTTGAGGGCTCTACTGGACTATTTCCCATCACCTCAACTTGATCTCTTGCTGTGTAGGATGGAGACATTGGGAAACACATGTGGAAAACGAAAGATTGGGAGTAGCCAAATTGCATTAAGCTCTCAGCTTGCTAGGATGGCAACTAAGATGTCAGAAGATATCCAAATTAAGTAAGCCTATTCATTCACTCATCGGTGGAATTAATTTATTAGTCTTGTTATAGCAATTAAAATGTGTGATTTCCAAAAGGCCACTGTTCCATTCTGATATCTGTGTTAAATTCATCTCAGAGATGCTAACACCATCTCTTTAAGGGTGAAAGACAGTGAGAGAGAAATATTTAATTGTCTCTTCACACTGTCAGAGGTTTCAATTCAGGGGCTTCCCGCTATTAATCCTGATTGATGTTCTGCTGACTGCTGAACTATCGAAGTGCTGCAACATAATGTGATCTAGATGTTAATTGAAATTTTGCACTGCATTTTGCAAGGGGTGTCTCCATCCCCTTGTGATGAATGCCTCTGGGTATTATGTAATTGTTGGATGGTTTGAGGAACATGTGTATCGAACTCCAGTAAAATACATACTGGAGAGAATTCAAAGAGCCGTCATAGATCATGGGTGTACTGACATTTTTTTCTTAAAAAATTTATATCCCATACTGCTTTTGGAACACCCTCTTCCAATCCACATCTTGCCTTTTGATATAGCAGAATTAAGAAACTAGTTTATGCTAGAACATAGTACCTTTGTTGATATACTCACAGGTCAATGCCATAATAATCTCTTAATTCAGTGGTTGTCAACCTGTGGGTACCCAGATATTTTGGCCTTCAGTTTTCATGAAGACGTTCTCAAGTTTTCATGAAGATGTTCTCAAGTTCAAGGGGAGTAAAAAGTCAGACCTGACTTTACTTTTTTCCAAAGGAGAGTATGCTTTTTAAAAGTGCAGGAAGTTTTGGACTGAGTGAATTTCTCTTAAAGTGGAATAGTTGAAAAAGTGGCTCTATGGCCACGCCATCCATTCTCAGCTGTAGTGGTAAGGATGTAAGAGATGCATTAAAAGGTAAGACATGCAGCCTGTGAATTACACATTCTTATTATATGGTGACAATACTATTTGGAAGACAAGCAAGGATTGAAAGTTGAGAAAGGAGGCAGTTATGAATTTCAGGGGATGTATTCTATCAAACTGGGGGTGTGGTTGAAAAGATGTATATTAGTGAATGATATTTGAATTCCAAAATTTTTGCAGTTCACCAAGTAGCAATTAAATATATACAATTAGATCTTTCCCACCCCAAAGAAAGAAAACCATGATTTGTGGAAAGCGACATTTGGATATGGCCCTTCCTTTAAACCACTGGTTCTCAACCTGTGTGCCATGGCCCAGCAATGGGCCGTGAGAATGAAAATCTGGTCCGTGAACCTCCTTCCTCTTTATTTATTTAATTTTATTAATTTTATTTCCACCCCTTTCCACAGAGCTGACCATTAGATAGACCACATCAGGTCTAGATTATTAAATATGGTTTTCTGTGGACGAGCAGATGGCGACTACTGGATGGCATATGTTCTGTATCAGAAACTAGAGCTGATGTGGTCTATCAAATGCAATTTTCTGAATCAGCACCCCAAATGACCAAATCAAATCTGCAGTATGATGCTTTCCAAATGTCTTGTACTATAACTCCCTTCATCCTCAGAGAGGGTTGCCATGTTTCTTATAGATCAGTAGTTCTTAACCCGTGAGTCCCCAGATGTTTTGGCCTACAGCTCCCAGAAATCCTAACAGCTGGTAAACTGACTGGGATTTCTGGGAGTTGTAAGCAAAAATACCTGGGGACCCACAGGTTGAGAACCACTGCTATAGATGGTATTAACTGTATTCAGATGTAGTATCTTGAACTCATTTTTCTTTAGGCACTCAGGCCTTGATAGTGGATATACCTCTAGCAGTCCCCTTCTACACTGACATATAACATCCAGATTATTCACTTTGAACAGTATTATATGGCAGTGTAGACTCATTTAATCCAGTTCAAAGCACATAATGTGGATTATCTACTTTGATAATCTGGATTATATGGCAGTGCAGAAGGGGCCATAGATTCAACACTGGCATGAGATGTTCTCAAAGTGCAACACCTTTCCCCTTCACAAGGAAGTTAAGCAACATTTGTGGCAAAGGCTTTTACTTTATTACCTGAAACTGAACTCCAGATACTTGGACTACAACTTCCCCCATCCCTAGAAAAGGGACCATCAACCATGCTTTCTGGGAATTATATAACTGTAGTAAACATTTAGGTTGCTAGGTGGAGTGAGTTTGGTTTACAGAATGTAGGATTGAATGGTGTAATTTTTCCCTATATATGCAAGATATTTCCTCCAATGCTGCAAAGCTTTTCTGTGATCCTCCTGATAGAATGTAGCACTGGCATGAGATGGAGGTATTAACTTGTCTCCCAGTCAATGGAGAGCTGGCTTCTTTATCAACAAGGAATAAGAAGGATCCAGCCAGTGAGCTGTAAGTAATGATACAGGTCTAAGCCCGATTATTCCTCTTATCTTTTTTACCATGTAGAGGATGGTGTTGAAAATATAATGGGGACAAGAAGCAAGAAGGCATTCTATAATTACCCAGCTCTGTAAATCCATTGACAAATAATGAGTGATGAATATACCGTAATAAATTAGCAAAAATCTACACCATGGTTACTTAGTTACATTTCTTTGGCAGCTTAATGGGGCTTTGTTCAGAGACAATCACTTCAAAGATCTGTATAATTAACAGTAAAACAGGACAACCAAAATAATACTTATTGTATCTTTATGTGATGTCTCATGGGCCTTGTAGTCCCGTTCCTAGTGCTATTGTGGCAGACGAGGAGGAAAACATGGGATTTCCACCGGTTCAGCTTGAATCGGAGCCTCTCCACCTGGAGGATGTTTGTCCTCAGGAAGTTAACCAAACAAGCCTTGGGCAGAATTCTCCCCCGTTTTCCCGAAAGGACAATTATAATAGAGATAGAGGAGTCAGGGAGGCTAATCGCCGGAGTCTCAGAATCGCTGCCAGACAACTAGCTGATTAGGTCTGCTTCCCTTGGGAAATTCTAAGGAGTCATGCATCTGGACAGAGTTGGGTTTCGCTTCTTTGTTCTCCAGGGAAAGTGTTCTGTTGGCGGGAAAACAAGACCCTATATAGGGGTTTTGCCGCAAGGGGAACCTTGCGGAGTCAATTGATCAGCTTGAGAGAGAGATCGTGTGTGGACTTCGTATTCCTTGTTCCCTGCTTCCCGGATCTAGTTTCAAGTCTTGCCTTGTCTCACGTTTTGCCACGGACCTTGTTTCATGCTTCAAGTTGCCACGTTTCAAGTCTTTGTTCCAGCCAAGAATCAAGCTTAAGTTCCAGCCTTGTTGTCAAGCTTCAATGGACTATAAGACCTTGTCATCTCCCCACACTATTGCTTGGCAAAGTGTGTGTTTCGGTTAATGGATTATAACTTTGAACTCTAATATCTTATATTGGACATTATTTTCCTGGACTATATTTGGCCTTTCCTGAAAGGTCTGCTTCTGAACTATATTCTTCACTTGTTTTTATTGACTTTATATAATTCTTTAATAAAGATATTAGATAGAATCTGGTCTCTGCGCATGGTTATTGGTGCTCTGCAGCCTGGGTCCCGACACTTTATTCCTCTCCCATGCTTACGACGTGGCCTTTGGAAGTTTTCTGGGGGGGAAACTCAATATCAAATGCTTTAGAATTTGCATGTACGGCATCTCATACCCCTTTCAGACAGCCTCTTAATCTGGGACAAAGAATTGGGGCAAAAAATTGCAGTACCTTAAGGACAGTCCAAACACAGAGCTCTCAGTCCTGGTAAATGGTGCCCTGGAGTAATGGCTTTACAAGACACCAGCCCTCTGTCAAAGAGGGCTGGTGTCTAAGCAAACTTCAATTCCTAGGATTACAAAGCATTGAGCCATGATACATGAAGTGGTGCCAAACTTCATTAATTTTACAGTGTAGACACACCCTGAAAGATAATTCCATTTAATTATTGTTTCCAGAGAATCACGAAGCAGATTCCAGCTGAAACACACAGTTTGCTCTTAAGCCTTGGCTTCTTCAAAAGTCCTGTAACAGTTCTCATTTTAGCATTCAGTGTCATCTGTATGCAACCAACAGTATCTGATTTGCTTCACAGTCAAAACCAAAGAATTATATTCAAAAAGGATTATATTGGACCCAACTGCAAAGATATTAAAAAAGCAAATGGGAGGATGATAAAAAGCTGAAGGATGTATACGATTAACTGTTTTTTTATAGTTATTTCTCTGAGGTCAGCTGAGAATTAATCAGTCCCCTGGATATTTTGTTATAGGCTTTTGATTCAAAGAATGAAAAGATTCTAGCTACAGGAGTCCACAGAAACACACCTGTCATTTCCCTTCCATTTTAAGAAAAAATAACAAAACCAAATAAAACAACAACAACAACAACAACAACAACAATAGATTTATTCTTATATCCTGCCCCATCTCCCCGAAGGGTCTCGGGGCAGCTTACATGGCGACCAAGCCCAGTAATGCAACAATAAAAATACAGCCACATAAGATACATTCAATTATAATGAATTAATACAATGAATTAAAACAAAACCCCATCAGTGAAAGCTGTGGAATCGTTTCATCCAATAAACTATAATAGCCCCATTTCAATATATGGGACAACACATATTTCACCCACATACAAATTTTCGAAGATGCCATGTAATATATTTTAAGTGTGTACATAATTTAATTAGCAAGCTATTGTTAAAAATATCAAAACTTTCAGGATGAAATTTTGGAGTTCGAAGGGGGGATTGCACCAAAACTGTCCAAATGGATAAAGCAGGATGAACTGTATACCCTTCCAGTGGATCAAAGAGTTTTCATGGCCAAGTAGTGATTTGAATCCAAGTCCCTAGAGTTTTAGTCCCGTGCTCAAACTATAGTCCATGGTGGCTCGAACAAAATTTTAAAATATCAAATCAATTTCTGAATGCTTTGTTTACATGTAGGTGAATCTTACAAAGTTTACTCTAAATTTCAGCTTCTGAAACTGTGGATCCTGACCCCAAGTGGGGCCCCTTAGTTTAATGTTGGGGTCCTGAAAAAATTGGCATTGCATCCAGTAAAGCATGATATGGCTCATTTCAATGTGATATTTGTTGTGTGTGATGAGCAGCAGTGAGTGAGTGAGGGAAACAGGGGGAAATGTAGTTTATTGTGTCTCTGAAATTCCCCATGCAGAAGGTTGTGTCTGGATGTCAGCACAAAATAACATTCATAAGACTAATCCACAGGAGGTTCTCCAAGAGCAGGAAAAAAAGGTCAAAGAGCAAGAGTTTCAGAAATGAAGCTGATATGACTATTGAAGGGAAGAATGGGGGTGAAGAGGTTGTGGGGAAAATATTAAGATATTTCACCAGTCTTTCTCAATAGTCCATGATTTAGCTGACATTGTTCATTTGAAATATTTATCTTTGTCAGGACATTACAAGCATTGACTATAGACAACTCCATGCTGACAAATAGTTCCTCCTGCCTTACAACAGAAGGATATGCAAAATGGTTGCAGAAGTATGAACTTGATGTAGATATAAACAGAAGTTAATCACTGAACCAGGAAAAAATTGGTAGTTAGTTACAAATTTATTTGCTGCTTATAATTAGTTTTTCCCCAGTAATGAGAGGATGACTAGGGGCACATCTACAGCTGTGGAATTAATCCAGTTCGACACCATTTTAACCACAATAGCTCAGTGCTATGGAATCATGGAAGCTGTCATTTTACAATGTCTTTAGTATTTTCTGCCAATGAGTACTGGTGCCTCACAAACTTACAATCCTAGTATTCATCTGCAACATCATCACAACTCCTTCGCATCTTTCTAGAAAAGGAAATTATATAACAATATAGCTTAGGGGTTTTCCTGGATTCATCACTGAACGTGGAACCCCAGGTCTCAGCGGTGGCCATGGGAGCTTTAGCCAGACTTGGCCACAGTGGTCCATGCTTTTGTTACATCTCGAATAGACTAGTGCAATGAGCTCCACATGGGGTTGCCTTTGAAGACTGTTCGGAAGCTTCAGGTGGTTCAACAGGCGGCAGCCAGATTTCTCACCAGAGTAGCGTACAGGGAACACACAATCCCCCTGTAACGCCAGCTCCACTGGCAGCCAGTCTGCTACCGAGCACAATTCAAAGTGCTGGCTTTAGCCTATAAAGCCCTAAACAGTTCTGGCCCAGCTTACCTGTCCGAACTTATCTCCCACTATGAACCATCTTAGAGGTTAAGATCTGCTGGGGAGGCACTGTTCTCGGTCCCACCTCTTTTGTAAGCACAACTGGTGGCGACAAGAGACAGGGACTTCTCAGTGGTGGTCTCTCGGCTGTGGAACTCCCTCCCCAGTGAAATTAGATCAGCTCCCTCCCTTCTGACTTTCAGAAATAAATTTAAAACTTGGCTGTGGGACCAAGTCTTTACAGAGTAACTCTGTGCAATAAGGGATATGAAATAAGTGCAGTCAAGACTGGAATGGCTCTTGGACTATGACTTTGGATTTGTGTGGTTTTAACAATTGGTTTTTAAAGTATAGATTTTTTAACTTTTATGGTTTAATATACTTTTTTTGTTTTTACATGTCAGTTTATACGGCATTGAATTGTTGCCAGTTTTGTAAGCCGCTTTGAGTCCTCTTCAGGGTGAGAAGGGTGGCTATAAATACACTAAATAAATACATAAATAAATATTTGTGACTGGGGTTACAATAGCAACTGGGGATTGTAACTTCATGAGGGTTATAATCCCCCATATCATAATCACATCTAGCTGCTTACAGTTATAGCATCCCTACAGACCTCCTGCATTTGGAGCTGCAGAGAGTGCACTTTTGTATCTGCTTTATTTCTAAAAACTTGAAGAGGGCTCTTGTATTTCCTGGTTAGAAGGGAAGACTGGAGCAGGCTAGCTTACCGGTGCAAAGAAGGCCAGCATTGCATATACCATTGTGTCCTCTAACGGTGAAGAATAGCCAGGGAGTTTGAGAGAGACAGTTAAGAGGCCCCTACATCAGTCCTCCAGCATTTGCCACCTGAAGCCATTGTCTTACCGTTGACTCAATGGTAGGGCCAGCCCATCTTTGGCTGAGGTTGAACATTTCGTAATTTCATATTGTATGTCTTATTTTTCATACAATACACTTTTAATTAACTTAAAAACATATCCCTCATCTGCTTGGCACCAGAAGTGTTTTGGATTTCAGATTTTTTTGTACATTGAAATATTCTACTGTATTTGTACATATGTACGTAATGATATATCATGGAGTCTGTACATGACATTCATGAAATTCGTTCATGTATCATATGTTTTTTATATATATATACCCTGAAAGTAATTTTATAAAATACTCTTTTAATAATATTTTCATGGAAGTCAGTTTGTGTACATTGAACCACCAAAAACCAAAGGTGCTACAATCTCAGCCACCCAATTTTGGATTCCAGATAAGGAATGCTCAACTTGTATAAGTATTTCCATCAAATCAACATCCTTTCAGAAGCTGAAATATCCTCTAGGTTAACAGGGTCTGACATACAAACATTAGACAGATATTAAAAAGGGATATCTGAATGCCATTCACCTGAGAAGAAGAAAAAATAAGACCGGAGGCTGACCCATCTTTTGAACTACAAAGATTTCAATCTCTTTCCTTGCTGTCAACCTAAGATATTTCCTAAGCATGGCCATTTGTTTAAATATATTTGAATCAAAACTATAGCTGCATAAAATACTTTATAGTGAAATATCTGACAAAAGAAAACAATAGCCTCAAGTACCTTTTCTCTCTGTATAAAAGGCTGTTTGATGCACAACAATGCATATAGAAAAAATCTTATTTTATCTTTTCTTTTCTTCTCTTGTCACATAAAGTATTGCTTAGTTTCATCAGCTTCCAAATTTTCCCTTTGAGATCTGAGGAAAGACCTGGTAGAATGTGACTAAAATACCAGAAAACAAGATGAATAGATTATGTTGGTCAGAATGAAAAGCACATGAAACCTTGAAGCAAAAGGATTATTTTTTCTTGACCTTGAAGGAAAAGGACTTTTCTTTCTTGTTAGAAAGATCCTCTGATTTTATTTTTATATAATCTACACGAAAATGTTAGTGCCTCTTTGCAACATGGCTCTCAAATTGGATAAGGCACTCCGCACTATGTGTCATTTGTAGGTCCGATGTTTGTACCTTGGGGACTGCCTGTACTGTAAATGTTACTTTTCTGGAGAACAAATAGCATTGCCAGCTGGGGGATTTTGGTTGTTGTGATCCAGATTAGCAACATTTCCAAACTCTGCTCAAAATGCATGGCATCTATACCTGTGGAAGGAAATTAGTTACTTTAGATTTCAAAAAACCAAATCCTATTTCTTTACTGAGTGCTTGTTCTATAGCTAAAAAAAATACAGTTGCCTTAGACTTAGGATGCATCTAGAAAGGTAAAGGTTTCCCCTTGACATTAAGTCTAGTTGAGTTCGACTCTGGGGGTTGGTGCTCATCTCCATTTCAAAGCCAAAGAGCCTGTGTTAAATGTAGATGCCGCCAAGGTCATGTGGCCGTTACCTTCCAGCCGGAGCGCTACCTATTGGTCTACTCATATTTGCATGTTTTCAAACTGCTAGGTTGGCAGAAGCTGGGGATAACAGAGGGAGCTCACCCCGCTCCCCAGATTTGAACCGCCTCCTTCCGATCAGTGAGCTCTGCAGGTCAGCATTTTAACCCACTATGCCACAGGGAGCTCATAGGATGCATCTACATTGTAGATTTAATGCAGTTTGACACCATTTTAACTGCCCTGGCTGATTTTCTTGAATCATGGGACTTGTAGTTTGGTGAGGAATCAAAATTATTTAGCTGAGAAGGCTAAAACCTTTTTAAACATTTTAACTGCTCTGGCTGAATGCTATGAAATAATGGAAGTTATAGTTTTACAAGGGCCTTCTCTGCCACTGAATGCTGGCGCCTCACCAAGCTACCAAAGCCAGGATTCAATAGCATTGAGCCATGGCAGTTCAAGTGGTGCCAAACTGCATTAATTCAACAACACAGATGTACCCTGAAAACTGGTATAACTGTCCATTCAATTCATCAGTCCTCAGAAACAAGTGCTCATGCAAGTAATTGATTTATATAGGGAGCTTTACTTTTTGATGATAATTTCTGTGGAAGTGGAAGCAGAATTCTTTGTGAGCAGATATCTCTACATCCACAAAAGGCAAAGTTCAGAAGCAGCCACAGAAACCACTGAGAATATTCTTATTTGAAGTTACACATCCCCTGGAGTATAGGTGGCTTCTGTTAGCTGATATCTATAAGAGTCAGTCAGATGTCAGTGTATCTGTATTAGCTTTGGTTCGCCTGGGGCTCTTAGTCAGGTCCATATCTCCTGTCTTCAGCAACTCTAAAATATGTCAAAAACACCTTTCAAAACACACTTGAGTTTTTATAAAAAACCCTTTGACACACTGGCACAGTTAGTGCTGAAATAGCAACTACTGAGTCGTAAGAACACAACTGCCTTTTAAATGTTGCTCATTCTGCATGCAATAAAACCTCATAGGTATATTATTTTGTTTTGTTGAAGGTAAGGAGAAAATCAAGCACAATTTAATGTAGGAATAGGTGGAAATTTTAGGTCTGATTTTTTTTGGCGGGGGAGGATAATGCCTCAGGTTTACCCAGATTAAACTGGAGTACACTGGGAATTCCCAGTTTACTCCAGATTAATTTGACACCTGCAAAGATCCGGACCTTTGCAGGTGTCTGGCCTGTGGGGATTGCCTTTCTCTGAAATATAGCCTCTACAGCACCTGGTCACTCTTAGTAGTAATCATAGAATCATAGAATCATAGAATAGTAGAGTTGGAAGAGACCACATGGGCCATCTAGTCCAACCCCCTGCTAAGAAGCAGGAAATCGCATTCAAAGCACCCCCGACAGATGGCCATCCAGCCTCTGCTTAAAAGCCTCCAAAGAAGGAGCCTCCACCACGGCCCCGGGGAGAGAGTTCCACTGTCGAACAGCTCTCACAGTGAGGAAGTTCTTCCTGATGTTCAGGTGGAATCTCCTTTCCTGTAGTTTGAAGCCATTGTTCCGTGTCCTAGTCTGCAGGGCAGCAGAAAACAAGCTTGCTCCCTCCTCCCTATGACTGCCCTTCACGTATTTGTAAATGGCTATCATGTCTCCTCTCAGCCTTCTCTTCTGCAGGCTAAACATGCCCAGCTCTTTAAGCCGCTCCTCATAGGGCTTGTTCTCCAGACCCTTAATCATTTTTGTCGTCCTCCTCTGGATGCTTTCCAGCTTGTCAACATCTCCCTTCAACTGTGGTGCCCAAAATTGGACACAGTATTCCAGGTGTGGTCTGACCAAGGCAGAATAGAGGGGGAGCATAACTTCCCTGGATCTAGACGCTATTCCCCTATTGATGCAGGCCAGAATCCCATTGGCTTTTTTAGCAGCCGCATCACATTGTTGGCTCATGTTTAACTTGTTGTCCACAAGGACTCCAAGGTCTTTTTCGCACACACTGCTGTCAAGCCAGGCGTCCCCCATTCTGTATCTTTGATTTCCATTTTTTCTGCCGAAGTGAAGTATCTTGCATTTGTCCCTGTTGAACTTCATTTTGTTAGTTTTGGCCCATCTCTCTAGTCTGTCAAGATCGTTTTGAATTCTGCTCCTGTCTTCTGGAGTGTTAGCTATCCCTCCCAGTTTTGTGTCGTCTGCAAACTTGATGATCGTGCCTTCTAACCCTTCGTCTAAGTCGTTAATAAAGATGTTGAACAGAACCGGGCCCAGGACGGAGCCCTGCGGCACTCCACTTATCACTTCTTTCCATGATGAAGACGACGCATTGGTGAGCACCCTTTGGGTTCGTTCGCTTAGCAAATTACAGATCCACCTAACCGTAGTTTTGTCTAGCCCACATTTTACTAGTTTGTTTGCCAGAAGGTCGTGGGGGACTTTGTCGAAGGCCTTACTGAAATCCAGGTACGCTACATCCACAGCATTCCCTGTATCGACCCAACTCGTAACTCTATCGAAAAAAGAGATCAGATTAGTCTGGCATGACTTGTTTTTGGTAAATCCGTGTTGACTATTAGCAATGACCGCATTTGTTTCTAAGTGTTCGCAGACCAGGATTGGTACTGCTTAAGGTTCCAAGATCAGATGCGATCTGGTGCCATTAATGTATTTACACAGCATACTGTTATTTAAATTATTTTGAAGATGCAAAAAAGAATAGAAAAAGAAGCCATGAATGCTAAGTAATATTATATTGCCAGGCATAACAACATATATGTAGCCTATTTCTATCTGTATTTCAATACATTTGAATTATGAGTTCAAATGAGGGCAGCATTATGTTCAAGCAATGAACATCACATGGTAGACATAATCACTACATCTGCATTTTCTCTCATTTTGTATGTATGTTGCATTTACATTTACATTTACATAAACCATTCTGATGAAGCAAGCAATCTATAAAGAGAAAGTGTTGGACAGAGACAGAACATCAAACAATCAAGGAACAATTAAAACTCAATACAGCATACGTTTGAAACACTGTTATGCTAGTTTAGCTGATAAAATGATGAGATTCTAGTTCATGCTCAGGTGAGCAAATAGCATTCCTTAGGTACAGGATAATTTCTTCACCAGATGAGCAAACAAAATGATGATATCTGACTACATCTATCCATTCTCTATAGAAAAACTCAAAAACCTGCTGTAGATCAAACTCATTTTGCAGGCATAAATGAAATTTTGGCTATTAAATTCAAGGGGTCCTAAACTTCACACATATAAATACAGTCAGAAAAGAGACATCATTATGCTAAGGGAGTAGAGAGTAGAGAATTATCTTGGAGGACTGGTTGCATTCATAGCATAAAAAATACAACTTCAAAGGAAAGATGTCTCCTTTGAAATCCAGACAGGCATCAGAATGGATACACTTTCCCCATCTTGTTATTTACTTGTTGAGTTTCTTTTCATTTTTAGGAGAGCGACAAAGCCCAGAGCCTGCCTTCGTACAACATGCTCCCTGGCAAAGTAAAGGTATCTATAGAAAGGGCTACTTTTAGAACAAGTAGAGTCATTATCGATATACATTTAAATACAACCATACCAAATATTACCCTATACAATATTCCCCCACTTATCGCGCGGGTTAGGTTCCAGGACCACCCGCAAAAAGTGAAAATTCGCGAAGTAGGGACGCTATATATTTATACATTATTTTAGTAGTTATACACTATTATAAGTCTTTATCAACCAATCATGTGTTGACAAATTGCCTCCTTCTCCTCCTGTTGCCACTTGGGTTCCTTTTCTCTACCTTTGATTTCTCCTTCCTCCCTTCCTTAGGTTGTAAATTGTAAATTTTTATGATTTATAATATTATTTTACAGTTTATTGAAAGACCGCGAAACAGCAAATCCGCAAAAAGTGAACCGTGAAGTAGTGAGGGAACACTGTATACTCCTGTATACTTTTTGAACGCCCGAGTAGGGATATGGCAGTGGCTAGCAGCATTCCCATCTGCACAGAAGGACCTTTGACTTATCCATGAGTCAAATGAAAATCCATAAAATCCCCAGAACTTGCCATCTACTTATTCATATTGTTGATGTATACACAAGGATACATTGTTGTTGCTGTTTGCATTAATTCTACAGTGTAGATGCACCCTTAGTCTCCATTTTTGCATTTCCATTGAGAAGATCAATCATTGGCTGCTACTCATCCTTCCCCCACTCCATTCCCAACTCATCCTCTTTTAAGGTTTGTTCCCCATAAACAAAGATCTGGGAGCCTTCTTGGAAAGCAAATTCTAAGCTTGTGATAATGAGGTGAACGCTATGTCACTTGAAGTCTCAATGTGAAACTTGAAAAGTGGGCCAGTCTAATAGCTTCCTCCTATTGGGGATACCTTTATTCCTTTCTCCCTGGAGATCTTGTGCACTTTAAATAATGATATGCAGCAGTGGGCCAAAAGAGGATAAATTAGAACTACTCCTCTTCCCTGTTAAAAATGTGCAGCATTTGAAAGGCTGGAAGCTGGAATCCAATAAAGAATCTGCTATTATGCTAATAGAAGACTCCTAAAACTTAAATCACAGTCCAAGAGTGAATGGCTATTAATTGGTTGACTTCCAAATGTTCCAGATTAATTGATTTGTATGTGGTGTTCAGATACTTTTAAAAACCCTGCTGTATTTTGGATGTGTAAATGGTCTATCTGCAATCAACAGCCACTAGTAAAAATGGGGGCAGGAATTAATTCATTTTTCCAGAAGTATACATTTTGCAAATCTGAGACTGTATTAACACACCTTTCTTCTTCATCACAAGAATATAACAAAATGAGGCGTAAGGCACTGTCCTTCTTTCCTCCCTTGCTGAACATCTTGTCTGTGATACCTGCTGTCACAAGTTTAATGTTCTCTGTAATTAATTCTCACTTCGCTGCCCACACTTCACCCACCTCTCTTCCCATAAACAATAGCATAACATTCACCATTTCTTCACCTCTCTATTCCCCTCGAACTACTTCCCGCCCAAGCCTCCTTTGTGAGTGCTCTGCAGAAGGACTACTCCTCACAGTTTGATTCCTGCTCTCATTTCTTGGTTGGATATGTTTGGATGCTTCCACTCTGTCCAAATGCATTAAGCACCTACTCCAGGTTCCCCACCTCAACAGATTGCTTGTGTGAGTGCATGTGTTGAATAGGGAGGGAAAAGGCAGAAGTAGTAATGAGTGAAAAACAAAAGAAGGCTATACATGGTTGTTGTTTGCATTCAAATCATTTCCAACTGATTGTGAATCTGGGGTTGAGTGAGTCATCCAAAGTCACCCAGTGAATTTCCATGGGCAAGTGATGAATTGAACCTTGTCCATAATAATAGTCCAATGCTCAAACCACTGTACCAAACCTAGATACACTTATCCAACATTCACTTATCCAACGTTCTGGATTATCCAACGCATTTTTGTAGTCAATGTTTTCAATATATCGTGATTTTTTGGTGCTAAATTCATAAATACAGTAATTACTACATGGCATTACTGCATATTGAACTACTTTGTCTGTCAAATTTGTTGTATAACATGATGTTTTGGTGCTTAATTTGTAAAATCATAACCTAATTTGATGTTTAATAGGCTTCTCCTTAATCTCTCCTTATTATCCAACATATTTGCTTATCCAACGTTCTGCCGGCCCGTTTATGTTGGATAAGTGAGACTCTACTGTACTTGAAAAATTTGGGAATCAAGTAGAATGACTGCATTTTTTAAAAAAAACAATTGTATTTTGCTGCATGAGCAATATAGCTACCATTTAATGATACAGGGATTTGTAAAAGACACCATGATGTAA